>NC_143556.1:83994166-84680833 GCF_054136105.1 Typopeltis vanoorti | reverse complement strand
ACTATAACTAGGATCGAATTAGGGTCGTTCTTTATCAAAAGATATCACAATTAATGGAAGCAACTTTTGCTTCTGAATTACTGAATATATTATGTGCCAGTTGTGCTCTTCATAGCGAATAAGAGCATGCTGGAATTCAATGAACTTACAGAAACAGTACAGAATAAGTCGTATTATGGACATTCACATGGATTTGTTCCCAGTATGACCTCCACTGTAACTGTCTATAACCAAACTTCAAAATGTAATTCACCACATAGCAAAATTCACTAAAATAAATATAACAGATATTGGTTCAAAATATTTTAAGAAAAGAGGAGACCAAGCATCTGGGCCAATCTTGCTAATAACATCTCGATCCTTAATATAATTTTACAAGTTGACGAGAGAAGCAAATAGGCACTTTCTTGCTAGCGCTCTTTCTCTTCGATGTCTTCAAGTCCCACGTATAAAAGTCGAAAGAATGAACCTCCTTAAATATTAATCGCCGACTCTTTTCCCAGAGATGAGAGACTGCAATTTATTAACGATCTGCACTCTCTCTCTCTCTCTCTCTCTCTCTCTCTCTCTCTCTCTCTCTCTCTCTCTCAACTCCTTTTACGACTCTGCTGATTATCGGATTTTCACCGTGCAATTTCTTGAGGAAAGAGAATGAATAAATACAGAAATTTTCAAGAAAACAAATCTTCATGAATAAATTGATGCGGTAGTTCTTTACGATACCACCTTCAAAAGCACCCTGTTTGAAGTCAGGAGTGCAACACATTTAATTTTCTCTTTGATTTTAAATGCTTTGAAAAAGAAAATAATAGGATGGAGGGTTAAAGGTACAATTTGTCTATCTGCTTATTTAATAATACTACATTGGGGAAATCTCACACTTATTGATTGAAAATGAAAGTTGACAACTCACAAGTGGAAATGTTCAATAAAATGCAGCATATTTATTTTCGACTGTTAATATCCATTACATCTATTCATCATTTTACTTGTTCACGCAGCACTATTAATGTCCAGTAGGCCTCTCTCCAAGACATTGTTTTATTATTCTAGTACTAGTGAGAAATGAAAAATTTATTCCAACAATGTTAAATATAGGAAAACCTACTGTGTTCAAAATCTACTAAAGCTCCCTTTACAATGCATACGATAAGTGGCAATATTTGTATTTGTTCACATTCACAAAAATAATTGTTAAGATTAAAATATTTCATTGTTTAAAGGTATACTGTTTTTAACTTTAATCACTAAAAACAGAAATATTCACTCGTATATTTACGAGTATAGTATGTACTATTACCCAGCAGAATTATATAAAATTGACTTTTTTTTTAAATTCAGATTTCGATAGCCTTATAAGTTGCTAGTGGAACAGAATTCAAATCAAAATAACGAAGTATATTAGTTTTATTTTGAAATAACAATTACACTAAATAAATTTGAATATTCCTTTTCTGATATGCCAATATGATTTCACTTGTGAACATGAAGCGGGAAATCAGCAACAATGTTTGGTCTCCAGGCAACGTACTTTTTAGCCAAATCACCTGATAAATTACTATAGATTTTTAATTAAGCTTTGGTGAGGTAGGATTGACAAAGAGAACGATGCATGTTAAGTCAGTGATATTATTCACTCTGTTCATATTGCTTCACTTAAATAACTTTTTATAGTATGAACATCACATAAAATTCATTCTGGGTTGAAAAGGAAAATGATTTGACTATCTCAAAATTTAAATATTGGAATATTGTCGTCCTGTATTAAAATCTGATGCAGCGGTTTGAGAGAAGGGTTTAAGAAACGTGGTATATGACAAACAAACGCCATTCTTTTAACTATCAGTTCCTTCACATGAAAATAAAAACAATAAAATAAAAAAAAAACGCACGGAGAAAATTAAGTTGAGATGAATGCCTGAAATGTATAGCAATAGCTAATGATAAAATTAATGAAATCAAAATCAATTCAATGTGTAAAAAGGTTTATTATTAATGTTTCCGATTAAACGGGGATTTTGACTACGGTATTCGCTTGAAATAAGTACACGTAGAACATTCTAAGATATTTCCTGCGTCACATGATTTACGATTAAGATATAACAGTGAAAAAGAAACTGCTCTTTCTTCCTTTTTTGGCTTTCTCTTGGGGTTTCATATAACCTGCTTTCGTTTAGTTTCGGAAACCCGAGGCAGTCCAAAAACCCAAAGTACTTTACGTTATCTTCTTATCCAACGTGCGCTTTGCAGCTACCGCTATGAATAATTTATTCACTTTTTATGATGCTTTGAATGTAATGTCTCTTATACTTATTCTCTGAAGTCTCTCTCTTCTTGCTTTCCCTACCCCCTCCTCTTTTTACCAAACGTCTGCTTTGATAGTACACGTCCCAACTTTAAAGTATGCTGGTGTAGCTTCTTTCCATACGATTTTTAGGTCAGTTGCATGTGCGTTAAAACTCAAAGTGCAACGAAAAAGTTTTTGTTTCTGTGGACAAGCCGTTTAATGTATTTATAAAATGTTTTGGAAATTAAGTTTATAGAAAAAGAAGTGAACTAGATTTTTTACATTCTATTTGACCAAAAGAGGAAAAAGGAAACGAGCGATATTCATTTGTGAAAGAATAAAATATAAATCGTAAACAATATTAATTAAAGCCGCGCATAACCAACTAATTTTACAAATAACAGGAGTAGTTTTAGATATCGCATATTTCAGAATCATATTCTTGTATTCACCTACTTAGATTTTTAAAATACTATATGGCAATACTGAATCCAGATTTACAAATGAATCTTGTTTTCCCTAATATATACTAGGGATTAGGTAATACTCTCAAATTTGACAGTTTCACAATTGATATTCACAACTTACAGTATCCGAAATTCATCAACTTAGTCAAACTATTGGCTGCTACTAACGATGAGACCCTCAGTGAACGGAGTGAATGGAAGTGATTCCAAGCATAAATTGTAATCACATCAGTTAAAATTCATTAAAATGTATATCGTTTGGCGATATTTTTCACAGTTTCTGAATTGAACGATGTAAACCTGATTTTCGCCGCCAATACTGAACTGAGACCCTTTCATGGTGACTGCCTTCCTAGATGGCAAAGATGTGTTCCAACATGGCGCCTTCTCGTATTCATTCGAGGGTTGGTTCGCCAAACATCACCAAAACGTCTATAGAAGTTTGTCATGACTAATGAATTTGCTGGAAGTGATTCCCATAGAACAGCTGTGGGATTATGTGGATTGAAAACTCAAGTGTTTGATTTTTAAATTTCTTTACTCCAAAATGTCCATCATAATCTTTTGATAGAATATATCTCTGAATTCTATGAAAAACTATGTATACCTTCATAAAACTGTATTCAATGTACTATATTATTAAATTTATACTGAAATAATTTCTACCTCACTCGTGTGAAAATTGAATGAAAAGGTGTAGCGCATGTATTCCTGATATAGAGGGACGCTCTCATCATTTTATTAAGTTATAAAATTCCATAATATTCAGTTATGGAAGTATATGGAAGTAAGACTTCATTATTTTACCATTTTCGGAAACCACATCTATATTAAAAAGAAAGTAATTTGATTATTAACAACAGTGAAGTAATATTGCTTAAATATTTTTCATTGATGTCTGTAATTCGGAGCAGAAGTGGCCTGCTTTGTATTCATTAAATTTTGTAGGCTGCAATGGGGGGGGGGGAGTTATATAGTGAGAAGAGGAACAGAGCAAAAGTAATGGTAGCACAAACTATCGGTTGATGTAAAACTATTGCATTATTTAATCCTTGCCAGGCAATGATTCCGTTATCCTCTGACCTTTATTTGATAACGAAGTGTCTTTCCATATCTTTCGAAACTTTGAGGGAAGCTAGTGACAGTGATGGATTGTAGAATACCAACGTTTATAAACATGACGTTTTTTCCTTTAATATATTGAGGAAGACATTCCACCAGTACTCTGAATTCACTTCTAGTTAAAGACGAACTTATAAGAATGGCACTTAAAACTTTACAACTCTTGTCAGTGCACAGCAATCGGAATCATCCTTTTTTAATTATTTACTTGAATGTGACGTTTCAAACTATGGCTCAGTTTAATCATTTTGATCTATAGACATTGAGAGCTGTATTTTAGCTGTGCCGTAAAATACAGCACCGCAGAAATAAGAGTTCTCAATGTTCTAAAAATATATATATAACGAATAATCTTCATATTATAACTTATTTGCATAGCATGTGCAAAAGTTAAGAAGTTACTATGCTATTCAGAATACTGTACTATTCAAGCAATTCTCTATGTTGTGGCATATTTTTGACAAAGTACCATTTTCATAAATATTCAGTTATAATCAATCCATTGCGAAAACTGACTATCGACTCAAGACAAACGAACAAATGCAAACAGTATATGAAAAAGTCTAAACAAAACATACTGTAATATTAATGTAATATTATCATTTATATAATAATATATAAAGACATTGATAAAATAAAATACAATATTTTCATGTTAATTTTAATCGCCATTCAACAACTCGTTGAATGACAAATTTACACAGTAACTAAACGTGAACAAAACTGACTGCGAATACAAGGACAGAGTAGAAACCAAATGTATGAAATTAACCAATCCGTAGACATTGTACAGTAGCAAAGGTCACAATTTTTAGAAAGCAGATTACTAGAAATTGTAGCAAATTAAGTTATCTTTACTCTACATTTGATAAAAACTGATTTCAATCACCGAATTATTTACCTACACGACAACATACAGTATGAGGTTATGAAGGGCATCATAACCTAAATTTTCTTTTGAGCCGTGTACACTTTTAACATGTTGAATATAATAATTTAGCATGATAATAATTTTTTACTAATATGCATTAATAAATATATAATTAGAACTAGAATGATAACATTTATTGAAGTGGTTTGATAAGTAATGTATAATCATGATATATGAAGTTAAAGCATTAAAAAATACTTTGTGGATACCTGGAATAAATCAGATCGTCTTCATTTCAGAACAGAATAGAATATCATTGCTAATGCTTTTGTTCCACTAGACTTTTATAGTGCTTCATTCTTCCAAGATTAAGCATTTACAATGGGCAGTGACGGTTACTGCACAGTGCCCTTTGCAATCATTTTGACAAACCCATATGTTTGGGTATTTCAGCATGTTACGTATCTAGTTTCACTTCGGTAGTTCCTATTACCTTAACTAGAACAAAGGCGAAAATTTGCTTCATCAGAAATCTTAATGGGTTCCTAAAGTTCAGAGTCATCAAAGACCGTACAGGACCTTCTTTTCAAAATTCAAGTTTTGATATCTCCTATTAGATGCTGGAAATGTTAATTTCATTTTCAAATCATAGTAATGTTTAGAAGATAGTCTTGTGTTTTCTTTAAGCAGTAAGTTTTGAATAGATTCGTTTTCTTACATTAAGACCAAATTAGTCTTACACTTACTCGTATATAAGCTCAATGTATTATGCTTACTTATTATATACCTTTTACAAATTTTCGGAGAAACTTTAATTTAAAGAATTTAATTCATGCTCAAATTCTGCATACTTCACAAAAACATTTTAAACCTTCTTTTCATTATTTAATATTTAATAAAGATGGTTTTAAAAAAAATCTGAAAAATTTATCTATTGCCTCTTAAATGAAGAATAAAGTCTTCATTTATAGTATAGTCTGCAAATCACAGTATAGAGAGAAGCTGACACCCAAAAATGCAAATATTTATGATAGAGGGAGTAATTAGCCTCAGTCGGGTCTTTGGTTCTACAAATTAAAGCCACTTGGATCTTGTGTGTGCACACACAATTGGGCATCTGTTTGTTTTGGGGACAGGAAGCTAGATTTGTTACAGATCTTTGCTTAAAGCAAAGCAAATAAATCTGGAAACACCCTCCAAAGCAGAAGAATGCACTTGATACATAGCCAGGTCTGAAAGAGGTTCTAAACCAAATGTGATCATGTGTTATTTAAAAAAAAAATCTTTTGAATTCATTTTGTCGTATAATTATTATTCAGAAACAAATTAATACTTTCAACTCTCACTATTACCATGCAGGATTATTATTTTGGTATTTTATACGTTTCATGATTATATAAGATATTGGGACTTCTGCCTTATCTTGTGTACTTTCTTTTATTCGATTAAAATGAATGTGTTTCTTTTTCTTCTCTAACAATGTGACATTTTCAACCATTAGCACAAAATATGCAAAGACTGCCTATCCATTACGTTAGTCAATCCTGCTTTCCCACAGTGTATTTACACATGCGAGTCCTAAATACATGTATACCCACTCGGCTTTCAGTTGACGCGCTGTTCAGACGCTAAGAGCTTGGGGAGACGCTCCTTCTGTTATCCGCCTTTCACCAGAGGATTTGCCTGTGACAAGGAGATTTGGTCGAAAAGCTGTTTTCCCCTCTTCAATTTCCGCCAGATGACTTCACATGTCGAACAGCGGCGCTCTTCCGTAGCTACGCTTGCACCGTGCATGGTTTTTATGGTAGGAAACAGTAGGGACAGAAAGAGAAGACTGGATTTAGAGACGACAAAAAAATTTAGGAGGATTTTAGAAAGAAAACCTTCATATATATATATATATATATATTAAGGAAATTTACTACATCAAGAAAAAGAAAATGCAGAATGATAAATATAAATTATGAAACTGTGTGAGTCTATTTAATTCCTTCCAGAATTCCAAACCTTGAAATCTAATTGTTTATTATTGATTTCTGATTGAACACGAAAACTGAATCGCACCAATATTATATATATATATATACTGTTAATTACATATGTTATTTATATTTATATTTCGAATTACTTAATAAGTGGCATTAAATGTTAATATGTTTACAACATTGGTGTAATTTAAATGATTAATTCTGTCTTGAAAATGCGTTAAAATTAATGACTCGGTGTAATTAAAAGTAGATACAAGGCAGCAGAATATGGATACATTAAACATGCAGTAACAAACATGCATTAATTTTTAACAATGTGATAGCTCGTATGCTACACGTGATTTATAGAGAATGCGATCTTAATATGTTAATTGTTTGTGTGCTATCGTGCATAGATGAAATTGCGTTCTCTGCGAAAGAGTCATATCTGCGTTTAATTTGCAAATGAATAGCAAAACAGTATCCGATTAAAGTTGTAGTCTTAGTGAATGGTGAATTTTCTCTTTTCATATATTTATCGTAAAAAAAAATACAACGTGTAAAATAGCATGCACAGGGTACAAATTGATAACATTCCAACAAAACTGATACAAAACAGAACCTCTTGTCACGCATAAGATCAGTCTAATAAAAGAAAAGTCACTGATAAAAATTGAAATATTTTAGCCTACATCCGAATTCTTTCTACACGGGGAACGTAACCAACCTGGCTAGAATTAGTTATGAACTTTGTTTATAAAGTTCGACAGTTGAGGATTGAGTCATACGATAGTAACCTTAGATGAAATTGAAAAGTGACGCAAGGGTGTATTAATCTCGTAAAGAAATCACTTTTGTTTTTATTGGAATCCTATGCAAATTGTTATATAGGATGGATTTGGAATTTTTTTTTTCATATGCACGTTGCAAGAATGAATCAGTTTAAATTTTATTTGATTTGTGTAATTCCTATCTGTTTTAGAATACGTTGGCAATGTCTATTTTTTTTTTCGTTCCTAAAATAAAAAAGGAGAATAGTGAATTGTGATTAATCAGCCTAGACGTGTCCTTGAGTAAAATAACAAACTTTACTAACGAATTTAACACATCTGAAAAAAGACGAATACAGATAAGTAAATCTGTAAAAAAAAAAAGAGAGAGAGAGAGAGAGAGCTTAGAACTAATAAATGCAAAAATAACACTGAAAAAAAAAAAAAGCCGTGGCTTTTTTGGCGTTTGAAAGGAATACTATTGCTATCTGTTAAAGAGGATAAACATAATTTTAAGTTTCGTACTACAATAGGGAAGAAGTATTAAAAAGAAATTTTCATGAAAGCGAGACAATAGATGGAAGGGATTTATTATTTGATAGCCTTTCTCTGATTATGAAAAAATAAATAGCACAGTATGATGTAACGAGATTTTTTTTTTAAGCAAACCTTCTTATAAATTACTGAAAATAATGTTCGTATATTCGAATGAGTGTTTTGTTGCTGCCATTTTATTCTAACTGCAGTTTAGAAAAACAATTTGTTACGTAATTGAATGCACTTTTGCTTCAAGGAACAACATTTGTTTTCAACCAAGTTGGCCGTGTCAGTTTTACTACAGCGCGATTGTTTTTGTCAAATGATTCGTTCATTTCTGCATATAACACCAGTGAAAACAGCTTGGTTTTATTGCGTTTAAGTATTAAAAGAGGCAATTCATTCCAATATAAATCACATAAAAATAATTCCATTTCAATTCTGTTTTTCTCAAGCACTGTAAATTGCAGGTAAACGGCCCTGCTAGCTATCGCGTACTGAAAAATTTCGATGTATTTCTCGTTCTAATTTATATTTTGAATAAAGTTGAAGACAATGGAATTAAACATTCCCTGTTATTTCAGTACTAGTACAGTGGGGATCCCTGTTGTGCAAATTTGTATTTATTATGGTGTCCTTGTCTGCGAGTCTTACTAGTTAAAATGTCATTCTAAGAAAACAAGTTTAGTTAAATTAACGTGTAGTTTAAATTAACGTTTAGTTTAGTTAAATTATTTGTATAATAAAAAAAAATATTAAAGAAATTGGTTCAACTTGCAACATTGAATTTTTTTAAAATTTAATATAATGCCAATTCAATGCAACCCGATATTTCTATTATCCAAGTAAGCATCATTATCCGTTGGTAAGTCGATGACTAGGAAGCAAAGAATCATTATCAAAGATTTTCAATTGAAGGCCAGTCAATCCCAAACTAGACAAGTCGGCCAGGGAAACACTCAATTTTCATATAAAAATTATATATGTAAGCACACAATACTAACAACAGTATCGTAAAATTAAGGTTCCGAAATCCAATAAATTATGTCGTGGACCATAAAGGCCTTTAACTACTTCAGGGTATTTTATTTTTATTAAAAAAAAAACATTGAAGAATATTAAAAATGTTTTGCACAAATGCCGGAAAAGTCAACAAAAATGCGTTCCGAAAACAATTTATTCTTCTGACTTTCTGTAGATTAAATTTGTAAATGGAATGCCAAGTCAACTAACTAGAAACAGCCGACTTCACGTTTTCATCAATGAAGAAAAAACGTGTAGTAACTAACCTTGAAGTTTGGTTTTAAGTATATTTGTTTTCTCATTTCTGCTAGTCTAAACGAAATTTAGTTCTTTATTTTTTTCTTTAATTTTAAGTCTTTGTCCAAAGCTGCGCAACATTCAAATACCCGGAATTAATTTCAGTTCTGCTTCATTTGGATGATACAATTCCACATGGAGATAAAATTCATCTTAGCTAGAAAGGAAAAACCAAGTAGATCTCAGCAATATGAATTCTCGTTATATTTTTGTACTGTCTATGTATGTGTGTTTCAGGCGTATTGTTTATTTATATATATTTTTAATGTATGGGTATATTGCATCTATTGTTAATTACAATTCTAATTTCAACAAAATTAACTGTTGATTTATATATAAAATGAAGATGCATAATTAACAGATTTTATGGGAAAGCTGAGTTAGTTACATCTTCTACACTTTAAGGGATTAACACAGAACTCTTTTTTGATCTAACTTTTGCAAAGTCGTTAGAGAGCTGGTCCCTTAGCATTCACCGACAACTGAATGTACGGCTACTGGTGATTATAAACGAAATAGCAAGTGCTCTACAGTATGTTTGAATAAACTGATGGGTAAAACCTGCGTCTCCTTAATGGGATAAAGTTCCCGCGCGAAAAATCCACCAACTCAGGAACCGGTTAACAATAGTCCTAGAAAACGTTCCTCTAGTGGGTAAGTAGAATGAAACCTATCCATCTTTTTTGGAGTTTGTAGCATTACGAAAGCAATAACATCGCCCAAAAGACTTATAACATTCTGACTTTTATTGTACAATCATTTCATTATATCAACCTACCAGATATGTAATCAATATAAATCCTCTCAAACACGTAACTCTAATAATAAAGCTAAAATAAATTCATTAAAAACACACTTTGAAATTACTTTGACAATTCTAATCTTAAGCAGATTAAGGCCTTGTAGTTTGATATAGATATTAAAGTTGTAAGAAATGATCCAAAAACTTTGAACAAAGTAATAAATTTGATTTTTTATTTCCGTTTAGCCCATTCCAATAACACAATTTTACATACCAAAGACATAGAAAACAGTAGCTATTTGTGTTGTGCTCCGTTTCCTTATTGCAAATATAAATCTTGCACTGTTAGCAATATAGAGCAAACTAGTTTTCTCCAACCGAATAGATGTTTCCGGACTACATCGAACAAAGCGCTTAATATTTCAGCGAAATAAGGTGTATAGCAAGCAAAGCAGACTCGTATTTATTGAGAGACAAGCATAGTATATTATTATTTATATGGAAATATGTTTGCCTGCGATTTGGTAGACGTGTCACGCGCTTTGAATATTAGTATAGTGGAGTAAAATATTGAGTTAAATTTTGGAAAGAAATTCATAAAAATCGTTTTAACAACACAAAGATTACAATAGATTTAGCATTCGCATTGTTTGCTACCGTCAAACCTTATATTCCATTTCAGTAAATCACAGTTCGTCACGACACTCGTTACCTGAATTAAAAAAAAAAAAAATCGAGAACCTTTAATTTTAAAAAGTAGTATCGAAATAAATCATCTTTAAAAAGCATAGATTAACCTGACTCACCTATTGTTTAATAATTGAGAACACAGTTTTGTTTTGTAAGTCTCAATGACAACAATTAGACTTGAACAACAAAATCACGCAGCATTTTCATCTTGCTGCTGTTTTGTTGCCATTTTTTCTTGATGTTGTTCATTTCGAAGTAGCATTAGAGTATCAATGGTTGAAATTAGTATAGTCTGAATAGCAAAAATAAATAAAAATAAATGACGTGTGGAGTTTTAAATGTGGGATTCAAATTAAACTCGAACGACGCTTCTTACTGATGTCATAGCAATATACGTCATAGCCGTCTTAGAACAACAAAAAACGCAATTTAAAATTGCCGTTTGAGTAAGGATAACGTATATTAAACAATGGCAAACTGAGCATTCACTTCTGGATGTCCTTGTAAATTCCCAAGGACATCCAGAAACAAAACTAGGCTTTTTACTGGTTTAAATTTTAAAACCAGCCTTTAATGGTAGTTTATTATAACAAACTGGAATTCAGTTTGAAATGTAGTACACAGTGGATTGAAGCATAGCATATTGCTACTTGTTATTGTTAAAATATTGTTATAAGCAAGTGATATATATGCAGCGCGCATAATTATTATAAATTACTAGTATGCTATGTGATCATTATTACATGTTGTTGGCACATTTCTGCTCAACAATATACACGTGATAAAGGTACTGGTAAGCTTAATTGTTACGACCATCGAGTGATATATAATACATTAAATTTATTAGTTGATATCAAATGCTATTTTAAAATTACAATGATCTGCTAGTCAGTAATATTGTTAGTATAATGCGCATTGTTAAGACAATCACACAATTAAGCATTGTTTGCTTACAAAATTGTTACAGTTATGCTATTCGTTAAGTAAACAATTAAATAGCTGAATACGTAATAATTCACTTAAGCATTAAAATAAAAGAAACAAAAATATTCTCCGAAATCTGTAGGGAAATTATCCATTAGAAACCAAGAAAGAAATGCATCCGAGTAACGAAAGTAATGGGCAAGGTATGACTATTTCATGAGACCCCTAGCGCTTGTAATCCTTTGAGAGTAACGGGGATGACAGGAAGAGTGGACATTGCATTTCCCGTCTCATGACTCACGGCTTAGGGAATACTAATGCACACCAGTGACTATGGGAATAAGTAGCGGAAGCGTTACGTTTCTGTTCTTTATTACGGAATATTTCAGGAAGAAAATAAAATTATAGGAAAAAAAGTCTGTAGAGAACAGGATTCGCAACAATAGGCTTTCATGTCATATTATGGATGCTTTTAGGCCCAAAATTTTTAAATAAGATTTTGTAAATTAATGTAATACTTCGTTTATTCTAACACTTTACCGTGAAACCTTCTAAATAACTTCTTTTCTTTTTCTTTTTTTTTCTTTCTTTTTTTTTTTCCAAGTCTTAGTTTACAACCGTCAGTGACCCTGTATTTCAGTTCATTTTATTAATTACAACTTTAATGAATTGCATTTGCAGCTTCAACGAATCTTTTTTTTTTTTTTTTTTAGATTTTTTAATGTGATTAGAAATCTCTGCAAAAACTACATAAAGTTCAAATAAACAGTACTCTTAAAGACCGACGGTGTGAATAAGAAAGGAAATCCTCTTTAAAGACGTGCAGGAACATTTAGCGCGAAAGAAACAAAAGAAGAGCCACTTATATAAAAAAGAAGAAGAAAAAAAGACGTTTAATTTAAAACCAAATAGATAAGAACACGAAACTGAATAAGAAATACAAAGAAAAAAAAAGTTAAATATTCTGTATTTGTTGTACTTTAACAAGCAAAGGGATTTTTCACCAAAAAGTAAAAATAAATGGAATAAAAACATAAATGGATTATGACTTTTAAGATATAACGTTGGTAATGTATTTATGTTCGGCGTCCAGAATCGCAGCGATAAGGTACTGAAATAATGCATTCGCTCTCTCTCTCTCTCTCTCTCTCTCTCTCTCTCTCTCTCTCACATACACACGCGCGCGCGCAAATAAACTTGACTTTTCAAAAGTTTTATCAATAAGTTCTCGGCTGATTTTCTTATATTGAGGAAGTAATTTCGAACTAGAATCATGATTAAATCCGAACCTTAGCTCACGTTACTATTTTCTTCTTCACAGATAATTTTTGTCTTAATTTACCGATTCGCTCGATATTAACTTGTCTATATCCATCATTCTAGATAAATGAATCTCTATAGGTAATTTCCTGCAAGCACATTTTTCTACTTTTTGATGTCCCACGCACTTCCAATACAATTCGGAATTCTCATCTCAGCCAGTCTTTTCGGTTATTATCCCTGAGCATTGCCGCAATCTTCTGCTTTTCTCGATATCTTCCTCGATGCTTGTTAGCCATTCTTTCCCTCATTCTGTCCACATATTCAGGATATCTTAGCTGTATGATATTATGTTCTCAGTTAATAGGGGATTTATACAATAGGTATGGCTATTGATTCTCTCATTCATTCTTTTCTTGCAGCTCCAAAGAATTTATTAATTTTGTTTTCAACGACTGCAAAGATTTTTTTTTTAATCTTTTGCTTATTATTCTATAAGTTTCCACTTCATATCAGATTATCTGTCTAATAGTTGTTCTTTCTGTATATTCTAATATTACTTACATCTCTGGAACTTTAAGGAAATACATAAATAAACACGCTATCATTTCTACATTTTCTCTCAAAGTAATCTCTCGAATTGCAGAAACAACACTTAAGTTGGAAAGCGTTTCAGTTCCATATAGGAGAAAAGGGCATTTAAAAAAGGCTATTTTATCCTCAAGTGAAGCTACGAACGAACCCTCTCATACGAAAATGATAGCAGTTTTCCTTCTACAAAACATGGAACTATCCATGGATCTCATATCCATGAGAGAGTACGAAGAAATTTACCTGTAAGATCATCAACAAATATTATAAGAGTTTACGCAATCCAGTCGATCTGTCAGCCAACCATTGTAGTCAACTAATCTCTTTCGCTCGCTTTGATGAATTTTTCCTGAAGCATGAGATGCGTAATTTTTCTATGAATTCAGTGGAAGAATATATCATTATTTCTTTACAAAAATGTTAGAATTCTTCTATTGTTGCAGCCTTTGGAGTTCATAAAACTTGTATAATATATATAATGAAATTTGATGCAAGATTTCTTTTTCAAATAAAGAATAGATTTCATAATCCTTCTATTCTTTGATAACGAATGTGCAATAAAACGTTAATTTAAAAATATATTGGATTCAGTAGAACACAGCTCTCCATCCAGGTGTCACTTTATCTTAACGAAGCACCAGATATCTCAACAAAATATTATGTAATTATATATATATAAATTATATAATTCATTTATAATCATAATATCGATATGCGATTATAGGCATAAGATCTGTATTTAGACAAGCAGAGAGATAGAGGAAAATTAAAAAAGAACACCAGAACCATCGAATTTTCGATTTAGCAAATTCGATATGTTCTTAATCCATATTAATCTAATAAAAGTGAATAGCACTTAATCTCACTTCACACTAACTTCGAGAACGTGTAATGATTTCTACAGATTCCCAATATGCAGGAAATCAAGTTGGTATGCAGTGTATATCGTCATTCTGGACAAAATTCTGATAACTTAAGCGTTACTTTAAAGGCAATGGGACTTGAACTATTAATGCAGTTAATGAAGCTCCCGAAAGAAGTCCTATAGATTTATCGTCCTAAATAGAAATCTTACACGATAACTTTATCAATATTCCTGCTTGTTAATGTCTTGTTAATAGGAGAAAAGTATTCCTTAGAAGCCCAAAAATCATCAAACAAATTATTTATGGCTTCATTAAATGTCATGCAGCCAAAATAATAACCAAAATCATGAGATGATTGAACGTTTGGCATGTTATTGTCGCAGCTGGTTAATCTTCCTTGCCTTTGTATATTCATTTAAATTATACGGCTGGTACACATAAGCTGATGAGCTACTGAACCCTTGCAATAACACGAACATAGATATTCTTGCTAGGTAAAATCTAGAAATGTGACCGAAATCTAAGATCCATTAGTCATCCCAATACTGAATATGATTGCTAATTAATAAGAATGAGATAAGATAATGAAGTTAATTAGAGTTAATTAGTTAATAAGATAATGAAGAATCAGAGCGGTATGGCTGCCAAACAAACAAGGAAATACATAAGCTGATGAAATCGCAAACAATCCCACAAATATGAGTTTCGTGATCGTATTCTTATATAATGGCATCATTAATTATGATGTCTTATTTAGCCTTGAGTAATTAGGTACAATTGGTACAATAAAGAAATTTATTGTACCAATTGTGCGTATTGAAATTTAATGTAGTTTAGTATTTCGGATCAATGCTGACAATAAAATTTACAATTGGTGCAATAAAGAAATTTATTGTAAATTTCTTTATTGTAATTAATAAAAAAATTATTGTAAATTTCTTTATTGTACCAATTGTAAATTTTATTGTCAGCATTGATCCGAAATACTAAACTACATTAAATTTCAATACGCTAGGGAGGAATTATTTTCTAAGCAAATACAATTATAAAATGATTTTTTCATTTTATTTTTGCCGATAAAGCGAAAAAAAAAAGAAATGATAAAGAAGACTTGGACTTTTGTAAACCTATTTTATCGCATGTAACTCTATACATTATATAATCTGTTTCACATAAATTTGAGATTTGTTCCTTTACTCAACTATTCGAATACCAAATGGCTTTATTATTCTAATTTATCACGTGTATAGCAATCCTCTCAATATTTTCTATGTCCGTATACATAAAATAAAAAAGCCATACAATTTTTAAAAAGGTGTAATTGAAAATTGATTTATAGATTCAGTTTTTTTTAAAAAATCTATAAAACGTTATTTATTTAATTTATAACTTTAATATTCTATCTAATATTTATGATTTTAAAAAAATGCTAAAATATTACGGCTAACAATGTGATTCCTATACTTAGAAAGCACTAAAAACTGGCCTACACAAAAGTAAAAATTTTGACATGCAAAATATAAGGATCCACAATTATTTTTCATTTTATTACTATTAATGATATTCATATGCCACATATTCTTTGATAAGCCACGAAACCCCGAAAATTAGGGGTCTTCCAACGAAGAAGTCTCTTCCTACAGTAGTTTATCTGTATAATAAATTTTAAAGAATATTTGGATTATCTTTCCATGTAAAAATACATATTTCGTAACCATAGTTTAAAATTATTGAGTTCATCCATATAACTATACGATTTACATATTTATCTTTATCAATATTTAACATAGTATTAATCATCGACTTCAATCCCACACTCTTGAAGTTGGTAACCTATTATAGTCCATCGGCTCCTTATGTAAGTAAATTTAATGAGCGGCGACTGACTGAAAATCCCATATGAATATTTAACTTAGAAAAACATTTTATAAGCATTAACATCATGTATTAAAAGCACTAAAGCCTTTATGAGTAAAGCAAATTACTTCGATTGTTGTATCTCCTCCAAAATTGCACTTGTTCATTTAATTGCCTTTTGTTTGACTTAAAGGTTTAGTTCATCAAATATGCAGCAACAATGAAAAGTCTGATTAAATAGATTGATTTCTGACGAAGCCTTTTAGATCTCTTCTACCACATCGATTTCGTTTAGTATTGGTTTACTGTTAGACTCATACTCTCCACCAGATATCCTTTGCATCATTTATCTCTCTACATCACAGAATTACACCTTGGGATTACTCTTCGGTAAATCCCCAAACTCTCTAACCAGAGGAAGGAATTCGCGTTCTACTAGTCGGAAATAATGCAACAGTTCTCAATATTTAAATAGCCTCAGTTCGAATACTTTCATTGATTTTTACCTATTCGTGGACATTTTAAGCGTTAAAAAGTGTCACTATATACACTTTATATAATGTACTTATGAAATTAGCAACTTAGAACGACAACAAATGGGTTCTTTACTGTAATAGAAAGGAGTATTTGCGATAGGGGCACTGCCCTGTAAGAACAAATGTAACTAACAGCGGTTTCTTGGTGTGACAGGCTAACCTTATCACCCGAAGTGCGCACGTTATTGACGACTACACAGAAGCTGACTATACCGTGGTGTTGTCAATGTTGTCGTCGGGACAATGCGGCATAGGAGAAAGAAAGAGGGGAGGGTTTGCACGGCTGAGAGAGCGTCGTTTCCATGGATGAGCCCTAAGGAAAATACCATTAATGGGGGAAGTATGATCAGAGAGGAGGAAGGGAGGTCGAAGAGAGAGACGGGGGATACCTTTTGCGGAAAGCTAATGCAGAGAAAGAGCCCATCACGTTTCCCCACTTTGCTAGAAGGAGATTTCAGGATATCATTGAAGTAATATAAAATACTCGGAACCGAAATGTTTAACCGAAGTTAGGATGGAACTCTTGTTCGGCGATATGTTCGTTTTATTCTTGGAGAAAAGAAAAAAGAAAGTTTGCAATTAAAGTATCAAAATATATTGTTGAAATTTCTATCGGTATGATCGAACTTTTTTTGTTCGATCATACTTTTTTTTTGTTTATGTTATTGTGTATTGTCATATGATATATCTATGATTTGGTGTATTATAATAAGTATATCGAAAAGCATAATTATGAAATCGCGGAATGTCGTATTAGCTATACTGATTTAGTTTGTAGATGTTCCTAAGCATTGTCATTTAATTTCTATTAGCACTGAAAAAACATGTATATGCCTTCACCATGAAAAAAAAAAGAAGTTGGGAACGTTATTAAATTAGGTAATTAGTAATAAAATTCGTTTCGTTTGTTGTTGAATAAGGACATCGTGACGTCCAGAAACCCACAGCTCTCTTCTTTGCAATTTAAATTTGTTTATTTTTATTTATTTTATTTTATCCATAGTAGTTTACGTATTAGCAAACTGAACATCTTTATATTAATAAAAACTTTGCCAGATGAATAACTGATTATTTGTTCGTGATATTTTGAAAGTACAAAATACCCACTAGAAACAACCTTGAATTTTTCATCCTGCACATAAGAGATGACAGGTAATATCTCTTACCTGATATAAGAGATATTACCTGTTATCTTACCTTAGGAGATAACACGTAATTGAACTGCAGATCCGTGTAGTGAAATATCAGATAAGTTTGTCTTTAATAAAACAAGAATATCGGATTTATGGAATTTATTTAGATTTCGGTTTTGAGGTATATTCATCTATCATCTATTTCTCATGAGAAGTAACAGAATATTTATTAACCGGCTTTAATTGATTTCTTGTTCAAAATTTCTCAAAAATATTCTTACAGTAAATTGCGACATGAAGGAGAATTTCTCGGTGAATATCGGCATCCCATTTCTCTCCTAGTGCTATTTATCAGTATGCCATATGTATAGAAGTTTTATTTTTTCTAATTTCATTTAAAATCAGTGTACTTCGTTCGATAAATTATAAAAATTCAAAAATATCTTGAAACATAAAATGAAAAATATTCAGCCTCCGTAGATCGATGACTTTTTCTGGCTGGAAAGAAAAAGGGGAAAAAAAAACTGAACTCGAATCATCTCGTCTAGATGGGAAGAACTTGTAAGGACTTTTCATCTGAAAGTGAGTCGAATCCAGAAGTAGGAATTTTTTCCTCCGAGAAATTCTTTTTTGTTTTTTAAATCCTGCAGAACAGACTAAGGCTAACTGTCGAGAACACAGTCAATAGTGTTAATGCACTGTATTCAGTCTGCAATGCTTCGGCTATGATTCACAACACCCAAACAACGATATGAAATTCTTTTCTTGCAATCGTATATTCAAATTAATCCAAAAAATATAACATAAATGCTAAATTAATAGAATATTGATTACAAGTGATTTTGTTGAATTTTAATAGTTAGGTATTACAGATCAGCGGAATAGAATAGTGAATAGGTAATGCATTCTATAATCAATAAATTTCTATCCATCTTTTTATTATTAACATTTATTTAAAAATCAAAATAGGAATTTGTATTCAATAATAAATACCAGCAATTAAAATTTCAATACATGTATTTTGATAAAACAATTTAAACAGATGTTTGAATTAAGAAAATAGAAGTAATTACCCTGTTAAAACATACATTAGGTTTATAACGAGTTACTTGTGGTTTCAACATGCCAAGCATCTTCATTTTTAAAACTTAAAGTGGAATGGAAGATTCAAAGGAATAAATCTATAAGGATGACATATATCAGTAAATTTTACATTTGAGAGAATAGAGTAGATTCACTTTAATTACCATCCTAAAATCGGTTATCACTGATTTTTCATGTTTGCCTGATAAAGCCTAACGATCTGTATTCAAGAAAGAGGATGATGGACTTTGATTATTAAGTGCTATTCTCTTTATTTATTTTTAATCAACATTTGCTTTCTGTTTGTTTTCAAATGTTAAAATCTATACGTTGATTAAAATTAATTCTCTCGAGCATAAAAGTATTTCGTATCTAACAAGCCGAGCACGTTTCATGGTCTTTCAATACTACTTTATTGTAAACCTAATTGTTAACAAAATTCCAATTGTTAAGAAAGCATAGGACAAGTTGTTCCACTTTACTAAATGACTTTTGTAAATGGAATGTTCACTTTTGGAATGTGTTTTTATTCTTCAAGTTAGAAATTTCCCATCTCCCTGATTGTTATTTCACAATTACTGTTTGAGTCTTAACTAACGAAATCCATGTATTATAATGAAAAGCAATCAACAGCTTTAAGATTCGTAGGTTCAAATGGTTGTCTTTAGCTAGTTCCGGCTATGATTATATAAAAAAAAAAAAAAAAATAAATAAATAAAAAACCGCTGCTGTAATTTCTTTACCCACAATGATATCAACTCATTTCGCTCCAGCATTTCTTCCTTCTTTGTTTATCCGGTGACGTACGTTAAAATGTTCTTTAGAAAAACCATTAGAATTTGCATTACAAATGTAAAAAAAGAGAAAGCACGAGAAGTTAAAGGAAAACAAAAACCGGTAGCTCTGGCATCTTTCCTGTTCTTCGTTTATCCCAGATAAGTGAACGGATGGCTTTCCGGAAGATCAAGCAATCTTCAGTGATTGTTCTCCTTGAGGTTCTTCCGTTTTGCCTTGTCAGCAGTACTGCTCTTTTCCATTTGTTTATCACTACTGGTAACTCGATCTCAACCAAGTCATGGTACATTAATTTCGCTCGATTACTCACTATCCAATGACTATTATCATCATTATCGTCCATAACATTTATACAACCAACGTTGTTTACTGTGTTAATAAACACAGTACAGTACATTTCTACTCTCTTGATTTTATAAATAGAACTAAGATATGAAAAAAAAATAATGGTGTATCATTTATATATTTTGGATAAGCTACAAAATAAAGACGACCATCAAGGTAGTAAATGCTATACTGTAGTTCAAAAATATGTGAAATATATTTGCTAATGCTTCGTATGAAAGTAGAGGAAATAAATATAAGAAATCAAGTATATCTAAGCATCTCAATAAAACATTTATTGAGATGCTTTAATTTATAAATATTTGATTTATAAAAGAATTCTGAATAAAATTATAACTCGCAGGACTTTTTATTTGCAAAACCTTTCAGCGTATAATAGAAAAAAAATGGAACAAGTATGAAATAAAAATGCCGTTAATTAGAGTAATTAATAACATAATAACCCCTTTGATAATAACCGCCTCAGTTATTATCAAAGAAATTGCGGTGTGGCAATTTCTGTCAGTAGCAGTAAAGTATTGAGGTCATTTTTGCTGTGCCATAAGTCTGTGTTTCAGGTTATCTCCCAAATGCTGTTGGTTTCAGGAGGGACAATCTTTATTGACCACTGCAATGTTCCACTGTTATACTGGTCAAATTAGGAGTCCTGTTTATCATTGTTTTATGATATAAAACGGAATTGCATTGTAAGATGTAAGGGAGGGACAGTACCACAAAAGTGATTTATAAGACAATTTTCCGTGATAGCAGTGTAGGATACATCATTGCATGTAATCACTATGCTTCAACGATATTCTACAGATATCTTCAATGCCTAAACAAGTTGATCCAAATCGAAAAGGATGTAGCGTGCACCGTCCCTCTCCAAAGGATCAATTTTCATTACCCCCACGATCCGATCCACGCCAGTTGAGGATGCATATTCTCAATTGTAGAAACACTTGTTGATTTCTCCGAGCATCCCACATACCCAAACAGAATTTTGTAGTTTGGCAAGGCTAGATGATAAAGTAACCTTCTTCAAGAGTTTACTTCCGTCATCACTCAGTATTTTAGACCTTCCTTATCGTGTCTTTTTGGTATCACGCGTGGATTTAATTTCTTCATTTCCTCGACACCTATAGACTAGAGAATATTTCATTCTTTCTATATTATAGTACGATTCTGGTACCATGGCATTTTACCTAAATGGCATAAGCCATATTCCATTTGAAAAGTTATTATCCTCTTCTGTGTAATTATTATATAATATACATTGATACATTTGACATTGTGACATTTGGATCTTGTGATCGAAATGACCTGTAGTCCATGATGAACTAAATCAGCGATCAACTGTTCATTAATTTCCTTTATAGGCAGAATAATTTTCATATATCTTTGGCATATTCGTTTACTTTCAATCCGAATGGACTTAATATATGTAATTTGATTTAATGAGAGATTAGCAGTCATATTCTCTAAAGAGAAGTTCCACATTTTATCTATTCGAATGCTTCTAATATTCTCAGAAAAATGCCTGATTTCAGCAGTGTTTATTGTCCGGGATATATTAATCTGTCTCTAGAATATCGATAGTACTGCTCACCAATATTTGGAATTGTCTTGTGCAATAGAAAACCATAACTTGCTTTCTATATGGTGAATTTCCTTATTCATATACGTAAAAATGCAATGATGGTAGACATGATACTTTTCGGTTGCGAGTTCTTGTACATTTTACAGTATCTACTGTACTAATTGCAGCTTTTCCTTTTCTAATTACTATCGCAGTTTATTTGTATAGCTTTTTGCTATAAAATTCAATTTAATCGAATTTGTCCTTTTTAAAATAAATTATATTTTGTTAACAATCCTATCCACGAAACATAGATACCCATTGCGGTGTACTATAGGTGAATTACAAATTAAATTATCTAAAATTCTTACTCTATAAAGTAAACAACTTGTTCGAGCTTCATCAAGCTACCAAGAATTGTGATGATGTTTCACACCAGGCGAAGAGCGTCTGCCATCTTACAAGACTTTCCAATATCCATGCTACGGTAGAAGTATAACCAGATTACTGCGGAGCTCTATCTCCATTTTGCCAACCCAGCCTATCGTATCCATTTTGGTATTTCCTTCCATAGCTTTATCCTCTTGCCATCTCTTGACTTTCGTTAAAATATACGAAGGACATTCTCTTTTAGAAATGTCCATTGTTAGCATCATTAACTCCTGAATGCGTTTAATTGTTGATTTCTGTCAAGCTATGTTATAACTTATTTAAGGTGAAATGTAGATGGTTTTCTACAGAAACGCCGTATGTTTAATGAGAAAATTAAAGAAACCAGAGGAAAATAAATGGGACATTACATACAGTGAATTGATTCAGAGAAGGAGATACTGTGCTTCTTAAGATGCATCTCCCAAATGTATAACAAAATTCAATAATTAAAACTTTTTTTTCAAAAATACGTCCGGTTAATGTAATTTATCTTGAAAAAAGACTGATACAACTCTAATAACCAACTAAGAATTAAATTTAAATCGATATTTCTTCATCCGTTCACTTATCGCCTTGAAAACGAATCAATGAATTAAGAGGTATTTTGCTGAACTGATAACCTTTCTATTGCACACATACAAAAGGAAGAAAAAGCCACTTAAGCACAAATGAGGAATCTTTATTCGCGTTAGAGCAATAGTTCCCGAAACTGCTTTGAAATTTGATATATCATTCTGTATTTCCTTTTCCAAATTACATACGATGCGTTATTATTTTAATGCTATGTATTCTTTTCATTTCCATATATATGTAACAACAAATTCGACTCCAAATCTTATAAATTACCTCCAAGGTGAAAATAAATTGAATTTGTGATGCATTACTGGAATTCACGTCATAAGGTGATAAAAAGAAATAAAAAAACATTTTCTTTAGTCACTGCAGTCGAGTGGGAAAACAGCTATAATTTTGCACCTTCGTTTCTTTCATGGAGATCGATTTTGTGATTTTAAGTTGCTTCTATAATAGCTCCAGAAGAAGAAGAAAAAAGAAGAGAAAAAAAAACAATAGAAATAGAAGAATAGTTTCCTTGCAGTGGAAGCTACTTAGATTTTCAGATCGCGTGTATAATAAGACTTTCTGTGTTGGCGGAAATGCTTTCCTCCCCCTCCCCCCCTCCCAATTCGATCCGTCGAGAAAATAAGATAAACTATCGTTTGCGTTTAAGTGGTTTTCAGTTTTGTTATGACCACAAAGAGCTCATTGAGCTTTTAAAAAATATCGCGAAACAAAAATTACCTTTTAAACATACTTGAAATGAATTTTTCGCAATGAATTCAAAGTCTATGAGAAGATAGTGACCGCATACTTACAATGAAGTCATGTCGTAGCCAAATAATAAATACTTCAAGTGTATTTTAAATAACTGCTTTGATTTTCTTTCTGATTTATTTAAATGCAGCGTTGTTTAAGCATTTCAAAAAGATAGATTTGAAAACTAATAATCTCAAGCAAAGATCACATATATAAAGCAATGACGTTGACTAATACTTACCACGCACACGCGCGAGTACACACACACACACACACACATTGAGTTTACTGCATGTAAGAATAAAACTATACCAAATGTTCTGCAAACATTCTCTCTCGTGCGTTCTCCTAGCGACGATTGTTGGATTTGAATGGTCGAGTGTATAGCTCTTTCGCTCTCCAACCAGCCGGTCGTAGGTTTGCATCCCACGTGGCATCAATGCGTTTAAACAACTTGAGGTGATTGATCAATTCTGTCTTCTGATATGAGAATACACCGCCTGCATATTGGAGGCTGGAAGTGAAATTTCTGTTTGATGTCTAGAACAAGGAGTCCAGATTAGCCAACCACTTCTGGCCATTACATGCTAACGTGGGATAAATTTATATGGATGCCACTCAAGTTGCAACCTATTGTACATTGGTACTGTACGATGAAATTAATCTTAAGAGATCAGACTAACGCCCAGTGGGATTCGAACCCACAGCTACTTTTTTATGTGACTTTCATGCACGAAAAATTGTAAACGTATCGTACATTAGTACGTGAATCGACTAAGAATTTAATTAATATATTTTTTAAATGTTTTGCATTTTTAAATTCATTTTTACCTGGTTCAGAAAACCTGCCTTATAAGTCCAAGTATGGAACTTTTTTCAAACTAATTCTTTATGCAATTTTATACATTTTTCTACTTCTATAGAGGCGAATATACTGGTTCCTGGTCATAATTTGGCCAAACTAAGGCAACTCCGATGCCCGGAAATTTTTATAAGCTTGTCTAGTAATTTACGAAACTAAATTTCTTTCTTGATTTGACTATAAAACATGGATGGATCTATAATGTCTCCGTTTTATTATTATATACTTTACTTAAGACTAAATATGTGTGGGAGAAAAAAATAAAAACAAAAACGTTTAGTTGATGGGAATAACAGAAAAAAATAACTACTTTCACAACAATAGGTCAATCATATTTCGGAGTTTTGTACATCGTTCGAAATATAATCCATCTACGTAAAAAAAAAAAAAAGAATAAAAGTAAATACAAAATATTGGTTTATGACATTCCACTTCACAGTGATTTTCAGCTGTCATCTCCTGCACAAAGTAATTCAATAACATTCACTACATTAACCCTCTATCTTACCAGATGCTATCATAAAAAATGAAAGCGCCCTAACTTATCTTGTGCTGAAGCTATACGTACGGCCGGAAGTTTGCAGTCAACTGATTACAGGGTTGATGCTATTGACTAGTACTCCGACCAACACTGATCATTGCAGCAAATAGCTAGTACACGCCTTTCGTACGCTGATTCGTAGCGAAATATTGGCAAGCTGTCTAAGGTACTAATCGTTGTGACAGAAACACAATAGATAAAGTCTCAGCCCTGAGGACAGAAACATCACGACAAGCAAGCTAATGTCATTGCCTCGATGG
This sequence comes from Typopeltis vanoorti, assembly GCF_054136105.1. Classification (NCBI taxonomy): domain Eukaryota; kingdom Metazoa; phylum Arthropoda; class Arachnida; order Uropygi; family Thelyphonidae; genus Typopeltis; species Typopeltis vanoorti. Next base: position 84,655,703 of record NC_143556.1, on the reverse strand, counting down.
AATATGAAAAGACGATATGCAGTTTTAGCAGAGTAAATATAAAAGTAGCTCTTTTCTGGAAAGTATAGTTGCGATATTTGATTCTTCTAATTTCTCAATAGATACAGAGAGAGAGAGAGAGAGAGACAAAGATCGAATGTTGTGCATTGAGTGTTCCTTTTAAAGAAATGTAATTCTAGGAACATTTTAAATTTTAAAAATGATAAAAATCAAAATTTCGAATGAAAAATAAAATGCAAAAAATGATACGTTTTGAAGTGTTTAATATTTAATGTTAAATATTAAATTTATTTAATATTTAATGTTAAAATGAAACACTTTCTTGTTGAGTAAGCTTTCTGTTTTGGAATATGAAGTTGTCATGACAACACAAGACATTATTGAAATTATATGATTCAATACTGGATTATGCAGATAATTTAACAATATCAAATTTGGTGATTTTAAAATACAATAACAGATATTATAAGTGTCAATTTTAATATAAATTCCGAGCAAATTATCCATTCGTTTTGTTTGCGTATATTTTATTAAAAATCCAGATTGGATATAATGGAAGATTAGAAATACTACTTTTAGGAATTTATTTATCAAAAGACATTTTGATATTGCTAATTTGTAGTGGTTTGCATTGTTTAAAATAATATGACAGGTTAAGGAAGAAAAGTTAATTGTAAATGGTAAATAATTATAAATTATATTAACATTAGACGAATTGTAATTTTAATCTGAAATTATTAGTAACACGAATAGAAACAAAACTACTCAAACAAATATTACAGATCGTAAAATCTGTACCTAATATTTCACGGTTGTAACTTTAGTGGAGAGATGGAAAGGATTGGTGAACGGTGTTCAGATAATTGGCTGGTAAATGACATATTATTGAAATATACGTGTTTTTTTTGTTTTTTTTTTAGTGAAACAAATGGTTTATGAGAAGTCAGTGAAACTGAATCAATTGATTTAGCATTTATGTAGTAAACAAAAGCTACTATGGGGTTGAATTGTGAACATATTGGTCAAAATCCGTTGATTCAGAGATAATTAACTCCAGTAATGTTTTCATTTATTTGTAGTCGACTTTGGAGGGAGAATCAGGTGAGAAATGGGATTGCCAGGGTAGAGCACGCTCTAATAACGAGAATTCCCATCACATACACCCAATTCCAAATACCTACACAAGTAATGACATAATTCACGTAGATGTTTATAATGTAAGAAGATGAAAATCAATTTCAAGTAGAATCAGACGTGATGCGTCATTAGTATTTATCTAAAGAAAATATATGAGATACTAAAAACGATATTTTCAAGATAAATATAAAGGACTTCTTAATTCTAGTAGAAAGGAATCCATTTCAGCGAATGGAAATTTTATTTGTAAATGTAATTAATCAGATGGCATTGACAGCATGAATATTAAGTATACCATGCACGTGATGGAGATCTGTTTACCGGTTAGATTCATTAGGAATATAAAATAATTTTATTGCTCTGTCGAAGTAAGCATTAATGAATCCATTGAGTTTGCTAAATCATTAATTTTACACGGTTGTACTGATTATATTTAATTTTCTAAAATTAGCATTAAAAAGTTCTCAAATGTGTGGTTAAAAATAATACAGGTCTGAGAATTCACCAGCTAAGTATGATAAATAATAATTATTAGCCAAATTGCCATTTAAAGACTATTAAGTTATTCGAATTGTTAACTAGAAAAGATGAGATTAATTCTAAACGTATTTGTAAAATGAGTAAATGGCAAAATTACTGAAAGATACATCTGAGATAACCAACTAATGAATTTTCTCCGACTGTTCAGATAGATGAATATAATTATTGGATGCAGAATTCAAATTGATAAGTCTGATATATAACTAACGAGAGCAACAATACAAGGAACTTGTTGATATTTTAAAACATCTGATAACTGATAACTCTACAGGTGAAGGTGAAATGGGGTAATAGTGTGTAAATATTTGTCGGGGTTAATTAAACCAGGGAGAACTGTTTTTAATGAGTCGATAACATGGTCCTTTATGATCGTAATTTTCGTTTGCATAAAGGAAATTCCCTAAGACAAATTACCTGTTGGGAAAATAAGATCAAAATCTAAATTTAGCAAACTTGATTGTCACTTATTAGCCCAACTATTTTGTTTTATTATAAGATGGACCTGACTTCGGAAAATGTGCTGAAATTTTATTAAGAAGACACGGAAGAAAATAGATAGTCTCCAATGGATACGATGCACTTTAAATAAATTTTATCAATATTGCAAATAACTGCTTATTAAATGCGACAAATGATCAGTGACAATTTGTAAGATAGATAGAAAATTGAATAACGTAAAGTATAAAAGCAGATTATGAATCCTTTATGTAATATATTTCTTAATTATTAGGATTCAGATTAAAAGAAATAAATGTTTGTTGTTAATGATGCTGAAAGAAGTAGAATAGTAAACTGTCCAGTTGACCTCAATTCTCTTTATGATGATATTGAAAAATACGAAGAGCAACTAGAAAAAAAGAGAGTGAAATTGAATATGGAGAAATGCCAAATGTATGCGATTTAATATGAAATAAATATTAAATGTACGCGAATGATTTGGCAAATGTAAAGCGCTACCGATGATAATGTTATATTGTTTGATCATGTTTGATAATGATATTACTTCTGGAATTATGCTGATAATCTTGTCTAACCTAACTCAGACAATTAGCAAAGTTAGAGAAGGATATCAGCATGTTAGACTCTGAGTGTGCTAGTGACTGGAGGAAAGACACTCGTGTTCGATGAAGTTTTTAATACTTGTTAAGAGAATCGGTTATTTAGAGAAGATGACTAAGTTTGTGGAAGGATGTATCATTGTACTTAGTTAACTGTATTATTTTATTACCATAGACGAACTAAGGATGAGTTAATGCTTAAATCACTAAGTATCAGTGCATTTGTCACTCAGAAAACAGAAAATAAAGAAATGAATTGGAATGAATCAATAGCAAGACGTAAGTAAAAAAAAAGATTTATATTCAGTAAAAAGTCGTTTCCTTGCAGATGCCAGAGCCGTTTTGTAGATATAATTATTCAAATATAATCTGCAAGTTAACAATATTAGAATAGAGAAAGAAAGAAATCTGTTATACAGATCAGGATATTATGAAGAGTAGGAATATAGATTTATTGGAACTGATTTTGAGACAAGCAGTAAGGAAATGATTATTACTATATCAACCAACGAGCAGATATATGAATGAGATGCATAGCCAGCGAAAAAAACATTACTAATGTATGATAAGGAAAACAAAAGTAGGCCAAAAATACCCTTGGGGTAATCTCAGGGCAGTCGCCAGATTAGATCGCTCCCTGAAGCAAACAATTAAATATCGCCCTGATGGATTATAAGACAAAAATATAAGAAAATCTCCAATTGCTATTTTGTTTTTATACAAGAGAAACATTAATAAAAAACGATTACATAATAATATTAATTAAATGTTTCCTCTATGGCGATATCGCACAATAAAACTGTTTATAAGCTCTTCTAAATTTTAATTATAAACTATGTCTGCCTCTATCGATATATTTGCTAGACCAACCAATCTCTCTTGGATCATTGCTGTTCGCAAATAATTTTTAATCAGTTTAAGCTTGGAAAAATTTCTTTCCGCACTTGCTACCCTGACAATTCCTGTTAGCGTAGCGACGGCGCCTACCGCAATATGGCTGAACGAGCGCCCTTATTAAGCCGCGCCGTGAGGCAGGCTGCCTCTATGCTACACCCTGTCAACGGTATATCATGACAAGTAGTGAGCTATCGCAGAGTAAGTGGACCGTTTCAAAATAAAAACCAAATAAGTACCTTGCATAGGCCGGTATTCTAAACCCGATCAAATACTCAGGGGAATATGAAATTCAACTGCCTCTTTCTGAACTACACAATTGTATATTTCCCAGAGTGGCTGATAAAGAAGATCTCCTGTGGGTGATCCGTGACGAAAACTGTATTGAAGATCGTTTATTATACAACTTGCAGGAGGAGTTGGACTTTACTACTAATGGATTTATCCATTATTTTACAAGCAATCCAGTGATATCTTAACTATTTCTCTCTGCTTTTCTTAATGCGATTCATGAAGATTCCTATTTGGAGCTATACAGTCATAGTTGAATGCAAGATTGTAGAAAAGCAACGTGAATTAGGGATAGTTCTAATACTCCAGCTAAAGATGTGAAACAATAGGAAAAATTCCTCTGAATCAGGTGCTGCATTAATATTTAAACTAAAGGAATTACTGGCCTGTTTATGTCAAAGGATGTGGGAATGAGTATAATTGGTATAGTTTAAAATTCAGGCCAAAGGTACTAAGGCTGGGTGTATTGACAGCTAATTACTTGTGCTTTCAGGCTGATTTATATATTATACGAGATAGAAAACCTTCTAAAGAGGCTGGAAGGAAAAATATTGTTACTCCTATATGACTGACTCAGCTGTAGATTATGAAACTACAGCTAAAACCACGCTACCGGCCAGGACGTATATATACGTCCACATTTCCATGGATGCGAAGTGCATATTAAAATTGTAATACCTTTGATATTACATTGAAATTTATGATGTATAGAAAGCTTTTGAGGATGTGTATTTGATCTTTAATGGCCGGTAAGGTGGTTAAAATGAATTCGAACCATCCTAAAGGCAAATGCATGTCCCGTCTTCCTCTCAGCGCTATTGAGTATACTATGTACAGAAAATTATGGTAGAAAAGCATTTCAGCATGCAGAATTTTTTGACCTGCTCTGAAACTTATTAACGAATTTTTTGAGGAAATAAAGTATTTCAGAAGTCTTCAAATTTCAAAATTTTGATTATAATTTTTAAATAAAAGATTTTCAGATTTTATATATATATATATATATATATATATATGTGTGTGTGTGTGTGTGTGTGTGTGTGTGTGTGTGTGTGTGTGTGTGTGTGTGTGTGTGTGTGTGTGTATTCTTTAAGATAAATCCTTCACGAAAAATGAAGAAATGGAAGTAAACATGACATTTGCTAAAAGGCTGCATGTAAAATAACCAAATTACTCACTGCAATTTGAAATAATTTACTCTTAATCTACTTCAACTGGATTGTTTATTAATTACGGAGTGCCCCAACTAGATTGCAATTATAATTTGCATGCTCTTGCGAGAGTTACACTTTTAATCTTCACATCGAATTGAGAGAGCCAAACAGTTGTTTACTAATCTCAATATTTCTTTTGTCATCTTCAAAAATTAGCAGTAGGTTGACTGTTTGATGTACAGTTGACATTTTACTGTTTTTGCTATTTATCAATAGTAAAGACATAATGTATCTATTACAAGGATACTCATTAAAATGAAAAATATAAGTAGAAAAATTATCATCGAGATGAATTTTTATCTATGATGTTACTGTCTGCTGAACTCAATACAGTATATAAATTTCACCACCTGCAATGCAGTGATGATGTCACGTGTCATTACGGATTACCTCTTCACAACTTTAATTCATTAACCACACTGGAGAGGCATAAGTCTCTCCTGTTTCGTATGGGGCTTCCTGTAATCACACAAGGAAGTTTATCTATTTAATCCGACAGTGTATAATTTGAAACTTCAGTATGATGTCATATAATGACGCCACCATCGGCTCAACCAATAGTGTTAGATGCTGCAATGAACAGCAAGAAGATAATACTTGGCTGACTAAATTATCTAGACAATAGTAGTTCTGCGCATAATTTAACAGGTATAGATATAGCCAAATTCAATTCCGATAAACTAACCGAGGAATTTTGTTGATTAAAACTGAATGTTTGATCCGTGTACTTTATCGTGATTTTTATCGTGATATCTTTGTCGTGATTTTCAAATAGATCCACTTAGTGAAATTTCATCAAAATCTGTTACACAGTTAGTGCATGAACATGAAGACACTTAACTATATGCTTCATTCATAAAGAACGATAATAAATATACTATACATGTTTCGTTAATTTTACTTTTGTGTTAAAGCAGATTTGCAGGCGTAAACCAAATATGATAAAAATTTTAAGTTAACTTTTTAAAAAAATCAACCCAAACAGATTTGAAAACGGAATAAAATCCGTAGTACAATAGCTTCGAACTTAAATCTAATACTTTAAATACTAATTACGAGTATTAATTCCTATTTAAGAAAAACTGCAATGAAGGTGTTATTTAGCATCAATAGTGATGCTAAATAAGCAAAGAATAGTGTTTCTTACTTTTTGTGTGAAGAGTGAGGGGGGTAATTTGCAGAGTGGGCAAATAATTGTTTCTGTCGACCAACTATTGCTTAATATTCCACTGCAACAGGAAAGTGCTGTCAATATCGTTTTGATAAACTAAATATTTCAGAAAATTTCAAGAATTGTTCAACTCTCTGAGAGATGACCCCATCTGGTTGCATGGTAAATACCTGAAATTGCACTAAAGCCACAAATGTTCTCCATAGCGCATTTCTAATTATCTGGAACCTAATAAACTGGGATTGAAAACCTAAATTACAGAATCACTAAATCGTATTTAGTGCTACTGTGATTTAGGTTTTGTACTCTTTATATTAAGTGTTCGATCTATTGCCCTCTATAAATTCTTTGTCAAAAATATTCCAAGCAACTAAGAAACAAAGAGGCACAGGCTATTCGTTGATATATTTATCAAATTGTGCGATTACTGCGGACACACGAACAGTATATAATAGAAGCATCTGTTTCGGTATGAAAGTTTCTTATACATCCCTTTGCACTTACCACCGTGTTCACGTTGTCGAAGTATACCAAAATCGATATCTTAAAGTTTAATGAAGTATCACTGAGTAATAAAAATGTCTAAAATAAAAGAACAAAATGATAATAGATAAAATACTAAAACATGCAAATGGCAGATAATTTCTTAAATCGGTTATTATTCCCGTTTACATGATATATTTTTTGGAATATCTAAGATGATGACATACCACTATACTGCAGAAGACTTGTTGATAACCTCTGCCCTAATGAATAGCCACGATGAGGAAATGAGCAAACCTATCATTACTTGCAGATGATGCTCATACCTAATGTGGTTTGCGTATGCACGGCCACAGCCGGCTACTGAGTAGTAGGTTTACAAATTTGGACAGTCAACAGTGAAATGCTGTATATACAATCATGGTAGAGGAATTGAACATCAAGAGTTCTAACACACTTGTCTCTACAACGATAACCAGTCCCTTTTGGTAAGTCTACAAGTCCGTAACATGTCGGTGAAAATTGCATTCAACGTTATTTCAGAGAAGTGAACTTGCATTGCAAATCACTTTACTGTTATGAGAGCGTTGTTTATAATAATAGTTACTCATCTCCCTTTTTGCACAAAAAGCACTTAATTTAAGCCACGCATATTTTTTCAGTAACTTCGGACAACTACTATACTTTGTCTTTATTTGCATGTACATAAAACATAATGCGATTTTGCATGTTTTGTTGAACAATCTTACCTTACAGCTTGTCAAATCATTGACGAATTGGCAGATTTCATCAACAAGAAAAGATAATAAGAGGGAAGAATGGTAAAGGTGCTAAGGAATAAAAGGAATAAAATACCTGAGCATGCATACCTACATCAACATGCACCGATCTTCAACATACATTATATCACTATTACATAAACTCAACGCCAAGTTTCTACTTGATATAACGATCCTGCACTAAACGTGAAGATGGTTTAAGAACGATGATATTAGCAGCTGAAGTTCTAGTTTGTCTTTCATCTCGTTCTTGAAGCGATTTTGAAGAAATGTCTTTTATATGCATTTAAATAAGGAATGGTTACTATAAAATTCTACTGTATCACAAGTAGTTATTCTGTCCACTGTGAATAGCGGCTGGATATTATACAAAGCTTAGTATTAACAGCATTCAAATAACAGTTAATCTGTCTTGTTATACTTAAAATTAAAAAAAAATGACATAACTATTAATTCTGTTAAAAGATGTCTGCATCCAATTTGAGAGGTTAAATAAACCTTTGTGAATATTTTCAGCTTTAAAAAGTGTGAAGTATTTTATCCAAATTTATACCGCTAATGTCCTTTGAAGCAAATATGATTTTCTCCGAATTTTATTTTCAACCAGCAGTTTACATAATGTGTGTTCTCATGCGAAATAATTTTCTATGAATATTTTATCAACGACACGACCTGCTATCGAAAATTCAATTATATTGTTTGGTCTACGCAGCCTAAGTTTCGCGTATGGTATTAAATGTGACATGCCTGACATAGAAAATGCAATTTTGTTGCTTTCTTATCCTGGCATAACTTCTATACGCTGTTTTCTTCAATTCCTTTCATGTTGATTTGATTTAGTAGATTTTCCAAAAAAGTTCTTTGCCTAAGTATATTTCGAAACAATGAAAAAACAACTAATTTTCTGAATGTAGGCAAAACGAATCCCAAATGTAATCAAGTTTGTGGATATCACTGTTCTTTTTTTAAAAAAAAATGTTTTGAATAAATAACTTTTTAAATAATGCATAAATTATTAAATACAATAATGTATTACAGGTAGACTGAAATGCAAAAGTTTTTGAAATTGTTCCTACAATGTTTTTATATTATATTTTATTATAATATAAAAACTAAATTTAAAACAAAAAAAAACTCTCTTAAAACAAAAATTATATTTTGTTTTAAGAGAACTTGCATTAAAGCAGATATCTCGAGCCATAATCTGAAACCCGCGCATAACACATAAAAATAATCATTTACTATAATGTAGATGCATTAATTCCTATAGTAAATAGTAGAAAAAGCTGATCAGGAAAGCTGCATCAGGAAAACGTATTTTATAATTTCAAATTTCAGAAATGTGTATATTTTCTGTGTTCTGTCCATTCTTTGCAGTTTTCAGAAAGTGGGAAGAGTTTTCCTATCTAAAAACTGCTTGTAATTTTCTTGAGTGTATTGACAGAAACTTGAAATTTTCTGTTTCTTCTCTTTTTCATTGTTATATCATCTTCCAGCATTAATTTGAGAAATTTGCTATCTTAAGCCGATTTTTACTAGAATAGGATAATCATGTCTTCACATCCTCTAGTCTTTCAAATATTAGGGGCGTTCCGGTATCCATTTTTCAAGCATAGGAGAACTTTGTCATCCTTTTATAACACGGGAAAATTCGCTCTCTCGTGGATCTTCTTATTTAGTCGACCTTATTCTATAGATGTGTTATATGATACCTTGATATCATTTCTTCTGTTTCTCTTAATATGGATACTCTCGTTCCATGTCTGTTCGGTTTCCTGAGTCTTTATTTCTATAAGTTCTTGCTAGGCTTTCTTTGAATATTGTTCTCTCCATTCCCGCATTGGTATCATTTCAGATATCCTGTTTGAAAAATGATTAAATTGTTTTAATTCTTATAGGTTTTCTTCTTTATTTTGTTTGTCGTCTTGTTTTACCGTCAGTCTTCCTGGGAAATGGAGGAGGCTTGCTGTTCGTTGGATTGTTAATTTGCAAACACCATGACTTGGCTCATAGTTGGAGTTAGTACAGAGATGTAACCAGACAATTTATTTTAACATGTTATTCATGCTGTTTAGAATCTTGTACAATATTTCCAGTGAGAGTGTGTACTAGAATATTATCGTGACATTTCATTTTAATTTCTTTCTTTCTGAGTCATGATGATGGTGTTTTGTCTTACGTTTTTTTTTCATTTTCATATTCCTTTACAGCCCTTCTTAATTTCAAGTACGTATTTGAAATTATAATGAAGTTTCCTTTGATTTTTCCAGCTGCTCAACATCACGCAAAAGTAATTGGATTTCGAAATAATTTCAGAAATGTTTCAATAGTTATTTATATCTCTGAATTAGGGCGATTTGTAATCTGTACTTCTGAATAACATTGTCCACCAATATAATAAACACTCGTCAGTTTATGTAGGTATATAACTGCTTCATTTCCTCAGTTGTCACAAGTTCCTAATTTTCCAGCTGTTAAATATTCTTGATAATGCAGATAAGTGATTTGAATCCAATTCAGTTCAACTTTTCGTTTACGCAAAGATTATATCTCCTTCCATACTCTATCAAAAACCTTCTAAAGATCTGAAAGAAAAAAAAATGACATATTATTTTCTCAAGTAACTGCAACAGAGTAAAAGCTGAATCCAGTATACATCAGTCTGTGCAGAATTCCTTTTTGCGTGCATGTTTTATTCTCGTTTTTAATATATGGTCATGGATCTTTTTGGACACTGAGAAGTTAACAGATCCTGTAAGGAACACAGTATTTATCCCTCCCATTTTGTACATATGAGTAAGGACTGAACTGTTTATTGATTAGTGTTTCCAAATAATCTTTGGTTTGTTTTACTAGTCATATCCATTCAATTTAACAGGTTGCGAGTTATCGTTTCCTATTTTTCTCCCAAATTTCATATTTTGAACAGGCATTTTCATTTTCCCTTTTTATGACATCTGTTCATATGATCTTGCCTATTCGGATTTTTACTTTCTTCTCTTCTTTCATCATATTCCTTAGGAGTGCATTGTTCTTATCGTTACTTCTGCTTATACCTATTATTGTTTAAATTATGCGTTTGACTTTTGTTCTTTGTACTTTTAAGATTCATACTCAACATTCGGTTTGGTTATTTTGCCACAATTTATCACTGTTCACCTCTTCCGTCTATCAAGCTTCTTCTTCTATTTTCTCTGATCCCCACATCTTTTAGTTTCCACGAATTCTTCTGGAAAACCGTCTGCAAGTTCTTTAGCTCTGCGTATATGTCTTACTACTAAATTTTAAATCCCATGTGCTATCCTTTCTTAAATATTTCTTAGTTTTCCTTTATTTTTAGTTTATAGACTTAGTTCTCTCTGCATAATTTTCTTTCGCGTTTTTCTTCTGTTACTTTGTCTATAATAAGCAAGCTGTGGTCACTACCATATTCTGGAAAGTGTCTCTGATAACCCTTAGCATCTCTTACACTTCGTAGTCCATTTTTAGCTATCATTTAGTCATTATCATAGGACTTTCATTTCTTCCTTTCATCAAAGTTGGTAGGAGTCAGAATGTTGACAATAGAAAAAAATTATTTCTTTTTGTTTAGAAAATTATTTTTTTTTGTTTGAACCTTGTATCTTGAGTTTTCTTCTTTTCCCCCTCAATTTGTTTTCATCCTTATTTGATTATATTACAGAATAAGTGTAATTTCCTTTTACTGAAAATATTTGCTGTCATTAAGTTTTATTGAGCAATGTGTAGTTGTTTATGACCAAAGTGATCTTTATACACTTAGGTAAGTAACATTAGAGCCTTGTTCATTATGATCTTGGTATAAAGCTGATCAACAACAACATGACTCCATCATATAACATTCCCTATCCTTGTCCTTTTTTTTATGTGTCACAGACAGATATTGTAATGACTTGCCTCTGATCTCACTCATTACTGAGTAATGTCTCGCCCTACCCTAATAGTGGGAGGGTAAGATTCTCTCTCTCATAAGTGACCCAGTCACTTGGAAGAAGTTCGAATCCAAGGCGGGATTCGAACCCACAACCTTTTATCTGGAGAGAGGATGCACTAACTCTCGGAACAACCTAACCGGCAGTAGATTTAGTATTTTTAGTTCATTAATTCTTTTTTTTTTTAATTTATTCGCCTGGTATTTTATACAAAAATTCGTTGTCCATTTTTTCACAAGTGTTTGAACTGAATTTCCATATGGTGTTTCTTTTCCGTTTTCGGGATGAACCTGTGGTGAAGATCTGGTGGCTCTTCTTGTCTTTCCCGTGTACCTTTTGAAGATGTGGTGGTCATAGTCTCTATTTTTCAAATGGGATTCTCATCTCCATATGAGCTCTAGTACTCTCTTTTCTTAGTTGGGCTTTGAAGAAATTCCCTTAATTTAAAAAGTTATTATATTCGCTTCCTGGACAGGATTTGTAATCGGATCTTTCCGTGTAACCTTCGTTAATCTACGCTTGAACCACTATTATTATATTTAATTTCAGTATTTATTTAATATTAATAGATAAATAAGTTAGATTAAAAACCTAATTAAGGAAAGCTGAACTTTGGAGGTATGTCAAAATGTCCATCAATTTTCATAAGAATTGGCCACTGTATTGCGCTCACTTTTGCAAAATAATTCGTACAATAATTTCTCTTTGGCTTAATAGCATTTAAAAACATTAGTAGAATATTTTATAGAAATGTAAAATAATATATAGAATAAATTAAAAGAAATCATGTCAAAGGTTACCAGAAGTTAAAGAGTAAATGCCTAGTAGAAAATCTTTTCTAGTAGTGCTGATAAAAATAAGTATACACGTGTAAACATGTCATTCGATAAAATTTCTCAAATTCAATGTTGAATAATTTTATAAAAATAAAAATCGATTATGGAGTATCAAAAAATACAACATGAAAAATTAATAAACCAATGCTGTTCAAATTCCTTTTTCATTGTTCTCGAAGAAATGTGTGTTTTGTGTACTGTAATGAAATAAATTTTGTAATTATTTACCAAGTAAAAGATTGACTTTCCAAAATCTTCCAATTTCTCCATGATTATGATCATTCTTCAATTTCCCCTAAAATTAAAATTTAAACACATGGTTATGTGCCTTTCTAAATTCGTATGTTATATCTGTGAAAAATATGTACCTTAATATAATACAATACTTAGTTTTCAAATTCCATTTAATTATTAACCTTTTTTTTCCCGCGAAGAGTTTTCATGCTGAACAATAAAATGTTCTACTGTTTATTGTATATTTTTTATGATACATTGGATAGTGAAGTATTGTAGATTGAAGCCTAGTTAAGATAAGAATTATGTAATGAATGGGACAACGATCGCAAATCATTGCTTTAATATTATCAATTAAAATGAAAGGTAATTTAATTTGAAATTATTTTTTAAGAAAAAAAAACATAAATAAAATACATGCCTTTAATATGCTATTTTTTTTTATTTCTATCTTTGTAGATTAGGCTTGAGGCAAAAATTAAGCTTTATCATTAAATAGAGTATTGATTTATTTTCATAATTTAAGAGAGTTCATCAGCTATTTTACCAAAAATGAATGAAAATGGTTTATTTATTAATTATTGCCACACAAGCAGCTTAAAAAATTTCGTGATTATCCAAGAATGCATTCATTGGTTTCCTTTTCAAAAGTAAAAAAGAAATAGATCAATATCTTTTGTTCTTTCCATTTCATGTCCTATTTCTACACGTCTCAAATATTATTTTCGAATCTCGTATTATGTCTGGTTTCCTTTTGATTTTTCATCTAGAGAGGCTGAATTGCGCTCTGATACCGAAGACTTGATCACGTTCCAATAAATATACTCCAAGTATATAAATAAATAATTCTTGTTTGTTCCGTTTTTTTTTTTTAAAAACTAAAACAAGAAAAAAATATATTTTCATTTCAAATGGGGAAAAAAATGAAAAGTTCGACCCATTTTGAATAGTTTCACATATATATTTTTTTTACATTTCAGAGTAAGATAATATCGATGATTGTAGTGAATGCTTGATGTTTCGGAAAAATTATACTCTTAAATGTTACTGTTTTTTCGATTAAACAGTAGATATAACTGTCCCATTTTTCATTGAATGTTGCGACAAAAAGAAGAATAACAAAACTTGTTTTCATCTGGAGTGCATTTATTTGACATACAGCATTAATGTAATCATTCTTGAGATGTTAACAGCGCTGACCACGAATAACTCAGTAAGATCCTCTTCTAATTACCAGATACTCTTCTAATTATCAAAGCCTTCAACGCATAGTCTCTGTTCATTATAATGAATCTCTAAGGGATGCTATGCTACATATCAGAAGAATTTGTTTACACTATCCTAATTTGCATCAAAGCTCATTTATAAACAGTAGCTTAATCTGTATGGTCACGAAATCTGCTTTGCAATTTTGGATGATTTGTATACTTGACTTGATGAGTAACTTCAGTGTCAAGGATAAGAGCAATGTAGGTTTCGCGACATACAGTAATGTTAATCACCGTTATGCGAATTTCACCTTTTATAAATGGAAACACAAACTTAGCAACCATCAAAATTACACCTAATCATTCTACTCTGATTTGTTTCCTTTCAGTACATAGCTTTTGGTGGATACCTTCTTAGACATTTCGTTCTCCTAAGCTTTACTAGTTGAAATGAAAATCAGTGAAACTTAGTTCAAGATTTATCGAATAGCGTATGTGTGCATCCTGTATATTGTTGGATTGTATAGAGTAGGTCTGAATTAAGGAGTAGAAATCTTCAGACCGCATTGTCAGTAGAAATTTTGATTTCAACACAAATTCAACATAATAAAAATTAATTTGTACATAACATTACCTGAAACTAAATTAAACACCAGTTTAGTACCACAATAAATATGTTAATTGACAGAATATTTATTTTGACAGTTAAAATCCGAATGTATCTAAAAACAGCGAAAATTCAAATTTTCGAAATGGCACTAGTTACCTTAGACAGGTTTAACATTTAGCGGTATTTCAAATGTATCGTAGTTGTCAGTTGTTCATCTCATAAAATTTTATGTGTAACACATGTCGCACGCCACGACGAACAGGCCGCATCAAAAAACAATATTCAGTTGTTTGTATTAATTATGTATCTTTTAATTCAATATAAAAGAGCCGCACTTTGTTCAGCCAAGAGCCGCAGCGGCGCTGGAGCCGCCGGTTCCCGACTCCTGGCTTAGTGGCTATGCCCTCGCAACCATATGCCGGGGGATGGAGTGTCTTAGGTTCGATTCTCGTCGACGACGTGAGGAGCTTAAGGATTTTCCTCTGCCATAACCAAGTTAGCCGGTGTTGGGCGTAGACAGTAGGGTCCATGAAAACTCCCAGTTTATCTGGGGATTTTCATTCCGCAAGCAGGCAAACGGGCCCCGTGAACACACACACACACACACACACACACACACACACACACACACACACACACACGAATACAGTCAGGAATACTTAAGACAGTCCCTCCAGTCATAGGTCTGAATTGCCACCTATGCCGGTCCCGAGCCTGGATAAAAATGGGGGAGGGGGTTTGAGCTGGTGCCGTACCTCCTTGTAAAGGGGGCTCACGGCCGTGGAATCACCATACGAAATGAAATGAATGAATGAACTTGGCGAACAGATCAGCTGTACATTCTGATATAGTCTAATTAAGAAAGATTTTGCTTAAATGCTTTTCTGAAACTTAGCATGTCTCTGTCTTTATTTAAATGGCACATCTTTCAACATGAAATGTGCGTGTTTATAATTCTCGATTAATTTCAGTGTTTACTGACTACAACGATTTTTTTCTGCTACTGAAGGCGAATAAACCATTGTTCTTTTATTATCACTTATACTTGTACATAATCAACAGAAGTCTCCTATCATTTTTCTCATTACTAATATTTGCTGTACTGAACAAATATTTGCCAAGAAATTGAATATATTCACTAATGAAATTATGAAAATAAAAAAAAACAGAAATTAATTAGAAAGGAGTACATTATTGTTATGACAGCGATTATTATTAAAATGGTTCTTAAATGGCGTCGCACTCTTCAGAGGTGAAAGCTCCAAAAATGTTGCTCATATCTAATTATGTTCATCACAAATTCTGGTATTTTTATTTTATAATTCCTTGGAAGGTCTTGAATTTTTAATTCGAAAAAACCATAACTAAATATTATAATAAAGCGTTTACAGACTGGAACTTCCTGAAAGTATGTTTATATTAGAAGTCGACCACATTGTGTTACACTATTATCTGCATTATTGCCTCTGCTGTGGGATATTATGTAATACACTGTATGTCACCAACCAATAAGTGTGCTGTGTCTCGTTGGTATTCCTTAGTGGTTGACGTGGTATTACGAGAATAATACTAATAATTAATGACCTTAAAAAAACTAGACATTTATCTGTATTTATAATAAATAAAGGGGCACACCTAAACTATGCTAATCATCGGATTCTTTTCATTTTAAAAATGATAAGTTCACGGAATGTTTATGATAAAAATGAACTCGAATATAAAACAAGAGTCTATCGAATGATTGAAAAAGAATAAACCAGTCCACTTTTAGAACTTTTTGGTTGGAAAGATTTGGATTAGAATTCGGTCTTATACGAAAGGAACTGCACTATAACTACTACTCGAACTGCCTCTCAGTTGAGTGCGTGAGTGAGTCGCTCTCATAACGAGGGACCAGATTTTCATCTCGAAACCAGCCAGAAGAACATACATAGATAGCACACATCATTGGCTTAACAGCCTTACTCGGTTCTGCAATATTTCAAATCATTATCCAACAATTTACACGTAGTATATACTGTAAGCTAATAGGTTTTTAGTAGATTAAGTGGACATAAATGCCATTTTCCTTAAAAACTTTGTGTAAACAGTAATATGATTAATAGCTTGCAATGTAGCGTACAGTTTGAAATTGGATGCCTATCTGTTGAGAACGTGCCTTATCACAAATAGAATTCTTGACAGTGCATTGAGAATACTATCTTGACAGTGAAGTTGACTAAATTACCGGGAATTAAACATTTCGCAAACTGTTGCACGATGCTAATTGCATTCGATCTTAACAATAATCACGGTACTTGTATATAGCTAGCGCCAATGTAATTCTATTATCATCATTCAGTCAGACTGTCAATGAGAATTTCATTTGGAAATTTCCCACTGGACAGTACTAAATAAACATTTCTAACGGACTTGGCAATATAAATTCCTAACGTTAGCTTACAAGAGTTGTTTTATAATTATTAATCTTTCCTTGCAATAATTCAATTATTCAATTTTTGATCTGAATAATTTTCATTCTTCCAAGTTCAGTTTTTTTTTTCCAGTTTACTGTAATAAATTTTTCATTGCAATGTTTTCGATAAGGAGAATTTTTATTAATTAATATTGTAAAGAGATCGTTCAGTATTACTTTTTTAAGACTTATGTAAATGTCAACAGTTGGTTGTGGAGTGATTGAATGATTTGAGACAACTAAGGCTACCGAAGGTTAGCTAATTTAGTGCAACCTTCAACTTCGACCGGTAAGGTCGAAGTTGAAGGTTGTACTCCGTAAAATTCTAGAATATAGCTTCTTATGGAAGTTACAGAATAAAATCAATATCGTAAAGTCAATCAATGGCCTTAAATCAATAGCTTAAATACCAGTTTCAACATTAAAAAGAAAATCTTACTAAGTGTCTTAATTCAATAGTCTAAGGCACTGTACATTCATTTCGCACCAACAGAACATGATCCACACAATGACACCACCTTCAGATCCTTGTTGTTTTTACAAGGTAAGCTTGGTTCATTGCTTCATGTGGGGTTCCCGCCAAACTCTCTACAGAACAAGTTGTACTTTATCTCGCTGGACCACATGACTTTTTTCAAGTCCTCCAGTGTCCAGTCACGGTATTTCTGACACCACTGATTTCTGCGAAGAACCGGAAAGGTCTTCGCAGAAATCAGTGGGTTCCATATGTGCCTAAGACTGCCACTACCGATCCTTTTCAATTCCCTGCGCATAGTTCGGTGAGATATGGGTCAGGAACAGACTTCATCAAATGCTTCCATCAATTGTTGCACACAAGAAGTTCTGTTTGTCCGTACAAGCATTTTTCGGACCTCGACGAACTCGTTCCTGACAGACTGTCTTAGGACCACAGTTACGCCCTTAGACAATCAATCTTAGACAAATTATTTTTCTACCCAGTATTTCTCACCTCTTGAGAAACAAGTCCCCTCTGCAGTTTTCTAACTCATGGCTACAGCCAGACGTGCAACCACAATAAGTCCTTTATTGAACTCCCAAAAGAGTCTTTATGTTTCATCGTGATTAAAGCTAATGACAATTACTGACTAGCAGAATCCTTAAATAGTTGCCTAGAAAACGTGGTGATGCACAGGAGTAAATATATTGCATATATACTGCGTATGTAACGTTTACGTATATCTGCATAAAGTTTCTAATTCAATGACCGGTATGTGTACTAACCAGAATGTAGTTGTTAAACATACAGAATATACACCGTTGTATAAGGTTAATCAAATAATTTCTCAGACAAGGGACACAAATGTTCACCATGACGAGGGTGTTAACATTAATTAATTATAACTTAAATTGTGTTAGTAGTTAATGATCCCCATAACACTAGTTGCTCTTTCTCAATGATTATTTTTTGTTTTGATTAAAATAAAAAGCTGGTGAATGTCAAGCAAAACATGCTTACGTTAATAAATCGTCTCAGTTATAACAATGTTTGTACGTTATTATTATATGAATTCTATAAGAAAAAAAAAACTACTTTTTTTCTTTTCTTTTTTTTTTTTTAATTTAACAGTTAATTTTAAGCATCAGAACTCAGTTTTCACACGCCATTTGTATAGTAACCTGTAGCAAAAGATTTCCATAACTAGTTTTAGGCTTTCTACCATTTATAGAATGCCAACGCTTTGGTAACATTGCACTTTTCATGTCATAACCGATTAGTCCAATTTTACGAAAGGCATAATTTCCATTAGTTGAGCAACAACTTCTATTTCTTGGGGGATACGATGAGCTAAATAACAACACTATTACACACAGTATATCGTGTTTGTGTTCTCTGAATAATTACCTGTGGCTAAATATGACGTCGTCCTTTAATTTACAATAGAATTTGTATTAAATCACATCGTGTACAATGAACGTTACTTCGAGTTAAACGGATTATTCTCGGGGTCGTAACTGTTTAGCTACATAATCATTATTACACGAGATAATGGTGCATTAAGTTTTAGTATGAAGCATACCGCTTCGGTACTTAGGTTACAGCTCTCTCTTCTAATCTCCTTAATTCAGCCCATTTCCCTAGAAAATCTATAAAACACAGCTAAAGTAAGTAAAATTAGAATGCCGAAAAAAAAAACAATTTATCCTTCTTTGTGTCAGTTAATCTTTTTTGCATCTAAACAAGATAACAATACGATTTTCATCATTGAAATCATCTGGAGAAAAAAATTAGGAAATTAACTTATTAAACATTTCCAAACAACGTTCATTAGAAAAATACCTGATTAAGCCCAGACCATTTCATTCGATTCTGAACGGATTACGTAAATGACACTGGATCTAATTATCAACGGATTGTAAAAATAATAAGGATAACAAACATGGAAAACAAAATAATTATCTTACAGCAGAATACATTAATGATTTTCAAACTGTAGTTCTCCTATCCTTACAGGTTCTTATAAACTCACGTTGTTTTAGGATTAAAAACAAAGCAAGGTGAATGAAAAAAAGAAAATAGATATTTGCGAACTTCATGTTTTCCTAATGACATTATTTTTGCATAATTTGCATAAAGAAATCTAAAATTTTTATAAAATCAAAAATTATAAATTAAATGGTTATAAATTAAATAAATCATGCCTAGGAATGAAACATTTTAAATTATTAGATTTTTTCGAAATACACCTAAATAAAATAATGCTAAATTTCAGTATAAAACATCACTGACGAGATAACTAGATTGATTACAGAATCAATCGACCGTGAGATGCGGTGATTAATTCATTCAATCCAATAGCCTTGGAGGGTAATGGATGGCAATGCTGTAGCCAATGAAGTTCTAACTGAGGCTCGGCTATTGCTGTTACCCTCCTGCCATGATCAGAGCTTTAATAGCTCAATAACACCTTATCCCTACACTGTCCTCTACAGATAACGGGGAAGATGAAACGCATTCTTGCTTCGCCCCTTTAAGCCAGTCCTTATAAGGACTATAAGGACTAGTTGGTATCCCGTGTGGTTGCCGGGTTAAGAATAGCGCCCACGTACGTAAATCCATGCGTGTGGTAAGAGGCGACTAAATGGACGCAGAGCTTCGAGAGTTTTGCTGTCTCAGGTTTCTTCCGGAATTTCGCTCCCGGTGAGGGGTGGGGGGCTTAGATTTCGCGAGGTTTTGCAAGGGAGCATATTTTGAGTCTCCGGGGAGGGTGTCCTCCAGCATGGCCCGCTGAGGGGCTTTGTCGGTGGATGCTTTTCCCTGGAATATGAGCGGTTCTGCTCGGTGTTAGGGGTGCTTCATCACCGAGTGGAGCCAACGCTGAGTTGGACAGTCTTTCGGCCAATATGGAGTGGTCTAGGGATCGTCCAAATTTTTAGAGGCGGCTTTACTTAAAAAAGCACTGTAGCCCATACATGTCGTACGAGGTGACTGAAATGGATGCCCATTAAGGATAATGGGTGGCAATGCTGTAGCCAATGAAGTTTTAACTGATGCTCGGCTATTACTATTACCCTCATACAATGATCAGAGCTTATAGCGCTATCTTGCCTCATCCATACATTTTATTCTACAGATAACGGGGAATATGAAAAGCATTCTTGTTTCATCCATCTAGCCAAAAAAAAAAAAATGATTGGTTTGCACACTCAGATGAAGAAAAAGTAGAAGCCCTAATTGACAATCTGGAAAATCAATGCAGTCCATCTTACGAAAACTTAAATAGCAATCTCATAAAGTTCATCGTCAAGTCAGAAAAGCCTTAAGACAGCCTAAGGATGATTCAGATCTCATCACCCCACTATTCCAACAGAAATAATCAACATTATTTGATAATCCTGGTCCACGATATCACCAATAGAATAATAAAATTACTCCAAAGGAAGGCTATAATTCATCAAGTTAATATAACCAATTCCATATTAAGACTCCAGTACTTTCCCACAGGTTGGAAAACTGCTGACATCATCCCTCTGAAAAATCCAGGTAATAACCCACAACTCCCCCATAGCTACAGGCCCATCAGTCTTCTTTCCTGCTCGGCAAAGTAACAGAAAAAGTCATCCTAACAAGGCTACAACTAGCAGTGGACAAACAAAAATAATCCCAAATGAGCAATTTGGTTTTCGTAAAGCTCATAGCACAATGCAACAAATTCACTGATTAACAGAACACATCATCCATGGTTTCAATTGGCACCTCCACATTGCTGCTGTGTTCTTGGATGTTGCCAAGTCCTTTGATGAGGTCTGGCATCAAGGCCTTATCTTCAAACTTATTGATAACAGCATCCCAATTAAGCTAGTGAAACTTATTTACTCATACCTTAGCGAAAGATACACGCAAGTAAAGCTTAACGGAATTGTTTCATCAAGGCGCAAAATTTAAGCTGGTGTATCTCATAGTTCCCTTCTGGCCCCACTACTGTTCACAATTTACGTATCAGACATCCCTCTAAATTCAAGAACAACCATTATAGCCCTTTATGCCGACGAGACTTCTATTCTAGCAAAGTCTCTCAGCCCTGGCCTAGCAATCAGTAGACCCCAAGGAAGTATCAACGCAATGGGAAAATGGTTCACTAACTGGAGGATTCAAGTAAACCCCCCTCAAAAGCTCAGCCACGTTATTCTGTAGAAAAAAGGTCTGCATTAAAGAACACATCTTGCTCTCTGGTCAAAAGGTCCCATGGCAATCAGAGACCAAATATCTTTGGGTACTACTGGATAAGAAACTCCTTTTTAACAATCACATCAATCTCATTTGCTCCAAGACATCCAAAGTAATAGTTCAACTTTACCCAAAGGTCAACCGCAAGAGTAAACTGAACTTACAAAATAAATGACTACTTTACCGGATGGTTATACGTCCAGTTATTACCTACGCCTCACTAGCATGGAGTCACACTTCTCTATCAGACATTTCAAAACTACAAAGAATCCAAATTAAGTGTCTAAGGATGATTCAAGATGCCTCACGGTTTATCAGAAATTCACAGATTCATCGAGAAACCGCCATTCCATACATCACCTCCCTTCTTCGTGATCTCGAAGAAAAATTCTTCATCAAGTCAAGTTCGCATTTAAACCCGCTGATCGCACAAGCTGTTAATTACAATGAAACAGAGTACTACAAATATAAAAGACCGAAGACTATTCTACTCCCAGCTGATCATAACTGATACAACTGCCCCTAGAGGGCGAGCTTAAAGCTCACAAAACTCCCTTTCCCGAATAACTTCCTTTACAGACAAAGGGGAATATGAAGAGCATTTTTGCTTTACCCATCTTGACAGTAGCGTTATACGTTATAACTCATTAATTTGATTGAATAACTTATAAAGTCAGTTTTGATTTGATTCTAAATTTTTTCTCGTTTTTTCTTAAATTAAATATTTAAAAATTCTATATATTTTGTTCAGGCTTTCTTTAATAATGCAATGAACAGTACGCAGTAACCTTTCAGCTACTTTTAACTAGAACACAAAATGAATTAATGATAGTTTGAGTGGCACTTCAAGATATGTTCATTACGTAAATCTCTAAGAAATTAAATATTCAACAATTGTTGAATATGTACTTTCAATAGTAGATGGCAGAAAAATCAGTAGTCACCGTATTTTTGTATGACTACTCCCTATCTGGGATTGGGGGGAGGGTAACTTGATATGAAAAATTGTTTTGTCGGTGTTCAGTGTTCGAATTCAGAACAACCTCGCCTACAATATAATGAAGTATGTCAGTTGGACTTGTGCTTTCCTTCTCTTTCTTAACACACTGAGTGAAAAAAAAAAAAAAGATTTCGAAATATCGGGATAATTGAAAACTTTAAGTTATATTCAATTGGAATTGTTGAATTTAGACCACACCCATTTCTTTAACTTGTATTTAAAGGCTTGATAGCAACTATTTTACGACAGTATGCCATTGCCGTTACCTTATAACCAAATATCAAAGCAAGAAAGATAAGCTCGTTATTTTTTTTTCCAAGGAAAAAAAAATTAAAAAACCATTTCATTGTTGTCAGATCCATGCTCTGAAAATAAAAACGTACTTGATACCTTTCATCCAGTGGGGTGGCGTGCCGCAAAAGCTGCGGAAGCAAACACAATAGAAGAAGATTTAATTGGTCCATGTGCAAAAGACATGCTTCATTGTATGCTCGAGTGAAAGGCAGCAAAAAATTTCCCATCGTTTTACTTTAAAAGACAGGAGTGTTCTTGTGAAGCCACTGCGTTATTTTCATGTTGAAATCCAGTTTCGGAAAGGATCAAAATGAGTAGGTTATGCATTATAATCGGAGGAGTTTACGGAAAACTTAGGCATGATATTTGTATTTGCATAGGATATTTAAAGAGTTCATATTATTTATTGAAATATAATTGTAGGTATTTTAGGCGTTTTTTTTATTTAGAGAAACAAAATAAAGTAAACTTCTTTGCTGGAATATTTATGCTAACAATAAAATAAAAGTTCTACTTTAGCTTTCTTTTACATGTTTTTACTCTTCCATCTAAAATTGATTTTTGGCTTAAAACGTGTTTACCCTGAATAATCGGTGAAATAAAGGTTACCAATGTTAAACTCTGAAAACCCCCCTACCTTCCCAGTACGTTTTTTTTTAAATCAGTAGAGAAATTGGTTATCTTCCTTTTGTTTTGAGTAAGAAATCGCTGAAATTGTAAAGTTGTCGAGCTCGTATTTAAGGGCATGAAATGATCTTTTGTCCACTTCAAAATGGCAATCATAAATTGATTTATTCGTTCTACATTTATCAGTAGTGTTTTCTTTATTTATTCATTTCATTAAAAATCAACCTGAATTGGTCATATCGGAGACATGCATTTCATCTCCTCCTGCTATATTGATATGTCAATATAGCAGGAGGAGATGAGAAAATATGTAGTTCTAAGAATTCCCCAAATGCTTTAGATGTTTCAGAATGCAGGGTTTCTTTAAAAAACGTATAATGAAGAATGTATTTAAAATAGCATTATCATTAATGTCCAACAACAACTTTAGAAAACAATTTAGAGTTCCTTATTGAAGATGGAGTCCACATCTTTTAAGAACGCTCTAATTTCTGTATTATAACTGTACACAGCAAACATGAGGAGTCATTTGATGTGAAATCAGCTGTCGATTATCGAATTCTAAGAGGTTTTTATTCAAAGGAATCAATGAACACAGTTTTGTATAAACTAAAATGTTTTTTTCCTTCCCAATTTATTATAGACTTTAAATGTGTTTATATTTGGTTATTCATCATTTAAAGAAAATTGTAAATATTCTGTAATTAAAAAAAAAAACAAATAAAAAAGCTTGTCTATATTAAATGGAATCCACATGTAACACAAAACTAACGAAACGTTTATACCGATTATAAATAGGCAATAGCTTTCTTGTAGAAAACTGCCTTCTTTCATGCGTGTAGGTCAACGAACACAGTTTTTGACTTCGGAAGGAACGGAGAATGATAGTCGGAGGCATAGTGTCTGGTAGGACTATCCCTTAAATTGTTTCTTTACTAGAATAGTCAAATGAAATAGCGGGTATACCGAGAATTGTTATGAACAGAAAACATAAAGGCAACGAGAAACAGTTGATCATTGCGAGAAAACAAAGAAGCGATCCACTTATTTAAAATCAGAGAGATATTTGCTATTTATGAAATGATGGTGTGGTAAAATTAGTAGTTACGTCTGAACACATCTGCTTCGGATACTGTTCCAAATGAAGTATAATAGCAGATCATCGTGGGTACCATGCCACCTCAACAAAAACAAATACGGCTGCGGCTAACGTGAAGATGGAACATTAGCATTGAACACAAGGAAAGTGGAGGAATGTAATAGGAAGTAATGAATACATGCTGATTATTTCATGGAAATGAGAGAGAGAGAGAGAGAGAGAGAAAGAGGGAGGGATGCGTCACTAGGGTTGTACGCATCCATCAGGATTAACCATAACAATGCAAGGCAGTAGCGCTATGATTGTTTGGTTCTTCCAGTCCATGCTGACAATGGAGTAATAAGTGAATGGTGTAGGTGTCCATCATACTCAAATCAAATGGCCAATGTGAATGGCCACTTTTGAGCACGTTCCATAGAGTTTACAGGAATATAAGAGCGACTGTTCCATTATAACTTCCTTCCCATCAATCCATCAATTATTCGATTTCAGTTTCAATGACTGCCTTTCAGATGAGATGGAAAGAATCCTGTCATAAATTCACTTTCTGAAACATCTGCAGCATTATCAAGATTATTCTTGAAGGGTTGTGATAGCTGACTACTTTTATAAAACTGGCCACTTAATGTATATAATATAACGCTTTCGTTGTTTTAAATATCCTTCAATAAAGTTGAGACTTTAGCTGATATAATAAGATATCTGGCAGATAATAAAAGAAGGTATCGTTTACAATGATGAACATATATTTAATATTGTTAATATTTATAGCGGGTTACTTTGATAATGCTTTGTTTTAATTACTTATGGTAACGATATATTGAGTTTATCTTGGAAATCACAAGATTATAATATATCACATTAAATCTCAATGCTAAAATTACAATAGGACCTTCGGGCACTTAATCTGATGTCACAGTATAAAGATTTCTGCTTAACTGCCCATACCGAAAGACATTACGTTCATACCATCGTATGCTTCAATTATTTCAAATGACTATTATATTGATTTTAAGCATTGACAATTTCCAGTTGAAGTAGTACTATCTAAATTCAGTACACAGTTGCTAATTACTATGAATAAAATCAAGGTGAAGCTTTAAAAACTGTACACAACGAAAGGCACGTGAATTAGATAAATACATTCATGTGCCTGCATTTGAAAAAAATAATAATACATAACTTAATTGTAACCTGTTAGACATGGCTTATTCTTCTAATTGTTATACAGATGGAATGTTGCTGCAAACATTGCCAATTAAAATAGCTCATTACATTGATTTCAAATATAAATTGAGTAAAAGTTCCTGTTTAGTTTGTTTATCCCAAGAAGGAAGTGAGGTGGAATACGAATATTTAGTTTAAAAGAAGTATATAAATCTCTAAAGACTGAGAATAGGCTTAGAGAAACGAATAAAATAACTAAACATATTCTCCGTAGAGTTTATCGAGCACTTAAAGATATTGGAATGTGAGCTATTTCCCTGTACTATTTGCAAAAGCATGTGATTTTAAAGTTTATGCCAAAGGTTTGTTTTCTGGTTTTCTTCAATCTTTTCTCACAATCGCTAGTAATAACGTGCATTTATTTACTTTTTTTTAATATCAATAACATCTATCCACCGATGTTACTGAATATATTTCCTCGCTTTGAGAGCATTACTATGCGGAAATTTCTGTCGATGACAGTGTGAAGAAACTTCCCTGGAGTGTTATTATATTTCCAAGCATCCGTTCACTTGGTGGTGATGGGAAAATACTATTCAGAGACATGTAATAAACTGTAAGTACTGTAGTCATTCGATCTATCAATGTGGTGTTCAACATACGACTTCTTTGGATGATGCTAGTAACTATGAATATATTGCTATTGGGATAGACGTGCTAATGCACGCGTAACGATCTCAATCTTTTGTTGAAGACAAAATTGTCAGTAATTTTGCGTAGAATACACTTAAAATGCAATAGTTTTCTATAATAATAAAAAATACGAACGGTAACACGGATGCAGGACTCGTTTCAATCATGGTAGGTGTACTGGCTGATCCAGGTTATGTGTCTATACACACATAGCCGAGTTTCGATTATTAGAGGCTTGAGAAATTCCAACTTTTCTTGAAATCTTTCACGTAGTGGAGGGGATTCCAGATTAACTAATATTAAACCAACACAAGATATTAATGTGCTATGTTTTAAGGTAATATCATAACAAATTGAAAATGTCTTGAGACGTAAATCGTTGATATTTTGAAGTACTTTGTCATGTAAGGTTGTAGGAGGAAGAGAAAACCATTTTTCATAACAATTATCGATGTTTTGACACACACATCCGCTATATAATAATCAGCATGCTTGCATGCTTTCTATATTTCATTTTTAGGACAATTTAAATATTTATAATAAGGACATTTATTTTCATGTATAAATTATTGGGAACTTCTATATCTAAGTTAATAGCTATCACACGCTTTGCTTGGATAGATTTGGTTTTGAAGAACTGAATGATTTCTTAATTGAAGGTGATAGTAGGTGTCATACAGAGAGAACAAGGTTGATCATCAGAACAGACAAAAAATACCACGAAAATAGGCTTAAGTATCATATCAAAGCATTAATGATGTTTCATAAACCAAGTGTTCGCGCGGTTAGCCTAGTGGCTTTGCGCTTCGCAACCATATGCCTGGGAAAGGAATGTCCTGGGTTCGATTCCCGTCGAAGATGTGAGGAACTTGAGAATCTTCCTCAGGAATAACCAGGTCTTGGGCGTGGACAGCAGGGTTTTCCCCCCTGGTTTATCTGGGCTTTTTCATCCTGCAAGCAGGCAAACCGGCCCCGTGAACACACAGGGATCTACAGCCATAAATACTTAACCGACCATGAAGGGGCTCAACTTGCCCCAATACGACGGGGGAGAAAAGGGAGGAAACTCCATATGAATAAATAAATAAATAAACCAAGTTATTTGGCCATGAGCTATCAAACATCTTAAGGTAACATAAATTATTTACATATGCATATGTGATTTTATTGATAGGAGTTCAAGTACAAATCATTATTGTATAATTAAGGTGCCCTTGTTGCCTTGTACTAATGGGGAAAAAACTGAACTGTATAACTCCTAAGCGCTGTCAGGTATAACCCTAAACAGTGCTAGGTTACCACTTGCTTGTGCCGAATAGAGTTCTACATCAGCGAACGGTAGATTGCAAAAGAGTTGTGTAAAGTGGCGAATCGCGAGATGTTCCTATCAGTTGCAGTTCTTTCGATTTCACAGACTCCAGGAGAATATGATTTTACACCATTTTATCCAAGTGTGAAAGGCAGCAGTCTCACATTGCATGATATGCACTAACAGTGGCAATTCTGTTATCTACGCTGTGCCATTTCTGTGAACATGATGAAGCTGAATATCTGAATGCTCTACTGCAAGGCTGACAGCAGCATGACTGTGGGAATAGGAGGTCAGTACAAGTGTCCCTAACTTTGAACACGATGAATCGTTAAAATAGTTATAGAAAAACCCTCATAATTAGAACGTCGATTGAAGATGAGATCAACACGCCGAACTTTATATAACCGTATGTTATATTAATGGAAGAATAAGACAAAATATGCATTAATATTTAGTGACAAGAGTACATTTACATGTCCTGTTAAAGTTGAATATTTATAATTATTTCCATTTTAAGTCTGAGTTGTATTTTGGCAGTCATTAAAAAAAATAAATAAGAAACACTTCAAATCTCATGCAAGTATCATTTAAGGCGGACCATATGAAATGTTACTCCATACGAAACATGAATAAAGATTAGATTTCGAGTTGACCTTCTTTAAAGAATGATATCATTGACTTCATTAGTTACCCTGGAATTCATGCAACCCCATAAATGTTGCATAAGATATAATCGCCTGAATCTCGTGCGAAAGAAATTGAATATCACCATTTCATAGCTTAAGTTTGAACAGCAAAAGTACTAGCACAGTTCACACTATTTGGTTTGGAAAGGCCTGAAGGCCCTTTATTTAACTATATGGACAATTAAAAAGTTTCCAATTTTCAATTGTCCGAATTAAAAATTAAAAAGATAATTGTAAAAATAATTAAAAAGAAAATGGCCTTGTATCCATCATAAACAAAAATGCCATGCGGGTTATCTACAATATTCATGGTAAATTAGTTTTCGATTCCTTGTAAAATCGATGTAATTGTCCTTTTTTAATTACCTTCATTAGAGAAGTAAGGATATTGGACTTTGATTCGATATTACTATTATTATTATTATTACTATTACGTGAAATTACAAGAACTCATCACTGGAGGGCATTGTAGTTCACGAAATCGTTTACATTTTTAATCCTCCATCTACACACGACTCTATCTATCTTCTCACTATTAGTATTTTTTTTTGTAACCTACGTGCGTTCTATGCCAATCTGTCAGTAAAAATTTAATGGTAATCATGTCGGGATTCTACTTAAAGCTCAATATATTTCATAAAATAATATGTCCACATAATTCAAAACACAGTCAAGTATATCCTGCTACCCAATAAAAATTGGTGCAATAAAATTTCGAGTATTTTTTGACTCAGTAAGAACTGGATACGTGGATTTGAATCGTATAGTAGCGACAAATTAATCAGAGCAAGCAGAATTTTATTTTCGTCAAGGTTTTAGTTTTGGTTTGAATTTAGTTTCATTTCACAATAGATTTGGTTTCGGTTAACTATTTTCGGTGTTGGTTTTAATTCACTATTTTGGTTGAGTGCTGCTTGTTTTAACTGTCTCTACGATGTTTATTAATACTATTATGCTTTTTAAGAGTGTAAACAAGTTGATATTCATAGTGTTTTATTCATTTTGTGTAGCTATAACATGGATACATCTCCAAGAAAGCGTTCAAAAATATGTACTCTTTCTCAGCACACGTCTATGACTCAAAGACAAACTCCCAATGGGTGTGGTATTGGTTTGGATACTGTTAATACGATTTTGAAGAGGTTTAGGGAGACAGGTACCTTTTCTCCTGACAGAAAAAAAATGTGGGCTAAAAAGGAAAAAACTAAGAAAAACAAAATGAATTCAAGATTGTCTACTGAGACTTAAATAGAAACTTGGCAGCTAGTAGGATTGCTGTTTTTGACATAACAATCCATCGAAGATTGTTGGAAGTAGGGAGGAATGCCCGCAGACCAAAAAAAAAAGAAACAACTGTTGACGAAGGCTATGCAGAAAAAGAGGCTCCGGTGGGCAAAAATTTACAAAAATTGGACTGTTTATAAGTGGAAGTAGTTCATATTCTCATATGAGAGCCATTTCTTTGTCCAAAGAGAGAGAGAGAGAGAGAGAGAGAGAGAGAGAGAGAGAGAGAGAGAGAGAGAGAGAGAGAGAGAGAATACCCTGTCCTCGCAAATCAGGGGCTGAGAAGACGTCTCCCGCCCACTTCAACAAATTCCTACACTCGCAGCTGAAAAGTAGCTAAAGTTCTAGGGTTGTTTTACATATGACAGTACAGGATTATTGTGCCTATTGACGGTATGATGAAAAGTGATCAGTACATAAAACTATTGGAGAAAAGAGTGGTCCCACTGATCCAGAAAGACAAAGAACTCATCTTCCAACAGGACCTGGCTACATGCCACACTTGAAAAAAAAAAGTGAAAGAGTTCCTCAAAAATCACAAAATTCAATTGCTTCAGTGGCCAGGTAACTCTCCTGACATTAACCCACGAGAAAATTTGTAGGCCATAGTGAAAAAAGAGATTTGGAAAATAAAACTGTGATAGAAAGGATAACTTAATACAGTCCATTATAAAAGTATGGTTTCGAAATTCAAAAATAAGAAAAATGCATTCTACGTTGGTAGAATATATGCCTAAGCGAATTAATGAAGTTATTAGGAACAGGAGAGCACATATAAAATATTACGTACAGTTTAATTTTTTGTACTTGTTTTCTTGCGAAATTAAAAATATTCTTTGAAATGTGAGTATTCGGATTAATTTGTTCGCTACTGCATGTATGATTATAATACACATGCAAAATGTCTGTCGCGATAATATCATTTTCTGGTAAAAAAAAAATAGATACAAATATTTGTCTCTATAATTATTTCAATATTTAAAATTAACGAACATATCTACTTTTGGGTGGTCTAATAAATATATGATGATAATGCATTACTAGCACACCTATCTTTTGCCTCCTTATGGTACGTAAAATGGTACATGAAAGCAATAATTTTAATCTTAGGTGTGAAGAATCCATAGAGTATATCATTTGGCAACAAATTATACTGTGTCTATGATCTACTCATCTTTCTACTTATTCCATATGAGACATATAACTAATTACTGGGAAAAACAGGTAATAAAAAAGACGTAGTTCAAGACGACGTAGAAATATATTCAACCCATCCATCCGAAGTGTTCACTAAGTAACAAAGCTTACTAAAACAAAGTAAATCCATTCTCCTCATGTTACAATTAAAAATAATAAATTTTGATTTTATTTGTAATCCTTAGTAATTACGTTATCTTTATTAAGCCAGTTAAAACTTCATTGGCTACAGCATTGCCATCCATAACCTACCTGTGTTATAGATGGCAATGCTGTAGTACCCATTTTAGTCACCTTGTACGACATGCATGGGCTATAGTGGCGTTATTCTTATCCTGGCCACCACACGGGGTTAATTTTGCAATCTTAATTTTTATATTGAATTATTTAGTAATTTTTATAAAGATGTAAATGACTTAACCATTGTTTTTGATGCCAAATAAAACTTTTACGTTAATTTCATCAATATATAACATTTAGTTTATTTGTGCACAATATCAAAATATATTAATACTCATACATTTTTATAGCAAAAACGGAAGAAAATGGTATGCGGTTTCATGGAATCAAAAGATGAGACGAAAGATATTTAGAATTACTGCCAGTTAAGTGCTTCAAAACTAGGTTAAACTGCGGTAATGGTAGCAGTTACCGAAACAATATTGTTACTTGATGTCTTCAACTAACCCGAAAACCCTGTTGTACAGTCCAAGCTATGCAACTTGAGTCAGTTCAGACATGGCAGGAAGCAAGACCCTTTATGCCTGGATTATTAAAATGATTTCTTTATTTATTTGAATAAATAAAGAACATAAGGTGGAATTATGGGATAGAAAAACAGCACGAACTTACACTAACTTAATGATATAAAGTACAGCTTCTACTATTTGAAATGGAAGCTGTACCTTATATCATTAAGTTCGTGCTGTTTTTCTATCCCATAATTCCACCTTATGTTCTTTATTTACTCAACAATACAAGACTTTCCTTGACCTCATTTGCCGCATTTAATTTAGTAGTTAGGATTCATTGTTAAAATTATTACTTAATCATATTACTCATTTATTCCTTGTGACTTCTATGTTGCTGATATTTATTTATATACTAAGAAATCTGTTTACTTCTTGAACTTTTTTTATATCAGTATACATAAATTAAAAAAAAATTATTAATTATTAATATAGATAAATTACTCCATGAGCGAATGAAATGTATATTTCGTTACTTATTTAATTATTAATATTTAATATATAATTATTAAAAGTATTTCATTTTTCCAACTTAATACAATAACTTCATTACATGCAACGGAACAACAATGAAATTCACTTGAATGTACTTAATTCGAGATACTTTGTTCTCGTGGTATACAATGTTTATTTAGCACGTGCTCAAAACGATAGCTTTAATGAGAGTCATTCAGTTTACTAAACATCGCGTTGGTATCAGCTCGCACACATTTCCTGTCAGAAGAATACGCTGTAAGATCTCACAATATTGTACTAACAGATGTGCGACGACAGTCTTTGTCTTCTCTTCCTTGGAAACTATTCTACTTTATTCAGAAACCTTCGCCATAATACTTACAGCTATTCTCTCCTGCTTTTGTCAGTATTTGCCAAACACCATTTCGTGAGAGACGCTTCTCAAGATAATAACAGCTCGTTGTCTTTATTAGTCATATATTATTAGTTTTCGGTAGTTATTTCAAGAACTAATCACGGAATGACGAAAAATTTTATGAAATTTTTAACAGCATCCTAGATTATTTTTATTAATATTTTGTTTACTTATCTGTATTTTAATTTAATTTTAATTAATTTTTTTCAAACTCAGAAAACCTTCATCAGCGTCATTCTATCCCAATGGCTTAAGGGCTTTAACAGGCCTTTAAGGCCCACAACCTTCCAAGCATGCTTGGATTTCGTAACCGAAATATGAGGATAGAATGCTCACTCCTATGCCTCGAAGTATTCTTGGCTGTATCCCTGTGTGTGTTCACGTCATTAAAAAGTTATTTTAGTTTACTATTTCACCCTTTTTTTTTTCAGGCTCCGCTTGGAGTTGCTAAATATTAGTTCTGTGATATGGGAGAGAAAGAGAGAGAGAGAGAGAGAGAGAGAGAGAGAGAGAGAGAGAGAGAGAGAGAGAGAGAGAGAGAGAACTGAAATACAAGAACCCACTGTAGAAACAATATTTTCAGCTCAACAATAGAGTTCACGTATATATAATTAGGTGGAGAAATTATGTGCTGAAAATTGATATTCAGGTCAATATAGCTTGATAATTTTTATTTTATTTATTTAATTTTATTTAATTTGTAATGTTCAATGTATTAAAGTATGCTTCAAGCCCAGTTTTAGCACAGTCCACAAACATTATCTACTACAGACTCACTACACAGCAAACAATGTGAGTGTGCGCGCGTCGCAGATACTCAATATAAACGAAATTTTGGATATACGATATGAACCGTTAAAATGAAAATTCTTTCCCAAATAGGAAAATGTTTTTCACACTATGATTTCATAACTTTGTTTCGCGGAGTCACCTCATCCCCCTGTGTTTACCTTCCAATAATTTTATAGATCTTTTTATCCCGCGCAATATTTTTAATTATTTGTATTTATTGATAAATTTTGAGGAAATCTTATTTGCTGTTTTATACAAAGAAAGAATGTGTAAAAAAATCTAGTTAGGACGAAAATGTACTTACTAACAGCCGAGTATTAAGAAATGAATTTTACTCAAGATAAAATACGTGGATTTCAATTTATATTCTGCATGGATGAAACCATTGCATTTGGACTGCATGGAAACTCCCAGCTTTATGATCAGTTAAGTGGGGGGGGGGGATAACCGTTTACTTTAACGTCTATTCGTCCATTTGAATAATAGAATTTACTTCATCGCCGGTTACCATTGTAAAACACTACTCTTCAAGACAAGATCAGACTAATTTATCTGGAATGATCGTAAAATCTATACTCTCTTTACATGAATATGGTTTATATTGTTGACTGGATATTGATTAAATCCCGTTTTATCCTGATTACTATTTAGGCTATAAAAACCGCTCGTGCACATTGCCGTAGAATAGACTACTGCTCGTAAACGTGGAACTATCCCGAGGAAATTGGATTAATCAATTAACCCCTTCTTCTCCTCACCATTTCGCAGGGATCGTTGAGGAGGCGAGGGACACTTCCGAGAACCCGCGAGGTTTAATTTCTACGCATTATAAAGAGACTTTCCTGACCAATCGGAATTTGCAGCTATAGTTCCGTTACTTGCCCTTTAACCTTTATAAAATTTGTGAGAAATATCTACTGTCATGCACAACAGAACCGTAAAATTGCCAAAATTTTTCGTTGTTTTTATTTGTATATGTTATTCAAGCTGAATTAAAAGGATTAATAGATTAATTAGTAACTGTCCCCCCCCCCAAGTAATTCAATACACTTCCGATCAGTGATTCAATTTCTATTGTACTCCGTTTAAGAAGGGGGGGGATAATCAATCCCCTGCATTGATATTCCCCTTGGGTCCTCCCACAAGGATGCCAAAGAGTCTTTAACGAAGACCACATCTCGATGGCGAGGGAAACAAGAGAAGTTGGAAAGGGAGGAGGAAAACTGTAATAAACCTTGCCTTAGCCTGGCCAGTTGTCAATACCTGATACTTTTCTGTCTACAGTCTGCAATAAAATTGTAGCGTCTGATATTCACGTTATAAACAGCTAGAAAAATCGTCTGACTTCGGGAGTGTAATTCGGAACCATGCAATAGTGAAATGGCCGATTTCATTGCTCTGTCTTTTTTTTTTTACTTCATTTAAAATAACTTGAAGAGGATGTGCTGTTGCGATAATCTACGTGTAGATTCGATTATAGCTGAATTCCAATTATGCGGTCAGTCCAAATCTATGGACCAAGCGCAAGTTGAACGCTTAAAATAAAAAGATGTGACCTCCTTAAACAGTCCAAAATTTTTAATTTGAGAGTAATTGGATTTGTTGAAAAATACTGGATTGGAAAAAGGTAATTTGACTCGATCAACGAATCACAAGTCCATGAACAAAACCGACAGTAGTTACAAGGAAAGATGTCAATAGGAGAAGCTAAAATATCGAAGGAAAATTACGAAGTCATTTGGTAAAGAAGGAGGGAGAAAGGATTCAAGAAATCATTATTTCAGCTGAAACAGCCTAAATACTTATTAAAAAGATTGACGTTTCAGTTTGCCGATAATAAAAAAATGAAAATATCAAAGCTCTAATTAGGGATGAAATTTAGGTTGAACCATGAAAACATGGAGAAAACATTCCTTAGAAGATGCCAATTTTGTTTGATTGTGGATTGAGGAGTTAGTTATCGGAGAGATAAACATTATCGACAAATTATTATTCTGAGTCATGCATAAATTATTCTTCATTCGATTCAATGAAATAATCATTAAATAATCTTGAAAGATCTATAAAATAAGATCTATAATTTCATTTCTAATATGCGGCTCACTATTAAAAGGCAGCCTTAAAAATTCAAGAAGTTATACAAGATTCTTTCTTTAAGCTTCCTTTAATGGAAATTTGTTTCTAAAAGCCAACTATTACCAAACACCTCACTATAAGAGTATTGGAACCTACAGCCTGTTAGAGTGCTGGTAATAGAAACCTCTCGATCAACTAAGCGATTATTACAATTAATCAAGTATCCTGATTGTTTACTAATTCACGTTAATAGTTTAACCGTAAGTCAAATAATAATAAAAGCTCTATATTCAGATATTTGAAAAAATGTCAGCGTATTGCCTAGTGAGGATTTAATGGATACTATAGCAGATATTGAAGTCGAGTTTATAATTTATTTTCTACAGCCTGTCTAAAGGATTATGTTCCGATTTATCGTTACAGTATATGAAAAATCTATTATTGAAATCAAGCATAAATATTAGAAATGTTAAAATGCAGATTATAAAATTATTTTACGTAAAAACAGACATCAGATAACTTTCTCAGTCAGCTTTGGTGTCTAGCATCACTTCATGCATTTCACTGGAGGAGGAGGAGGAGCTGGGGGATGAAGACCACAATGATGCTAGCCTGCTTGTTCATTTTTAAAATTTCCAAGTTGTCTCTAGTAGACAATATCTGTTCAATTTCCGAAGAAAACATTTTATATAATTTAAGAATCGATTGATAAAATTCATTACCTAACACACGGTAACAGTTACAGATACTCATTCCAAAAAAGAGTGTAGGATACATATGTAAATCACAAACGAATCTATAAATATTTTTAAAATAATAGGATTTATACTATTTCAACCTTGTAATGCCAATCAAAGGGAGATGCTCGCAATATACATTATTAACCTCCTTCCTAAACAAGTGGGGGGGGAGACATCATATAATACATTTGTAATAGGAAAACTAAACAGAAAAACAAAACAGGAATACATAAAATACTCGGTGAACTGGATATTTAATTTATTTGTGATAACTTTATAGATCTCTTCCAAAGCGCACGTATTCCATAACCATACTGAGTTATTTTAATGCGAAACAATAAAAATGCCATTTGCTTGAAAATATGTTTTATAAACTACAGTGTATTGCTATATAAAATCGCCTTCAAAATATTCATTTATCAATGCATTTCTTAAAGAACAATATAATATTTTTATCTTCATAAACAAGTTATAGGCACTTATGTATCAGTTAATAATATAAATATCATTCAATTTTTAAATAACTTTTTTTTTTTTTTTTTTAAATCCATTCAGATTATAATCATTTCTTAAACATGTAGGGCTAGATAGAGGTTGTTGTAATGATAGCAATGGCGAATCTTATAACATATCAAGAATCTCAGTATGTAGTCGTGAAATAACAAAATTTCATTTATTCCCATTTGTGAAGAACTTGGCTGAATATCAGAGATAAATGAACAGTATGATTTTGCCATGGAAACTGAACTCTTGGTATTTCTTTGTCAAGGGGAAGAGGGAGTGGGGGTGGACGAAATAGCCAATACTTCTTGTATAAAATACTTTGTCGCGTGAATAACCAATGTTAACACCTTCGTCAAATGTGCCTCAGGATGCACATTGTACAAGAGAGTCATAAAGGGACGCCGTGTTAGGGGAGGAAGTGGGAGTAACGGGCGAAGTGACAGGCACGCGCTATCTGCTCGAGCCGCTGCATTCCACGTTCGCTGAAAAACGTCTCTGCATATCGTTTGGAAAGTACGCACGAGGTGGCTTGTGAAGTGACAACCAGAATGTGGGGTGTGACTGGTGCCCAGTCTACCAACGTATCATATGTGTAAACAACTGTATATTGTGGCAATATAAGCCGACATCCACTCCATAAATCAAGAATGAGACCTCCCATCAACTTGCGCAACGCTGAAAGAGGCCCGAACTACAGACTTTGTTATGAGCATCCACAGCGCATGAGCAGATGGAACCTGTTCGCGGATTTCCGCAGCTTCAGTAGAAATTCCCATCACAAATGTGAAGTTGACCACTGTGTCACTGGGTTCTATGAAATTTCGCTGTAAGATTTGATGCTTCTTGCGTTTTTAAGCGATACATCGTGTTTTGTAGCTTTCCCGAAGCAAACATTATGAAGGGCATCGTACTCACATGGAAGCTACTATGCTTCACGTGCATTTTGGCTCTCGTGCGGCCTGTTCCGGAGAAGATTCCGATTGGTGAGTAAACTTACATTAGCTATCTATGCAAACAAAACAAAGTGACTATAAATAGCATATTTGAATTGATTCCCCTCAGACATTAGTTTAAGTGTCATTAATACGTCATAATTGGTTAGTGCATAAAAAAAAAAAATAATAATAATAAAAACGTTAGTTTTCCATGACTATTGAAATGTACTTAAACATCGGTATTATTAATCGAAGTCCTGAATTTTCTGTTTGGGGATTACAATTTCCGGTACCTAAGCTTTTCTATATGTAATATAAAAAGTGTCTTTAAAAAATAAATAACACTGATCGAAATTTGCTATTGATTATAATTGCGATTAGTAATTTTAATATAAGTTGTCGATCTATATTAAACAATATATATAAAATTTTGTCTTTTCTCGGAGTTGCAAGAAACTGCAATATTTGAGTTTTCAAAATATCTTTTAGCGTCAACTATGGCTATTTTCTTTCATAGCGAATCACATATTTATTGGTCGGGAAAAAAGAATTAATGTGATATTCTCCTTGCATATAGACTTTGCTAGTGAGTTGATAAACATTGCAGAGATCTAATGCCTTTTCTAGTTTTATGTACAAATTTTATTACTTTTATATCAATTCAATTCTTTATAAGTACTTCAATTTCAAATAGAAAACATAAATTCATTAATTCAATATCATACAACACAAACTTGACTATAAATTTTGATTCGGATAAGTTAATCGTTATATTTCATCAACTACTTTACAACGTGCAAATATTTTACACCAAATGTTATATGTACATACTCCATAATTATGTATTAGTAAAAGAATTTTATGTTATGCATTATAACTACAAAATTCCATGCTGATTCTCATATAATTCTGGCTAAAAACTAAATAAATAGTGGTATGTATATGATACCGGTTATATTTTGAAAATAACCGGTAAATAGCCTGTGACAAATATAATGAATCTATCGATCTTAGATACTAGTATAATCGGGATCTATCATAACATATTTCTTTATATTGGTAAACTCTTACAGCGAGATTTTAATTATGTTCTTCTTCTGGAACCCTGATATATTCCTGAATTCAAATACGCTATTCTATCAACTGTTTGTGAATGAATTCTTTGCATAAATACAACAATCAGAAATGATTTTACATCAGCGATATTAATTTCCTGTCTGCTAACAATGCGAAGATAATACTAGTTTGCTTGAAGAGTAATATTTCTATTTCCTACTAGAACTAAAAGATAAATAAAGAATTATATGAAATGAGAGAGATATATTAAATACTTTGATTTTTCTGTATACACTACAAAAGAGAAATCCGAAGTGTGGTGCAGAGAATCAAAAATTTATTTTTTCACACGATTTGTGTAATTTCATGTTACAGTAGATGTATTCATTCTCTATTAAAGCGAATTTGAAAGGCTTTCACCAAGGAGTGTACAATATTTCAGTTATCGTATATGTTAATCAAAATAGTTGTAATCATAATAATTGTAGAATTGCACATCATGAAAGAATGAAAATATACAGTAAATTCTTAGCTCGTTTTACAAATACATATGTACTTGAAATTCTTTAAACTAATATCGGGATTTCAGTAAATATTTAGTTAAAGTTTATGGCATTAAACAAGTAAACTCTCATTGAAAATGTGGGGTATATCTTGCTATTAAAAACAGTTGACAAGTCTACTAAAATAGATCATGTGTTGATTAAATAAGTATTTTTCAACTGTGCCAAAGCATATTCTTAAAGCTCTTTAGTATAATTAATCCTAGTTCTATACTGTTAATCATATATACAAGGTGTCTTAAAATGAACTGAACACTAACATATTATTTATTATTCAGTAACTAGGGTTTCATATGAATACATAG
This sequence comes from Typopeltis vanoorti, assembly GCF_054136105.1. NCBI lineage: Eukaryota > Metazoa > Arthropoda > Arachnida > Uropygi > Thelyphonidae > Typopeltis > Typopeltis vanoorti. The sequence goes on along the minus strand of NC_143556.1, from coordinate 84,616,206 downwards.
TGCATTGAGCATTTATAACAATATAACAATAACGGTGATAATTCCTTTACAAAATGGTTTAGACTATATGTTCTTATGAAAGCTAGTCACTGAGAGATATTTGAAAGCGTTTGATTTATTTCAAAACATCCTGTATGTTAAGGAGTTAAACCAAATTCTTGAATAAAATATGAGCTTCGTATATTGTTTTATATCAGTGCATTACGAATTTACATTAAACCTTGAGAATTTATAATTTTAAAGGAAATTCTCAATTCTTAATTTTAAAAAATAAAAGAAACAACTGAATCTACTTCCCTTTCACATACATTTCATTATTGTGTCCTTAACACAGTGAATGTTGATTATTTAGGATATCATAAAAGGAAGTTGAGACAAAATTTCTTCATTTGTTACCTTCATAATCTTTATTTCAATGTAGCTTAATTTTTTTTTTTGAATATTTTCCCACAGAATTTCTGATGATTAGTTCTATTATCCTACATAGTGTACGAAAACAAAGCAACAAAGTAACAAAGTGATGAGTCGTGTGTATTTTTATTTTTTTTTCAGAGATAACTTTCAGATTAAGGGAATTTGACTAATAAATGTGTGTATGGTATGCATTCTACTTTCAATAAAATTCCATTGAATATTATTACGAAAATAAGCCAGCGTGTTTATTAGATTGTTTGCTAACATTACTCACAAATTCTTTCCTATTATGTTAATAATCTGTCTAGACAATGTCTTCATACTTCTGCAATTCTGTTATGCAGTATAATTACTTACTATTTGCAAAAACATGATCATAATATATAGGACTAAAATTCGAGTTCACAAATAAATTTCAGTCAGTGTTATACTAAACATTTATCTGAAATTACGTTGTTAATGCATTACTCTTGAATAATGTACAAATTGATGACCATTATTGGTCATTGTACACTGTACTGTATCAGACATCAAACTGAGACAATAATCCTTTAAGGATAGAAGAAATAGCTGTTATGTCAAGCCTTTTCTTTAAGCAAGTATTTTGTTTACAACAATACAGAAAAAAATAAAGGACGCGTTATTTCTTTTGAAATTAAGAAGCGTATGATATCATTTATTGTGACTGCTACCTAGTGTACTAAACAGTTATTTTATAAAGAAAATTATATAAATTTAGCATATAGCCAGAACATTTTTAGAACACTTTTTAGAACAGTTATCTTACGTCCTTATAAGGACTGGTTAAAGGGGCGAAGCAAAAATGCTTTTCATCTTCCCCGTTATCTGTAGAGGAAAGTGTAGGGATAAAGTATTATTGAGCTATTATTAAAGCTCTGATCATGGCAGGAGGGTAACAGCAATAGCCGAGCCTCAGTTACAACTTCATGGGCTATAGCATTGCCATCCATTACCCTCCAAAGATATAATCACCGCATTTTAATCTCAGTTATCTTACGTCTCTCTTTTATAATTTTTATATTCTTCTCATATGAAATTCTAAAAGGTGTTTTAACATCTAAATTAATCTTAAAATGAGAGGTATCAAATATCATCTATAGAAATAAATTTGATATTTTGATTTACATATGAATATTAAAAAATATTTCTTAATACTATAACCAATGTCAAATTATTACAAATTATATAAATTTAAGATGAAGAATATCTGCGTTGATAATAATGTTAAGACTCGTGATTTCGTATTAAATTCCATAAGTGGAAACTGTGCAAGATCCAGAAGTATTTAAATTTTATGTTGAATTATTATTATTGTAGCGTAGTTTGTATATAGTAAATAAACAATGAAATCTCTAGTAGTTTTCTAAAATAGAATCTTATATCTAAGACAAAATTACAAGAAATAAGATTTTCTCCAATTTTAAGCACAGTCAGGAATCTGTATTATCTCTAGAATGCGAATAAATTTGTAAGTTCTATAAGATACGGTTCACTGTTGACTTGGAATGACCATATATTGCAAAATTTAATAATTACATTTATTTTGTGAGGATGGAGAATTATCAAAATGAGTCAGTTCTGCTGACAATAGGACAGTATTATTAATGAGTATTACACAACATAATTAATGGAGTATTTGGTAATGGAAAGAATTATGTCTTATATAATGCAGAATCGTTATTAAGTATCTAGAACAAGAATTATTACCATTGGAACGGCATTTTGATTAGAAAATTATCGAGAAATGTCACAGAGCAAGAAATATAATTCAAGTCAGTAACGTTGTTTAACAATCCATTGAAATGGGAATTTTTCAACGCTACTATAAGTGTGAATTTCTTTTAATTAACATTTTAAATTATTATAAATTACTTTGTGCTATTTATATTTTAACTTTTTTTTTCCAAAATATGTTAACAAATCTTCATATCCGTTCTGTCTTATTCAATATTTAAACTGTTTTACTAATTCAAATATATAATGAAAGTATCGGAAAACTACACAAATATATAAACATATGTGGCATATTGTAATTTTTCTGCTGCAATGATTTCTGTAAACTATACTTAAGGTATGTTTCACAAAATGTAAAGACTGTATCATATTTGGTTGCTTATATTATATCTGAACAAATAGGGAGTGATGTGTAACAAATGTGCACCTGATAATGATAAGCCCCTCAAAATTGTCTCAACAAGAGTAAATTTCGTTTCGCATTTAGATCACTAATGATACAAAGGATATTCACCCGTACAATATCTTATTGATGTTCTTTTTAATGTTCATCGTGAAAATTTGTTAGTATGTTTACTTTAAACGAATAAATTGTACATTTCTGCATATGCTATAAGCAAACAGTTGCAGCTCTCTAAACAGAGAGTGAATGATGTTAGTTAATGTGAAACAGGGTACTGGTGTCGTAAAGTCAATGTGAGTTATGAAATTAGCAATCTCGACAAGAAGAGGAAATGAAATGCTTGACATGTTACATACTCACTACAGCAGTGGTACATTGAATACATGGTAAACAGCTAGTTCTGTAGCTATAGTAGTGCGAACCATGAATTCTATAATTCGCATCTAGCTTGTATTGCTTTCTGTTAATAATATGCTAATTAATTACCTTAGTTATAAAGACGGAAAGAAATTTATTCGATGAGCCGATTAGTGATTAGAATGTGAGCTACCACCTATTTTAAATTAAATTCAGTGACCATCAGTAATCTTATGGTAATGAAATTACTGTTGGATTTATGACACTGAAAAAATCTTATTCAAGATGTTGATAAAAATATTACGAATGATAGTTATATTTTTATTAGTGTATTTTCCTTTCATTTAATAATTATAGATCTTTCAATTAAATATTTACTTTCTCTAGTTACAATAACTTTGCTTGTAAAATGGGTATAAAATATTAAGTTGCTACTGTGCAACAAGAAGTACAACCTACTAAGATTGCTTTCTGGGGAAACATAATAATTAAAAGTATAGTTTAGTTTATTATATATGTAACTCTATCAATAAATAAAATGGAAAGAAGGAGAGAAAATCAAAATCACTTCCTAAAATAAGAGAAACCTCGGCTGATAAGACAGAAAACAAAAATCAAATGTCTAGTAGACATTTCAATCTTTTTAGCTCTGTCGGTGATGACAGTGTCCATGATTGGAAAAAGATAAGTTCGAAATCCCTTTTAGGACGAGAAGAATTATGCCTATTAAATTATGGCTTCGAACGCCAAGGATATACTTTGCAGGTCATAGGTCTTCAAGGCCCAGAATAGACCAAAGAAGATGAAAAATATTCTCGTAGTATATTAGAATATTTTGGGACCTCAGATATGAATAAGTTTCTCTAAGTGGCATCATTCTTAAGGCACTTTATCCAGCCTTATTTGATTGGCTTGTAGAATAGTTCGGAGTTTAAAAAAATCTTCAGGAATCAGAAAATAAAAATGATATCCACACTGCCATTAAAATTGCACTTGTCGTTTCTGAAGTGTCTGAAGCGAGAATATCACTATCATGATATTTTGGGAATCATACATAAAAACAGTCATGTAAATACAGTAAATATTTTATCGAAATATTTATGCAATTTGCTTGCGTTAAATTAACTATATTTATTAGTATATTACCGATTATGAAATTAATTTGTTTTATATACTCGCACAGGTATTGTCTCAATTTCATAACACAACAATGTCGGATGTGAGCAAGTAGTTAGAGAGAGAGAGACAGAGAGAGAGAGAGAGAGAGAGAGAGAGAAGAAGAAGAAAGGAATCTGTTAATGTTTCTTTAAGATTCGGCGATTGCATTCGTTGGGGAAAACAACAATATACCCAAACTATTGTCATCTTTGGATAATTGTAAAAATAATTAACCTCCAATTTTATTTTTAATTAGGTCTGAAGTAACGTGCACTTTTTTGCTTAACTATTTGGAATCGCAATACATTATTAGCGTATATGTAATAATTAAAGATTCTCTGTTTTAAAAAATATTAATTTATAAAATAAGTTATAAAGTGGTGATTTCTGTTTCTGACATAATTTTTCTTGCATATGGAAAACGGCTATTCTTCCTAGCACGAGATGTGGAGATTATTCTTAAATAGGATAATCATTTATTCACGTAACGAAGTATAGTTTGAAACATCTGATGTTTTCTAAGTTAACGGAGAATATAGAAATCTGCACTTTTGAAGGAAAAGTTTCAAATCTTGATTTCTACTAGTATAATTTCTCTTCTTTCAATCCAGCAAGTTATAGTTTCATATATTTAACACTATATTCTGCTTAACCTGCTACTTCGAGTTTTTTATACTATGGACGATTATCAATTATAAATCTATCAGTAGAATGAGATCATCATAGTGCAATTCTCTGCGGAGATTAAACAGCAGTAGTGTGAAGATGGAGAGCAAGAAGTAACTTTATTGAATTATTAGTGACTCTAAATCATTTTATCTTTAAATATGAATAGTAAATAAGAAAATTAAATTTAGAGTCATTAGAGTGACATTACCTATCTTCTTTCATTCCACAAACTTCCATAGCAGTTGATAATAAATTTATTTAAAAATCAAATAAGCCTTGAGAACGAATTGGTCTTTAACAACTATCGAATATGATCCTGCGGCAGTCGTCAGAGAAATATAAAGAAAATGATGAAGCTCATTTAGATATCCTCAGAAGGCAAAATTAAATAACGTTTTTGATTTCTCGTCCTTAACTGACAACACAATCGAATACCAAAGGATAATTACAAGACCAGTGTATTTAATATATTTATATTATGTACATCGTTATGTTAAGAAAATGTATTTGACTAAATTTGCTGTAGTCAACGTTCCAAATCCTAATAGTGGAATAACTTAACGTTTTACTTTCATATCTGGGAATATATCACCGAAATATGACCAAAACGAATATACACATCGAGGTTATAAACGTAGTATCAGATAAAAAATTGTTTCGTAGCATTCATAAGAAATTTCGTCTCTCACAGAATTCGACTAATAAATTTATGGCTGTCTTACAATGTCCAGAAATTATTATTAATATAACTATTAATACTAATATATACTAGTAAATTAAGATAATTCAAAATATATTGATATTCATAGAATGAGATATTACAATGCACTGCTTTCTTACATTTCGTTTTCTTGTGTTTCTCCTGTAAATACTAAAAACGGCTCGACATACTGTATATAGATTGTCTACATACATACAGTATATGATTAACGCAGACATCATAAACTTTCAATGCAAGTAGCGACTACAGATGATTATTAAGATCAAAAATTATTATCAACAAAAATGGGGAAGACGGAAACTGATTAAAAGAAAAAGACTATTAATTTACCAAACTTGGAGAAAAACAGTTCTTCCAGAAAGAGATAGAAGAAAGTTTAATAATATTGATATCAATGAAGACTTCAATGAAAACTACCAAATAATAACCGAGTCCCTTCTATATAATGCCAGAGAGATTGATGGAATCAAACAAAAGAAGGACGAAAGAAACTTATCTGAAAAAACCCTAAATATGCTTGAAAATGAAAATGGAGTATTTATTAAAGACAAAGAACAGATAAGAAAAACAGAATCCTTCTATGCCAAATTATAGGATGATTCCCACGATTTAAACCGATATGAAAATAAAACTGTAATAATTTAAATTGAGGTAGAAATATGCCCTGATGTTTTAAAAGAAGATCAGTATGCAATGATTAGACAGGTGAAGAAGATTTAACAATAGAAATTCTGAAAGCACGTGATGTACCAGTGCTGATAAATTTTAACACGTGATGATAAATTTATACATCACCTGAGTATCACAGAGTTAGAGTTTTTTATATTTTCTTTTTAAATAGGGAGACAGAGAAAATATTAAAAATTACCGCATTACCAGTCCCCTTTCAAAAATATGCAGAATTTTTAGAAAAACTCATAGTATCAGAATAAAAAACAAACTAAATTTGCCAACCTACAGAACAAGCAGGATTCAGAAAAAAACTACATCACTATCAATGATATATAAATAATAAGACAAATCATTGAAAAAGATGAATGAATACCAGAAACAACCCTTAAGTCTCGCATTTGTTGATTACGAGCGTTTTATTAAATCTCAACTTTTGCTATTAGAGAAGCCCTAAAAGATCAAGGAATTGAAAAGAAAAACTTACGAACCTTATATGGATATACTTAGTCATATATATATATATATATATACACACACACACACACACACACACACACACACACACACACATATATATATTCAATTACACCTATAAAATCAGAACCAATTATGAGATGTCTTATAAAAAGGCAGTTAGACAGGAAGATGTCATTTCATTTAAATTATTTACAGCAGCCCTAAAGAAATTTTTAAAAATCTTACAATATACTTACAATACAAACGTTAGACAGAATATCCGTCCCCATAATATCTTAACTCCAATAAATCTAAATCACTTCCTCAGAAGAGACTGGCGACCATGCAAGCACCACAAATATAAAAAAAAAAAAAGGGGGGGGGGGGAGTTCAGATCCTGTAAGATGTAAACTTCCTGTCCCATTCAAATGTCAGGTTTAAAGATTTGAGTGAATTAAAGCCTAAAATATGTGAATGTCGTATATTTAAAAAAATTGGAGGAATTATACTAAAAATGGAAAATAATTTATTTATTTACGATTTGCTGATGACATTGTTCTTTTAGGAAACTCTACAGAAGAATTTCAACAAATAATCAATGAAAATTCAGCGAAGAAAGTAGAAAGGAAGCATTAAAGATAAACAAACACAACACAGAAACCAAACGCTCAGTATAAATGGAATAATTGGAAATTGATATAATATCCTAGAGTGCATATAGAACAAAATATCAGAGTAAAGGGAGGGAATGAAGAAATTATATGTAGAATTCCACTTGAAATCAAAGGAAAACACTGTGAGGCACTCATAAAAGAAAATTATTCGACAGTTCTATGCTTGACATATAAGTGAAACGTGTATTTTGACTAAAAAATTAACCAACAAGGTGAGGATTACCCAGAGCAAAATGGAAAGATCATTAGGTCTTATTACCATTATTCTAGATATAAAGCGCAATACTTGGGTCAGAGCTCAGACTGGGATGAAAAACCTTATAACAACCATTAAAAGATCCAAATGTCAACAGGTAGGCCATATTGCAAGAAATAACACAAAATGGCTGGGTGTTGATGATATACAATAATAAGTGATATTAATTTGACTCATCCGCTCGATTTATGCCATTTGGTCCTATACATAATGCTGGTCCTATACATAATGGTTTTTTGTTATATCCACGCTTGAGGTTTCTTTATTTTGGCAATACAAACATCTAAGTTGATAATAATTTCTATGATTTTTAATTTCACTTAATTGAGCTCAGCGTCTCAGATAAAGATGTATCTAATAAACACATTTCTTAATGCCTTGGGAAGATCGGATTTTCAATAATGAATTCCACGTACATGTTGCAGTGCAGTATAATTTTTGCAACTGCTTTAGCAATCTTGAAAACGTCATAACCATATAATATTAATATTTAAACAAAATATGATAAACAAATAAGAGTTTAACGCATTTATATTTTAAACAAACGTGAGACAAAATGGAACTACCATTTGAAAAAGATTTCATACAAATGAACAGGTTGTTTCACAAAAATTGTCAGCTATTTCACTTAGCATATAATGAATTTTCTGCTTTCGAAAACTTCTTTGTATTATAATTTTGAGAACTTTCTACCAGTTTTCAGCGAGTCATTGTGCAGACATCAATCCACCGATTCTAGACGCTCAATATTACCAATAATAAAGCATTTGTAAGAGTTAAATTCATCCTGAATTTAGTCAATCTGTATATGTAATACATGTTAGTTAATATGCATAAAGCATTAATTATGAGCTTAAAAACATTTACAAAACCTTAAAGTATTAGCTTTGGGCTAATTTACTACTGGATCTCTGAAACGGATTACCTAAAACTCTATCTAATTCCCCTAGCATTTGTCCACAGAATATGAGTGAACTCCATCTGACAGGCTAATAACGATTAACTGTTTCTCTTGAAGAAGGCTCTGTGAGAGTTCTGTATTTGTTTTAACAGATCCAATCTATTCTGGTGACCAGTCACGTGACTGACCAACAATGTGCCCCGCCTTCTCCTGAACGATTTGCTGATGGGCAACACCACATCCGTTTTCACATCTCCATTTATTATATAAGCTCGAAACATTTTAACATCTACAAGTTTAAGTTTTAGTTTATAGTTGACCACACTGCACAATACAGGACAATACCGTTTTCTGAAAGAAGATTTCTTTTCCTATGCGCTTTGTTTGCGCAGAGTGGAAAGGAACGATATAAAGTAACATTTAATACACATTTTTCGTTACTCTACTGATTATCAAAAAAGTATCTTTTTGTATCCATATGTGATATTCCAGAAGAATGGTAAGAAGGAAACGTTAGACAGAATATCCGTCCCCATAATATCTTAACTCCAATAAATCTAAATCACTTCCTCAGAAGAGACTGGCGACCATGCAAGCACAAATATAAAAAAAAGGGGGGGGGGAGTTCAGATCCTTTAAGATGTAAACTTCCTGTCCCATTCAAATGTCAGGTTTAAAGATTTGAGTGCATTAAAGCCTAAAATATGTGAATGTCGTATATGTACGCATAGATTACTTAACAGATTAATCCTGTTTTCTGAAAATTAACATTCTTCTATAGGGATTTTCAACTTCTCCTTTAAACTGAAGAATGAGATGTCTATAATGATATGGCTTTAGTTAAATTAGTCTACTTCTGTGTTTCCGGAATCAGTTAAATAATACGATCAAAAGTGCTGTCCTCAAAAACGTAGCCAAAACATAGAATCCGAGATATATATGAAGTCAAACATTTATTCTGAGAAATGTAGTCTCTTCCTCATCACTTTAAATCCTGTCTGCAAAAATAATCGGCACGAGTAAACGAAATGTTTATTTTTGCGTTCTGTGCAATCACTGTTACCTTTTAAAATACAATCGAACCTCGTTTAACGTCATTGGCGGTTTGCGTATTTTCGTTTAGCCTCAAAGCTTCCATTGGCCTTACATGCGTTCGTTCTTTACCTACTCCGTTTACTATCACGCATGCACATGATGCTCCCGTCAAGCCTGCATGATGACTGGTTGAGGCAGGCATGGAACATCGTTGCCCATTCAGTTATTTTCCAGGCATTTTGTTGATTTGTTGTGTCTCTAATTTCATATTTATATTTTTTGGGGGGGTAGATTTGCGTGACTTGTGATCATTGCACCGCGGTACGTACTGCAGTGTGTACTGCAAGTTAATTTAATTTTACGTTATTATTAAGAAATACATAAAATTAAACCCATGATTCCTAAAAGATCTCATTCTTCTGAAGCTAGTTCTGTAGGTAAAGCATCGAGAACGGCCATCAGTTTAGCCAAAAAACATAGAAATATTAAAAGGTCATAAAAGGGCTTAGTATTAAGTTAATGTGTAAAAAAAATAATAACATCGCTAGGACCACTGCAAATACAATAATTAAGAACAAAGTAGTCCTGCAAAAAAAATGAAAGAAACAGATTCCTCAACTAGATGTAAGGCAATTGTTGAAATGAAAAGACTGCTATCCTATCCTATCCTTTCCCATAGTCCTTAATGGAGAGTTGGGTCATTAGACATTCATGGCTGAGCCATGAATGTCTAATAGGAGATGAATTAAGACAGATGGCGCCCATCTCCTCTTCTGTCTTCGTCTATGTGTCTTATGGCTGTATCCTGTATGTTCACGGGTCCGGTTTGCCTGTTTGCGGGATGAAAACCCCAGGATAAACTGGGGAAAAAAACCTGTTGTCCACGCCCAAGATTGGCTAACTTGGCTATGGCTGAGGAAAATCCTTAAGCTCTTTACGTCTCCGACGAGAGTCGAACCTAGGATACTCCATCCTGAGACATATGGTTGCGAGCGAACAGCCACTAGGCTAACAGCGCGGATGGAAAGACTACTGGAAATATGAATTAGATAAAAGCAAATGAGGTGAGGGGTGATTCTGTTTCTTATGTCTTTATTTGTGAAAAGGCAAAGACTACTTTTAATGATTTAATTAGTGAATCAACTTCGGCATCAGATGCTTGATTCACTGAGTTTATTGCCTCTCATGGCTAGTTCCAAGGTGCAAAAGGAGGTCTGGTATTAAAATTAGTTTGAGGCATGGGGGAAGCTAATAGTGCCAACCAAGAAGCGGCAGAAGAGTTTAAAACTGATTTGCAGAACTCGTATGAAGAGGACTTTTATTTCGTAATAAAAGAAGGATTTTTATTACGAAAGAGGATTGTTTATTATTCAATCTATATAATACATTTTAATTAATATGCATAAAACATTAGTTAGGAACTTTAAAATATTTACAAAACTTAAATTAATAGCTCTGAGGGAATTTTACTAGTGGGTCTCTGAAACGGATTACCTAAAACCCTATTGAACATGTAATTCGTTTAATATCACTTTTCGCATAAAGTTATTCAACGAAGGTCGATTGTAATCATAAGTGGAAATAAACAGCTTTCAAATGCAAATAAAATGGATATATATATAAATCAGCTTTCACTTCTTTTTTTTTCCCAAACTAGCAATACACTATATTCGTATCCACAAAACCGTTCCTCATTAGCGAAATGAATAACACTGTAATCAATATGCTGTCTCGTTTCACGAGAGTGATATCCAATAAAAATGTGTGGGCAAAGATAATTGCTGGCATGATCTGCTTTTCCGTTCTATTTGATATTTGGTAGATATATTAATGAAAATATACACACTGAGACCTGGATATATATATATATATATATATATATATATATATATATATTTCTTCCTGACATATTTCTTCTTTTTTTTCTGATTCCATCTCAAAATGTTTTCTCATTTTTCCTGCGTTAACCTAGAGTAAGGAAATATCTCGTCTTGTAACATTTTTATGCATCTGCGATTGTAATACTCAGTAATGCGGAATTCCGCATTTGTTTTGCTATGGTTTGGCCACTCTTGCATTTTGGAGACTAATAATAAATCTTTTTCAAAAAAAAAGATAGTTATTAAGCATTTTCTAACCTTAAATGGAGTACTATTTTTGTACATATGCGGTTCAAAGTGAATTTACATCAATATGTGGAATATGCAAACATCGCAAGTAATCCTCAAATTTGCGTAGCTTAAATGCACCTAATGAAAATGCAGATATGAAAACCATTTCATAAATGTTCAGGTGTTTTTTGGAATTGACTGAGATACAATAAAAGGAATCATAATTAGTGTATCTTTCATACTATTTATCAGTATTTATTATACTATATTTATTATACTATTTATATAATGATACTATTACATACATTTATATAATGATACTATTACATACATTTATATAATGGTACTATTTCATACTATTTATCTTTACGAGCATGTGATAAGTTGAAAATTAATCAAAGGATTTTTCAACTTAGTATTACTAAATGTAATTTTTATAGTTTACCTGTTAGATTTCTTTCGTTAAGCAGAACTGAAATACAATATTAATTAATTTAAAGTATTTTTATTTATATATTTAAATTTTAATATAAAATTATTTTATATATTCATGTTGTAAAAAATTGGTTTTTCTAAAATTTTAGAAAATTTCAGAAAAATTTAAATACACAAATAATTTAACCGAATAAAATTGTTACAGGAATAAATATTAAAAAACCTATTAAAAAAAAGGAATGCTTTTTCTGTTCAATTTATGCAGTTTGAACTATTGCGCAATTTTATACGATTTAAAATAGAAGGATAAGCAGTGGTTATTTCTCGACTGTTTTTGAATTTCAATTGGATAACCATCCATACTGAAAATGCGTTTGAAAGGAAAGGTTAGAAACTATGCAATGCGTAACTTTAAAAGCAAGCAAGCAATAAATAAGTATTTAGCAATACGTTTTCTACGAGTATAAGACTTTGAAATGTAAGTGAATCGCAAGATAGAGAATAACTTTAACTTGCAAGTTGCACTACTGCTTCTCCATTTTAAGAAGTTAAAATGCGTTTCTGATCTCTGTCAGTCTATCTTCGCACTCAATGTGACTTAAACCCAGCTCACTGAAAACGGATAAAAGTCTAGACTTAATAAGCTAAGATGGAGTCAGAAAGACTTCTGATACTCAGGGCAGATCTGCATTTTGGAGCCAGTGAAATGCATTAGGCAAAGCGGCTTAACCTGTTTTTGAAAATAAAATGTTTCTCAGAATTTGTCTTCACTCCTTATTCAGAATAATCAGGAAACTAGTCGAAAAAATAGAACATAAAAAGGACGTAACGCGAGAACTCATCAGCAATCTGTTACATGAAAACACTAGTGAATTAAATTGAGAGGCCTATTCATGTTACATTATCAGATTTTTTCACCTATCAATAACTTGAAGCTGGTTTTGCATAGTGGAACTCCCTGATATGTCAGAAGTAACTGACGACACGGTTCAGATTCTTATTTACATATGCCGTTTTTAGGCACGTTCCACATAATGTGAAAACACTTCTTATCCGCACAAAAGCTATTTCAACTGATATTCTTTATATTCGATTCATTTTTTTTCCGAAAACGTTCAATTTTGTTTTAGTCACAGTGTTTGCTGAGGCACAACGGTATATTGTAGTGATTTAAATGACACATGAGATATCCATGTTATTCCATTTTCGGTTCAATTGGATAATTTTCAATGGAAAAAGTGAGCAAAACAATTCTAATTGATATTAGTAATTCACCAATAGCTCAATAGAACTCAAGCAAATTTAATATTTTTAAAAAATATCTATTAGGATTTGTCGAGTTCATTCTCGTAGTTTCAATCTGAACTATTAAAAACGATAGTTTATCAAAACAAAATTTTATAAGACAAAAACTGCTTAAGATATTGTGGTTTATAAACTCGAATTCATATACCAAATATTCTTTGGCTTAAAATCCTTTTAATTCAGAGTTTCATTGGTTCTATAGATCATTTGTCGCATAGCAGTTTACTTTGTTTAATATCATTTAAGAGTGGTTCAGGAAATATTCTTTAGTTGTGGTTCTTATTACTGCGATTACTCCATTTTTATTAAAAAAATGATTTGAAATAACATTTCTTGTTTGGTTTTATGAAATTTAAAACTTGTGTTTGGTATTGTTGTTGAAATTTATAGAAATGTATGGATGGGGTAATAGAGCGCTATAAGCTCTGATCATGGCAGGAAGGGTAGTTCTTGAAAATTCTAATATTTGAGAACTACAAGGTTTGTCGAATGAAAAGGAGGAATGGAGTGTACTCTCATTGGCAAAGCTATGGATAGGACTGGAAATTTGTGAGAGCAGGCCATATATAGAGAATGGATAGTTTCAATGGCAATGAATATAATGATATTCTTTATATTCGTTTTTTTTAGGGGGGGGAAATGGACCGAGTCCTTGACTTCATCTTATCCCTTCATCTGATTGAAGAATATCTGTGTGGATGTCGTGTTATTGAGTTAAGAGCTCTAGTCATTGCTGGGTAACGGCAATAGCCGAGCCTTAGTTAAAACTTCATTGGCTACAGCATTGCCATCCGTTACCCTGTATGGGTTATTTATACGCGTGTAGGCTTATGTGTTCGTCAGACATTTTTTGTAATAGATTTCACGGTTTGATATGAACACAGATGGATAAGAAAATAACTATTTATTAACTTAAAAGCTAATATTTCGCTGGTATTATATCCAGCATCTTCAGAGCACACAACACAAAGTTTGTTACAAATGCAAAACAACCACAATCCGGTGTAACAGTGTTGCTAATAAAAGTAATTGCAGCGTGCAACACAAGATTAAAGTCCTAATATGGCGCCATCTAGGTTTAAAAAAAAAATTCAAAGTTTTGAAATAGTAGTCCAAATGATATTCTTAGAAAGTTTGAAAAAATGCAATAAAATAAAAGTAATAAATATTAATTTGGTCTTAAGATGACTGTCTCCCAAATCTTTGGTAGATTTATACAACCATACTTGTTAAAGTTTGGAGTATGTTTTAAGGCTTCTGTTGATTCCAGGAACAACCTCACTGACTTGTAGATGCTTCTATGCATTACTTTTGTTTCTTTCCAATTGATCCTGTGTGCAGGGGTATCCAAAGCATGGTCTGCCAGACCCGACTTGCCATAGCGAAAGTGTCGGATATATTTTTTGTGTTCACTGAGACGGATGTCCACAGTTCTTCCTGTCTGTCCATAGTAGGCTTGATGGCAATAACAGGGAACTTCATAGACTCCTGGATGTGATAAAGGAGTGCATTTGTCCTTAGGTGAACGGATGAGAGTTGCTAATTTTACATAAGGTTTGAATACTGTGCGTAGTTGGTGTTTGTTAAGCACCCTAGATATCTTTTCAGATGTGCCTTTAATGTATGGGATGGTGATAGTTTTGTTGTAGTCTTCTGTGGTAGATATAGGGGATTTCTGGGTAGCATTTAGTATGTTATCTATTTTATGGGGATTATAACCGTTGGTTAAGAAGGTGTGTCGTAGGTGAGAAAGTTCAGCAGTGAGAGCAATGTCATTGGAACAGATTGCTCTAACTCTATGGGTTAGAGTTTTTTAAATACCATATTGTTGAGAAGGGTGATGGTGTGATTGTTTTTGTAAGTATCTCCTTTATGTGTGGTTTTCTATAAAGCGAAAATGATAAGGAACCTTCTGGAAGACGTGTGATCAGTGTGTGTCCAGGAAGGGTAGGCAGTCATTGGCTTCTACTTCCATTGTAAAATGGATTTTAGGGTGCTGGTTATTTAGATGCACTAAAAACGTATTCAATGTGTCTGGGCCATGTGGCCACATAGCAAACACATCATCAACATACGGGAGCCAGAGACTAGGTTTGAGAGTGGCTAAATATATATTAGCTTTTAAGTTAATAAATAGTTATTTTCTTATCCATCTGTGTTCATACCAAACCGTGAAATGTGTTGCAAAAATTGTATGGGTTATTTGTTAATTAACCACTGAAACTTCATTGCCATTGAAATGGATATAATAATAAAATTATTCAAAAAAATTTCTGGTATATAGGTTAAAAATATTTTTTTTCAGTGATTTTGAAAATAAATCATGTTATTGAGGTTATTAGGAAATATTTTATTATTATTATATAATTTTATATTATTTATCGAAAAATGAAACGTTGCATGTGACTAACAATTGCAAAGTAGTATATCTTCATATAAAAGCTTTTTCCTAGTATCATTATGTATAATGAAACCATTCATTAATAACAGCAGTTGAACCAACAAGTTTTTATGACTTATTGTACTAAGCATATATGTTTTGATTCCTCCTAATTTTGTTAATCAAATGATCAACAAATCAAAACTGAAGTCATTGAACAAATTTTAGCACCAATACTAAATGTCATATTTCATAATTTCTTCCTCACAGAGTGGATTTATTACTATCATTTCGAAATGCTTCTCAATTAAATCTAATTGACAATTGAATCAGAGATTGCAACCAATCGAGAGAAGTTGGGAGTTACTTTATAACGGTAGAAACCTATCCTAGAGACATAACTCAGGTAGTTCAATAATTTTTTATAAGGATCCCAGTTGAAGAATTTCAGATTAGGGAGTTAATTTGCATACGAATAGACAAAACGAATGGAGTACTCATTCAGTACAACGCACCTAACTAGTTAATACAGCTCTGTTATGTAGATTATTAAGCATTTTATCACGTCATCCTTGTTTGCATTTTTCTTATGATGAAAATTAAAAATGCCATTAACAAGAAGATAACAAAAATAAGCAATAAAATTCCTAAAATAGCAAACTCTACATATGAAGGAGCTGACCAATCAACCAATACATAGATTAAACTCCACAATGAAGCTAACTCGAATATCTATCTTAAAATGATAATTAACTTCACAGGAAACATTCAGCTAATTAATCACTGCTGGTGTTTTTTTTTTTTTTTTTTGAAAGACAAAATTAGAAAATTTTGTTCCGCTATTAAATCCATCAATGTGCGGAAATGTTTCGCAATTTTTGTTTTCTAATTCAGAGTAATGTAAGCTGTAGCTTTCACCAATAGCGCTGCAAAATGAGAGAAGAATGATTAGGGTATTTTTCTTCCGTGTCGCCGACAGTTATGGCTCGGTTCTTGGAGAAACGCTCTCGTACACCAGCTCGCAGTTAGTATCGTATAACTTCGTAAAATCGCTACCTGTCTGTTGCTGTAGAAAGTTAAAGGCGACAGAGCGTGTAGTCGGCTGTCACACAATCGAAAACGTATCGTAATAGCCTAACAGGGCTGATTTAACCAGTCTCGATATGGCAGAATGTGAAATTAGAGAACTTTTCAACATAAAAAGAAGTACATGTAAATAACATGAGAATTTTGCAATATTTATACGGGTTTACATTTTTAAAATAAAATAAAATAAAATAAAAAACAAAATAGCATTACTAGGATTAAATTGAAACACTATCCTAGAAATAACCTTACCAGATACTACCTTATAGTCCTTATAAGGACTGGCTTAAAAGGACGAAGCAAGAATGCTTTTCATCTTCCCCGTTATCTGTATCTGTAGAGGACAGTGTAGGGATAAGGTGTTTTTGAGCAATTAAAGCTCTGATCATGGCAGGAAGGTAACAGCAATAGCAGAGCCTCAGTTAGAACTTGTTTGGCTACAGCATTGCAATCCATTACCCTCCAAGGGTAATTAATCACCGCATCTCACGGTCGATTTTCCATTTTAAATTCGTGTTGCGCTTATGTCAGATTTTATTTATTTATAATTTTACTGTTCGAAGTTATATTAATTTATTTAAAATATTTCTTTGTATATTAGAAGTTTATCTATAAAATAACAGTTATGTGCAAACATACAGTAATTTTATAATAAAAAAAGTTAGTGTAAATTTTAAAAGGGAAATTTACACTTCATTCATAGCTCCTGGATCGTAATTCCAAAGATACGTCATAATTGTTTACAAAATTCATTTCTAAAAAGGGTCTAAATTAATTTCTCTCAGTCACAGTATTATCAATTGTTCCTTATTTATATAAAATAAATGTGAATGTTAAATCTATTCTATATATATTAAAAGATAAGCCGAAATTTGAAACGTTTTTATGTCACGTTTTTTGTCTCTTCATTGTTTTGAAACGTCCAACAATGTGTTTGCCTTCATGAGACAAACACATTGTTGTCTCATATCTCGAGTCATCAGAATTGAAGGAGAACTGGCTTACCAGCCTGGAACTCGGGGAGGGGAGGGGACGGCGCTGTCCCTAGTATGATATATAATTACAGAAGAATATCAGAAGTGATAAAATATGTTAATTTGTATTAGATATTTTGATTATATTTAGATATTGTTTTGCAAATAAATAACAAACAGAAATGGTTTATTCGTATATCTGTAATATGCAAGATAGAATTAATTTTAATTAGTTTCATAATATATTTTAAAATATTATATTCCTTCGTATTTCAAAATGTAAAGTGGAAATTTGCAATGTTAATTTAAAATTACGTATGTGTGACACAAAAGCGAATTCAAGTCAGTTGAACTTTAATTTCAGAATCTGGAGAACTGGTGCTGAGACTCAATAATAATTTAAATTTCATAACCTGAAGAAGCATAATTATCTATTTACTCAATTAATGTTAAAAGTAAGTGTTATTTAGCCTTCGAAAAATAAATAAAATTTAAATAATTAATAGTTTTTCTAAGTAATGACTTACTGAATCTTTTTAAACCTTTTTTACTGAACAAGATTTACAAATACAAAATAATTTAGCTCAGAAGTTTGGTCTAGAATTATATAAATAATATATTTGTAATAATGATTTTTCTTATGTCTAACTTTGTATATATAAATAATATATGGAACTACATATGTATATTATTTCTTCCGTATGTGCTTTGTAGCATCGTATTTGTTTTACGTAAGAAACTATTAAATAAATTTTATGAAGTGATAGGAGAAATAAGAAAAAATAGGAGACACTCATTTTAATCCGTATACTTTTCTTCCCAAGTAATTGAGTATTTTAAAGAGAGACATGGAAGAAATGAAAAGCTTAGTTTTGCAGTGAAGATTTAAGTTTTTTTAAACAATTATGATGTATCAAACGCTTACATCTTTCCTTGTTGTTTTAGTTTTTACTTCTATAATATGCTTTTAATTTGCTTAAGTTCTATAATAGAAAACTAAAGTCTGTTAGATTTGTTTCGTAAAGAGACGTGAGTTTCGAACTTTATATATCGCACGTACTATAATCTTAAATTTCTTAAACCCTTAAGATTTATTGCTATCTCTTCATCCTGATAAATCTATTAGCCTCTTGATGTATATTTGGCTTTTAACAAACCCAAGAAGAATTACTATAATTACCTTTCAGTTATGGGGACAGATAAACCAAATAATATGCCCATAGGACCAAACTTCAAATGAGTGTAATAAAAATTAAATAGATTTCTTTTCTAGACTGCATTTAGTGAAACAGTTTTTCTAACACTCTGCAAGATGAAAGCATTAAAATAATGGGATGCCAGAAAATCAAAAAGTGCCACTTTAAACAGATGTGCAAACGCTCCATATCTGTTTAAATCACATAATTAGAAGAAAAGTAGTGTGATAGAACACAATTAAAATTCCCAATAAATGATAGCAAAAGTTGATAGAATGAAGAACAATTTTAGAGGATTAGAATTACTACACCGAACCACGTGAAGGAGTTGGCTATTAGAACAGTATCTCGCTACAAATATCCAGCATTGAACCATTGAATATGAAGCATTTTTATGTCTGCAATGTGGTTCAAAGAATTATGTATATTCTAAATTTTTATATTGCATATGGCTTCGACAATTGTTAAAAAGTTTATTGCTATCGGGGATATCTCAAAAAACCACAGGGCTGAAACGAAAAAAATACTTTACAAATATTTTGTGTCCTTCCAATATCGACATATATTTACTTCAACTAAAGAGGATGAGAAGTGAAATGATCAAACAGTGAACAATGTGTGATCATTTCGCTAGAAAAATGGAAGGAACACCGTTAGGGATAACTATAAAGTATAAAAGAGCGAATGGATTCGACAAGAAGAAAAATTTATTGGTGCCATGCTGGGTAGAGGATAAGAGGTTAGAGTGGAAGCAGGTTGGACGCCAAGAGCGCAGAGGAATGATAACGGATGGACTAGGGCTGTCATAGAGTAAATGACAAGAACTGGTGCAAGAATGAGTAGCAGACAGAACAGAATATCCGAAGACGAGATTCCGATATCTGCGTCGTATTATTTGAATGTAAGACGTTATACTAAAAATGTTTCAAGAATGACTTTCCTTTTACAAAAACTGTACCACTTCTGTGTTGTATAAGGATTAACATTTATAATTATTTATTTATTTATTATTATTATTATTTTATGTTGGGCCCATATACTAGAAGTTGACTGGTCAAACTATAATACTTTAGTACCGTATATGGGTAAATTATAATTACAGTTATTCTGTTGAATAACTGTAATTATAATTTACAGTTATTCAACAGATTATGACTTCAAATGAATAGCATAAATAAAAAATTTAACTTGAAAATTCTAAATTTTATTTAAAAGTGTTTTTTTTTTTTATTTGAAAGATTTAAATATTGTTTTAAAAAAATTAAAGATTAAAGTGAAACATTTTTTTATAAACCAAAGAAAAAAAAAGATCATTTATTATTCACAACTCTGAATGGTTGATTTAGTTCAGTTCGTAATAATAATTACACGATTCGGAACTACAAATCTGCTTAATCCACTTACGCAAAACACACACATCCTAAAATATGTGGACACTGTTGCAAAACTAAATGACACCAAAAGTCAATTTGTTCATTGAATATATAATTGTGTGAGTTAGATGACTGAAATGCATTGTTGTCAGATATTAGATTTTAGTGTTTTAAAGCATTACTAATGACATAATTTGCCTTAGATCATCGTTGTCCTTGGTTCCTTTTCTCCCCTGCACTTTTTATTATTATTATTTCGGGCAATTCCAAGGAGACGACAGGCTCATGTCAAGAACAATTATTCGACATTCACACAGTATCTATCGAACAATTATTCGACATTCACACAGTATCTATCATATCTTGCCTTGAACTCATTCACGGTCATAGCGCCCACAGCAGACTCTGGCAGCTTATTCCACTGATTTGCCACACTCCAAGTAAAAAACCTAGCTCTAACATCCTTGTTAACCATATTCTTGCCCAGCTTCCATGTATGGCCCCTAGTCCTCCCACCACCACCACCAGTCCTATTCTCTAAAATATCTTCTGGATTAATCTTATAGAAACCCTTCAGTAATTTGAATGTCTCAATCATATCACCCCTTTTCCGCCTATCAACCAATTTTTGCAACCCACAAATCTTCAATCTGTTCTCATAAGGTTCATTCCACAGACCTGCCACCATCTTGGTCACTCGTCTCTGGATCCTCTCCACCTCCTCCCCATCAAGAAGAAACCCTGGCGCCCATATCTGGGCACAGTAGTCCAGATGGGATCTTATCAGGGCTCTATATAGAGGAACAATAACTTGTTTGTCTCTGCTTGTTAAAGTATTTTTCAGTAACCAAGTGATTTGATGAGCTGATTTAGTCACTTTTGCAATGTGTCCCCTAAACTTCAAATCCCTATCCACCAACACT
The DNA here is from genome assembly GCF_054136105.1 of Typopeltis vanoorti. Taxonomy (NCBI): domain Eukaryota; kingdom Metazoa; phylum Arthropoda; class Arachnida; order Uropygi; family Thelyphonidae; genus Typopeltis; species Typopeltis vanoorti. The sequence goes on along the minus strand of NC_143556.1, from coordinate 84,594,952 downwards.
CCCAAATCCCTGGTCTCATCAATCTCTTGGAGTACGGTTCCACTAATGTGATATACTGCTGCTGATCTTTTCACTTCAAAATGCATAACCTTACACTTTGCCAAATTAAATTGACATCCATTTTCCCTAGCCCAGTCCTCCAAATTATCCAAATCATCCTGCAAAATTTTGACATCCTGTGCACTCACAATTGCTCTGCCCAACTTTGCATCATCAGCAAACAAGTGAACACGTCCTCTCAGATCCTTTCCTATATCGTTAATGAACAAATTGAAAAGTAGTGGTCCAAGAACAGAACCCTGTGGCACACCACTAGTCACAAGCCGTCTTTTGGACTCCACTCCTGAATAAACCACTCTCTGGTATCTTTCCATCAACTACCCTCCTATCCATCTCACCAATCCTATATCCATCCCCATCTGCTCCAGTTTACTGATTAGAGTTCCATGTAGTATCCTGTCAAAGGCCTTAGCAAGGTCCAGTAGAATCACTGTAAACCTATTACCCTTATCCAGTTCAGCCGTCACTGTGTTATAAAACGTGAGCAAGTTACTGAGGCATGATCTACCCTTCACAAAACCATGTTGCCCCCATACAGTATCCCATTTTCATCTATCCAATCCTGTATTCTTCTCTTGACTAGTTTCTCCAAGACCTTGACAACGATTCCCGATATGCTAATCGGTCGGTAATTTACAACAGTATTCTTGGAACCTCATTTATGCAGTGGAACTATTTTCCTCTCTTTCCACTCCCTCGGGACTAACCCAGACCCGAGACTCAGATTAAACAAAATGGTCAAGGGTACTGACAATTCATTAGCCGCTTCACGTACGACACGAGCTGGTATACCATCCAATCCCACAGATGTATTGACATTGAGGTTTTGCAATAGATTACTCACCTCCACCTCATTCACCACAATTCCCGTGTAATCTATTGGTTCATTTCTGCCGGTCACCTTTCTCCTTAAATTCCCTCCATAGTTGTTTCTTTTTTTGCAGCTCAAGCTTAACGGTGTTATTCATCCATTTAACTCCTAATTGATTTATTATTCGGACTCTAGGTATACAGTCAGCCATTGCTTCATGCAAACTGTGTTAGGCGGTTAAAAAGTGTTTACTTTTTAACCGCCTCCCATGCACTGTCAACTTCTAGCCCTTGCAGTTGTACATGCCATGGCACTGTACCAATCAATTTCCTAAGCTTGTCATACTTACCAGCCCGATAAGTCCACATGTACCCTGTCTTAATTGTAAATTCCACGCCTTTTGCCACCTCCCAATTCAAAACCCCATGATCACTCTCACCAATTGGTGGCAACGTGATCATATTCGTTAGCCAAATTCTCAGATGCAATTACCAGGTCAAGCATTCTCTGACCCCTAGTATTTTCCATTACATGCTGTCGCAGATAGTTATCCCTTAATAACCGCATAAAATCCAATTCCTTCCTCCCATGTGTCCTCTCCTCCTTCCAATCAATGTTACCATAGTTGAAATCTCCCATAATAATTACCCTCCTTCCACTCATTTCTTCTATTTGCTTATGCATACTATCGCCACCATCTATTCCATCACCTGGTCATAGCAGCACCCAACTGTATATTTTGTTCTGTTAGTTTCAATCTCACACCAAATACCCTCAAATGTGCTCTTTTCTCTATCCTGCAGTTCCACTTCTATTCTCCTTGGCTGTAGCTCATCTGCTATCATTAATAACACACTTCCCCCATTTTATTCTCCCTGTCTCTCCTGAACACACCATACCCCTCACATTCAATCCCACGAGCTGTGTCATCTTCTGTCAGCCATGTTTCACTAATGCCCATAACCTGTGGTCTGGAAGTGCCAACCAAGGCCAAAAATTCTTCCCTCTTGTTCCTAATACTTCTGGCATTTGTATACATGAATTGCAGAAGCCAACTTGTCCATCCCTATTTTGATGCCTTATACTAACTGTCCTTCTGATTCGTGGTCTTTCCTACTCGCTTGGGCATATTTCACACATTCATACACTCAACTGTCTCCCTAAAATCTGCATATCGACTCCCCCCCCCCCACCTTAATAACTCTAGTTTCCCTGGTTCTGTACATTCACTTCCACTACATTGCCAATTTTGGCAACGAAACGTATTTTCCTAACTAGATGTTTCATTTAATATAGTTATGCTTTATTTTTAGAAGTTATGAGCAAATCAACTAACAGGAAAATAAATAAAAACCACCCTAGTATAACCGCCTAGTACACCGAACCTATCAAAAAAAAGAGCACTTATTTAAATTAAAAAAAAAACTGACAATAGCAATTAGTTTTTAATAAGCATACTTGTTGTTATCCTAGTGTAGGTAATAAAATGACATATATGTATGTATTGAATCCCACAACATGCATGGATATTTTTGAATGTCTTCAGGTGGAAGATGGATTTCATCTTGAGTGAATACCACTACCACCTAGCATATTGGAGACATGTGTACCTAATGCGTTTATTAATTGTGGGTGGTGGTCTCACAGTGGGTGATGAAATTCATCTCGTACCTAAAGACATGAAAGAGAGAAATCATAGTGGCATTCGAACTCATACTCTACTGGATAGAGGAGAAATACGCTATCCACTAGGTCAACGAATCATTTCTTCAAAGAAAAATTACATTATTCTTATGTTCTTGTATTGCAACATTTATGTTCTCATTTACCCTATACTTCCGAAATTTCATCGCAAAGATTAAGTGTCAAAATTGCATTCCTCCTGGTTTTTAATACAAAACGTATAGATATACATCACTCACTTTAAAGGATAATGTAAATAACAATACGCTCACATCAATCATACATCAGTTTCTAAATAAAAGTATTAGTATTATTTAACCCTTCAGCAAAGAGAAAGTAATCCGTCTTTGATATAACTTTTATATATGACCAGCACGCTAAAGGTTGGAAAAATCTAACACATTAGGACTGTATCTGGGTAAGAGGAAAGAAACACGTTTCTTGAAGAATTGAAGAGTTTCTTTGAAAGAGATTAGTGAGAGAGAGAGAGTTTTCCAATGATCAGAAGTGAATAGAATAAAGAATAGGAAGAAACGTTATACCGGTAGGTTTGGAGCTAGATATTAAATGTTGACCAGCAGCTGCGAGTGTTCTTATATTTGGAAGAAAGTGCAGTAGCCATGGTAGCCAATTCTATAGAATACTGTTCATGGTAGTATGGAAGAGACATAGGGAAGAAAATGTAGCTATGAAAAACATCATCAGTAATTGAAGTGAACCTGTTAGAAATTGTCATCGACTGATGAGATAGCCTCTTCTCTAAAGTATACTTCAATCTGAGGTAGGCTTTCGGTGCACCGTCCCAAATTTATAAAGCTATAGATAAGATTCATTTATCGCAAGAAACGTTGGATGCGTAAGTTAGTAAAAGAAAGAAATTTAATCCTGTTTGGAGATCTGGGTATTTTTAAATATAAGTGGAAGTGATTCGAGATCTTTCTTGAGAGAAATTAAACAAGACTGTGTTTTAGAAGTATTGCAGCTCATATGATTATCCCATCCCCGCTGAAGAATAGCAATGAGCGAACTTAGAAAAGTCATGAAAGATCTTAAAGCCTCTTAATGAAGAGGAATGAAGCATGCTATCATCAGAAAAGCAATGAGTAGATTTTGAAATAAGTGAGAGAAGATCATGTATGTTCGGGAGAAGAACGTAGATGACAGTACAGACCTCTAGGTTACTCCTGCGTTTGAGAACATATAAGTAAAACCATCTGCCACGACACAGTGAGTTTCCAGAGAGGAAGCTGGCGACCAGTTTCAAGAAACAGATGAAATGCCGTATAAAAGTCAAAAGCCACCATATGAGCTTCTCCATACTTTTCCAAGACTTATGTCCAAAGGTAATTTTTTATGTGGTTACCACCCATGAAATGTTTATTTGTGAAGTTATAGTACATTTGTACCATGGGTAAGTTAAGGATCTTATATATATAATATTCATTAAAGCATGATTTGCTTCCTCAGTCTTAAGAAAAGGCTGGTTATATTCCACTAATTCGAGCCCTATGAATTGTGGAAATACTTTCTGAAAATGAAAGCTGTGCCGAGCAAAGCAGCCTTTTGCAGCTGCCCAATTTTTAATCCATCTAACTCGAGTGCTTCTAGATGTTTTTTCAATGTTTTAGGGATGGCGCCTAAACCACCTATTATTATGGGAACACCTTTCGTTTTCTTTTGCCAGATTCGTTCAACTTCGATATATATATATATTTAAGTGATTTTGTATATATTTGTATTTTTCATTTATTTTTACCTGACACTGAAGCTCTGTTCTAGAGATCAAACATCGAACCTTTTCAAGCTAGTTCAGACTCCAATAATCAGGGTGTTGAAAGTCATCTCAAACCAAAAGAAAATAACAAACATCCATACCCACAGGGGGGGGGATACGAACCCGCAACCTGTTGGTTAGAGAGCGGATACACTAACCACTAGGCCAACTAAAGGCGAGAGATCAACTGTGGATCGATAGCGAGGTAATCCATATTTCTGGTTTCAGATTAGATAACAGTTGTCCATGTGGCTAAGTTGTTCAATGTTGATACTTTCTGAGTTAGTTGAAGTAACTTGATAGTTTCTGAGGTAGTTGAAGTAACCTATCTTTGGTTAATGTTACATTTAAACCATCCGAATAAGAGAACAGTGAAAAGAGAAATGATGGATAAGAATTATGTCCAAGAGTCTTGACAAGGTTCCAGAGGTCTCCACTAATATTTCGAGAGGAGAATTTAGATTTGTTAATGGTTTCTATAGTTACTCTGTAGGTTTAGAACTGCATCAGTCATCAGGTTTATTGTAGTATATAGTCAAAATCGAACCACAAAATTTGAATCTGAAATTATATTATATTTTAAGTGAAAACGAATTCTATGAGAATTTACAAATCCAGACAAGAACCATAGACCTGCTAACTCATTTCTTAGATTCTCAGAAAATGCAGTCATTGCTATTTAGAGATGGAAATACTAATAGTGCTGTTTAAAATGAAATTTGCTTGTGTTATCATGTCTGAAATTCGATTTGAATCTTGAAATCGCTTACATGTTTGTGGTCACTGGGACTGAATATTCCATCATGGGACAAGGAGATTGTGTTGATAAAGGCTTGTAGAAAACTGAACTAATGGCAGAGAAGCTGAATTGTTGAATATAGACTTGGATGTTGCATTTGCCTCGCAACATAACTTAATAGATATTTCTAGTGTAACTAATGGAGTTGTGTCAAACTATGAAACATTCGAAAATCGTAACAACGTTCTGTTGAACTTCACTGGACGCACAATGCCAGCTTCCAGAAATGTTTGGAAAGTACACACACATATGCACGAGGTACGTCCATCATTGTGTAGAATGCCTCAACTCCCCTGAGTACCGTTTATCACAACTGCCAAGGGGAGCTTTAGCTCTTTGCAACACCGTATTGGGTTCGTGGATTTGGTAGGATGCAGCCTGGGCTTGTGAACATCGAAATTGTTATGTGATATCCCATCTTTTGATAATTCTGTTGAATTTTCATTTGTGGAGAAAATCTTAATATTCTTAAGTATTTGCGACATCATTACAATGTGGTATTGCATGTAAATATTCCATCTGTACCCTGGAGGGCATGCTATCAGTGCGATAACCAAATATACACTTTGAATTATCGGTTGGCAGACCATAGATATGTGCATACGCACTTATATCGATATATACATGTTTGTATTCTGCTCTCAAAATATCAGAATATTTGTTGCAGGTAGCGTACAGGAAAACACGGAACCTAATGTAGATTCTCTTTCTTTATCTCTCACTCCAAGGCACTATCACTTATGGCATTACCTTATCGTAGCATTCGACTAACCGAAAAATACGGTTATTCAGTTTATTCATGACACTGATCTCGAGGGAAATATTTTGAGTTTATAAAGACCATGAAGATTTCATAAATGGAAATGCAAAAATCTAAAATGTAGTGAATATATTATAATCGTTAAGTGATCAAGATAAAAATAGGCCGTTAAGTAAATATGTCAAAGTAGAAGTGTGCACGTAGAGTTACTTTTGTTATCGATTTTTGAGACAAAAAGTATTCTTCATTTGAATGAAATATTTCGCTAAATGTTGTTATGGCATAGGTTGATTCTCTCATATTTAATGTCCAATACTAAATATATATATTTTAATGCGATACAGAACTTAAGAAGTATTTATGCAAAGTCCAAACGAACCTTATGCTGTGTTGCTAGAGTTTTTAATGTAATATTTTTAATGTGTCTTTCATGATAAGTATATACTATAGGCAGTTTTATATTGCGATAATTAAAACAGTTATTTAAAAATATTATTTAAATAAATGACTATTTTGCGATCTTTCCTGCTGTAAAACCAATTAATCCTAACTATCTCTTTTTTGTTGTGCATCTCTCATTTTACGAATCCCTCAGCTAAAATATATTTCAAAATATGTTTATGTTAAGCCAAATATGATTAGAATATTTAATTAACCATGAATAGCATTCAATCTTGAATGTTATTAGTACGTCGTTTAAAACGAAAACAAATGAGCATTAAAAGTTTGGAATAAATAGGAAAACATCTTGCAGAATTATCTTTCTTCTGTTCGCTTCGTATAAAGGAAAAACACAATGGGATACGCTCACATAAACAAACTTCACTCTCCTATTATTTGGGTACTATCATATCAGATAACCTGTCATCCTGATATGGAATATGGCTATCATTGTGCGCTGGCTTCGTAAGATGATGAATGACATGCAGCAACCGTGAATGGGGTTAATATCGCAAGAGGGAGACTTGATGACACTGACATATATAGAGCTTCTTGTTTTGAAAGAAGAGAATGCGGAGGTATGTCTGTAAGACCACACTCGAAAGAGCATAACAATGATGAGATACGAAACCTAATTTAAAAATTCCGTTCTCTCTGGGTTTTTGTTTATTTTTTGTTTCTTCGTTAGTGTATATAGGTTACCAAATGCTGACTATATTTCTAAATAAGTGTAGTTTAGCATTATACTCATTGATTTTTCTTCAAAATGACCTTATGTTAAAAACCTAACTTGAAGACAACAGCAAACATAAGTCATTTTTCTTGCATAATTTAAGTGGCTTTATCATCATTAATGATTTCATTTCACATCTAAACTTGCATCTAAATCACTCATGCAGTGAAAGTTATATGATTATATTCAGCCTCGAAATGGTCATTATGGCTTCATTTATGTTAATAATTTCCCTTGTTTCCTTCTCAGTTATTACCAAAGTCTCTCAGAAATTAATTTAAGCAGTATATCTTTATTATACGAATTAGCTATTAGGCGTTAATGCGATAGTAATGTCATTAACGGCAGCCAGTCAGTTTTATTCGATCCTGAGAAATTTCCAAATGTCATTAACTTTTGGACCTTCAGCAAATCAGCAGCATTTACTCATTCATACGTACTAAATTAGAAAATGAAACAGATATATTTACATTCAAAACTTAGATATTCGTTTTTATCTCTGAGTTATCCAATTTTTTTAAGTAGAAAGAACTCTGCCTACCATCAATTTAAAACAAAACAAAACAATGATCCTATAAAGCAAAGCACCCAATACGCTATCTCATTTTTAATTTAAACACTACTTTGCTATCCAAAATAAACCTACTCAGTGTGATCCGTTATAAGGGAATAAATAATATGCTAAACAAATAGTAATTATTCTATTTTCGGTTAAAAAATATGGTGACCAGGGACAAATTTAAAAATGACTACGTAGTCAATGATTATGGAGTAAATTGTATATACTGTGCTTGCTTGATATGAACAGTGATGTATGAAATATAGAACTCCTTAAAATGATAGATATGAAAAATTTGTGCAACTTTATTGGTATACATAGATAATTAATTTTGTTTTTAAATATTTTAGTTGAAAAGATTATAAAATATATTTAAATTATGGCACCCATTTGTTTACTGCATGCGGTGATTAATACCCTTTAAGGGTAACGGATGGCAATGCTGTAGCCAATGAAGCTTTAACTGAGGCTCGGCTATTGCCGTTACCCAGTCATGACTAGAGCTTTTAGCTCAATAACACCATCCACACATATTTTCTTCATTCAGATGACGGGATAAAGATTCAAGGACTCAGTCCATCGCCCAGTTCTTTTCAGAACTAAATGAATGGGACGAACATGAGATCGACCGTGAGATGCGGTGATTAATACCTTTGGAGGGTAATGGATGGCAATGCTGTAGCCCATGAAGTTCTAACTGAGGCTTGGCCATTGCTGTTACCCTACTGCCATGATCAGAGCTTTAATAGCTCAATACACCGTATCCCTACACTGTCCTCTACAGATAATCAGAGCTTTAATAGCTAAATACACCTTATCCCTAAGGTGTATTGAGGTGTATACAGATAACGGGGAAAATGAAAAGCATTCTTGCTTCGCCCCTTTAAGCCAGTTCTTATAAGGAACTAAATGATATCAGAAAATTAAAATTAAATTATTTTCTTAAATGAAATTAAATTAAATTTCCTTAAATGAAATTAAATGAAATGAAATGTAGGATGTGGAGTTGATATTCATTTCAGAAGTTAATCATCGGTTTTTGTTTTATTACAGGAGCAATATTTACACCAGGATCTGAAGAAATGCAGACTGCATTCAAATTTGCACTGTACCTACATAACACCAATGATAGCCAAGCTAGGTTCAAAGTGGATCCAGTAATTGAAGTTCTTGATAGTAACGATCCTTTTAAAATTGCTCGTACATGTAAGTCTTTAAAAACTTGTTTTCGTCTAGAAGTTGAATTAATGACAATTACTTATGAGAGGTATTAAAATGCGATGGAGAGGATGCAACTCGAGAAATGAGAATTGTAATGAAAGTGACAAAAGATGGTACTTACTTGATTTATGATGTAAACGGGGCGTGATTTCTTTTCATAAATATCGTGCTAGGAGAAAGCGAAGTGAAAAAAAAACATTTTAGAAGTGTTTTCGATATTTTAAAATACAGTACTTCCAACATCTGTGCTCAAACTTGTGCGTCTTTCGAAGTCACATAATTTGTATTTTTGTTTATTGTTTATATATAATGTTTATTTATATATGTTATTTATATTTATATAAATATATTATAACATTTAACATTAACATTTCTGGCTAGATGGGTGAAGCAAAATTGCTTTTCATATTCTTCTTTGTCTTGTAATGAAAGAACTTTGAATGGAGTGTTAGTGAGCTATATGCTCGCCCATTGTAGGCAGTGAAGTTAGTTGTGTTCAGCTGAACTTAGGATAGACTTTGGTCTTTTATATTTGTTGATTTCTGCTTCATTATATTCGGAGGCTTCTTTGATTAACGGGTTTAGATGGTTACTTGTCTTGGTAAAGAACTTCTCAGCTAGATTTATGAGAAAGGAAGAGATATAAGGGATATTAACTTCTCTATGGATCTGGATTATAAACCAAGGGGCATCCAGAATCATCCTCAGGCACTTATTCTGTAATCTCTGAAGTTGTAGAATGTTTGAATTAGCGGTGTGGCTCCATGCTGGGAATGCGTAAGTGATAACCGTTCGAATTACCATCTAGTAAATTGTTAATTTTGTTTGCGTGTCCAGTTTACTTTGTCTGTTGATCATAGGGATAAATAGATATATTATCAACCTGATGTTTATATATAATAATTTAGTATTTAATATAGTTTATGGTGTCCTTCATGCTAAGGAAGAAAAAAATAATATTCTTAAAATTCTTCTAATTAAAATAAAATATATGTTAATTATTAAAATAACCTAAATATTATTTTATGTTATCTATAAGTTAATAGTACTCTGTCATTAAAATACCTGCATATATAAGAGTATAAAAAGACCATGTAAGGATATAATATAATAAAACTTTGATGTATGAATAATAGTAATCATAATAATAACATTGGATTCTAGACATTTTTCTGCTTCTATAATATGTAAGACACTCTAAATAGATAGATAATGCACGGTTAAACAGAAGCAAGCAGTGTTTTGGGGGAGGAGAGAATGGAAAAAGATAAAATACATTAATATAATAATAATCGATCCTATAGGTATAGAAAAATATCACTTCTCTCGAACTATATGCTTACAGTTAAAAGTAGGGTATTTTAGGTTTAGTAAGAGGCTTTTTGCACCAACCTTGAATCATTTCAAAATTCATTATTATATATTCATTATTCTTTATATTGATATCAAAAATCAATCAAACTTTCTTCGCTATGAGAAAAAAGTTGGGAAAAAACTACAACAAATTCCTGTGACATCTTTCGCATCTCTAAACATATATGTGGCACCACATATCAAATATTCCTAGAAAATATATTCCTAACAGACAATAGGTTTGCAATTTCATTAAATTTTGTTTATCTATGTAAGTCTAACGGTTAATTTGCATCTATATTTCCTGAGTTTGTGTTATTTCTCTTGAAAATAATCCCCAGTGTAATTGGAATTATTAATCATTTTCTTCTCCGATTTAGTTTGTTTTTCTTTGTGTCCAATAACAATAATTCGTGAAACGGAGACATAAAACTAGAACTTTTGGATATGCAAAAAATACCAAAAAAAATTTGTCACAGTCTCTATTGTACTAATACTGTGGAAGAATACTAATACATTGCTAGAATCTTAGTCTGCATCCAATGAGAGTCTCCATAACTTAATGAAAATATCAGTATGGTTTAGAATCCCATATTGAAGATCAGGAACATTTCCAAGATCTTTTCTTTTGCTATTGATGCCATACAGAGATATCGGAATACATTTGCCTAAAAACTCGATTTTACTTCCCCCCCCAAGGAAAATAGAAGCGTTCCTAAAACACACGATTGACAGAATACACTTTCTTCACTATCTTACCACTCCTCGTCTCAGTGTATTTCTAAATAATAATAGGATTTCTTAGCACAAATTTTAGCCACCACAAACATATCACATGAGGGATGAACATTATTCTCTAAACTATTCAGTACGTTTTCATTAGGAATGTCCTTCATACATATTCGAAATCCAACCAGTTTTTGCAAATATAAATACTACTCTAGGACTCGAGTTGGTATTAGGAGGCTTCCACTGCAAATTAATTAAAAATACAGAATCCTAAATGGATAATTTTGGATTTCCTCTCAATTTTTGTTTTCTTCTTTAAAGAATTTTTTAATAGAAATGCAGTTGACAATATTCTATATAAGAAACGGATAAATCATCCTAAACACGCACGCATTCACACATACACTGGAACTGTCTTGTGTTCCAGTCTTGATGAATCTGTTATCGGTAACTTTAAAAAAAAATGCAAATTTCCTATCCTTAAAGAATTAAAAATCAAACATTGCAAATTAGCAGTTTCATTCCATATTCAAATTTAATTTCCTTTTAAAAAAGTATTTTTTTCATTATATATTTCTGATTTATTTTTAATTACTTAAATCAGCTTATTTTAAGTTTAACAATAAAGCATTCCACTATCAAGAACTTTCTTTTCCCAGTCTCTGTAAAAAGCACTCTGGTTTTTTCACTACGCAGTGGGAACCAACATCCTGCTTATTTGGAGACTTAAAGGAACTTAGAAAAAAATTTTAATAAATAAAACAATAAATAAATTAAAACTACGCTTGTTCTCTATAGAAATATTCATACAATTGTAGGTTTGTAACCTTTTGTGGGTAAGAAGAATTAACCATTGAAACAAAATGGATAAATCTAGTGTGATTACTGCTGCTTTTTATAAAAATGTCTCTATTTTTATATTTTATATACGCTTCATTCATTTTAAGTAAATGAAATGTTCATTTCAGTAAAAATATTAATCTATTATAATTGTGCGATTTGATTGCCTAAGGTAGTTAATCTGATCTCAACATCCTTATAAGGACTGGCTTAAAGGGGCGAAGCAAGAATGCTTTTCATCTTCCCCGTTATCTGTAGAGGACAGTGTAGGGATAAGATTTTATTGAGCTATTAAAGCTGTGATCATGGCAGGAGGGTAACAGCAATAGCCGAGTCTCAGTTGGAACTTCATTGGCTACAGCATTGCCATCCATTACCCTCCAAGGATAGTATTAATCACCGCATCTCACGGTGGATTAAATTCACTGATCTCAACAATGACCCAGTTTTCATTAAGAAATATTTTAATATTTTTTTAAAACAGGTGTGGCAATATAAAAGCACGGCTAAAAATAGAACTTCGTCAATATCTGTAAAATTTGATTGATATATTTATTTATTTATTTGTTCACTTATTATTTATAAAAATAACGCACAATCCAACCATAGTGATATCATTCTTCGTTATAAAAGTAGTGAAATTCTGTACTTCGCAATTTCACATAATTTTAGATGTTTAGAGCAGGTACTTTAATAATCCATTACGAAATGGCTATATTTGCTGCATTAATCGTTTAATATACTGTTATCTCTAATCTCTTCATTTATGCTGAGGCGACTTAATATGTTTTCCATGCAAATTTTAGGGAAGGAGGAATTATGCCAGGAATTTGCATAATTCTAGTTTCACAATTATCCCACTTCCTGCTAGACATATTTCGTAATTTTGCTAAGGCCAGTTAGAATTAGTGATGGGAATCTTAAGCTATATTTGCTTACTTGGCACATTAAATGACTGTTAGGATTTCAGAGTGCAGTTGAACATCAGCGTCATTTTTTAAAAAAATCAGAATAAATGCGTGAAAAAAAATATTAATTGTGAATAATTCTTCTTCACTGCAATGTGCAGCTCATTGAAACACAAGTGAAGCTTTTATGATGACCCGATTATTAGAAAACAGAAATGACCGTAAGTTGTGGAAAATCTCGAATTTTTGATTTAGTTGAATTATTAATTAAGATATATTTTATGAATGTAAATTCACTTCCGTTTATTTTACTATAGTAATAATAATTCAACAATCATAAAATAAAAAATAAAAATAAAAACAATAATCAATGGCCATGATTTTAAGTTTAGTTTTAAGATATTTGAGAATATACGCTTTGAAAGGAAAGCGATTATTCACGTGAACCTGTTATTAATGATATTTAATATTAGATCTGATGGAAAGGAAGAGATGGATGAAACGAATTATTATCAGGGATTCAAAATTTGATTAGTTTGTAGCAAATTTTAGTCGTAAATGTTAATCATTGAGTTAAAAATAAAGGCCTTCAAAATCCCTGCAAGTTCTTAATTTTATAGTTTGCTTTTTATTAATTTGATATATTTAACTGAAATATGCTCGAAAATATCTTCGTAATCATTCTGACATTAAGACGTGGAACAACTGTAGCATTTATCGCTGTATTATTACAAATGTATATATTAAATGGATACATTTTGCTTCCACAAGTACAAAGAACAATCTACTATAATTGTATATACTCTGAAAATACTGAAATTGAGAATATATTTCGTTTAGTTTCATAGAAAGTATATTTATTATAAGAATTAGAAGTATCTTATCTCTTATATCCTTTATGAAATTAAAGTATTTTTGTATTGAAGTAGTACCGAGAATAAAATCAATTAATTTGCCCTGATAATTCACTATGCAATAAATTGTTATGTTTTGAACTGGCCACGAGATTTTTCTGAGGGTCCGTTGGGTTTTAACGTGAATTGTTTGATTTTCATCGGACACACTTGGAAGATTCTCCTCATCACGTGGTTCCAGGCAGTTCTGAAAAATTATTAGAAATTGGATGTATTTGACCCAAAACATAAAACCTAAATGAAATTTTTATTCGTAACACCATTTATATTATGTAAAATTAATTTGTCGCTCTATAATTAATAGCAGAATGAATAATATCTATTCAGAATTAATTAAAAATCATAATTAGAAAAATGGTTAAATTTTTGACATTATTGAAAAGCTGTCATAAATAAGACAACATACTGTATATATCTTTAAGGAATTAGTTGGTAACACCATGATATGAGAAATAGCCAAGGAAATAATGGATGATCGTACTGCTTCTGGAAATCACGTGTCAATTCAATTAGCGTTTATTAAGACCAAATATAATATATAGAACTTTCATTACATTTAGATGGTGAATCAGAACTTAGAAAATTGCTATAATTGGGTTTTGGTAAGCACTCTTATAAACTTAGAATTGATCAAAGTAATCCAGATGATGAGGGTAAGACACCAATTTCTGACACCATAAATCCAAGATCAAGTGTTGTTGACTCTAATTGAATCTAATGATCTGGTTTTGATATTTGTTACTACGACTGAAGGAAGAAATCTTCGAATTGAGGTGTCTGCATAAATCCCTTTGTTGGTAATATTTAACAATTTCGGTAATTTGACAGTTATATGGATCCTGAGGAGCTAGACAGAAAATACAAGTTGACAAGAGCAAGTAGTTTTAGCCTGTGTCGCATTGAAATTGTATAGCGGACGCATAAATTTTAGTATAGAAGTATATATTAGCAAATGTGAAATATTTTATTCGTATATTTATAAGAAATGAAAAATAAATAAATAAATGAAAAATTTAAATAAATTGTTCAATCGTATTTAGTCATTTATTTTATTTAAACTATGTGCATTAACTAAACGCAGAATCTGTCAAAAATATCGCTATTGAATTGATCATATTCGAGTCATCTTGAAGATATTACTTCTTTTAATCGAAACTCACAAATAATAACAGTAGCCTTAATTTCGTTAGTTAGAATGGTCCACAATTGATTGTGCATTTTGCCGAAGTTAGAAGAACTGAATTACTCTATCTTTCTCTTTCTCCGCTAATTCTATTCTGAAGTTATTATTTAATCAAGTGTTATGCTAATACAAACGAGTGTCACGTAAACAAATGATCTGGTTAGCATAAAGTTCTACTTCGAAATACTGTCGGCATGAGCTATTTCATTATACTTACAAAAGATATGTTAAGCCTAAGTTTTCGATCGCTGCTATAAAATATTCACAGGATCATGTATCCGACGTCAGTTTGTCTATAATGATACTTGGTCAGTTTAATCAACGAAAGCGAATGCGTTTTTCTTCTATGTGGATTTCCGTCGTATGTATTTACTCCTCTCTTCCTCTCCCGCATCAGTAATCTTCTTATGCATTTCCTTTTATGTTCTTCATACTGATATGTAAAGTAGGTGGATATAGGCTGAATCCACTTGCCTCATCGATGTGCTCCTTCTTTAAGTCACACATTTATCTTTAGCATCATATATAAATTCCCTTTAGAAAGAGCAAGGGAACAGTCATTCTTTTAAAAAAAAAGAAAAATACCAAAAATATCCTAACGTATTCTGAATAATTAAATAAAAAAAAAACTGCATCATAAATTACATAGTGAATGCGTAGATAAATAGACTCAAGCATTACCGATGCTAATTTGAAATCACTATTTCCGAAGTGGACAGAGAGATATCTTACGATTGCTAAAACTCAAAGGAAAGTAGGTATTCTGAAGCAGCATCACGCGCAAGTTGAGAAAAGTTGCTCTGCTTATTGTCAGGACAGAGAGGTTGCTAACATAATGAGGAAGCAGAGTAGAATACTTACTTCTCATTATCTCTTTCATTTGTTCCCTCTTCCCTACTATTTTCCCAAGAGGTGCTTTGATAAATTAAATTCATTACAGAACTAGATTAAATTTTCAGATTGATTAGTAGTTCTACTAGAAATAGTTTAACAAATCAAACTGTATTAAATTATAAGATCATAAGGTCCACTCGAAATAGTGAAACATTATTTTTTTTTTAAATTTAATTTCAAATAACAGAAGTTCCACTCGGAATGCCATTCTCATTCTTGTGTCATCTCCTATCCAGGAGGTTGGCCACCATGATGTGGCTCATAGTTGACTACGGGCGTAACGACGTGTGGTGAGAACACCATCACTTCCACATATTCACGACTTTATATTCACGAACGGGGCCGGTTTGCCTGTTCTGAGAGACGAAGAACTCGACAATCTACTTAGTTATGAGACCAGTTAACTCACCTTTAGTAGAAACAGACCAGATAAAGGCTCCTCACATCATAGACGGAACCCATCCCAAACGAACCCAGGTCTTTCCGACCAAAGGGCTTCGTCTATACCAAATGAGCTACGAAGGCTCTCCACTCGGATCTCCACTCGAATCTCCACTTTGTATCTCTAAAATTTTAAAATTAGAGATACAAAGGTCTGCTTGAAATAGATGAACAGTAAAAAAACCCTTCAAATTGGAGTTCAGAAGTTCTATTAAAAAGAAATAACTTCTCCTCTATAAAAACTCGAAAATCTACCTTGTTTCTATGCTGGGAATAAATGGAAATATTATACTCAAGTATAGAAAAATGCGTGCTTTTTCCCATGTCTATAAACTTGACTTCCAAACACTGACTTTGCTTTCGTGAAAAAAGGACAAAATTATACTCATTAAAATATTATTACGTTGTAATTATCTGTCAAGTATTCGTAGATTAAAAAAAAATTAATTGCTTACAGATTATTGTCCAGATTTGTAACATTAGCTTTGAGTTATAAAGTTATTAATGCAATATCTGTATCCGTATTCTATCATAAATTTTCATGCTTCGAACAGATTTGGCAACATAAATCACGTCTACATATAAAGTCATTAGAGTTGTTTTCAAATCGCCCGATGTTTTAATTGCTGAATTTATTTTTCATATTCGAAACACTATAATCACCAGGCTGATCTCATGTTTAAAAGCAAACAACGCATAGTCCATAACTACAAAATTTTATGTTCTCCTGTATGGTACAAAACGAACATTATCCATGAAGCAGTGGTGAAATGGGTAAGCATAAGAATTTTACGACAACGCAATAATGAACCATCCATTTGGTGCACCTTATCTGTTTTGTATGTGCAACAGAAACTTTATTGCCCATAAAACAAATACGCCTGAAAGATTTTCATAATTCTTTTCTTTTTTTTTTATTTCTCAGAAAATAACTAGTATAATTGTTTATCTTTCAAAGAGTTTTCAACGTTGTGTAAAGTTTTGAATTTCAAGCTTTCATTTTCAAATAATAGGTGTATTTTCGAAATGTAAATAGTTGTTATATCAGAATAATTACAAGATTAAAACATGCATGAATGCCCCCTAAAAGTGAATCAAAAACGTAACAACAGATTTGAACTATATAAAGAGAGGAAGAGATGAATGAGAAGGAAATAAGAAATCAATGCGCTGAGAATTATAAAAGATTAGAATTTTAGTTATCGCCACTGCGTTACTGAATAGTCAACAGATAACACTGCCCATTGATACATATTGATTAGATTTTATGGACAAAAAAAGTTGAACACAAGCAAGAGAAATTTCTTCTTCTTTACCCGTAACCTATGTAGAGTGTTAGGGCACTATGAAGGTGACAGTCCTAACATATTCTCTCTCTCTCTCTCTCTCTCTCTCTCTCTCTCTCTCTCTCTCTCTCTCTCTCTCTCTCTCTCTCTCTCTCTCTCTCTCTCCCTCTCTCTCTCTCTCTGTCTACAGGTGTTTCTGTCTTGGGATCTTCTTAAGAAGGTCTAGAATAAAAAAATTATTCTTATTTTCTAATATGACAAATTTATTATAATTAATAACTTATAATATCTCTTACATGTGTTAAACCGGTTTTTCAAGTATTAGTATACATATATATTAGTAATATCGAATAATATTACTAATATATATATGTATATATATATTAGTAATATCGAATAATCCTACCATTTTGTCCTCAAGCGCAGAAGATATTTTAACCCTGTCTGATGGATATCCTATAAATATGTCAAGTTTAAATTCCCGTATTTCATTTTTGGGGATAAAATGCATATTTTGTATTTCATGTCTTTATTACTTATCGACACACACACAAGTCTTCTGTTTTCGTATTAAAAATAAATAAACTAGAGATTAGACACATTATTGTGTCTATTCTCTAGTTTATTTATCAGTGTATGATATATGAAGGATATATCACACACTGATATTTTTCAGATACCCGGTTGATAGTTTCCTTAATGCTTATCAAACATCAACGATATTAGCATTCACATCCATTAATATTAATTGAAACAATTATAGAAAATAGCGGACAAGAACTAATTTTTGCATTGTATTTTCGCTTGGCTTTGGTCAGCGCGCGCGCGCGCGCACGTGTGTGAGTGTGTGTGTGTGTATGTGTGCGTGCGTGCGTGCATGCTCGGGCGATAAAGAAAATAAAAGAATAAAAAAAAATTCAGTTTGTGTTGCAAGCTGAAATATGATACTGTATGATAATATATTCCATACAATTATCACCTTCTGGAAACTAATCATTATGTGGGGTATATCATTTGCATCTAAATTGATTTGTATGATATTTTTTAATTTGAGGACATTAATAGCCAGATACGTCTCACTGCAATCGCAATGATTTACATATTTCTGATCTAAGAAGGTCCGACGATGAAAGGTCTTCGATAAACTTTCACCGATGGGGAGGGGGGGGGCGGTTACCTTATATGAATCCCATTGATGAAAGTTTGTAAATATCTCACAATCAATATTAGCTCCATTAGGTGGCCTACCCGATACATTTTTCTAGAAACCAACTATAAGAAATCACTTTAGGACTCTAATTAATAAAGATGGCGGTTGTACTCTAGGAGATCAAAAATATCTACTATCTACAGACTCCTCTCAGGATAGTAATGACTTAGTTATGCTGTACAAAAGTTGATGAGATTAACTTGGGTTAAAATTTAAAGTAAAAATAATAGCCATCGAGATACTTTCAGATACTCAGAAATCACTTAAATATTCGCGGACTTGGATCTTCTCAATATCCTTGTTACTCTAAATTTCTTTTACTTAAAAAAAATCCCAAAAGTGCAATTTATTTAATTAAAGAGAAATACCATATTTGTCTCTATGGATTTCCTACCTTTTCTGGACGCTACTGGCGTTTAGAGAATAGTATAAAAATATAAATCTCAAATTTCTATAATTTGATATTTATATTTTGTAAATATTAAAATAATAATGATAATTAATGAACAAAGGACGATTATTTGCATTGTCATTTTAAATTGTTAAAAAAACGTGCCAAAAACTTTCTATCCGGCCAGTTGAATTGTATAGATCTTAGAGAGAAAACAAAGACCACTCTGTGCCTACACAGTTCTATAGATTTGTTCTAAAATAGTAGGATTCCACGATGCCCATTAGTTGAAAAGGCCCTCTAGGATTTGAAGAACCTTTATCATGGCTTTTCACTTGAAAGAGTTTTTTTTTTTTTTTCTCGCCGAAACTCGCATCCCACATTCAAATTGCCAGGAGAATATATGCAATTCACATACAAAGTCTGCTATAAACACAGTAATAACCGCCTTATCCTGGAATTATGAAATCCAAAGGACACTTTGAACAGTTATGGGACCCGTTAATAACTGTAGAAGAAGTTTCAAGTCGGATTCTTTGGCGCAATTCTTCACGTTTATTCTTATCTTATCCTAAACAAGTCATAACTGTATATTAAATATCTATTTGTTATTTTTGTGAGATCCATAAATTAACAAATAGATCTTCAGATCTTCGTGCTGTTTACACTAAAATGCTGTGTACAAAAATAATGTACTGAAATAATGAAGAAAGATAATATTACGAGAATAACTACATCAGAAACGGATAAATATTTGATGTTTTAAGGACACTTGTGACATAAAGACTGAATAATATATGCACGTAAACACAAGAAAGATATTTAATTAATCAAATATTTCGGTCTGGAAATAGCAGACCATCTTCAGTGGCACTACAAGAACAGTTTTTAAAAAAAAATACAAGGTGGAATACTAACAATAGATCATTTAAAAATAGAACAAGCCGCGTGATGTTATATCACTAAGTATTAAAGGGCATATTTTTAAGTAGAGACATGATTGAAATAAAGATATGAATTAATAATATTAAATAACATAAAATTAATATGAATTAATGAGTTATCCTGATTAGACTTTCCCAGATTTTTGATATAGATATACAGTCATTCCGTTTCAGGTTAGGACGATGGAGTAAGGACAAAAAAAAAAGACAAACGCTCAACTATATGTCTTCCTGGAGTTTATCAAATTCCCTGCAACTGTGATCTCTCCTATTTTGGACAAACTGGACGTTCTCTTAAAAAATGAATCCAAGAACATCAATCCTCCATTCATCACAACAAACCTGAAAAATCTGGATTGGCTCAGCACGGGATTGAAACTAACCACAACATCCTTTGGTCAAAAACTCGCCTGTTACATACGTAGATCCCGTTATAAATTTGAACGTTTATCCAAAGAAAGCGCAGAGGCCTTACTCCATCGTCCTAACCTGAATCGGAATGACTGTATATCTATATCAAAAATCTGAGAAAGTCTAATCAGGATAACTCATTAATTCATATTAATTTTATGTTATTTAATATTATTAATTAATACCTTTATTTCAATCATGTCTCTGCTTA
Source organism: Typopeltis vanoorti (assembly GCF_054136105.1). Taxonomy (NCBI): domain Eukaryota; kingdom Metazoa; phylum Arthropoda; class Arachnida; order Uropygi; family Thelyphonidae; genus Typopeltis; species Typopeltis vanoorti. The sequence continues at coordinate 84,574,396 of NC_143556.1, read as the reverse complement.
AAATTATTCCCTTTAATACTTCGTGATATAACATCACGCGGCTTGTTCTATTTTTAAATGATCTATTGTTAGTATCCCACCTTGTATTTTTTTAAACTGTTCTTGTAGTGCCACTAAAGATGGTCTACTATTTCCAGAACGAAATATTTGGTTAATTAAATATCTTTCTTGTGTTTACGTGCATATATTATTCGGATAAATACTTATACATGATACTAACATGCCAGCAAGAGAAATACAGGAAAAACCCCGAAATAAACAATTCTATAAAGAATAAAAAGAGAATAAAGATTTCTATAACGAACAAAGAATTGATTCCATCTTTGTCAGGTGAAATTGTAGTAGACCTTGTGAATTATCATTACAGAATTACGATTCTTTTTGCTAACTAAGGGAATAATAAGGGATTACGAAATATAGTCCATAATCAGGCAGTTTCTATAACAGTTGAAAGCAGTTATTATCTTAGAAATGCACAAAATACAGTAGGATATATTGATAGTCTCGAAACAGGGATCCATCAACTGTATCATCATGTTTTTCAATAGTATATGACTGGGGCATTTTAGAACATAATCCCCACATAATGAAGCAAAATAAAAATGATAAGGGGGGGGTGATGAGTGATTGCTATTCCGATGTTTGACGAAAACAAAAGAGTAAAGTGAATCTAAAATGCGAATTACATTGATGGAAAACACTGATTTATTGCAGTTGTCATTTTATAATAGAAAATGAAATTGATCCAAACTAAAAATTATTCGGTCTACCAACATGCTTGCAGAAGTAATGCATTTCTATGGAGTACACTAAATTGCACGTAAGAAAAATTCAGTACGCAGCTAAAATCTAATCAAAGCATATTGCTGTATCGAGTGAAGTGTAAAAAAAGTGAACCTAAATACTAAGAAAGCAGAAGGCTGGATGCTGTTTAGAGGCGGCTAATTTACTGATATCATTTTTATTAACTGGTGATATACTCTTACTGTAGTTTTCCCAGTGTTGACTGATTTTCAAAGGGAAATTAATTCTCATCATAAATGAATATCAGCAAATTTATGCATCTAAATTGCAACCAATCTTCACTCTTTCACTATGTGGCTTGCTAGTTTTACATACAATATTTAAATACTTCTATTTAAAATTTTTAAATTTTAATCATATATTGATATGATTATGATTTTAAGTGAAGTAATTAAATAAGTAATGAATTGAATTATGTGACTGTAGGCGACGATTCCTCAGCTGTACATTTTAATTCGATCTGCGACGAATTTTGAGTACGTTTTGTGCATCGTACTGCTATTATTCAAATAATTTATTTCAGGAAGCATACTCTACCAGAGTTCGGCGATGAAATATCAATCTGCTATTTCAATATATTATTTATTTTAATCTCGTGTATAACCTAAATCTTTAATTTTAATCTAAGACTTAATCTTCATCATGTCATTGGATAATACATCGTAGTGTGCTTTGTCATTTACCCAAGGAAGGCATCTCTAAAGATGAAAAATAAAATGGGGTTAGTCCTTCATTTTTTTTCATCCTTTTTTTATCATTTTTTGTACATTCATTTTGTTTTCTCTTCAGATAATCTTTATGCCTGCAGTTTTTTCATCTAGAAATATGTTTTGGAAATTTATAATAAAATATCGGGAAAAAAAGAAAGTTATAAGTTAAGAAAAGTACTGATACTTTTTCAAGGTACTTTATTATAAATTTCGTAAATATCGTATATTTGTGAATTTGAAAAAAGGCAGTCAGAACAATTCTCCCCTTCTGCGCTAGAGCTGCATTGGGAATGAGAATATTAGAATATCAGTTTCTAGTTACCTATGAGGTGTTCATATGAATGTTTTGTAATGATGTTAAAGGATTCTCAATAGCTTACTCGTTTGATCGCATTGCAAAAATCGGAGTTTAGAAATAAAGTAAGCTCCCGCTTGGATGTATGTAGATAGTTGATAATGGATTGTAGACTGTTTATAATTAATTTTCGAATTCTCGAAATTAGAGTTGGGACATTTGAATTAAGACAGATGATATCAAAATAAAAACAAATGATTAAATTATATTTAACAACCAAACTTTAACGTTGCTGCCCGTTGACAGCTACGTTGAAGATTGTATGTAGCTGTAATATGCAGAAGCTTTAAATATTTTTGCTTTCACTTTTATTTTAATTGAATTTCGAATATCACTCTGTGGTACGAAAACTTTCCACTTACGGAAATGTATGTTCTAGTTTCCATCAACATTAAAAATAATTCTAAGTTTTTTTCCATTTTTTGAAATGGAAAATCAGATACATGAAACATAGTCTCATGTGAGAAAATAAATGTAAAAAAATGATGAAAACTGACATGTGATCAATGTATCATTTATGAAATATTCCAAAAGAATGTGTGCAATATCGCATTTCTACCAAAACCTTATCAAGTTTTATTTATATCTGCATTGACTATTCTTTGAGCTCCATTTGTTGTTGATCATAGCTGTAGAATATCAGTACTTCAAGAGTATTTATATTGCTGAAAACAGTGACGTAGAGATTTTTATTTCTTAAACTATGTTTCTCGAGCGTCAAGGGTCGAGAAATCCAGTCATAGTAATGTAACGGAGCATTCTGTTGAATGGGTGGTTTCTAAAATTGTGTGTAGATTTCGCTGCTCCTTGAAATTAAATTCCAGTCTGCATTGTTGGCATTCTGTTTTTTAGCTGAAGAAAAGCAATATTCTCAAAAATGAACTATACTTTTATGTTCATCTGCTAAGCATTTATATAAAATACGAATTCTGAAGCTCGCTTTTTTCCAGCGAACAGCAACGCATTTTGTCTGTTATCTGACAAGAGAGAAGACAAGGGGGAAAATAGTGTTATCCTTAACAAAACTGTTTAAAAGGTGCCGGAGTCAAATCATGTTATTATCTGACTTTGAAAAAATGCAAATTAAAAATTGTGCTCAGATTAGAATTTTTTTTTATCTAAAATGCGTTAAACGTTTTCGGGTAAGAAAAAACATGAACGAAAAAGGGCGTCTAATTTATTAAAATTAATGAATTATCAAAAATATTGTTGTTTTCAATGTCACAATGTTCAATCTAATTTTTTGTTTTATGTCTGTAATTTTAAATTACACGCATGTATAATTCATACATGTTATAAATATGTGTTTGACATTCGATGTTGAATATTTTAAGCTGGCAATAAGAAACATGGTTTATTCGTAAAAATTAAAGAAAGAATAATAAATTGATGTTAAATAACTTTAATGCTTACAATTTTTCTTGTGTATCAAAGGCACTTTCAGTACAATTAAGACAGATGATATCAAAATAAAAACAGATGATATCTAAAATTAACATAAATATTCTGAAATGCTCTGCAATACGCAGTCATTAAATTCCTAATTAAAATATCAAAGAATAGTAGATTGAAAAACAAAAAACTATGATATCGCATACGGGAGAAAAACATAGGCTCCAGATATAAGTTTGGATGACGTCATAACTTTCGAAGGTTTCCTTAGAAAGATGTTCTATAAGGAATATGCTGTTATGTAGGATATTTTTGTTTTATTCCATAGGACTCTCTGTATACTAAGTAAAGATGGCATGTTCAGCAAGGACAGATTGTTCAAGTTCATGATATGAGATTTATTTTCAACTCAAAGGGCAATTGAAGATATTACAAATTGTTCAAAATAAGATAGAAACACAAGAGCAAAGGATCTGATAAACTAAGTAAACTAAGTAAACTAAGTAACTAAGTAACCCAGTAAACTAAGTGGAGGAAGGCTGTTTTGGTGAAGAAAGACGTAGAGATTTTCTGCGAGGACAAAATACACGAATATCGAGAGGCTTGAAAATTCTCGCAAAATTTTAAAATTCTATAAAAATTCTTGCAAGAATTTTAATGAAATTAAATTCCGTTATTTGTACTACAAAGAGATACGAGACATGCTTTTTAACTATACAGTTACTCACGTGTATATCAGTGTTGGATTGACATCCATAAAAAAATCCTTGCTATCTATATATACCTAACAGTAGTTATCAATTTTGAGTCTCTAATAAGAGACTCAAAATTGATAACTACTGTTAGGTATATATAGATAGCATTCTCAAGTCGTTCCTAACGACAGATCAGAGTAAACATGATGTCCAGTGAGCCCATTTAACAGCATCACTAAATAAGGATGGGCTAAATTAGGACAGATAAATTCTACCCACTTACTACAACCATCTAACTCACCTTGAGTTAGATGGTCTTATCTAACTCAAGGGAATATCTTCAAGCGCTGATGATCTTATCTCTCAATGGAATATCTTCAAGTGCTGAAAAGCCGTATAGCTGTCTCTTAAGAGGCTTATATTTAGATGATATTATTAGTTGTTTATTTATGATTAATTTAGACAAATAGCATTAAAATTAAGAAATTCAGTCGTAATCAATTCTTTGGTTAGTTATTTTCTAAAATATCTGAAGCTGTCTACCATTCCTAATTTCAATTAGAACTTCTTGATGCCATACAAATAAGTTGACTGTTTTGCTAGACTCTCCCACAGCTCCTCAACACTTCAGACTAATAAGTGTCAGGAGAAGTGCGAGAATCTAAATCCGAGTGGAAAAGCGAGTCTTTATTCAGTGAAATAAGTAATCTAGCCTCTCGTTTCCTGACACCTCACCAAGTACTCTGAGCCCGACAGGAGAGCAGTTTTACCACTCTTGTGTTACATTAATTTGATCTTAGCTGTTTGTCGAGAACTAAGCCTCCAGTATAATTAATACTGTATTTGCTTCCTACTTTGACCTCACCTCTGTTAAGATGAACTTCAGTAAATTAGCTGACTTATAGAGATGGCGTATAACAAGTAATTCCTCCCACAAATGTTTCGCACTAGGAACTATTTTATGATCTTCCTTTGCATTAAATTAATGAATAGATTGAAGACTATTATAACTTCTTATTAAGTATAATATACAGACGTTTGTCATATTTGGAATATGGTAATATAATTAACAAATGTCAAACAATATTTTAAAGAAAATGGCTGCTTATTTTACTTTTGAATGTTACAAAAACGTTACATCAGTTATTGGTGCTTTTTTCCCTAAAAATAGCTTTCAAAAATGAACAATAAAAGTGCAAAAAATTATTTTAAAAATGCATTAAATATAATTTATTTTTATTTTGAAAAGTATCACGTCTTTATTCTTTTTCTTTCCTTAACCTAATGGTTAGTAGATAGCAATAATATATACTTTACTAGGGAATAGTAATTAAGAATAATATGGTTTCCCTTTGTTCATCCATGTCCAAATGTAAGTATTTTATGTCTGTAGATGTATGTTCCCCACCCATTCATTTTTCATTCGACTAAGACGGGTTGAGTCCCATGAATAGAAGCTTTGGGTAATTCAATCCAACCGGCTTGCCCTTCCTCTGCTGTAGTATTTTATAAATGTGAAAACAAAATAATTTTTTGTTTTCACATTTGATGTCCGTAGACGCCGTATGGTCACTGTCGTACCTCACATGGTTTTGGCAATGATGTCTTGCTAGAATAAGTGGTAGGGTCGCAGATTCCTTTTCCACACAAAGTTCGTAGGACAATCACAAACATCCATGCCCACGGCGGGATTCGAACGCGCAGTCTCTTGTCTAGAGAGCGGAAACGCTAACCACTCAGCTAACCAGGCCGGCAAGTTTGGTTGGCCGAGTTAAATAACCGAGGATAAAATAATCCAGGAAGGAAAACCCTCGTCTCCGTATGAGACCATCTAACTCGGCATTTCATTGAAAAGCCTTGTTCCTTACGTTCCTTACTTCATAAACGTTCCTTACTTAATAGACAGAATTCGAACCAGTGTCTTTTCAAATAAAGGGCTAGTCTGTATCAGCTGAGCTACGGAGACTCTATCTGTGTTCAAGGGATGAAAAATCATATTTAAAAAAAAAAAAAAAAGACAAGCCTTAAGCTTTATAAATTCAAGCAGCTATACAAGCCAAGCTCGTCCAGAGCAGGCGTTTACCGATATCCACTCCCAAGGTGGGATTCGTGAGAAGAGCAGATATGCTATCCACTCAGCCAACAAGTTTGCGGGTGAAATACTCTACTACTCCTATGAGATTTGTTAACTTACGTTTAGCTGAAAATAAAGCTTTTTCATCCTAGATGGGAGTCGAACCTAGCCCTTTTCAAAGAAAGAGTTTTGTCTTATACCGACTGAAGTACGGCTGCTCCAAGTCTTTATTATGACGAATAAATAACATATGTTTATATATGTTTCTTCTTCCTCTGAGTTAAATAGTGTACAATACATTTTAAAATCGTATCATGCCAATAGAAAAGCAATGCTACTGTTAATAGAAAATAATATGGAATAATCCCATTGATAGCTTCTCTGAATATATTAATATCAATAAGTCAACTAGTAAAAATTATATTTTTGAAAAAAATCCAGGATATATTCATATTATTTTCAATTTAAAGCAGCAATATATAAGCATTATTTTTAAATTTACGTGTTACAAATAAGTGCACAATCTTATGTATATGAAAATTTAAAAAAAAAGGAGAAGAAAAACTAAAAATAAGCCTATATGCATTTTGGTCAGCAGTACTTACATTTCTAAATAAGTTTTAAAGCACAAGTAGGGGCAATTATTAACTCTTGCTTAGAATACATAGCGCATTCAAGTTGAGATAAATTGCAGTGCTTAAAAAGGATTTAGGTTGCATTAAATAGAACTGTTATTACTAATGAAAATATATCGCTTCCTTTCATTGAAGAGACTCATTAATTCCCCACTGAACTGATGCATTTAATTTATTACTATTTCTAGCCACTTCCGTCTTAATTTAACAAACATGTAAAATATTCATCGGCTCATAAATTTCAAGATAAAGTGCATGAATCACTATAGATTTCTTAAAGAGTTCCAGGGATATATACTTGCATCCATAGAAACGTGATTAACTGAGTCGTTTACAAAGACTCAAGTAAGAAATTTGGTTCTGATTGATAATAAAAATTAGCATTTATTAAGACATTGGAATAAGCAATTTTGATCATTAGAAAAGAAAATAATATATATACCAACAGTTATAAAACAGTTCATGACTTTCTTGTAACCAGCATAATAGTTCTATTCATAACCCCTTTATTAAATTTAGAGTAAATCTGCTCGAATAATTATCAAAAAGCATACATTTAAAAACTCAGCGACAACCTTATAAAATCAAATGAATATATTTTGAAAAATTACCACACCGTACTAATTTTAACATTTTGTTTTGTGGTATTACTGCAATTTTGAAATGTGCGAATATCCTGTTTTTATGTTTCTGAACAACTGAACTATTTGGAATGTCCCTGCTTGTTTCTCCTCTTGCTCTTCTGCCTTTTTTTTTTTATTAATTACGGCCAGCCAATTTATTTTCAACTGATATAGATTTACATGAGAACCTTCAAACCTTTTTTCTCTTACAAATTTTCACGTTAGAAGGAGGAAAATATGCATATGACAATAAAGCTTCACCATCAGGATGTGATGTTAATTCCAAATAATATTCTATCTTGTTAACTGACAAATATTGCTCATTTTCTCTGTTAATATCATCCTTCTGTGCAGATCGTTTTCTAGAAAATCGTACAAATGTGGAAATATTTTAGATTGTAGTCACACTTTGCGATCTTATATGTCTTTTGTACAAGGAGAGATTAACATTCCATTTTGAGAGGGAAAAATGAGATGATGTTCAAAGTTCTTACTGAATTTAATTTATGGCTTGTCTTAGTAGGAATTTTGAATATTATCTCACTGCGAGAGGTTACCATTTTATAATGGCAAGTATAGAAGAAATTATATACAATAGAAAGAGAGGTAGAGAGCACTTAAGCAAGTATTACCGTAGAGTTCATACTAAAACGGTTTCACTGTTATTTGCTCCTTTGCACAGACGACAGCATTGCTGCTAATACATCTCTCTGAATCCATCATGTCTAACCCACACTACACAAGGTTCAGTTTGAACATTTTCATGTTGTAAAAATACTGATATTGAATTTATTGGATATATCAGATTTCAAAAAGATGGCAAAATTCTACTAAGCATCACAAAATATCCATATTATTTGTATCCAAAGGTTTGAGTATAAGCATTAGCAATCCTGATTGCTAATGCTTATACTCAAAATGATAAAATACCTATAAAGCTTCCCGTCAGTGGTTTGAAAAAGATGGTGCTGAGATTAGTATCTTCTTCTTCTTTTGGCTGTCCCTTCTCGAGAACCTTAGCGAATGAATACAATCAACTGTTCCACATATTCCTTTGTGAAAAGACTAGCGAATATGCAAGGATGGCTTCAAACTGTATCACTAAACATAGTAATCCGAGCTGAATTCAAGCTATAATTATTGTGATTTGAGGTAGTTCATAGCACAGAAGGTGAGTTTATAATGTTCCAGTCATTTAGGATTAATTAGAAATAATTCGGTAAAAGTAAGACCAGGCAAGATGCAGTCAAGAAAGGAACACATTGTAAAGAATAGAATATATACAGAATGTTACGCTTTTGAATGAATTTCAGCCCGTAACGTCCACACTGTTGGGGTAATGGCCTCTCCTATTAAGGGAAGATTGGGTATACTTCTCTCGTGGTGACCCACTCCGTCTTGGGAGAGAGCATATACATATTTCTCTGAATGAATGAAGATGAAAGACAATCGCATACATCCATGCCCTAGTGGGGATTCGAACTCGCAGCCTCTTGGCTGGGAAAGTGGATACGCTAATCACTCGGCCAACCAGACCGGTTTTAAGTTATTATATGTTCAACAATTAAAAAAATTAAATAATATGCATTTTAATAAATCCCAATAATTTATGTATAAAATAAATGTGGGTTCGAATCCTGATACAGACATGCTTAGTGAAAGCCTTTAGGTAATAGATGAATTTCAACTGCAGATGCAAAGACAGCTACACCGATTATCGGCGAAATAAAATGATTTAAAAAGTTTCATATTCATTCGTACAATATAAACTCTTCGTCCTACCTACGGTGCTATAACTTTGCACATTTTATTGGTAGGTGTCACATGAAAATCTTTCAAAAAAAATCATATTAAATACGTATAAAAATAAATATTAATAACTAATATACTGAAAAAATAGAAATATGATCAAAATACTTCAAGATAATTTCATAAAGACAGAAGGATTTCTCTCTATTAAAATATACCGATACTGTAATAGAGTATATTTGATATATATTCGTATTTTATGAAGTACGTATAGTAGCAACCAGACTACGTAGTCTCATGGAATCAACAAGGTTGTCCTGAAAGCGCTCAACACTGAGGCTAGTTTCCATCATATTCCTAGTTGTTTCATATTGGACTGCAATATATTACTCTCTTGAGAAGCATAAATTACATCATCGAAGGTTGTTCGAATCGAATGACTGAAACAGAAGTCAGAGATTGGTTTAAAATCTGAAAGGATGATTCTATCTGTAGAAGAAGAAAGTTGAGATTATGGATGTAGCTGATTTTCCAACAGCGACTTATGGATGTGAGACCTGGAACCTAAAGAAATCTGAGGAAAAGGATAATTGCTTCTGAGATGTGGTGTTACAGAAGGCTTTTGAGGATATCATCTACTAATAGGCGAACAGACGGATACGTGCTAGAAAGGATCAGTAGAAGTTGAAAGCTCCTTAAGGATGTTGAGAGGAGAAAGATGAAATACTTTGAAAGGATGGAAGGTAAAGTGAAAGTAAAGTTCCTGGAAAAAGAGGAAGGGATAGACTGTCAATGAGATGGATGGTTTGTTTGGAGTAGCTGATCTTGACTGAGTTCAAGCCTCCAGTAAAGCATACGACAGGACCACCTGGCGCGTGGTGTGGCACATCATTGAGCATTTGAGTGACCATACGGCATTAGTTGATGTCCAGTGAATATATCGATGGAAGGTGGTTCAGATGAATGTCAATCGATCGGAGCAAGCCGGTGATGTGGAGTAACATCACTCTCTCCGCTAAAAGCATTCCCGAACAATTTGTCATTTGGCTTAGTGGCATTATCCTACAAAAAAGAACTATTAGGAGCGGATAACCTATGAATAAAAATTCATTAATCTATTCCTTCAAATAGTTTGTAACATGCAGATGCTGCTCCACAGATATAAAACTTGGTCTATGCCGAAATTACTACCCATGCCTTTACGCAACGAACATAATGACACAGTGTTAAACAACCACGACGATGCGTTCAATGATTCATACTATTATTGTTACATCCTGTTTATGTCATCGGCGCAGAGCATCTGGAGCGTAGATTCGCTTTGACAGCCCAGAAGGCCTATGTCCACTGCTCATCCTCCTATATCAGTGTACCTGAGACCAACTATGTTATCTTTCTTTTATATAAATTCTGCTTACGAAATAATATAAACCTGCGACTGTATTCTAAAGGAGAAGAATGCTACGTTTTCAGGCCAATTATTTTTTACAAATAAGCAGATCATCACGCACGCACACACCGGACAGCAACATTCATCTACTCTTTGAAGGCATTCAGAAATATCCATGTTCACGGTGGGATTCGAACCACCAGTGGCTGGGGTATAGCCTAGCAATCAATACGTTATGGCACAGCTTATTAAATATTAGGCTATCCGCTGAGACAACAACATCGTTGTGAGACAACGATCTTGTTGTCGACCTTCGTGTTGACAACAAGTTCGTTGGATAGCCAACAATGATCTTGTTGGTTATCCACTTATCTTCAGCCATACCTTATCCATGACCTGGTTCGATATGTTGTGCATTCTCATATGTTACTTTGCAGACTTCGTCTAGAGCTGCCATTTTTATTAGGTCCCATCTGTTATAATGCATTATTATTTGTGTTATCCTCTTCAGGCCTCTCACAACAACCTGTCTCTGGTAGGCCCTAGAATTGCTGCAGGGTGAATACTTTCTGATTGCTGAGCTGTTCTCTGTACATTCCTGAAATTAATTTGTATGAGTAACACCAACTTCAGTAATTTTTGCACTGGCGCATTTAACATGCACTAGTAACGCCAGTGAAATACGGAAAAAAGATGGAGCGGAGGGGGGGATCCGTTTTCAATTTCATTGACTGCTGAATAAAGCACTACACATCAGTTATTGCCATAATTTAATATAAGAATGAGAGAAAGAGAGAGAGAGAGAGAGAGAGAGAGAGAGAGAGAGAGAGAGAGAGAAGCAAAACAGTGATGAAGAAACATCGAAAAGTATATTGGAGTTATTAAAATAAAGCATATTATGAATCTAGCCATATTTTTATAGCCAAATATACGCCCAGGCATCTTACTACTTAAAAGACCTTGCTCTGCCCAGGAGCTGTATGTTCGTATTTTATTAGTGCTTAAGTTAGGGTTCTCTGACTTTACAGTTGTTTCGATCTAGTTGATTCTCATCAGAGACCAGGAAGAAACCCAGATAGCAAAAACTCTCAAACATTCAGAAGTTAAAATAAATCCTGTTTTAGAGAGCTTTTTTTTTTTAAATTAATTTTTAACATAAGGATCTTTATTTAATTCGGTTTCTATTTTAAATTGGGATATTCAGCATTTCCTATTTGCTGGTTCCCGAATCGATTTCGGGAACCAATTTTTGGATGGAATCAGCTGAATTGGACAACAAAAGCAATTTACCATTTCTTGATGGTAAATTGCCCCTCAACGGGTATTCAAGGAAAACTGCCAGTAAATGATATTTTAAATAATAAATAAATAATAAATTGTAGTCCACGACCGTATCTTGATATTCATTATAGAGATTCCATTTAAGAACACAGGAGTGCAGTATATTGAGTTGTTTTTAGTTCCGCTTGTGTTTTTGTGTTTTCAGGATGATTTCTTCATTCTATTTTCCATTAAAAAACTGTCACCTACGTATTAGCCCGGCTGACACTGGTTTTTGATATGAATATTGCTTCAATGATTACCTAAGAATTGTTGGCATTCGTCAAACCTTTCTGCATATAATTCATTAGAAAACTTGTCACTGCCAGCTGAATTCTTTAATTTCGTATTACTGTGTGATTAGCTTTACGTCTGCTTTCTGATGGTTTCTAAATCGAAAAAAGTATGCTGTCACCATGACTAGTCCTCAAAAATGCCAACTAGAGACTAAACTGCATCTCCTATCAAAATTGGTGACGCAAAAATAACGACATACACAATGACAGTTAACTGGCGGTTGTCAGAAGGTTTTAGCTAGTTTACTGATAGAAGATGGCAGTGCTGGTAAAAAGGAAAGGGAATATATTCTATCCCATTCATTTTTATGAGAAGGGAGGGAAAAAAACGGGTTACCAAAAAATGAAATAAAAAATAATGTAAAAAATTATTTATAAAAAGTTTGTGATAAACTTGAGGCTTCTATAGTATAGTAATAAATAAAAAAAATGCTTCTATGACTAAAACGATCTCATTAAGTTTATTTATTTGCTTTGAGCAATTTCTAATCATTATCGATAATTGCTTTTGTATTTTTAGCAGTTTAAGCTCCTGAAAGTGACGCCTGCCTTTCTCTCTTTAAGTCTATAAATAACTTCCTGTAAAGTTCTTTAACGATTCGTGAAGAATCGTTAAAGAAATTTACAATCCACAATCAGAAGAAACTAATTTCTTAACATTTTCTCTTTAGAATAGTTTTAAAAGAACGTAGATTGTTGTCGAAGTTTTCCTGAAAAAAAAAAAAAAGAGTTTGGTTATTTTTATTCCAAAGTCTCACCGTGCAGCGTTCACAAATTTTTCCTTGATGAGAACAATGAATTCTAATCTAAAAAAATAAATGATTTTTCGTAGACACTCAAAAGCATATCTAGTAATATGTGTTCTGAAAATTTATTTTAAAAAAACAGGGGGCGCGAGCATATCCGCGTCATGCACGCAGATAGAGAGTTGTGTTTGTTCATATGAGGTTATAGGAAGGATACTTTATTAAATTATATGTGACGTGTATGGAAATTTTGCAGCAGGATTTTCTATGCTTAACACTATAGATAGATATATATATACTCATATATATGGAAATCTCCAAAATTTAATTTTATACAATGACTTTTTCAAGCTCAAAAAATGGATGGTATCTATTGGTTATTTAAAATCTAATTCACTACTTGAAAATTCTGGATATCAAACACATTACGTACGTTTAAGAAGATATTTATCCATAAATGGAAGGAGATCGCGAATGAATACTTGATCATATCATGCTTGAATGAGGAAGGTATATGTATAATTCACGGCAGTGCACAGAATTCTGAGCAGATTAAAAAAATACAGGTCTCTAGTAAACATATAAAATCATTAAACAATTGCAACATTCAGTACCAATGGTAGTCGTTTACAGCCTGTATACAATAACTTCTTGAAAGAAAGACGAGTGGTGAATGGTTCGACCACACAAAACGGATGACCTACCGAGTTCTGTTTGCTGATATCACTTCCAGGCTTCATCTATAGTTGAAGAGGGTAGAAAATCCTTCGAATTGAATCCAAGCTAGTCTTAGTTTTGTCGGTCTCTTACGAGAAAACTAACGTTTTACAGAATGTTCCCTTTTAAGAAAATTGCGTACTCATTTTTCCAAAATCAGTGATAATTTAAGCTATTATGAATGTCGCGAATCTTTTTCCTTCAACGTATTTTTGTTTTTTTCCCGATTGATCATAAATTCTAGAAAGATTAGAAAGGTATGAAAGGTATATGTGTTTATATTGGATCTTAAAAATAACTCACACACTCTCCTTTGTTCCATCATAAAAAACCTGCCTAATTTCAGGGTCATCAATCAAGTATAGGATCTGTAGACCTACTCATATCCAGAAAAGAAGCAAACAGGAAGTTTGCCTATTAAAATATTTTATTTTAATCGCGTTTCTTTGATAAAAGGCAACATTTTCTCTAGTGAAACATTTCCTACCAGTCTTTGATAAATAACAAGTTAATTAATGCCAATGAATCTCAACAAAACCTAATTTAAATGCATGCAGGTTCAACTGGGACAACAAGGTAAACATTTGATCATCCTAGTTAGTCGAGCTCGTTCTATAATCTATATACTGATGTGCAACGTGCAACTAGGTCTCTCCCTGTGTGTGTGTCGTATTCTGTTCTCTATTTGGTAATGACATTACCATTAATGACGTACTAGATATACGTCAATGCTACTGAATAACGTCAATTCTATTATCATGTTATACTGTCAATAAAGGATTATAAATAAACAAAAAGAACTGTATGTATTATATAGTTACTTCTGTGTATAAATTAATGTGATATCTTATGTTTCACTCGGTATGATGTGTAAGATAGATTTAATTATATTTTTCTCAGTACCACTATCATCATATTATGAAAGTAACAATATATTTGTTGTCAAAAATGCTGCTATATTACAACAATGAAGACACATCAATAGGTTACTTATTTAAACGCAACAATCAGAACGTTTGCATTAGGAATATTCAAATTCCTAATAAAAACCAAATATTTTCAAAGGTAATTACTTAATTATTGTTAATTATGTAGGCTCTTTAATTATGCTGGTCATGAAATTAACGAACCCATCAAAAATTTGAAACAAGCTACGTTATATATAAAATACACCTCTACCGCTATTATATTAGTCATCAAACTATTGCATCACTTCTCTGCAGTTTCATTAAAATAACAATAAAAAGCCGTATATGTGTACGATTAAACCGAACCTAATGCTCTTCATCAGCCTCTCGCTATACTGCAAATGCAAGTGATCTGTAAGTGGGACAGCAGTTCAACTCCTGCATTTCGTAGCTACATCACGAAAAGAACTGCAATCAGTAAGGCCACCACCAGCGCGCGTAGTTTGGCTGAATGACCTATAACGGTATTTGCAGTAATTACAACCCACATTCTATCGAATATGTAGTTTTCTTTTTTTTTTTTTATTCCTGTTCTCATCTAAAATTCTGACGTCATTACTTCCAAGAGTGCTTTTTCTTTTCTTTTTTTTTTTTTTTTCACAAATGTTCCGTATGTTTTATTAAAGGTAAATACTCGGCGTCATTTCTTATTCACGGAAGAGCAGTACGTATTCAGCTAACGTTCTGATTTAGGTTGATGGTAGACTGCATCTTCGTGGTAATTCAAGTTCTAATTATAGCATTAGTGAACATTCTTCACATGAAAAACTTTACAAATTTTTCTATAAACCGACTTTCTAATCAGTTTTTTCATTTTTTTATTTTTTATGCACATACATTTCCAGTTTCTATAATTATTTTCATTTTTCCAAAATAAGTGAAGTGGTTATAGGGATGTTTTTTCTTCCCTTTGCTTGCTACTTTCATCAGTAGCCCCTACCATTTTGTGCTTTGATTTTCTTCTACTAATTACTTCAAGAAATTATTAAATTAGCAGATGACTATTTTCTTTCTTTTTTGTTAATTAAGAGTGGCTAGAAAGTTCTTAGAAAAATAGAAGTTAGAATTAAATTTTTGGTGTTTATCTTACTCCCCGTAAAATTCCTCCATTCTTTAAAAATATATACAAAATATTAATTTATTATTCATTAAATTATTTCTGTAATTTTAAATATTCATGTAATTCTATTATGTGCAACAAAAAAGCGTAATGTCCATACGATTTTTCGAGCCCAACAAATTTCTCTTTTGCTGTCTATCCGAATTAATTTTCATTTCAAGTAGGCAATTTTCAGCATGAAATCAAAACAAAACATATAAATTATATATTGCAATTACCTTTCCCTAGCTGAGTGGATTTATCCTTTGCAATCTGAAAATTATAGCATTTGAAACTAGAAATTGAATATTCGTGTGAATTCTTCTCCTTCAACCTGACCTTCCCTTAGGAGGGGTAAATATACCCGGATTAGGGGTCAGGGCGAATTGCTGCAGTCGACAAGCCGCTTCTCTGATGATTCCCCAAAGGCCAGGTATTTGTTCTGTAAATCTGTATATTAACGAAACGTGTTTGTTTGTTGTGAACATAAATCCCACGAATTTCCAGGAGAACAAGCTCTGAGACTGGTGAAATTATCATTTGAAAAGACCTGATAAACTTCCTCGCGTCACTGATGGGATTAGAACCTGGATCATTTTTACTATAGGTCTCCTCTCTACCAACTGACCAATTGAGGCATACTCCATATGAATTAAGATATGGGAATTAGGATATCCTCTTACTTTCATCCAACCCATCTTCCCTTTAAATACATGTTAGGTTCAAATGCCTGTCACGTCCAAGTAAATTGGCTTCATATAAATTGAATTAATACTCTCATAGGAAAATTAATTATATCTTCCTATGTCTTGTGAGATGAAAAACGTGGGATTCAATGAATGAAAAACCTCTTCCTTCTCTGCTAACCTTACCTTAAAATGAAACCTCTTATTCTTCAACCGAGACCTAGACAGGATTCGAAACCAGATCTCTCCTTTGAAAAACTATTGTCAATATTGGATGAGCTGCTAAGGCTCATCTACTAGTATCAATCCAGCTTTTATAGCAGGCATTTTGTCTCCTCTATCATCTGCTATTAGACCTATTTTAAATCTACCTTCCATAATCTAATTTTACTCTTAAACTACACTCATTTATATAAGCTTTTATTACAGCACGTGCATTTGGCATATATTCCACGAAGCGTTGGATTGTATCTACGTCTATAACATGCCAGGCATTTATCATACAGTATTTTAACTGGCTCAGATTTGATGGAAGAGAACCTTGATGCAAGATCTGTTTTTCTAATATATCCATATATTCTCAATGGTATTCAGATCCGGGCTTTGGAGTGGCCAGGAATCATGCTCGCTGAACCACTGCTGTACAATTCTTGCTTGATGGACAGGAGCACTACTTTTCATGAAACAACCGGCACTTGCTGGATAAAAAGCCAAACATTGCCGGATAGGCTTGATTGACAACAATGTTTAGATATTCCACACGTCCCAGCAATATTAGGGGATCTGACCATATTTGGTGTAGCATTAATCCTTGATTTTAATTGCATTGTGTAAGGATTCTAAGCATTTGTGAGGATTCTTCAAATTTTCTTGTAAAAGAGTTATAACCAATAAACAATATATTATTGTTTTTATTTTGATTCTCATTTTTATGTAACGGTTGTGAATTACGTTGTGTTAAACTTTTTTTTTTTTTTGTACCAGTCCTCTGATGATGTAAGTCGCACGACTTACGAAGCTTGTCGGGTTTTTTAATTACTTATTGTTATTAAACTCTTTATTTACAACACAACATAATAAAATAATAAAACATAAAACAAAGCAATGCATTTTTTGCGTAATGCAAAATAATGCATTGCTTTTATTTATTAATTAATGATTTATTATGAGCAAAACTTGTGCGAAAGTGTCATTTTCCTGATACTAAAAGACAACAATGCAATATATGCAACGTTGCAAAGTAATAAGTAGTTTGGGCTATTCGGCTAAACGATAAATATGAAATTAATTTGTAAATAATCGAATGTACTCCATCTTTTCAGTATATATTCTTTCCTGTTTAAATTGCATTCTGAACATTTTTGCATAGTTGTCACATAATCAAATGTATTATCTGTTCTGTGGAAATTCGGTTTATTCTTTTCCGCAAAAGAAAATATTATAGAGAATCATAAGCGATGCTTCCATATCTCCAAATCTTCACATAAATGGAAATGTAGTTTCTTTCATCGTATTATACCACATAAGCTAATGTCCTCAGAACTGATGCTAGCTAATTCGATTGTCACATACTGATATTTCAAAACATCGCATCTCTTCCGAAATCTGTTCTCTCTCTCTCTCTCTCTCTCTCTCTCTCTCTCTCTCTCTCTCTCTCACACACACACACACACACACACACACACACACACACACACACACACACACACACACACACACACACACACAAACGAATGTAGATACTCTCTCCTGGCATAACTATCGTCTATGGTCGAGTGTTATTAATGGATTTCATTTAGCATGGAGATATCTCTAGTACTCTGGCTAATGAAATAGAACACATGTTTGACTCAAAAATTTCATCTCCTATTTTGAAAACTTCAGTTTCCTGGGAAAATATTAATCTTAGAGAATTTGCATTAATGAGATTCTAATGAGGATATTTCATGTTTCTGCGTCCTTATAGTTGTTCGAAACGGAAAACTGTTGAGAATATTGCAAAATTCTCATAATATATCATGTCAATATATGAACTTCCTCGTTAAACCCACCTTATTGTAATTTTATAGTTTACTCCATTGTGTTCGGCACGAAATACATCATAACGTCAGTGTTCGGGAAACTAAGTTAGGGAATAGTTGGACTACTAAACCTAAGTTCGGCTCTTAATCAGAGAAATATTTTTTGTGTTCAGCTCAGCGAAAAATCGGCGTGTCAGACAGAATCAGATTATTTTTCGCTCCCCCTCTCTCTTTTTCCTTGCTTGTATATTTTATATTCATTTTTGATTCCACAAATGAAGGTAATTTACCTAATTCATTAACCTCCTCTCGTAGAAGGCTCCTCCCTGATCAGTAGGAATCAACTATGTTCTTTGATGGGAAAGACCTAGGTTCATATCCCGTCTGATATGCAAAGGAACTTCATAAGTTTTTTTCTCTAATTGAGAGTATGTTTGCCGTCTCATATAGAAGTGGATAGATTTTAAAACAGTCAAGTCGCACAGAAGAACACAACAAATTAATAGGCTAGCTTTATAGCCTTAACTGCTTCAACTGTAATCTTAAATAAATAATAATGGCCACTGATATATTAGTCAATCTTCGTCAGAAATCACTGAAGGTCGATTTCTGCCTTATTTTACCTTTCTATAGATAATTTCATGACTGCTGCTGTTCCACTGATTTTCATTATTGTATTTTCCCTTTATTTTCACCTAAGCACTTAAGAAGAAGCTACTTAACATTCATTGATAGTTTGTCCCATTCATCCACACTAAACAGATACCCTAGCCAGAACACGCAACTTATAAGACCTAATAAACGGACTTCCATAGTTTATTTGCTTCTGCTTTGGGTCTAAACATTTACAATCATAATCCAATTACAAATAGCTTCTCTTCCTCTCATATTCCATATTTTTTTTTCTTTCGTACATTTTACCAAAGAGGTCTACATTCGTTGTATATTCAAAAGGATCAGAAGATTTTTCAACTATATCCATATTGTTACAGGGCACTAATGTGTTAAAGTTACCACAACCTGTCTTACGTAGGACTGGTATGCTGAAAACGATAACGGAAATACTGAAAAGTATATCCTAAGTCGGTGTTACCAATGAGGCTGGCCGTTGCCTTAACAATTTTTTTTTTAAATCTTTAACATTACTGGTTTCCAAACAGTTCTGAAAATGCACATTAAATACAATGTCCTTATTTGTATCATTCCAGCTTATGACTAAGAAGCAGTAATAACATTTGGTGAACACACACACACACACACACACGCGCACGCACACACACACACACACACACACACACACACACACACACACACACACACACACACACACACACACACACACACACACACACACACACACACACATACATATATATATACATATACATACCACATTCTTAAAAGGAAAAAATATATAATTCAGCTTCAACTTATTTCAACTTCAGTATAAAACTGAATTCTCTCTTTTGTTTTTCCTTTTTGCAATTCACAATATTGCACTGACTACCAAGATATACAAACCCAACTTCTCTTATCTCTGTCCTTAGAGAAAGAACGAAATATGAGACTTTTGGTGTTCCCAGAATGTTCACACATTGTGACGTTTATCAGAGATGTCCCGATCCCCCTTATGTACGAGCAAATGCATATACCACACACACCACACGATTAATTGAAGTTCCGAGCATTTTAAGATCGGTAGGCCAATGTCAGCGAGCGAAGTAGAAGGGTTTTCTAGGCTTGAATTGTTTTTGCAGAGAACAAATGAATTATTTCAGGCGATTTTCGCATGCCAGTGTTGAATACCACGATGCATTGCAATGCTCGGCACTTAAGACTGCAGAAAATGTAGACATTCCAGAAAGAAATGTCCACATTTACTATCTGAATTGCCCTGGATTCTTGGCAACGTCCAATCAAACACGCACTCGCACTCACATACACTATTTAGTTCAAAAATATTTAGAGCCTTAGGGGTGAGAGGACGTTGTTCACTCTCCTTATACAGAGATCATCTCGCCATAGAAATAACACTTGTTGTGATACTGCAGAGCCACCAAAACTGGATAGCAATTCGTTCTAAACAAACTAAGAAAAAATAATGAATAAAAAACACCATCTTTGGAATGCTCTAATTACCCATCCAATGGCAGTAACTGCCAGAGTAGAATGAAAAAATTCGTTAAGGATTCATAAATTATTCGTGTACCTCTGTTAACAGAATGTATTATAATATACAAAAACATGTAGTGAAAGATTATTTTGTTTATTTTATTATAAACAGAAATAAATAAAGATGGAAAATCGTTTCAAATTCATTATAAATAATAATAATAATGGTTACCGCAAATAAGGGCGTTGATAAATTATACATGCTTTGATCTGTACATCTTAACTTCAAATCCCCTCCACAAAAACACACACACTCTCTCTCTCTCTCTCTCTCTTGAAAGAACATTATTCATATATTATGCTGAATCATAGTAGAAAACATTAAAACATAACTCTGTATATACATATGTTAAATCATATTAAAGTTATTTTAAATTATATATAAAATAACTCAGTTTTAAAAATGTGCAATTTAAAAAATGTAAAATAATTCGTTCTTTTAAATATCGGATAGGGGAAATGCATAATTTCATTCTACTTTCTCCAACAAATATTTTCTAAACCACTTTACTATATACTAAATAATTTTGTTAAAAATGTGAAAAATTCAAAATGAAGATAGGACGCATATATTTAAAAACGGATATAAAATCAGTCTGATGCTTTAAAACTATAATAGAATATGAAATAAAGATATTTTATTCATAATAAAATTTGCCAAATTAAACATAACGATGAAAATTTATTTTAACAAGGAAAAACGTTCTCACAGTGAAACTGTTCTTCATAGGAACAGCTGAGTTCTCTGTGAAGTTGATCAGTTGATAATTAGTTCTTGAATCTCGAGATTTTAAGTAAACCGAAAATAAATAGAAAAAATCATTGAAAATACAACAGATTGCTTATGTAAGGGATGTATTTTTTTTTTCATAAAATCAACTGGCATAAGTTCAAATTTTAGAGTTTGCTTGAAAACATTTTGTTGTTCTATACAGATCCAAAATGACAAGAATAATTAATCATTTTATTTTGTCTGAGAATAGTAAAGCAGACTTTCAGTTTTATTTCTTCTTCAAACTAAACTATTTCACATTTCAGAAGCAATTGTTCGATTACTTTTTCTTTGTTTCGACGAAAACCTTAATGTCTAATAAATGTAAATCCCTTTGCATTAATAAATTTCAATATTCTTGAAAGAGCTATATGATTAATTTATTTATTTCAAGTTTGTGAATAGGATTTTTCGGAAATTTTTGTGTAATGCGTCGTTTCCTAAAGTAACAATAACAAACGTAAGGCGATCATATATAAGCATACGTTTAAATATTAATTATTCAAAACTACTATATAGAAAGAAAATTCTTTTGACTCTTTACCTCTACAAAATATTCAAGGGAATGTTTTTGGGGAGAACAAAGGTATAATTGATTTATTTCCCTGTGATGCAGAGGAGGGGATGAACTGTTAGGAATTGCCGGTTAAAGCCGGTTGATAAATATTTTTATTACATTGAACATTGAACATTATATACATTAAAGAAGATTTCTCGAATAAGCTGGAGATTCTGTGATAATGCATATTTTATTAGTATATCGAGGACATTTTAAAATCTTTAATGAAAATTAAGAGACTTTGAAAGTAAATATTTTATTTTAAATATAACTCCCTTTAATAAAAAAAAAGCTCCATTTATATACATATAAACAAAAAACAGATCTGAAAGAGGAGAAAAATAACTGTTCTTCATATTTCTTCTGCCAGATTCTACACAACAGTCCATCACCATATAGAAAAACGTGGACTTACAGTTAAGTTAATGCTAATTGTGAGATTGTGTGTTCATAAGACTTCCTAGAAGAAGGAAGTGTAAACCCACACAATCAAAAAAAAAAAAAGATATGTCATGTTCAAACTTTAATCTTTAATCGGAATATTTTTGCATTTCAAACTTTTTTCGTATCTGAATATTTTCATTACTTCTTTAATCATTTCTTCTCGTATGTTCCTCTCCATAAGAGGAAGCAAACATAGTAGAGAAAATCAGAAGGGGAATTTTATTATGCGGCATTCTGTTTATTCAAATGATTAAAGCCACTATACAGCCATCTGTGAATTCGTGTGTTTTCCTCCACTATCCCTTACTATTAACACTTCCATGCGTTCAACTTGGCCACCATTCAAATACTATGCCTGTCTCTTCTTTCCTCCCAACACCTGATAACTTCCTCTAACCAATTTGTATCCATCATAAGAATTCTCCCCCCCCCCCTTCAATAACTAAACTCGGCATTCGGCTGAGCTTTTGTAATCTTGGTTACGCACATGTGCACCCATTTCAGCATTTGCTTATCTACTAGATATTCATGAAACCTGACATTTCCATTGTTGTTTCATATTCGTCCTGACCAACGACACAAGTATATTTCTATTCCGATTTAGCGTTTCTCAATATGGAAGAGTACTATGGGTAATAAACTTGCACAGGTGTTAAAATGCATTCCTCTAAACTTGAAATATTTATCTGCTGTTAGCTCCAGATCTTTGTCTCTCTTCCGCGTACATTCTACATGAAGCGCAGTTCCATCAATATTGTCACACTGCATTTAATTTTCTCTGGCTAAATCGCAGAACTTTACAAAATAACATTAGCCTGCAATTCCCACGTAACTACCCTTCAAATCCATATGACTGTTTCCATCTGAAGTGACATCCCATCCTGTTTTCTTTCTATTCGCCACTTAGAACCTGATTAGGGCGTGCACGGCGAATGAATGCACTCGTGTGTCCGACTCCTGCATCCCTTAAGGCAGTGCTTCCCAAACTTCTGCATGTCAGGGCCCCCTTTGCAAAAATTAAAATATTTCACGGCCTCCCTCGAAACAAAATCGTAATATAGACATATATTATTATTATATTTATTGGATTTATATTCAATATAAAACATACACAGCGAATATTGCAAAAACCAAATGCATATAATACATTTTTTGCCTCTTACCGTTTGGTTCTGAAGACGATGCGGGCTGTTCTGATAAAATATGAAATACTGTGCTTTTTATGAGTCTGTTTCTGCTGCTTCAGATTGTTCGCGGGATTTTTATTTTTATTTTTTATCAGCCACTTATCCATCTCAGGGTTAAATTTTTTAACGTAGAATAGATCAAATAATATCACCACTTATCGATACTGACACACACTAATTTCTGATAACATGAAATTAGTGAATATTACCTGAATAAGGGAATCCTCAGACCAGGAATATTTTTCGCTTTTGTGACTTTTCTCCCTTTACGGTAATTAAGCCTAACGCGAAACAGACAGCAAAGGCAGGTTATTAAAACGTGCATATGATTGGTGCGGTATTAACAAAATATCGCGCAACAGAAAGATAAAAGCATAGCTGACAATTGAGTTGAAATGCTAACTCTCTTCAACGGAATTCCATATGTGACACTGCCATAACATTCGTTATATATATATATATATATATATATATATATATATATTGTTGAGAAATATATATATTTGTTGAGAAATATATTACACAGACTCCTCATACCTTATTCACTGGCATAATAAAAGTACTTGTTTTTATTGCCTCCGCAGTATAGTGGCTGTTAGAGAGGGCGTGTTGTTTACCACTCCAAGCAAGTTACTATCTCCCCACATGAACTTGTTTAAGCTTTTTTTTATGTGTGAAGTATATGCGAAACTTTTATTGGTAACAGAAAACTAGCTCAGATGAGAGTAATAATATAAAACGAGTTTTGATATGTATATAAAGTCAATATCAACAGTTCTTGATATTAAAATATAAAAAATAACAAAAGAGAAATAATAAATAATAAAAGTTAAATACGTTTCTTTTAAAATAAAAAATTTACTTAGTCTTAAAACATTTTAAATTTGTTTTCGTTATTTCACGGCCCCCCTCAACAAAACCTAGGTCCCCAAGGGGGCCGTGGCCCATAGTTTGGGAAGCGCTGCCTTAAGGTACGCTTGTAGATCTGTATGTTCACGGAGCCGTTTTGCTTATTTTCAGAAACGGAAAACAGAGTTTCCAGAGAAAAAGTCTTCTACATCTGTATTGAGACCAGTTAACTCCATATTTGACTGATAAGACCTGATAAAGGTTCCTGGCGTCATAGATGAGATTCTAAGCCGGGTCTTTCCAACCAAAGGGTTGGTCTATACCAACCAAGCTGCGAAGGCTTTCTCATCCCATTTAATGTTCTGCAATTAATTAAAATAACTGAGTGGCATCTTTAAACACGTGACTATATTTCTTAACACTTCAGTCGATATTGTTTTTCAACATGTAAACTGAAAAGCAATTGTCCAGAAAACTGCGGAATATTAAATTTTATTTCCTATTCTAAATTGGATGATTAAAGATATTAGCAAGTTGTTCCTCCCTTATACAGCTTACTAATATCTGCAAGTTCACAAGTCTCGTGTGTAAGCCACCAGTCTGTATCTATTATGCTAACCTTTGAAATACCCACAAAAATAAATGAATGCATCTCCACTGTCCAATGCATTTTCCATGTCCTGTTAAAATATTTCCCTATTATGCAAATCACGTGAACAAACAAATTAAGTATATATGTTATTATGACAATTTCTTAATTTTTAAGTACATTGCATTATGAAGTTATAAACCTTTATATTCGAACATAATAAAACGTGAAGTAACTTGTAAGTTGGTTTCATTTTTCCTGGCAAGTAGGATTTTGTAAGGCGTACTACAAAGCATCATGGGTAATTTCTAATAACATGCATGATGCGTCCCACAGAAAACTCTTTAAATGAAGAGTTATATCACTAATACTCGCGTACAAGTTTGGATTTCCCTAAATAATGTCCCATCTGATTTAGTGAAGGAGAATTCAAATAATCTGGTTGCTGTATGAAGAAATAAACTATTACCCCCTAGTGATTAAAAAAACATTCTTTACAGCTACGTCAACAGCTCCTTCTCATCGTACTCAGAATGTACACAACACTACTCGAAATCAATATAAAGTAGATGATAACATCAAAGTCATGTAATACAATTTTTTACATTTAGATTTTTAAAATTAATCAGATTTATATTATTTAATTAAAATCAGAAATGTTAAAGCTTGCGTTGTTAAGTTAATAATTAACTAGATTTTAAAACAGTTACAAATTTGGTTTCAATATTTTATACATGGACCAATCAACGTAGTTAATTTGACTCTTACTACAGTGCAATCCAGTGATTGTTTTAGCAGCCATTATTCACCTAACATAAGCAAAGCAGTAACAATAATGACACACTTTCCTCACGGGATGATGAAGTGCAGGTGTTAAAAATTTTGTTTTCAAAAGAAGATAAAAATAATGTAATATATACAGTTTTTAGAAACATTTATTTATAAAAATTTTTAAAATACATTCATCATTGTTTACCAATAATTCCCTTCTTGATGGGATAATTAACTTTCTAAATTCATATAATTCAAATTTATTCCAACCACATAGTTGAATGTAATTTGAACCAACAATCAGTAAATCCCATTGAAGAAGCCCGGTCTTTGAAAGCTGCGTTTCAGAGAATCAAATATAAAGGTTTCGCCCAAAGTTCATTCGGAATGTTTGTACACTGCCGCTGTGCGAAAACGGTTTCTTTGTAGAACCTTCACATAACAAAATCACAAGTGTTTGAATAAGGTAAGTTCGTAGGCCAATTCTAACCGCAGTGAATTCACAGAGGAAATCGATTCGCAATGATGCTATTATCGAACATACATGCAGGTAGTCTAACACACTGTTTACCGAGTGCGGTCTTTTGCTTTTCAGGTTACGCATTGTTCAATTTCTTAACAGTTTCTTCTTCTTCTTCTTCTTAGCGTTAGTATGACATACGTCTTTCATGAAAAAGATACCTTTGAGTTAACTGTCTGGTAGGAATGTTACGTGAATAATAATTTAGATTATATTTTTAGACGATCCGATTGAATCCTCTGCTTAATAGTTTTCTATTAAATTTCACATCAGTTTTCCTTTTGTAACCAAATTTGAATTAAATTGTTAATGTATTGATTGGAATACTCATCTTTCGAATATCTAATAAGAAATATAATTAAAAATCACATTTTTTTCATTGAAAAGTGGGGAAAAATCTTTAAAAACTTTTCTATAATTTTAAGATTTATTAAGTCAGTCTCGACTACAAATTACCTTTTTTTGCATTCTGTAAAATAAAAATAAACATGCAACTCTGCATGTTAATAACTTGGCTTCATCTATTTGGATATCAAAATTTATGCTTACTTTTGCTTTTATCTGTACTTTATTACGAAATCAAATTTGCTGAATATATCACTCAAAATATTTTTTTCAACAAAGAAGTGATTTCAGATATAATCGATCATTTTTCCCCTTCTCGGTTTATTGTTATAATATACTGGCCTCGTTATCATAATTGCTTCGTCTATAATTCGAATCAAACATAAATCATCTCCAAGCTTGGTACTAGGAATCCAGAGAATTCAAATCTCTACTTCCTTGTTGGCATTAAAAAAAAAAAAAAAGAAAAAAAGGAGAGAAATTTGTAGGAGTCAATAAAGCCATATACGCAAAAAATTAGATAATGAACTATATCAAAATACTTAACATAATTCTATTGTTTTATAACTTAACCGCAGAAGTGCACTTAAAGCAGTTAATATTCAGCAGTGTAGATATGTTTCTGATAATTTAGGGATTATATTTTTGCTATTTATTGAATGGTATCTGAAAGCAGGCGTAACTAGCGATTATTGACTACTGTAGTTATATTGATGCATCGAGATGAATTTAATTATTGTGGAAAGAACTTTAATTCCATTGGATGACGGATTCTTTATTGCATTTTTGTAAATAATGTTTTATCTGCCAAGAAATGTCCTTTTTTTAGCGTGGTGTTTCTAAGATATAAAATTTCTGATTGCTACTCTTATGCTATTTTATTAATTACTTAATAAGAGGTGTACTATTTAATTCCCGTACAGTGATAACTACTTTTTTAATGCACAAGATATCTTCCATATGCAGGCCGCTGCACGAAACAAAATCCGTTCAGCTCTTGCAATATATAACATACATTTTGGCAAAATTGACTACAATTTCCTAATAAATGTTTGAGAATTCTCTCAATAAATACAATAAATTATTCATTAATCAGATAATATTGACTAATCCTGTATTTTTGACTTTGTAGTTATTTAAACCATAGCATAAAGAAACTTAATTCTCAAAATGCTCCGAAATTCTACGACGTGGTCATTCTACCAAAACGGATATCTTTCAAGCAAATTTATTATTCCGCCTACTATTGGAAATCTAACAACAGAATGGTGTTGCTCACATGTCTCTGCAGATCGAGAATGTTACTTGGAGAAAGCTGTTGCATGCTCTTGGAAATAAATACGAACTAGTTGGAAAACTTTGTGAAATTACATCAAAAACTTGCTCACTTTTGAACAGTAATTGATTGCGGGATTACATTTGTGTGTGCTGAGTTAATTAGATTCGAAAGTTGCGGTGGTTTTGAGACAATAGAATAGTTGTAACAGAAGACTGTTTAGACTGTTCAATTTAAATGCATTCCAAATTGGAATCACTTCTGAATGATCTGACATTTTTGCCCCACTTCCATTGAAATCAGCAATTTCGAATTCATATTATATGACCTCTCTTCGTTCAGTTTAATGCAACCAGATTGACTGTAGGGTTATTTTGTAGATTAGAATTGTGTAAAGCACTGCGCATTTAGCATTCTGTCTTTTCATTTATTACTTTCATGATGTAAATAGTTCTTGACATCGTTTATAGTTTTTAATAGCGCAATATGACGACAGCCCACACTTAATTTGTATTAAATTTTCACTAACGTTCGACATATTTTGTGTTTATAAACAAAACATTGTTTTGCTTGGGTACAAAATAATAACGAATATTTATTTATTCTTACTTTTAATTAGTTATATGAAAAGGTTACGTCGATGAGCACAAAATCTTTAAGCATTTTAACTGCAAATTTTGGTTGAATTGGTTTCGAAGGATCCTTTAAGTTCGAAAGGCCAGTCGACTCCTTGATTGAACAAAGAAGGCCACAGGCTGAGGAGAAGTACACAGTCGTGATATAAGCGTCTTTGTTTAGCAAATTTATGGTCGTTATCACTTAGCAATATAGCATTCTCTACAGCATCCTTATAATCAATCTCGATTACAGCCTATGAATATATATTAGCAGTCTCGTAGTTTATTAAATTTGGTCATTTACAATCAGTCAAGGAAAAGGAAATATCAGCGTATTAGAAATAAATAGGAAAATCAGAGTTTACGCAATTGAAACTTCAAGACAGTTTTAACAATTAATTGACACTATACGGAATTTCATGACCTTCCCTACTAGTTGGTTTTGTTATCGCAGAATATGATACGATTTCTGCAAAGCCTGAAATGTTTGTTTGCTCTTATTAGTGCCTTAATTAATACCCAGAGTAGAAAATGAAACACTGATAAAAGGCGATAATATAAACTGTTCAGAGATATCGTAAAAGTAGTGCAATACAACGGCGATTCGTGCCGAAGATTTTTTGGGTTTCGTATTCTGTCACTTTTTTGCTTAGCTAAAAAAAGTGACAATAAATACGGATATTTATTATCATTTCTATATAAATTTCCAATGTTTTATAAACATATAGAGAAGATAAGAATGTCTACAGAGTGAGGGGATTCTACTTAAATTCGCATACCCTAATTAATGATAATAAGATCTTCTGTCGTCGCTTGTGCTATTTAATAAGGTTATTATTATTATTGAACATTTTCTTCTTAGGTTTAACTAGCTTTTGGAAAAAGCTTCCTCTACCATTCACCAGAGTTGTATGTTGTCGCTAATTCATATTTTACAAAATATTCATTAATAATAATTTTACTGTTTTTAAATAGACATGCTTAGAAATAGAAATTTTCACATTTCTAACTACATTCATCGCAATATTGAATAATATATTAGGAATTGAGAAGGAAAAAAATCAAAGGATATGAAAATATATAAACATATTAAATACGATTATGAATATGTATTAATTGTGATACATAATTTTAATCTTATATTTGTTATTTAACAAAAAATGTTAATCTAAGTTGAACTTTTTCGGATGTAACGTGTTCATTGACGACATAGTGCTTTCGAAGATGTTAGTAACTTGTCAAAATCTTATGGAGATGTATGTTATTTTTGAATAATTTCATGTATAAAAAACATGAAAAACAAATGTCGGTCTACGTCATCGGCTTTTTAATCACAGTCAAAAAATATATATATAACATCAGATTTATAAAGTGATGCCTCGCATTTTGTTAATTTACTTTCTAAAGGCTACGGAACACTATTACTCCACGGGAAAGCACTTATTAAGGCAACTTTACAGGGAAAAGTACAGGGTAGGCTATTATAGACAGCTAAATATGATGTAGATACATGAATAAGTGAGTACCGTCTCTGAGCATCGCGTTGGATTATCTCTTCTTTAAATGGAACACGGTGTCTCAAAGTTCCAGATTATTACTTTTTTATATAGCTTCGGAGGCTTCAGACCACATATCATTCTGTCTTAAAACGGTGCAAAGAAGGAAATGACCCGCTGCTGTAGACGGGAAAAGAAAAACAAGCGACAGGCAATCGATCATCCATTTGTTTCCGGTGGGTGAAATGGCCACAAAATTGAAATTTCAAAATATTGGAAGGAGGATATGGGCTAAGTATCCCTCAGCGCCTTCATTTCGGACTGAAATTTCCAAACTGAGGATTTTTATAGTGGTTTTATGAAGGAATAAAAAAGTGGAAGATAGAAGGCGTCTGAAATAAACAGATGTTCGGAGCTTTTTTGAATGGATTACAAATGGTTTTACACAAGATTCCATGAATTATGATGTCAGGCAGAAAAAAAATTATTTGAATAATTAACAAGATATATCATGTCCCTACATAAAGGATACAAACTTGTGACGTTAATTAGAAAAAAAAACACATTTTTTAATCTCAAATAATAATGGAGACTGCAAATAGTCTGAATAAAAAATTATTTTTTTAAAAATAATTCAAGAAAAATTATTTTCTTGATGAGTAAAAAAACCGAAAAAAAAATTTAATATTGCATTTCATAAACATTGTAATGCAATTTTTTGTTTTAATTCGGTTAATGTTTCACTTGAAAAAGGTGAAATGTATTCTTTTCTTGTTAATCATCAACTACCCTTTCATCCTGATATTTCGTTTTTTTTTCATCGAATTAAGATAATGAAATAGTGAATTACTCGTTTTTTTTTTTTTTTTTTTTTTTTGTAGCGTAATAATTCAGTGTTGACCTTCGAGTCAAGTTTTGTTTCTGCGAAGATGATTACTGGATGGGATAATAATTAAGGACAGATCAATACGTCGTTCAAAGTAAATCTGAAGAATAATCTCAATGCGGTTATTCTTCACATTCACCTATTTAGAATTACTGATTTATTGAGACCGTGTCTGTATATATATATATATATATATATACATATATATATATATATATATACACACACACTGTGTGAATATTGAAACAGCGTAGGATAATTAAAATGCTCTCATATCCCTTTAATTATACGCTGATTCTTGTACTAAATAATTCTGAATGATTTTTATTCTTTTCCTGAATCGATTTTTTTCTATGACCGATTATCTGTAAATTTCATCCGTGTAGGAAATAAGATTGTTCGAAATGAAACGTGCGACAGATTTTCGGTTAATCTGCAACAATATGCCTAGAGCTTACTGTATACCTGTTCATTATTGATGAGCAACTGGAGAACTCGACATGCGACTGGTAACATAACACTGGCCTGTCAAAGTATATTTTTATAGTCTGGTGAAAAATTTTTGTTGCACACAATTAGCAACAAGACATCAAGAAATATAGAAAAATACTTCAAAGTTTAGACAAACTATTTGGGTGTCTCTCTATCCACTACATTTTAATGAAGGATATATATATATATACCTGTCAACCGAAAGTATTTTAGTAGGGCAGTTGGTAACGGTAACGTCTGTTGACCGATAAGACCTGGATTCGATTTCAGTTGTAAGATGAGAGGAATTTATAAAGTATTTCAACTAAAGGTGAATAAGCCAGTTTCATACCTGACAGATATTTTCTCTTAAATTCTTGGTTTTCATCTTATAAAATTGTTCACTGGTCTGTTTGCAGATATAATAATTCCCCAAAGCAAATAAGCTTTGGGCTAGATATAAAGAATACTTAATCCACTCAGCCTATTGACGATGTGAAATAACACAAATCTCAGATCTGATTTCCAGGAAAAACGAACTGAATATTCTGTTGGTTTTCTTGGATAACTAATAGTTCGACCTTAATTCGTTTTTTGTATAGGATTTAAAGATAGTTACATAATCGATTTAGTCTCACAATAAACCGTATTTACAATTGTGACTTGATCGTTTCCGTTAATAAAACCAATTAATTTCGATATTTTACATTAACGTAATGTAACATTACTTTACTGTAAAGTAATGTTACACTACTTTAATGTAAAATTAAAATTTTTAATTTTACATTAAAATTACAAATTGGGTTTAATTGTAATGAATTTGTCAGCATTTTAGGACCATGTTTTAAACACTAAGCTGCTAAATTTTCGAAATACAAAAATATACAAGACACTATAAAACTCAGATTCTTGCCTTGGGTAAAACATTAATTTTCTTATAAAACTAGTTTTTTTTTTTAGATTTTTAAATTGGATTTTAATATCTCATTGAATACTTTATACGGTACAAAATATATCTTTAGAAATGCAGACAAAAACTGGCCTGTTTTTCTTCTTTACATCATGTCGATAGCGTTTTTGATACAACCACTGGCAGCTTTCCCATATTTGCTAACGTAAGCTTCAATACAGTATTTGTCTTGAAAGAAAAAAAAAAGAAGGAAAAAGAAACCCGTTGCAGAAAAATATAGTGTACTATCTGTCATGTCAACTGAAAGCATTTTTAAAGAAACATATTGTGATAAATGCTGCCCTTCTCAATAATATCGTTGCAAGCATACAAAAAAGGTTATGTGGCTAAATTTGGCTGTTCTTTAAGGAGCAATTTATGGCCCTTTGAGGGTACCTATTATAAATCAATAGTCGCTTCACCCGTTGCATGTTAAATAATGATCATTCGCTGATACTTTAATTTTCTTTGAATTCCCTAATTTCCTTTTTCCTAATACCTTTATTTTATAATTTCCTTTTCATGAATCTATGACTTTTATTATGAATATTGACGTAGATTCGTGAAAAGGAAATATTATTACCACTACGCAAACATAGGTAACTATTAACTATTGAACACAATGTAATCTTCAGAGAGAAAAATATAAATGTTTCTTCTTCCTTTGGTTTTCTTAACTTGCCGTCTACAGCAATCTAAAATGTATATCCTAGTTCTACAAATGAACCCTGGAATTTTCTGCCATTTTTCTTGCTATAAAGATATAAGCAAAAAAATGTATGGTAATTTCCTGATTCTCCATTGATGGTGTTAAAGTCTTTTTATTGTCTATAGGAATGGTGGGGGGTCCATATTTTTTTATTTTAGAACAGAGTGATCGTTTCTTAGCCAGCGACAGTACCAGTGTGTTCCGTGCTAGGGCTAAAAAGGTTATAAACTTTCTTTGATGATGTTATTATATTATTTATATTAAATAAACTGCTTCAAATTTTAATTTGAATTAATCTATTTGTACATCTTGTAATTTTTCAAATTTCAAGATGTACAAATACGTCATTTTCAAAGCTTAATTTTTCTATGGTTTATGTGGTCTATGTCTAGCTAATAAGTTACTGCTCTTGTTATATCACCTCTTATTAATCTTCTTATAATTATTTTTAAAAAAATGTTATATTTTGGGGGAAAAAAACCTGCATATAACGATTTCGTAAGCATATTATTCTATACTACACTACATTTCCACGAAACTAGATATATCAACCATAACTTAAACATAGGCGTTTCATCGTATGTGATAGTTAAGTAATACAGATCCTTGAAACAAATATCAAAGCCTCCCTTAACATTATTTTTAAGACCACGTGTCATAGATAAATAGACACTCTTTTCAACGTAGATATCGGAGACACGTAGTCTTAAAAAATAATGTTTAATGAAGTTTTTTTTTAAATATGCTACTTGACACATACATAGGGAAAAAATCGAATCGTTTGCTAAGGGTTTATGCTTGTGGTGGATATGCCCGGTTTTGTTGGAGTATTCTTTGTGAAGTATGGTGTAGAATGCTACTTGCTTATGAGATCGTTATATATATCGTTATAAATATCGTTTTATTTCTCAAAATAACTTAAGATTTGAGATTCTGAAATCACAAACACTTAAGTAACGAATTATTTCTGATTCTTAGAAGGGCCAAGCGGTTATGGGCCAATGCACTGTGGTTAACTAACAACAAATGGCAATATTACCGTAAGTTAAAGTTATATTTCATTATCACTAATGATAATGAAATATATTTCATTATCATTAGTGATAATGAAACATTATCACTAATGATAATGTATCATTAGATGATAATGATTATTATACAAAAACTGTTATTTCCTTGTTATTTCCATTTTAATGTGAATATCATTAAAATATTCATCAGATAAAAGATCTGCATTTATCAGGAGATGCACAAATAAAATGAAAATACCTTTACGCAACTGGATATTACACATGTTCAAAGGAGTAAAGCAGAACAAAATAATTTTAGATAACAATTATGATCCACGTTTCAATTTTAAAGGCCTTTTTCAACTAGTCAAAAATAGGCACAAATTTTATTGTTTATAAAATTATGGTCACAATCGGCATATTGGAAAATAATTCTGATAAACGCACTGCAAATAGCTGGTGGTAAGGTTCAGAAAATTACGAAGTAAAACAGGATGTTTTTTTTTTCTGAAGTAAGTGAATAAATAATACAAGCAAAAATGTATGGTCTCTATGTAAGTTTCCGATACACAGTATCCTCTAAGGTGTAATTCATTTTCAACTGTTAAAGGAGAAAGTACTAATCTACACTTAGTCTCAAAAAGCAGTGGTGAACGATGTAATAAGCAGAGACGACATATGACGAACAATACAGGACATACTGAAGATGGAAACACACGCCAGTACAAAAAGAAATAAGTAGATTTTGGAGCTTCAGAAAGGTTTGATTATCAGGTCGGTAATGTAGCATGTGCAGTAATAAGCTGCATGGATCTTTTAAACTGAAGAATGGTGGATACTGTGAGAAGATTGAAATCCCCCCCCAAAAAAATTCTTTCATACATCAATAAGTTTCGCTTAATCTGGGTGGGGATAAGCAATGGATGAGCTTAAAAGAATTAGGACAGTCCACGACAAGCAATGGATGAGCTTAAGACAGATTAGGTGGTAGATTGATCTGTAATCTGATGTATGCTAATGATACAGGACTCCTTTGTAATGACAAGGAAGAACTGGAATGAAATCTTGACAAATTTAGTGAGATCAGTAAGAACAGAGGACTTCAACTCAGTCCTAGCAAAGACAAAGATTATACTTCCTAAAAGAATTATATAAAGGGAAGCTCCTGAGAAGCACGTGTACCGTAACGAAGAAAAAATTGAGGAAAACATCAAGATCAAGTACCTGGTATCCATTATTAATACGAAGAATTGATGATCAGAAGACATCAGAAGAAGAAGAAGAAGATTAGGTATGTCTAAAACAATGGTCTAAAATCTGGAAGGATGGATCTAGCTCCACGGGAACAAAGCGCAGCTTTTTTTCCCACGTATGGGTATGAGAATTGAAATCTAAAGAAGTCTGATAGGAAATATATAGCGCCTTTTGACATGCGGTGCTACAGAGTCTGTTGAGGATGTCATATACTAAAAGGTGGATAAATAGATGACTACTAGAAACGATCGGTATACCTTTGAAGCTCATTAAGGATATTAACAGAAGAAAGTGAAGCTTTGGAAAGGATGGAAGGAAGACTTCTCAAAACAGTGATAGAAGGTAAAGTTCCTGGAAAAACAGGAAGGGGTGGTAGACCCTCAATGGAATGGATGGGGTTTCTAGATAAACTGGTATTCAGAGAACTGAAGCCTCCAGAAAAGCATATAATAGGATCACCTGGTGAGGACTGGTGTGGCAAATCACTGAGCATCACAGTAATTGAACGATGATTGCAAAATTATCTTTCAGACGTATCATATAAGACTGAAACCGTCACATAACTCGCATCCATTATTTCTTAAATATAACCAAAATATAGAGATTTCGAATTCAATTAGGTTTTATATTAGTTTAAGTTTTTGAGGTCATTCCTTTCTAGTCGAAATAATCATCGTGATGTTCTTATACTATAAATAGAATGCTTTTAGACATAAAAATGATAAATTTCATGAAATGCTGCAAAAATATTGTGCAAATAATCTTAAGTTTCATACTCAAAATCTGTATTTACGAATTTGCAGTTCTTATACTGATTGATTACATCTGTACTAATATTACTAGCTTTCGAGTGCGTAATAAGAAATAGATTATAATCTAAAATAATGATAAAAATATATCTACCTGTATTTACTGCAAAGGGAAGACAACGAATTTTATAGCACTAGAATTCCAGTCTTTTCTTTTTCTCCCTCTCAGTATTATTAGCTATCGATGTTGGTTAACTTCTGTGTACATTAATAGAACATATACACTTTGATATTTTGAAAATGTTGACGTGTTAGTTGAAGTCATTAACTAATAGAAATGTATGTCGTGAATGCATTTATCTATGCATTCACACTATATTTACAAACAATTCCATTTATATTAGCGTGGAGCTTTAATTTAAAAAAAAATAAATTAATTAAAACTTCTAAGTAAAGATAAATATTAGAAATGCATTGACTTGAATCTCTTCAACAAATACGTACCTGTCACTGCATTGAATAGAACTTAGCGTTCATTTTGAATATTCTGTTTTTGACTGAAGATAATCAGCACATTTCAAAAACCAGTCCACGACAAGGACAAGCAGAAAATTAAATCATTCTGTTCTCAGCGTTGGCGAGCGTATGAAGTCAAGAAAGCGTGAATTCAAAATTCTTCATCCAGCGCAAGCTTAGTGAAGGCTGTTCTCTCGGTCACAGCACTTAGGTACACAACCGAAGCCTTTATAGCAGCATTTCGATCTAACCTCACTTACATAAACATCGAAGTGCAGCTTACCAGGTATACGACCCCAGAGAGAAATTTTAATTCAATTTATTTTTAGGAGGGTGAACGATTTTACGAGTCAAAAACTTTAACCTTTACTTAAAGAAATTGCTTAAAATGGGAACTTTACTACTGAAGTTTGCCTTTTAAATTCCACGTATATCATATGTGCATTTAAACTGATTGTATACGCTTATACTGCTACCATAAAATGGGCATCAGTTTCTTTCAATATGGCAATATAGCTGATGTGGGTGGAAAAGTATTAAAATATCTAAATAATTAAAAAATTAATAACAGAATTGAATATTTTTGGAAAAAAGTAACTATTAAGAGTTATTTGAAAAAGCACTCCTCTTTATGCTATTATTTTCTTAAGATAAATTTATCTTATAATGGAAAAATAGTTTACTAATTAGAGCAGGGATGGCACCGAATGACTAGATTTTCTCGCGAGTATATTTCTGGAAATTTATCTAATTAAAAAGCGAAAATAGAAATCATAGAAGTCCATTAAGTCAAAAAGGCTATAAGAAATCGTTTTTATTGTCAAATCCACAAGAATATAAAAAAAGCAAAAGAAAATAAATGAAAATAAATTTATATATCCTTATTTCATTATATATAATCACAATGATATTATTAGCCATTTTAAATATATGCATTTTGATATGAAAAAATGCAATTCCCCCCCCCCACACACACACAAATGATATTCCATTTTCTGGACAATGTACACAAATATAACGAGCATACACTGTTCTTTTGTAGTAAATCTTGTGTGCAAATTTACCATGACGTAGTTTTTGTCTTAAGTAATATCACTAAATGAATATTATGTACTGCACTTCATTTCTAAGTTATGAGGAGTAATTTGTCTTCCATATGCTTCCGGTGGCATAGTGAATTCCTAAAATAAATAAATATGTATGTGTACATATTCAAATTTTTAAAGAATTTAAGCAGAGAAATCACGCTTATAAGATAAAATTACATAAATTAACGAAAAAATATTAATTAAAATATTTAATAAAAAATGAAACAAAAATGCAAATACAAGTAAAAATGAAAGCATTTCTTATTATTATTATTACTGTTATTATATAAGAGCATCTCCATGGGGTCCTTAGTATCATAATGGGTGGTCCATTAATATCAAAACTAACCAATGTAGTACACAGCTCGTAATCATTTCACTCCAAAATTCATAGCCGTACACTTTAGTCATATTTACTGAAGTTTGTTCTCTCTTTCTACTCATATTAATATTCTATTTTAAACAGGCCTGCAAAATTTCAACATTATCTTCTGTCTATTGCTCTACCCAATTTTGCATCATTTGCTAACAACTGAATATTTCTTCTTATATCATTTTCTATATAATTAATGTACAAATTAAATAATAGTGGCCCAAATACAGAGCCCTGTGGCACGTCGCTAGTAACATGCCATCTATTACCGGATTCTACTCCTAAATAAAGCTAATAAACCATATAGTTTAAAAGTGAAAAACAAAAAAAAAAAACTGTCCCTCAGTTCAATTAAAATAATGGGATTAATTCCTAACTTCGAACTATTTGCTCTCCTTTATACAATTGCAAAATAAGTCTTATTTTTAACTTGTGTATTTTATCTTTTCAATGATGATGATTATATTCATTTTGGTTTTAACTGCATCTTGGCTCAACCTTTGATTTATTAGATTCAAAATGTATAAATGTTTTTGCAGCTGCAGCGGAGGTCAACACTAAAAATCGATATTTATTATTTTGATTTTTGCAGCAGAAAAACAAAACTGCACTATCATGGATTCGGTGGTCTATTTTTGAGTCACTAGCACAATATGATATGTATATTGTCATATATTCTATCTTAAAATTAATAAAATGTGTAGGAATATGATAAAGTAGTCATCTTTTAGGTGCCCTTTTTAACAACTTCCTATTAGCATAGAGAAATTCTACTTGGAAGTTTTTCATGAAATTTGACAATTATAACATTGACTAAAACGTTGTTGAATAATCAAGTTTTAGATTTCCCTTAAAAAACAACCAAAAAATAAATCAACATTACAAAAAGAACAAAATGTTGGATTTTTAAGATCATACGATATTTCTTAGTTTGGACACCATGCAAATGTTTAAATTTATATATATATAAACTGTAGAAATTTTGAAGTTTATCAGAGATCTTATGAGAATCATTATCTTAAACTCTATGATAAATTAAATTTCGATTCAATAAATTTCAAAATTTCTAAGCTTATCTTGAAAGCTTGCTATAAAATATGCTTGGATCTATAATATCATCCATTTTGATATCTTAGTTATGCCAATTGATGATTTATGGCTCTATATTTAAGTTAATAATGGCATGATTTCTGTGTTTTTTATTATTATATTTAAGCAATTTATGAGATTCCATATAAGCTTATAAAGAAATATTTCTTTGATCGCTTCTTACAAAATCTCATTGAAATATGATAAACCATTTTCAAATGTTTCATATTGCGTGATTTAAAGTTTATGGTGTGTCCATCCATCTACTGATAACATTCAATGAACACGGTAGTAGTGTTCGGTGCCACTCACACCACATAGAGTACATTAATTAGCGTCGTGTAAACAGACACTGTCACTGACATTGAGATGAAACATCCACTAATTAGAGCTACGATACCATCAAGGAACCCGAGAGATGTCACTTCATCCACAGTGCGCAGTTTCTTAATTAACCTTATCTCAGCTTCCAAACATTGCTTAGACAACAGCTTTTGCAACCAAAATACAGAAGTAACAAAACCTAAGCAAGCACCTATTGAGCAATTAACATTAGGACCATCAAAAAAAAAAGTCCTATGAGAATAAAAGTAGGAAGAATGTAAAGTGTTCTTCAATTAATCGTTTAATTATTTAAATCTCATTTACAGATATCAATGCATAACATTAAGCATTAGGAATCTTTACCAAGGCTCTCAGCAAACCAAACCATCAAAGTCCGCATACTATTAATTTTTAAACGATTGCCGTCGCATTTCTATTGTATTATAATCTAGAGGGAATAAATGATTGGACTCAATATTAAATAACATTCTTTCCAGTGCAGCATACCCTAATCGTCTTAAAATTAGATTTTATGAATTCCTTCTTCTTTCTCAAAAGCCATGAAAATGTAGCTATTTATCTTCCTTGAGTTCGTTTGTCATTCTTAGCTAACGCATGTTAACCTATGAGGGAAATTTCTTTGGTTAAATGAGTACATAGTGATAAATCGTTCACTTTTATATAAATATATTTTTCTAACTCTCTGACATGGGGGCATAGTCATAATATATTTTAGATGTATTTTGCGAAAATGAACACAAAATTGCATGCGTTATTTGTCCGTCCGTATGCACTTTTATATCCAGACTTTATCTTAATCGATTTGACTTGCATTTTGTGCATTTGACTCCTTACAAAAAAAGAAATGGAGCCATTCCGAATTTTATTTCAGTCAGAGCACTTTCAAGAGCACAAAGGGACAAGATATGTCGAAGTAATATATTGCAATTACTTCGATCTCGCCATGTGGAATTTAATGAAATTTGACATTCATGATGTACACAGATTAATTCATTCCACTGATTCGATTTGGTTTCAGTCAATAAATTTTTATCGGAAAAAACTGACAAAATGATTCCGAATAAATTTCTCTTTTCAGTTTCAATTTTGGTTTCAATGATCCAAAAAGATAAACAAGAGTTGACCAACCGAAATGATATGTCTACTGTACACAAGCTAAAAAAAGGAAAAAAAAAGCATAATGCTCGCATTATAAACGTTCAATAAATTTTAACACACTCAGGATATTTACATAAATCCACTGCGCTATAGATTTCTTTGAATAACGTGAAAACGCAACTGTAATAATGATGTATTGTATGTAAAGAAATAAATATCAGAGGAATTAACCCTTACACGAATGTAATTGATTGATTATTACGCTAATAAGCTGTAATTTTCGTTATTACAATACTGCTTGAATGCTTGCAGAGAGGTCATTTCTTGTTGTAAATAATTCGTTCACTGCAATTATTTTTACACATTCTTTATGGTAACATATTTTGCTATTCGTGATTCATTAATACCATCATTCCCCTTCACGTGTACAGTGCAAGCATCACGATCAATGTCTTCATATATTTGTTTACATCATTTTACCCCAGTGAATCAAGCTTCACGTTTAGGCTACGAGATCTTGCCTAAATGCTAACCAACATTGCCATTGTTACAGACACAATGCTGTTCCACAAACGTGACATTGTCTGAGTAAGAACTCGACCCTCAGTACCAATTGGACAATTGACTGAAAAGTACTTCTTCCAAAGGCGTGCGATCTATACAAACATTTTTCCCCGTGTCCTGAGGAGGTGGCAATGAGTTACTCCCAGATATCTTTTTTTCCCCTATAACGGCCAGAAAAACAAAGACAGTTAATTAATATAATATACGGCTTCATAGTCCTAGTTGCTTCGGCCACAATTCGAACGAAAAAAAAATCGAAAATATGAAGGCTTTATGCCAATGAGAATATTTCACTGAAGAAAGTAATCATTTCCGGTTTTAAAACGGAAATTTAAATATTAGACAACATTCGTGGTGTTCTTATCAGTAACAAAATGAATATATTTTATTGTTGTGAGACCCATACTGGTTTAACCTATACAAAAACACGTTGTTAACACGATAAGTTTGCACGCTAATAATAAAGTCAATTTGGACCAACATAATTTAGCCAATAAACCAAGATTACCTGGATGTAATACAATTATCTTCGGTTATGCAGTAAAACTGTATATTGATGAGAATGCATGTGACTTTATGGGATTGATGCTAATTTGCACTAAGCTTAGTAAATACGATTAAATTATTTTATAAAAACGTTATTTCCATGCAATATAATCACAAGATTTAAGATTTAAAAAAATGGATGCAAATCAGCAAGAGAAGTTCTATGACTCGACTGTCAAGGCATATGAGAAAACACTCGAAGTGATAAAACGATCTTTACTGTGTATTTCTCAGATGACTGAGTTAAAGCGCGAAGATGACATATGAGGAAATGGATTCCTCTGCTGTACACTCTGATAAAGTTTAGCAATGTTATAAGGAATCTTTAATAAGATATTGTGTTTATAATATTCTCAATGAAGTGAAAATTCAATCATGTGTGTATAAAAAAATTCTCATAACCTTCAACTCACAATGTTATTATTTTAAAGAAATAAGGTTTTAGATTTGTTATTCATCCATATATAAATGCCGCTCTCCTACTAGATTGATATCGTGGATTTTTTCCTCGCAATGACTGAGTCACTGAATTTGACTTACATTGGACAAGGCTAAAAATAATGAACATGATTTGAAACGATCAAAAAGTGCCTTTGAATTTTCCTTCCAAATCCCTATTTGGTTTTGGTATGAAAAGCGGATAATATAACCTTACAACCTTAGTTTCTTCGGCTATAATTCCTAATAGCCAAAAATTGATAACGATTTAAATTTCCCAAGTGAAATCAAAACTAAAATGTCTAGACACAATTGAATATAGATGCCAAGTACACAATCTCATAAAAATTCTGTTTACTCAAAAGCTTAGTATTTCATTAATATCCATAATAAATACGGTGCTGATATATATTTGAGAAATCTCTTCTTTTAAACATTACAAGTTCTTAAACATTCCAGGTCAGAAGCAATTAAAATATGCTTTTCTATAAATCTTTCATTTACGTTTCACTTCAGTAATTAATAAGAGCACTTAAGTTTTTAAATAATAGGAATAAATTGCACTTATCAAAACGAAATATGAAGTAATTCGACAGTTAAGTATTATAACTGATAGATTTCCTAACTATTCAGACTGTGAATAATAGAAATAACAAAAACGAAGAAAATGGTAAACAAAAATCCCGAGCTACGTTGATAATCATCAGTAAACAGATGAAGAAAGTCTACGTTGTATTGCAAGTGGCAAAAATATATCAAGTTAAATATTATTAGATCCGCAGATTGATCCTTCTGCTAATCTGGTTGACAGAAGGACAGCATCTCTACCATCAGATTTACTGGCAGAGCAACGTACCGTAGTGGTCTGTCACTTCAGAATAATTTATTTAAATGTATTATGTATTATAAATTGCATTATACTGATGAGAATTATACAGAATGCTTCCAAGTGTTAATGCATCGCATTATTACTTAAATATCAGTACAATAATGCAAATATTTAGCACTTCTGATGTTAGTGTTCGTATTTTGAAGTATATTGAAAATATAGCTTACAATAAATGCATGCAGTACTCTTCAGGACGAAAGCCTTGATTTTTTTTTTCATAACTGGAAATACCATTTACCAAAAACTGATTCTAGAATACTTTGAAATGTACGTCTTACCCATGCTACTTTTATGCGACTTTTTTTCTCAATTTTCTTCCCTACATGTGTCTCCTCTAGGGGAAACTTTCGAAAAGATTTGTATAGAAATTGGCTATTAATACTTAAAAATTTAAACGGATCGACAAAATGCGGGCTTAAAAGCGTCACATGAGTAAAATTGCCTTTTACCTTTAAGTGTATACATCTTGTAACGCTGTATATAAACTTGGGCCTGAAGCTTAGAATGGCTTTCAGAAAATCTATTTCGCATACTTATTAAAATAGCAGGGAGAGCAGAAATTCTGCCGTACCTCGCTAGATATGGATAAGTGGGAGAGGGTAAGAAAACATAAATAAGGAATTACTTTTTACATATTAAAATAACTTGATCTCAAAATGTATTTTTATTTATTATGTTATAGTAAGTAGTATTAGTAATACATTTTACAGAGTATGATGCTGTCTTGTACTTGGACTAATTTTGGAATTTAATTTACAAGGACTAATTCATATTTCATTTACATAAATAATGAAATATATATATATATATATATATATATTTGGAGAGAAACGAAAGTTGAGCTTATTGTTTGCGGATTAATAAAGGAACATAATCATAATTGATAGTGGTGAATTTATGTATTAAGCTTTTCTTCTGTCTGGAGTTGTTCTGGATGCTATACATATCAAAGATGAGTCTTATAAATTCGTGGAATAATTAATCCATCATTTTTGTTCAGATTTGGATGATGTTTCAGCATTTTGCAAGCGTGTTTGAATTTTTTTGAATTTTCTTTTAAACCAGGTTTTGATGCGGTGTAGGGATTTAGTGCTTTCCGGTCAATTCTGTGACATGTTTGGAGTGCGTGGTTTGATAGGCCCGTTTTACCATAGTGGAGATATTTAATGTGCCGTTTGTTCATCTTTTCTAATTGGGATGGTTGCTTCCTGTTCCACTATGTACGGTATGTTACAGGTACACTGAAGTTTGTAAACTCCTGGGTGGGCAAGGTATGGAAGAGGATCTTTGGAAGAGCTAAGTAAATTTCTTAATTTTGCCTATTTTTTTGAAAGTTGTCTTAATGTTATAATTAAATAGTGTTCTATCAATTATTTTTTCTAAAATGCCCCTGATGTAAGGTACGGCTATGATATTCTTGCAATATTTTTTACTTTTAATGGCATTTTTA
Source organism: Typopeltis vanoorti (assembly GCF_054136105.1). Taxonomy (NCBI): domain Eukaryota; kingdom Metazoa; phylum Arthropoda; class Arachnida; order Uropygi; family Thelyphonidae; genus Typopeltis; species Typopeltis vanoorti. Next base: position 84,530,095 of record NC_143556.1, on the reverse strand, counting down.
TGGAGGATCTTGTGAACTGTTTTTTTTTTATTGTAGCCGTTTTTTTACAAATGTTTGGCTGATAATTTCAAATTCTTGGTTCAGGGCTTGTTTATTGGAGCAAATTGTTAGAGGCTGTATTTGAGGGTGATGATGATTCCTAGATTTTTTGTTCGGTAGTGGGATGAATTTTCATGTATGTATTGGCTTCTGTGTGAAGGTTTGTGGTAGACTGTGAATGATAAGCAGCCTGAGGGAAGATATGTGACAAGTGTGTCTAGAAAAGAAAGAGAGTTGTTGTTTTCGATCTCGATGGCGAATTAGATACGTTTGTGTTATTTGTTCAGGTAGCTTAGGAATGTGTTAAATTTTTCGCGACCAAATGGACAAAATATCAACTTATCTGAGCCTGACTTTGAGCTTTAGGCTAACTGAATCTAGAGTTCATTGCTCGAAGTTTTCCATGTAAAAGTTAATTGGGAGGAGCGGAGGAGCCCATGACTGTACCTTCCTTTTGTAGGTAAAATTATTTTGCCTCGCGAAAATACCCGGAGCGGAGTACGTGGGCAAAGAGGGTCGTGATATCGGGTGGAAATATGTCCTGGGGGAGAGAAGAATAGTATCACTGATCGAGACATTAGTGAAAAGGGCAGTTATGTCAAAGCTGACTAATAAATCTTCGTCTGTGATGTTTCGAATTTTTGTTCATGAAGGGTTGTGTATTTTTATGCAGAAGGAGTAAATGACCTACCAACTCCTTGAGTGTGGCCTCTTTTCTTGGCTAAGTGATAATTCAGGCTGTCGATTCCTTCAACTATCGGGCGTAGTGGTGTGTTTTGTTCTGTGTATTTTTTGGCAGGCCATAAATTCTGAGAGCGTGGGCATAATGCGGTATTAGTTTTTTGGTTGTTTTCTCATGATCACTGATTTGATTAATTCTGTTGTTTTCTTTTTAATGCATTTTGTAGAGTTGTAGTTCACCATTTGGCACGTGTTGTGGTCAGATACCAAATGGTTCATTTTTTCAGGTATACTGTTCGATCAAGGATAGTTTGCTTTATCCGCTTTTGTAATCAATTCGGTTATTTTTTTAAAGATTTAAGGGCTACTCTTTCTGCTTTGGTTAGGTTGCAAGTCAGTTCTTTATTAGAGTTTAATATCTGCGATGTTTCCATTCATATTTTGTCGGCTATATTGGAGGGGAGAGATTTTAGACCTCTTTCAATGAGATACATGAAATCTAATTTATTTTGAAATAAAATCTAATCTGCTGCAAACCTACACACACAGTCCAATACACACATAAAAATTCATACTACCATCCAACAAAAAACTAGGGTTTATCAGCACCCTCAAATACAAAGGTCAGGTTAGGTGAAATAATTAAGAAACATTTAGATTCATCTTACTTTTGTATAGTGCAGTGTTATACAGCTTGTATTCTGTACATATATATGTTTTTCTGATGATGACCTCAATAAAGAGATCGAAACGTCGAATGTTTCTTTATTAATGTTAAGTAAAGTAATTATTCTAATAGAACACTGAATGGACTAGTGTTGGAAAATAATGAACGCAGCATTTGGTCTTGTGATAGAAGAATCCGTTTATCCCAGACTCTTCTTTATGCTCCAGAGACCTTTGTTAGAATTAACGGATGTTAGGATTCTTGATTAGAGCTAGAAGCAATATCACTTATCACCCCAATACCAGCACCTTTGTAGGTATTTCAAGGTTTAATCTAAAAGCGTTGTCCAACATTTTTCTTCTATTTCATGCATATTATTGTCATAAATGCTTCGAAATATACAAATAAAAGAATGTTTAAGTTTTTTTCATGACTCTGTTGCAGAGGGTGATCAGGATTTTCATAGTCGAACTACTACCACACCAGGTGTAATGCATACCGTCCTAGCTGATTATTGATTATTATATAATCTAGACGATTAATAAGCAATATAAAACTCTCAGCGGTGTTTTTGGTGCTCCCACGCCTACTACGTTGTGGGCTTAAAAGGTTGACGTTTCTTCAGATCTGACCTTTCGGCATCACTGACATCAGTCGGCTGTGTTGCAGACGCTTATATCATCGTTTTTAGACTCAGGTGTCATGCATTTCTTCCTCTATGCGGTTGTCTACAACAGCGTTGTTCCTTGGTAGTGGATGCAAATATGCAATACCATTAAAAGATCATCTTTCTTTCATTGGAAAATCCGACTGATTTTATATGTAAAAAAATGTTCATAAATACTTCGATTTGTTCTTAATAAGAATGTTTTCAAAGACACCATTTTGTCTCGTTCCTTCTGTTTGGTACCGTCAACGTCTAAAAATAGGCGCTTCTAAATGGCAGATGATTTCAACGTGCGTTATTATTTTATTACACCAGTAGGTGGCAAAAGCTTATTATGGGAAAAATAACCCAAAATAATTAGAATGGGAAAAATAACCCAAGTGAATTATGCCTGGCTGTGTGCATTTACCAGTTATTTGTTTCTGTTTCGCTGGAGAAAATCTACCGCTTAGGAGAGTTAATAAAAAAAAATAATTATAAATAAAATCTCAGATCTCCTGAGTCAGATTGATTCTTACTGAAGTATAAGGTCATGTTTGATCTTGTTTGATTTGTTTGTAAATCCTAACTGTGTCCTTCCATGCCTGAGCTGGGTTCAGTTCTATTATAGACAAATCAGAAACCCACTGATCTTTTTTTTTCCCTAGAAAGTGTCACGCAGTAAAACGAATCAGAAATAGAAATGTTGTCATAGAGATTGAATAATTACTAAAGTTTTATTAAACAAACAAAAGATTTAGGCAACATTAATGTTTTCGGTCACAAATTCTTTCTCGACTAATTAAAAAGAATATTTTGAGCATAAAAATTATCATTTCATTGGTAATGTGTTAACAAACGAAAAAAACTGAAGTTTATTTTTCCTTCCTGGATTAAAAATAATTTATCAGTGAAAAAAATAAAAAATGAAGCGAACGCATCTAGTTGCACACATTCTCCATATGAGTTTTGTTACATTAGAGTGGTTTATCAGCATTTAGTTGAACTACGTAACAATTAGCTCACGAACCACAGTTTTTATTGATCATGCTTTTAGTGGTGTGATGAACAGATAATCGTTATTCTTAATACAGATACGTTAAAGCGATATTTTACCTTCTTTTAACGAGTTAGTCATTTTCTGCAGTAAAAATATTATCTTTAATTATTTTTTTCATTGCATGGAAAAAATTTTACATTCTACAATTTCATAACACAAATTTCACGATAATCGTGGAATCAGACTAAGAAGAGACGGGGACACTTATTTAAATATGATCTTGAATAATCTCTAACCAGAGATTGCAGTTGAATTTAAACGATTTGTAGTGAGAGTTAAGATGTTGTGACTTTTCCAATAAATAAGTAATATATCGATTCAGAACAAACACTAAATTTTCCAGTGTTTATTTCTCATAATTTTAAATTTTCAATCATTTTCTTGTTTCGAGGGCAATTTAAAGATGAAGAATATAACAACAAAGTCAACAAATTAGAGTCCAGAAGTTCTAAAACTCAGATATTTGTCTTGAAGAATACCTGACTTATTACTGCTATACTTAAAGTATTAAACATGCTTTTACTTTCATTTTATATAATATTAGAATTTTTATGACATTTTGTTTTGAATTTTAAAGGATGCCAGAAATATTTACAAGGCATTCTTAATAGAACACAAGATAGCTGATCTAATATAAAGTTGCAATATCCCCCCCCACACACACACTCTTTGGAAAATCCGGCATGAGACGTGCTTAAAGACAACTGAATGTGGCGATGGAGTTAACTGTTCTCTTTTAGAGTAAATTAGATTTATAGAAAGTCAAGTTACTATGCCATAACAAGAATGGAGGCGAGATTGAAAAACTCACTTTATCTTTATTTCTTCAGGGATAAACCCTAAGAGAGTTACTTTCTTTACTATTAATATGGGAGATGTGAATTTAGGTACTACTTTCGACGTTTATAAGTTAATACGAGTAAAATTAAAACATAATAAAGTGACGCAGGATGATGAGAGAGGATTAGTATTATTGTAGAACAATAATCTTAAGATGTATAATTAATGATGATAAGATAAAAAAATTAATCAATGACTATCAAACATTAGAAATAACAAAAGAGTCCTGACGATACGATAACTAGCATTTGAACCACAAATATTATCAACCAATATTCGGTTATCTGCAATTGAGTTGCAATTGACAACTTAGTGAAATGTCATGTAACAGGATTCTCTCTGATGTATGAAAATTCCCTGTGTAGTCCTTTTGGATTTAGGTTCAAATCCCGTAAACGATGCACCGAACGTTTTTCTGTCCTTTATGTTTCGTCAGATCAGAGAAGGCTACGAACAAGCTTCGGTGAACTTTTTGCATTAGAATCGCTGAAGATCTCAAATTTTGTGTTAATCAGTTTGTTCAATGATGATGATAATATCACTTTTATGAGATTTACTAATAATAATTTAGAATTATTTATTTTTATGGTTTTAACAAGACAGAGAGTACGGTTTGGTTTCGGAATTAATTTGCTATTCATGATTTAAGGTGGTTAATATCTTAGAGGTGGAGAAGATGCGGGATCTGTGAGATGGTTGTAGACAAGGATCTAAAATTTCGGGGAAATATATATATATATATATATATATATATATATATATATATATATATATATATATATATATATATATATATATATATATATATATATATATATATATATATATATATATATATATATATATATATATATATATATAGTGGTAGGAAAATGCGAATGACTTGGAACCACTACTCAGTACGCAACAATATGAAAGGCAGCATTCTTCTCTTCATCTTTTTCAATCAGATAAGAATTAATCTTGCTTTTCACTGGCTCATATTTAATTCATTAGCGACAAAATATTAACCGAATTACTAGCGGTGCAACCATCCAAATGAACTTCTAAACCGAAATAAATGAATGAATATTAGAAAGACTCTAGTATACAGAATCCTGGGAAAAAAATGAAAAAAGAATTGAACTGATGATTAAAATAGTGATTGAAAGTTTAGTCATTTTTACTGAGATATGCTTGGTATAGATTTGTCCATAATTGAATACGAGATCAATTCTGTTATAATCACATTTTTAAATCCCATTACTGATGATTCTGCATTCAAGAACTTGATTAATTAATGATAACAACATTTATTTTTGTTATATTTTAATGAATGAACTAGATGGCGTTTTTATTGTTTGTTGTTTCGTTGTAAAAAAAAAAAAACAATTGCAAAATGTCATTTAATTAATTTACTCAACAACAATGAAACATTTAGTATTGTTGAATCATAGATTTTTTTTTATTTATTTGAATGCAGATGAAAAATCACATCGGCATAATTATAATAATCAACAAATTCGATAATAAATTAAGTGTATATCGTTTGGTTTTAATTTTTGAGGTGTTTCAACCAGTTATCTACTATATGTATCAGAAAGTTTTATGGGAAGTACATTGTTGGGTATTATCTAACTTTGTCCAGTACCTTAATTTTCTCAAACCACTCTTTCAAAGATCACGTGGTTTTATTAGATTTCGTTCTTTCATTGTGAACAACCAGTACTCCCTGCTGTCTATTATTTCCAACAAACTCAGTGATTGTACGGAGTTAGACTTATTATTTTTATCGAAAAGTTTATGATATTTTGTAAAATTCCAAATCTAACAAAAGAACATCGTGAGTTTTCTGTCGAATGACTGATCCCACGGTGCCCTACACTCTGCTACAGCTGTTTCTGCCCTCACGTTTGGGGAACAAGTCAGCTAAGAAGGTGTAATGTTTCACCATTAGCGAAATTCTCTGGAAAGTACGAAACCTTTGAACAAGAGAAGGAAACCAGAATAACAGTAGAAAGAAACTTGGATTTATAACATTTTTTTTTGTCTTTTCCTCATTCCCTGTTGACACGATTTTATTTATCGAATATATCCAGCCAGACGTTATTATGTATAGGAACTCTGATGTGGGAAGTTATTCTTTCAGATATTTTCATTGTTGTCAATTGCCGTCTGTTATTCAGCAAAACGAATGACGTCAGTAGATGTTTTTATATTTTGTTGATGAAACGATTTTTCAGACTTCTGGGTAGACATTTAAGATTTACAGAATTTTTATTTGCATTTCAATTATTAGTGGATAGTAAACAAAATATTGCCCTTATTATATTTATTATATTATTTTATCGTTTATTCATTACTTAGACTGCTATTTCGAATCTAGTTTAGATTCGAAAGTTTTTTAATTACCGATTAAATCATTCTAATAATTTAAAAGATTACCTGACACCAGGTATGAATCAGGCAACAACCCATCTGCTGAAAATAGACATTATTTAAAAACCATGCTATGTAACCGTGTGTGTTCGATCTTGATTTGTAGTATTTTGATTGCATCATCTTGGTTGCAGATATAATGATAGACTAAGATCCAGTAAAATAGTTATAATGTTTAGATGAAATAGAAAATCTTTGTTGGTTGAAATTAAAAGAGGTTTTTTTTTCCAATTTTTTATTTCAAAAAATTCTCCATGCAAGCAGAATGATTTATTTGGTACTTTTCCATACGTTTCACCTTCACTCGCTTTAAGTATTTTAACCATATTGAAAGACCGAATAGTTATTTATATTTATTCATAAAATTTATTCATTTTTGTTCCTGCTTTGATAATGGAAAATATGTCACTTAATTCTGTCCATTCAACCAAAATGTAATACGACGGATGTTTCAAGGATTAGATATTTCAGGAAGAACCTTCCTGAAATATTTAACCCTTACACACGCGCAGACACACTGAAAAGAACCTGAAAATCTTTATTCTTCTTACTATAAAAACAAAGTGTTATAAAAAGCAACAAAGTTGTCGTCAGTGTTAATTCAATAACCTCTGATTTTTATAATAGGGAATTCATATGTGCGCCATTTATCAGTATATCAATGTTTCGCTTCTGTTTTCTCTATTAACTTATTCAAATTTGGAGTGTATTTATAGCACATTAAAACAGTACCATTGATTTCGTACTATCGTCTAACAAAGTTCTCTGGTAACCAAAAAAATAAAAATGTTAAATATACATATATGTTTATTTTTAATCGTTAAATTTGGTATTAATGTTTATGGCATCAAGTGGGAGACCAGATGCTAATTTCAGTGTGTTGTGATTGGTTTGCAGTTAGCGTTTTTTATTATTATTTTTATTTGTTTGGTGGTTTTTATCGTAAAAGAACAAGTAGCATTATTTGAATTTTTAACCTAAAATATGCTCTAAAATCCGTATTTTCCAGTCCTGAGTGCTTGGTGTAGCCAGTTGCTAAACTTTGTCTTAGATATGCGGGTTTCAAATTTTCAGTTAAATAAAATAATCAAAACAATTCAAAAAGTACTATTACTTTATTAGATAAAAAAATAATAATAAAGATAATTGGGAGGCGATTAGATTTTTTTTTCCTGAAAATAATAATGTGATATATTTACGGTAACGAAAAGAATAACTTTGCGAACACCTTTACGATATAACCTTAATGCACTAATATAGACTTTTAAATAAAACGTGACTTTGAATGTGCGATACAATAGTAGTACAGGTCATGTAAATATGTAAATGTTGCTCATTTTTATAAAACTTTCACAATTTTCTGCATTCGTGTAAATTACACAGATCTATTGCTTATAGGTATAACTACCAACTGAAGCTTCCCTTGGCTCCTCTTTGTATTTTATAAATTTTAGTACCATTTAATGTGTATTTTCCCTCAGCCTACTGCTTGGTGTAGTAACAATGCCAGTTTACAAGTGAAATATTATAGGGAACGAAAGTTTTTTTTTATTTTCTCGCGAGTTCCCAGGAGAGAAATACCCTCCATCTCCGTATGCGACTGAATAACTCGGCTCTGATTGAAAAGCTCTGATAAAGTTCTTTACTCCATAAACCATATTCGAAACCACATGAATCCGTCGAAACCAACTGAGCTAATTAGGCCCTACGTTTTAATAGCAAGTGTTCTCCAAGCAATTGCACTATAGGCATGACGTGTTATTTCCCCTCCCTATCATATGAAACCAATTTTTGACTATCATTTTATAATAATACGCAATATGAAATGCTACATGTAGCCCGATACAAAGTAAATAGATACTTAATATAGTGTTTTTTTTAGTGTCTTCTAAAACGGTTGTTTTAGAAGACAACTTCTTTAACAACTGTTAAAGAAGTTGTCTCAAACTTCTTTAACAGTTGTACTGAATAATTGTGAAGATATGATCGGGAAATTTTCTTGTCGCTTTATTCAAGTGTTTAGAGATCCGATTCCTTTGTAATTCTCAGAGATATGTCATAAAGGCAATTTAATCGAATAGGATGATGAGAAATCTGGTGGTCAGAAATTAAACTAAAGAATCAGTTATCTTCATTAGAAATATGCACTGCTTATATAAAATTAACTATCACTAGTAGAACTGTACACATCTTTTTTCGCTTTGCATTTGGACACTTTCTTGGCTGAATTGCCTCTCTTCATTATAATAATTTTAATTATAATGAGAACTTCGCTACCTACCTAGAAAAGTTAGTTCAATGGTTTGTAAAGAATAAATCTTTTTAGACGGGAATGAGATCTAAATAAGATGGAAGATTTATTTTATTTTATTTTTGTCAAAGGTCGAATTTTCTCCTCTGAGAGGGCAGTCAAACCAGCATGTGAATACATGAAGTTTCAGCAGATATAATTACCTGAGAACATACCAGTGATAATATTTGAAGTAGGCGAAAAAATAACTATGATATATTGCTATAACACAGTCGTAAAAATGCGATTTGAATAGATGCAATTCAGAATGAAAACCCGGTATTATTCGTTTCGGACCACCTTATATTACAAAAATTGCATAATTATACCCCCTTCATTATTCTAATATTTTGAATAAAGAGGAGTGATGACAATGAACAAAAAAAAAAAAAAAAAAAAAAAACTAAATACGGTGATGAATTTTATTTTTTTTTTATTTAAAAAAGAAGTTACAAATTGTATTATTATGATTTTATAATGCTCGCTCAATCTGAAACCAATTATTTAAAGACTTTATATCAGTAAAGAAATTATAATAGTTGGCTGAAATGTATATCGCATACTTGGATACAAATTTCCTAGCATTGTAGTAATGCTTCGATTGTTATATGTCTGTCTTTAGATGATCATTTTATCCTGCAGCTTCCAAATTATTCAATGAAGTGCATATCCTTGCATTGCAATGGCCTATGTAATGCAATTATATATGCATACATGCAATGGCCTAAAAAAAAAAAAAACAGGAGCTAGAGTTGGCCGAGTGTAAGGTCACCCTCCTCTACCAATCCTATGATTTGGAAAGTGACAGTTCAGATATCACTGAACCTTTGATATCTGAACTGTCACAAAAAAAAACTGTCTTGGGATACGAATAAATATACCGCTGTATCAGTAAAAAAGCATCGTCTCAAAAACCGTGCAACTTATTTTACAAATTATAAGCCTTGTTTCTCCTTAATGATATGATCGCTGAACATGTCTACTCCGTTAATTTAGATCCCAACAAATCCGCACAAAAATTACCGAAAAATTTTTTTTTTTATATAACTAGCATTTCTGTTTAGCTCATTATAACGAATTGCGTAAAAAATACACTTATCGCAGGCTGTAAATTAATTTAAAGCAATTCTGCTTATATTCTGATTTAAGACATGCGTCCAACTTACAGCAAGTGTATCCGAAAATGCGAAAGCTATTGTTGTGAATTTTAAATGAAGTCGTAGCCCAATTATAATAAACTCGTTTTATGTTTTAAAACAACATGCTTACGTAACCATAAAACCTCATAAACAACCTAATATGATTTTATTACCTTACTGTGTACAGGATTGTCTAATAATATGCATGCTTCATGTTTTGCTCTCATAATTAGTGTAATATAGCATGCTTCATAAGACTAATCTCGTTAAATATGAAATTTTAAAAAGGGAAAAAACGAAGTTTGCTTTGCGCTATTAAAATAGTTTAGAGTTGAGCGAGTGAGGCATTCACGCTGAAACCACATATTGTCGTGGGTTGCAGTGATGTGCCAATGTTCGAGCAATTTCTCTGCTAACATCGATGCTGGAAAATTTTATAATTTGGTACTTTGCCAAGAAGAGAGAAAACGATGTGTTGATAGCCAATGAAGTAATCGAACTGTAGCCTCCAACTACTAAGTCATTGATAAAGCGAGTATGGTACTGCAGCATGTTCTTTTAGGGTGCATTATTCTTATAATTTTTTTCAGTGCTTGTGAACATAACTAGCTGTTTTATCTCATTTTTATTTCGGTTAAATCTTTTCAAAACAACGTCATTATTGAACTAAACAAATGATTTGTGATCTAGCTCTTTCTTGGTCGTTTTATTTAGCTATAAGGATAAAACTAACAAAATCTTATAATAGATACGGAAGGTACTCAAACAAATTTCCCTAAGGATGGTAGTGTCTGTTTGTGTCACGATTCTTTCTCTAAAAAGGATGCATGTATAGAAGAGAAATCTCAAGTTCCTGTGTTTGTTCAGTCAAGTACAATCACTGTCTCTCTCATATTTCTCGAAGATGACAGGAATGTCACTACCATACCAATGCTTTGTTACCAATGACACGTATCACCGTAGCGTGATGATTCTTGTGCAAAGGAAGCCATGACTTCTGTTCAAATTTTGATATCGCCGTACTTTAAGATATGCGTGATGGAAGGAAGAAAAGGCATGTCATCATATGCTGAATGTGTGTAACAAAAAATATTCAATAACTGCTGCATAGCTTATGGGGCTCTGTAAGAGTACTTTTTTTTTATTTTAAGATAAATAAATAAATAAACAAGTTATACACTTTTGAGAGCATGTCAGGAAATCAAATTTTCACAAGAATAAAACTGTCACTCTCTAAATATAACGTTGAAAAAAAAAAAAAATTAGACGTGTTTATACCAAGAAAAAAGCCAGATCTTTATGTTGGCTTCATTTAATTGCATAAAACTGATGTTAAGGGTTAAGGAGAAATGTTTGTTTAGTTTCAACTTTGCTATATTAGAGTAAATTTTAAACTAAGTTTGAGTAGAATATGTATTTTCGATTGTTCATTTTTAGATGATTGAAAAGTTCGTAGTATTTTATACAATCCATCTTAACACACACACACACACACACACACACACACACACACACACACACACACACACACACACACACACACACACACACACACACACACACACACACACACACACACACACACACACACACACACACGCGCGCAAATTGCATTTGGGAAAATATACAAATATTGTCGAAAATCTATGTTGAGTATTCATGTTTATTGAATATCTAGAATATTTTTCACCCAAAGTCTAGTTAAATGTAAATATACAGAAAACACTATTTCGACTAGAAAATTTGGATTTTTTTTTTTTTTTAACATTTTCTCTCAAGTTGAAATGAAAGTGCTCTGACGGATTTTATGGGAGCGCAAACTCTCGGAGAGATTTGTGCTACTAAGAAAATATGTGTTCCAGATTTTACTGGGAAAATTTTCTTCTCGTGAATGCCAAGTGACGTGTAATTGCATAGAGCGTTACCGAAATAGTGTGACGGCCTCTATGGTGGAAAACCTACATAAAGCGAGAATTTGATTCTGCGTATTTCAGCATCGCCATAGAAACACGAACCTTTTATATTTCGAAAACAAAAGACTAACGTTGATGCAATGGTGAATAGTTTGTGCATTGTTACAATGTAAAAGTATTGGGTATTATAATATATACTACATGTCATTAGTTATTTTATAGATGTGGGAATTAAATTCAGATTGAAAATTAATTTTAAAAAAAATATATTAAAATTTTGTTTTTTATTCATACATTCCTTTTATATATATATATATATATATATATATAAGAAATGTATGCATTTATTTGTGCAATTAAATGTTAACGAGCTGTATTTAAACCACATAATATATTATGTTAGAAAATTGACTTAATAATGAAAGGAAGCAACGAAATGACACTCATGTAAGAATAAGTTTTATTACTTGCAGAATTTTCTGCTAGGTTTTCTATCCATTGCATTGTCAATGCATACAAATGATAAAGAGATAAACAAAATAGAACAACACTTAAAATATAAGCATATGCGACAATATATGCTATTAAGCGCAGTAGGACAGCTCCATCTGTATCTATTAGAATTCAAAAACTAAATTATCATTAATTACGAAACAGAAGAGCGAAGAGTGTTATGTAAGATGCATTTACCAAAATTCCTTAAGTTTAAACCGTCTTTCTTGTTGAGGTTCGGTCGGTGGATGTGGTCTTTACAATTTTCTTTGTATATTCTTCTAAGTAAAAGTATATGCTTCTGTGTAAGACTAGTTTTATTCCAGTGAATTGTATGCCTAGAGGATACGGCGTGGCTTGCTAAAATCTGTAATTAATAGAAGGGAGGACAATTCAATTAATCCCCAGAATCTACAAACTAGTTCTTGTTTTTTATCCAGACAGAACAGATAAATTTGACCGCATTATAATCCTAAACCTTAATAGCCGTTTTTTTTTTTGTTTTTTTTTTTGTTTTTTTTTTTTTTAGCGAGGAGCTAAGTTAAAATCTGGAATTTCCAGGATACCCTATTGTAGGGCATACTAGTATGTAAATAGAATTTCCTTATATACCATTTCACGTCATCTCAAAATTTGAGTTCCACGCTAGTCTTTTTTAATTTCTCCAGAATTCTCATTCTGGAGAGAAATTAAACCTAACATCTGTCAGGGCATTTTTAAAACGATGAAAAAAAAAAGTATTTTAACTACCATGATTTTTCTGGCCTAGTGCGAAATCATTACCTTTCTTACTAGACACTAAAATTAAAAAATAAATAAACAAACAATAATAACATAAATACTAAATGGAAAAAATGTCAGCAATGTATGGGAATCTTTGAAAAAGTGCTTGAATGAGGCAGTATCTGAATGTATCCCTAGTGTTCGAAGAGTAAATAGGTTGGGTGTGAAATGGATGTGCAGCCTTATTAAGTTAGAAATCCACAAGAAGAAGATGATGTGGAAAGAATATCGTGAGAATAAGAGTGAGAAGAGTTATGAAATATATAAAGCTCAGGGCAGAAAAGTAACGAGTATTGTGAGAAAAGCTAAAACGGAGTATGAAAAGAAATTGGCCATGCAAGCTAAAGGCAATCCAAAAGAATTTTTTCTTTATGCCGCAAACAAAAGAAAGAGTGAATGTCGAAGAATAACTTTATTGAATGCAGATGGTACACGAGTGTAGGAAGCTAAGGAGATTTTTCAGTTAATCAGTGCTCGCTTTGCTAAGATATATCAACCAGGTGTATGTAATATGGTGTACAGTGCTATTGCTACATTGGATGAAGAGGTAGCGGTTCATGAAATGAGGTTGAAGAGCTTTTGCATAACCTGGATAAGAATTTGTCAATCGGACAGATGGAATATCTGCCCTTTTGTTAAAGGAATATTCGGCTGAATTGGCTAGGCCTTTCACACATTTGTATAACTTGAGTCTCAGCTCAGGAATGATACCACAAGAATGGATGGAATGTAATATAGTTCCATTGCACAATGGTCGGTAGTTAGACACATCAGTATTTCTCGTGTGGAGATTTTAGAGAAGCTAGTAAGAAGAACTCGCATATAGGAATGGGTACACAATCATTCTATACTCTGCAGGGAACAGCATGGGTTTACTAAAGTAAGGTCATGTTTTAGCAATTTGCTCATATTTTATAACAATGTTACGGCCGAGTTGGATAAAGGAAATGGATACACTATGATACTTTTGGATTACTCTAGGGCATTTGATAGGATACCACACGGTAGGCTGTTGCGTAAACTGGAGAATATGGGATTGGAACATAATCTATTGACTTGGATCAGCGGATGGTTAACAGACAGATATCAAAAAGTGGTATACAGTGGGTGTGAATCTGTAAGATTTAAGGTAACCAGTGGTGTATCTCAGGGTTCAGTCCTTGAGCCATTAATGTTCAATCTATACATTAATGACTTCAAGCAGGGTCTATCATCAGATTTGCAATTGTTTGCTGATGATGCGAAGATAGGCAGGACAATCAGGTATGCTATTGATATTCAGCAATTACAAAATGATTTTAATAGGCTGGAAATCTGGGCAAACAAAATTCGCTGTCAGTTTAATACACTTTGGCGTGATTAGAGATCAAGCGGCATATTATATTAGCGGGGTTATGCCACAAGTGACTGAAGAGGCAAGGGATCTTAGTGTATTGGTGGATAAGAATTTAAAGTTCAAAGGTCACATAGCAAAAGTTGCAAATACAACTCAGAGAATAATTTCTATGCTGAAGCGAACCTTGACATGTAAGGATAAGGAAGTAATTTTGCCTCTTTATAAGGCTTTGATAAGATCACACTTGAATTACTGTGCACAGATTTGGCCTCCCGGGTTTCAAGGGGATAATGAAGCTGTGGAAAGGGTGCAAAGAAGAGTTACAAAGATTATATCCGGATTATGGGATTTAGATTATGAGGACAGATTGCGAGTATGTAAATTACAGACTCTGGTTAACAGGAGAAAGAGGGATGATATGATAGAGGTCTATAAACTTTTGAATGGGTGTTATAGCATTTCAAATGATGAAATTTTTCGTTATATGGAAGGCGGGGAGAGAACACGGGGGGTATCCATGAAAGTTAACATTGTTCTCAGCCAAGAAAGGGATAAGAGCTAGGTTTTTCTCTCAGAGAGCAGTGAGTGAGTGGAATAATTTGCCCTTAGGGGTAGTGAGTGCATCTAGTGTAAATGAATTTAAGGGAAGGTATGATAGCTGGGTTGGGTAATTTACAGCCTCCCTGGATGAGTCCTTGACTCCCTGGAGGTCTCAGATAATAATAATAATAATAATAATAATAATAATAATAATAATAATAATAATAATAATAATAATAATAATAATAAAACCAAACATGGCTCTTTTTTGGGATGTGGGGAGTAGCCTGAGGTCTACTCAAATGTGCTATGCTATAGACGTCCACAATTTGGTAGGATTAGCATGAAATACAAAATAAATAAAAAAATAATAAAAATAAAAAATAAATTAAATATCGTGAGTAATACTCAGTACTAAGAAAATAGCTAGAAAAAGTTATTCTGGTCTTTAATAGGATGCATATTCAATTCTTTCTAGCCCTAAATCACGTATACTAATTCGAATACCAGTGATACTTGAGATGTGCTAATGAGTTACTGACGTTACAGTTCATGAAAATCATCACTGAAAACTTTAATAAAAACAATAGATACATATTTTTAATCTAAAAAAAATGTTAATATTATAAAACAATATATATCATAGCATGAAATAAATATTCCAATTTCTCACAGCTCATTTTTAGGCTATCACTTTTAACTAGTATAATGGGGTTGGGTGATAGTAAGCAAGGTGCGAATGTAGTATATCTACAAAAAAGCAGACTACTGCATACCTTTACTGAGTAGTGTTCCTTTTCACTGTTAGCTCATCTCTCTCTCTCTCTCTCACACACACACTCAAATAAAAGCAGGGACTCATTGAATCATATTATCAATCAGCAAGCCAGTATTCATATGATAATATAATTTTGGTTTCTTTCTAGAGAAGAGAGTTCCCGGATGATCATATAATTGCTTTTCCTCCCACACTACCGATATGCAATAAGTTTAGAATTTTTGTAAATCGAATTGTCATAAAGTGCTTTTCTAATTCAGAAAAATCGGGAGAAAGACAGAATCAATCATTTAGAAATTATGTAATAATTCTTCTGTGTTCTCATAAATACTGCATGAATCATTTTACTTCCCCGCATCAGTTACTTAATATGCAGAATCAAAGTTCTGCTTTTACACATTAGCGTAAATTGTAATATTTTTATTCATTTGGTCTGGCCATTAATTTTTTTCCCTCTCCATATGCACAAAACATTTTATTTCTGTTTCCATCCACTTTTATAGACTAGAGCGGTTGCGCGTACTGACTCTCGTGCATTAAAAACCCAACTCTTCTAACTTGAATTTTCTAGTTATATCTGTTATTATCAATATGGAACACTGTTGCTAAGTGAAATTCTAATATATGATGTGCTGAACCCTTTTGAAATATTGACGATTTATTTCTCTTTAAAATGCCTTGTTTTCATTCTATATTATGTGATCTGCATTAACACAGAAACAAAACGTAAGGTCATGTTATTTGCTACACCTATTATGGAGCTGAAAGCTTTTAACTTTCAGCTTGAGCTCCGCAATGGAACAATACAATACGATAATAAAAATGACATATCTTGCATTCATTTGCCAGAATATATTTCTAGAAATGAAAATTTACCAGAGGTAATAAACATTCGCTCGCATGTTTATCAACCAAAAGGCGTCTTTGTTACCGACTGTGAATACATTTATTTTGACCATGTACCTATGATCTTACTAAATTTTAATAATAATAACATAAACATCAACAACATGGATTTAAAAATTTTAGGGAGTGTGAAACCATCACCTTTGATTTATTGTTTCAAGTAGTAAGCCATCTTTTACACACCAGTATTAAAAATTCATTTGTTTTTCTTTTGTGTGTATGTGTTTCGGTTATGCATTATATAATCAAGAGCCCGTGTAAATAGTCTGCACGCATTTTGTTATATGGAAACAAAATCCATTCGACAAGTTGAAAAAAAAAATTATAATTGATCAGTGTAAATGAATTAAGTGGAAATATTCTCATCTAAATAACGATACAGCAATTAATCTTCAAAATCGTAGATATAAAATTTTACTTCAAAGTAATCTGCAGCTGACTTTGTGATCAAGTTCGAGCTATTTTTATAGGCACAATCTGAAAATCAGCTATTTTCTTGTTATTTATTTATCAATGCTTTATTGTCCTATGCTCCAGCCATTTGCAAATTTGCCTTATATCTCCCAATGTTACATATCACTCAATTTAAGCTAAATTAAACTCACCTGACTTTCGTTTATTTGGAAAGATTTATTCAAATATCCTTATCCTGCGATTAGCTATTGCAATTAGCATACGAGAAAATCACAGTCAGTAGCTCTGATTTAAATTATGTGTCTGTAATTTTATTTTTGTTCTCAATATTTATTTGTCTCTTGCCTTTCTTAGGTTTTTTTTCAGAATATTTTATTTGTTAGTTTGTTCATTAATTCAAATTTTTTAAATAATATACGTATAAAAATAAGTTCCATGTTAGTAACATACCAACGATACCTGAACTTCGCTTGCCAATCACACTTCCTGTAAGTAACTATTACTCTCCATTTGAGAAAAAAATCCACGGTTTCAGTACAAATATCCTTTCCCCTTTAATATGAAATGAAGTAATTCAACTTTTATTTGAGAAGCCCTTACAAATGTTACTTGAATCGTAAACTGGATTTGAACAGAAGTCATTCTGATCCAAGTGCATTTCATGATATATTTCGTTCGGACTTCCCTGGGAAAATTTATATTAATCGTTGTCATCATTACTGGTACTTTATCGATCCTTAAAGTCGAAAATATGTACAAGTTTCCTTGGCTTCAGAAACCGTATTCATTTTAAATAGTATAAGGTGGTAGTTTTATATCTGTTGGTATATTTGTATGTACATTGTCTGTATTCTGTTAGCCATTTGCTTGTTTTCAAAATAAAAAAGCCTGGTTTCCGAAAGCAAAAATCCCTCCATCTCATTTATAAGATCTATGAACTCAACTTAATTTGTGAAACAATTATTAATATTCTTGACGTCCTAGAGACGGAATTCTAATACAGTTTTTTCTAAAAGAAGTGCATCGTTGATATGTAATGAGCTACCGTGGCTCTAAGAAAGTATGTACAAGTAAACATATTGTTTTTGTTTTTCAAGGATTACATCAGTTATAATTTATTTTACTCTTTTTGTTATCGCGACTTTCTCTCTCTCTCTCTCTCTCATTTTACACACTGATTGCTTTAAATGAGGGCTTTTATTTTAATTTACGATTCCGCTTATTAAATATCTTTTAACCATTCTAGAAATCGAAATTTCGGAAGGATCACCATTTCTGCTACTTCTTTTGAATATCATATCTACAAAGACAGAGCTTTTCCATAGAAATCATCTCTTATTTCAATGAAAACAGGAGTGTTTCGACGAAATCATTTCTCGAAGTAGTTTTACATTTTCGTAAGCCTTTCTGGAAAATAACTTCTCTAACTTTTTTTTAAAGTCGAAACAATCTTCTATAAAAACAGAAAGTCGTGTTTATATTTTGGGGATAGGCTAGGAATAATATAAGTTAATTACATTTTCGCATGGAATGATAGGAAAATAACAGTTTTTGTTTTACAATCCCTGCTACTTTTAATTCATATCATAAATACTTGATATATAGATTGCATTTTAATATAGAATAATGCATCATGTATTAAATACTATTAAATCCTTGTTTGCATCGATTATTTTAAAAAAGATACATCGATAGATGATCGATATATCGCTTCTGGAATTACATTTAGTCCAGGTATTTCATTTGTTCATTATTTTATTAAGCAATAATGCACGAAAAATATAGAGAAAGGAGGAAACAAAGAACGACGAGAGAAGGAAAGAAAAAGAAAATCGTTCCCACAACTTCAGCATAACGATTTACTCTCAAATAGATGCATTTACATAGCGCAATTCTAGAAGAGATAGATACCTGGTTATCAACTTTACTTCCCTTATGTTCAATTTCCTGGTGGCGATGGCTTCTCCTTTCCATTTGTACAGCCTGCAAGAGACGCTATCAAAGAAGTTGAGTGATTTTTCTACGCCGACGGCACAATATTTAGTCAAAAACTGCTGTGGACTCCAACAACTATCCTCTATCTCAGAAACCTGACCATGAAATGAAACTTCTTTTTGGGCTTGGAAAGCATTGAACTGTTATTACTATGTCTAGAAATGCAGTCCGGTATAATTTGGCATCGGTTGTAAGGAAAAGAAACACATTATAAAACTACATTGCGTACAAACGATAGCAAAATTCCTTCTTTCAAGAATTTTGATAAAAAAAATTTCTCGAAAAAAAGAATACTTCGCTTAAAAATTACTGCTATTTATATATTAATGATGGAGAAAACCTCGAAGGATAGAAATAAATGTATTATGGTTGCTGTCTCATACCATCTATTAGCTCTGATAGGTGTTTGGATTAAGATCTATTAATCAGAAGTATAAAATAGAATATCGAAAAAGGAAATCAAACTCTCATTTCTGGGATGAATTTAAAATGCGATTTTTTAAGTGTTTTTATTGCGTTTAGCAATAATATGTTGGTGGAAATAATTCTATCATCAGATAACAGTTACGCGAACGCAGAGGAACGCGACTGTATGATGTTTTAATAACGTTCGTTTTAAATCGATCTGATAATTTGATCATATGTTTAGCTACGCTGTTTCCAACGTTAAAGCGAGGCAATCTAATTAATTTAAAATAATTGAAGAGACCAAATTTATAAATATTGGCCAATTACATCCACTCGAAATGAGTTTTTAAATTTGATTAGTGAGAAATATAAGTTTTTTTAAAAACAATTCATTTTTTATAGATACACACACACAGACACACACACATAGGAATCTTTACATAATTTTTTACTTTTTACTTATAGTTTAGTTCGAGTTTTCTAACATATGAATATAAAAAAATTTTAAAGTTAAAATAGGATATCCTGCGACCATCTTTCTTCTTTATTGTGAATTGATCATATCGCAATTGTAACCTCAATTTTTTTTCAACATTGCTTCCCTCAAGCATCGCTCGATGTGTATTTTTGTAACACAATGGCACTGTGTGGTTGCATTTTGATATGTATTTATAAAACGTTTAATGAATTTTAAAAAGAATGCTGCTTTTTCTATAGATGTAACTTTAAAAGTCAGATTTCGTTTTGTACGAATTTCGATATTGATAATACAATAACTGATATTTTGGCTTGAAATATGCCGAGAAAGTTTCCGAATCACTGCCTTAGTCTGCACAACTCCGTTTATGTACCTATTTTTCTATCTTTCTCATTTTTGCCACAAAACTCGAAGACGTGGCAACTCATTTGTAATAAGCACGCACTGACATTAACATAGTTGTGCATTCATTAGTAACTCTGGAAATATAGGAAGAAAACATATTGATATTGTACTTCCTGCTCCTCTCTTATCTTAAGTAAAGTCATCCTTGGCTTATTATTTTCTTGCACTATAAAGTTGCCAAATAGGATGAACTATGTAACTTCTACTATCCCTTTCCCTGATTGTACTCTTACTTTTGTTAGACTCTATCATTTCCAATAAAATATACCTCGAATGCCCACTTTTTATTAAAAACGTTAGTGTATAGCAATTTTTTTTTCACAGGAAAAGCGCATTTCCCCTGGTACAATGAATTATTTTCCTTTCTAAGAAATATTTAACCAGAACTTGCTCGAAATCAAGTCGCTAAAATCATTCTCTGTCTTTTTTGTGTCAATCGTGACAATAAAATGTTGCAAATGCGCCTTAGGACTGTAGCTGCTCTAAAAATTGTACAATGTGGAATCCCCCACTCTGGTAGAGACCAAACATTTCTGAACTTTTTCAGGCCATTCAGACTTCCAATAACCAGGATGGTGCTCTTGCATGGTGCGATGAAATTCACCTAACCTAAAAACATGCCATAAATAAGTTTGGATGGTTTGAATGGGATTATGCCAATTGGTTTGAAAACCATGCATGCGAAGTAGAAATCCTTTAGTAATCCTTATATCACTTTTGGATTGTTTCGTTGAACGCTCAGTGTCAAATAGTATATTTTTTGATATGTTTACACAATATATTAAAGTATTACTTCTAATATTTGAACTGTAAGATGTCATACTAATTTAGGAATGCGATTCTACCTTATTATGAGGTAAACACTAAGTTTAACATAAACTTAGTGTTTACCTTATAATAAGACTGAATTAACATGAAGAACAATATGATAAAAAATGTAGATTGAACTTCATGAAATAACTATAATACCTATCTTATTATATCAATTGGATTGCATTGCTCAACTATATGAACAGATATGATGAATTTTTGAAAAGCGTGAAAAGTAAGATATTATAAAGAAATGTGAATATTGAACTTAACATAGATGCATCCGATGTCCAAAAAATCATTCAGAATAAAATGAGATGGAAAGAATATCTTTAAAAAATGGAAGAGAGAATAATTCCAGGGAAAATGAGGAGGTATGTACCTTAGGGAATAAGAGTCGTAAAAAGAACAATCAGTTTACTTTAATAAAGCAAACAAAATTTAATTCCAGAAAAGGGAAAAAAAAAGACAGAATATTTAGCTACATATCAGTGACTAAGAGTACTTATCTGAGCCAATTAAGACCACTTATATAAGCTATAAAGAGATAAAAATCCATTATAATACAATACCAAAGTCCTTTGGTCAGGGTTTCTAGGCGAGAAATTTTCTGCCAAAGCAGTTTTCGTTTGTTTCTTTCTGTATTCCATAATATTTTTTATAAATGAATTTTCCCCTTAATGATACAATCAGTTGTTTTCATTATATGGGCAAAACGCATGTCTGAGTGTAAAAATGACAGCTGAAGCAATACAATTGCGAATGTTGTGAAAGAACTCTTACAATATTTAATGTTGAAAATAAATGTCTTATGTGGGAAACTCGGTGCTGAAGAGTTCTATATGCTTAGATATTAACGGCGGTAACAAATATTGAATGCATGATTATTTTTTTCTCTTGGCTTTTAGCTCGCAAATGTCAAGGAACTAAGAAAGTGAAAATCGTATGTAAAAAATTATTATGATATTGTTTGGTTTGCTGAGTGATGTGTTGTGTATTTTCTGTCATCACCAATGCGTACATGAATTAATTTGGTCTCGAAATTTTTGCGCTTCCGTTCTTGGTTAATCGTTTGTGTCCTCCCTACTCGCAAGAAGGACACACACACACACACACACACACACACACACACACACACACACACACACACACACACACACACACACACACACACACACACACACACACACACACACACACACACACAAAATTCAACTGACATAACTCGTATAACTCATTGGCCTCATTGCTTTACTTTGGTCGTAATTCAAAACAATCTCTTTCCTCAAGTGTGCCTCCGTAGCTCAGTTGCGAAAAGAACGTGGCGGTGCATTTACTTTCCTGTTAGAAATACGAGTTAGAGTCTCATCTAGAACTCTTACAATCTTCCTAAGAGCTTTTAAAAGAAAGTAAGTTAGTGGCCTCATACTCGAGGAAACGCACACAGTGGAGATAACACACTTAACTGCCCGACCATAGTTCCATTCACTTTCCAATATCAATTGAAATCCTCTTTTCATTGTATTAATTTTTCATTCATTATGACGCAGTTTAAAAGAATTAAAAATTGAATATTTTCAAACAAAATAAAGTAGGAATATAAATAAATAAATAAGATTATTTATACAGACTTCTGGTAAAAAAAAGAAAAGGAAAGAAAAACTACTATGATAATATTTCATATATTATCATATATTTCATATATTTCATATATTGGCCGCTATCAATATAAGAATATTGATAGCGGCCAATATATGAAATGTGAGCTAAAACTATTGCTTAGACTTCTGAAGTGAGTATTTGCTGGAGAACTCGAAACTGAACTTATGCGAGTTAAATGTGTGCTTTTTTGGGATTTTTAGACCATTATTATTTAGATCAAGAGGATTGATCAAAATTCACAGGCCTCCTTAATGCGTTCATACCAAGTTTTTACACGACGTAAGGAACAGGTTCCTTTCCAGTCGATTGCGTGTAGAGAGTTAAGAGCGTGATCCCGAGTTACAAAAATTGTTAAATTAAATTTTTCTTTATTATTCTTTTCCCGGATCGGAATAGTGTGTCCTGTTCACCAGTATAAGGTAAATAACAAGAGTATGGATTTTGATATACCCCAGGGTGGACCGGTGTGTGTGGTGTGTGGGGGGGGTATCCTTTTAGGTGTGGAATATATTTTCAGGTTTTGTAGGAAGGTTTAAGGTAGCATTAAGGCTGTAATTTTGTAGCATTCTATTAATTCATTTAATTCTTTTATGTATGGGCACCACCAATAATTGTTTGTTAGTATTCTCTAACCAAACAGATAACAGGACTAGCTTTCATGTACTGTAGTACTATTTTTTCTACCAAAGGTGAAGTCAGTAGTGGTAACAGCTGAACAGATTAGTGTTACTTCAGCTTAGTATGTGTATGTTATAATGTATATTCCTTCTTTGAATATGTATGTATATTCTAGACGAAGACCTTGATATGAAGTTCTAATCGTCGAATGGTTATATTGGTTTAAACACAATATTAAACTGAAATTGTTACTCTAACAGGGTAGTTGTTTCTCTCCAAAGCTTAATTATTAATGAATGCTGGTCACCGTATAATTATGAAAGAAAGGATAGCGTTAAAATTATCCAGAATTAGTAAATAATAATATTTAATAATAATAATAATATCCAGAATTAATTGAGAAATTCGAGAAATAAGAGTATATCCTGTTCTGATAGTTTCCTGTCAATAATATACACTTTAAAAAAAAGGAAAAAAAAGATGACTTAAAAATAACCAGCTAGCTTTAAAACAATCATATGTTTGGTGTTTTCCACTTAATTTACTTTTATGCTCGCCATCTAGTGTGAACAGTAAGAAATACTCAAGTTCATATACTGAGATATTAGTTTCTCAAGGAGTTAGTAATCATATTTACATGGGAATGTCAAGGGAGTTTTTTTATTAGTAAAGCACGCTCTCTTGTCATCATTTTTGATACAATTTATTCCTCCCAGAAATGCTGTCTGGTTTAATTTATTTCTTAGAGCTATTGGAGCGAAACTCTAAAACAACAACTTTAGCATGACGTGTATCATTAACAAGATTCCATTGTACTGTAAAGGTTTTCTGAACTCGAAATTTCAGACATTT
Organism: Typopeltis vanoorti; assembly: GCF_054136105.1. Classification (NCBI taxonomy): domain Eukaryota; kingdom Metazoa; phylum Arthropoda; class Arachnida; order Uropygi; family Thelyphonidae; genus Typopeltis; species Typopeltis vanoorti. Next base: position 84,505,925 of record NC_143556.1, on the reverse strand, counting down.
TAATATTTAGTCCAGAGTGTGATTACTGCATCGAAATAGATTTATCATGCTTGTCTCCCTTAATCACCATCTAGCTACCTAATCAATGGCATTCCATTTGTAAAGAAATAAATGAAGCATCGCCTTAGATTTAGTGAAGTATTTGCCATTTGAAATATTATCAGTGCGTTTTCGCTTTACTTTGTAAAGCGAAACCAATGATCCACTACTCGCATAGAGGTTCTAAGCTCTACCTAATGCACGTGTGATCTCTAAGTATTATTGTGTACGTTGATTAGCAACGAAGTATTATTTTCGTTACATTTCATTATGAATCAGTGCATATTTTCATTAAATTAAGTATATCGGAAGGAATACTAGAAATAAGTGAACATTTTTGGAAAGGATCATCAGATTTTGGGTCGAAATTTCCAAATGGCAAGATATATAAAATATATACGTCAGGTGATGAAATATCAAGAAGAGGTGTAGCGTTTATTGTAGAGAAGAAAACTAATAAAAACATCATCCATATAATCAAAAAATTAGATAGAGTAATGGCAATTCTAGTGAAATCTGAACCTTGAGATATGCTGATCATCCAAATATATGGATGATCAGCATATCTCCTACAGAACAGAATGAGGAAGCAGAAATAGATATCATGTATGATGAAATATAAAGGAAGTCAGAGCAAGAAAGATCGAGTTATTTGTGCTATGGGTGACTTGTGTGACTAGAACGCAAAAGTTGGATCAGAGAGAACATCTACACACGTGGGTCCATTTGGACTAGGAATTCGGAATGAGAGAGGACAAAAGCTGATTTATTTCTGTAACAAGCACAATTTCATCATAACTAACACTTATTTTGAGCAAAAACCAACAGCAAGATACACATGGGAAAGTCCGGATGGAAGATACAAAAATCAATTAGACTATAAATGTAGTCAGTAAACGTTACTTCAATGGAATACGGAACTCAAAGGTGATGCCAAGTGCTGACTGTGGATCTGATCGTAGACTGGTCTTAATGAAGATGAATATTCGTCTGAAAACAATCAAATTTAAAAGAAGTCAACCCCTAAAATGGGATCTGCAAATGGTACAAAATCCGATTATAAAATCAAAATTTAATGAAAATATTTCAGATCTGCTGTCTGCACAGTTGCAAAACGAAAATGAACCGTCTCAGTGGAATAGACTAAAAGCAGCTATCATAACATCTGCTAAAAACCACATCAGTAAACAAGAAGAAAGAAAGAAAAAAACATGGATAACTCAAGAGGTAACAACCTTATTGATGAAAGAAGAACATGGAAAAGAGGAGCAAATGAAGAAGAAAGGCTAAGATATAAAACTTTCGATAAAAGAATCAAAGAGCTATGTAAAAGATTGAAAGAAAACTGGATAAATAGGCAGTGCACTGAGATATAAGAATTACAAAATAGGAACAAAACCAGAGAAGCATTCCTGAAAGTGAAAGAACTTAATAAGAAAACAAAATGCACACAGTCTAATAACATCAAGGACAAAGATGGAAGCATACTCATTGATAAGGAAAAGTTAAATGGAAGATGGGTGGAGTACTTATCAGATCTCTATGATGATGATAATGGTAACATGTTAGATGACTCGTGACACCTTAAGTTAAATGTAACAACAGATATCACTCTACCCACAAGAAAGGAGGTAGAACATGTAATTAAGAATCTTCCTAATAATAAATCCCCTGGATGCGATATTATTCCGGCTGAGCTGCTGAAAGCTTTGACTGACAAAAATAACAACTATTTAGTGGAATCCACTCAGGACATCTATAAAACAATACAGTTACCTGAAGTTTTTACAACATCTATCTGCATACCAATTCCAAAGAAACATAATGCACAAAGTTGTGAGGATTACAGAACTGTGAGCCTAATATCCCATGCATCTAAAATTATTTTAACCTTCGTTAACAAACAAATTGAAAGCGCCATAAACTCCAAAAAGCCAGAAAGTGGAGTGAATGAACCACAGAAAAGCTTGAGAAGAGGAATGGGAACCATTAATGCTATCCTGGAACTAAAAATACTAATAAAAAGATTACTTGAAAGAAATAGGAATATTTACATAGGCTTCATAGACTTTGGCTTTTGACCGGGTAAAACATAATAAAAATTTCAATATATTAGATAAATTAGACATAGAAGATCATGTACTTAAGATTATTAAAATGATTTACACCAAACAGAAAATGCAGCTGTTTAACTCTGAGACTTCTGAAGTGAAAATAAAAAGAGGAGTTAGAGAAGGTGGCACCCTTTCACCAAATCTATTTAATATCTATAGTGAGACAGTGATGAAAAAGACTGAAAAACAAAAAACAGGAATTTGTATCAATGGTATAAAATACAACAATATTAGATATGCTGATGATACCATTCTAATATCAGAAAACAGAAACAAATTAATCAAATTACTGCAGCTACTAATTGAAGAAGGTAAAGAATTTGAATTAGATATTAATCCAAAAAAAACCCAAATTTATGAAAATCTCAAAATAAAGCTGATCCGAGCCAGAAATATTTATAAACAATTAATATTTTTATACAAAAGAATACAAATATTTAGGCACCTACTTTACTGCAGATGGAAAGCGAGATAGAGAAATAAAAATTAGAACACCCATAGCTAAAGATGCATACTGGAAAAATAAAGATCTGCTCAGAAGTTCTGTGAGTATCGAGACAAAGAAAAGGATGATAAGAACATTAGTGTGGCCAATTTTCACATATGGAAGTGAGACCTGGATATTCAAGAAGAGAGTAAGGCAACCTATAGCACCACATTTCAAAGTAAGCCTTTGAAATGTGGTGCTATAGGAGAGCTCTGAAAATCCCATGGACAGAACATGCGACAAATACAGATGTCCTACAGAGAATGAGAACACAGAGATCTTTATTACAGGAAATGATCCAGAGAAAGATGAGATTGGCAGGACATGTACTGATAGGTTCAGCAGGACAGAGGATACTAACAGTTTTAGAAGGAAAAATGATGGGAAAAGGATCAAGAGGCAAAAAACGAAGGACATGGCTTGAAGATATAAGATCATGGACAGGATCACATGGCTATGCAGAAACAAAAAGGAAAGCCACCAACAGAGAGAACTGGAAGGACATGGTGCTGCACCCTCTCACTGAGGAAGCTACATGAAGAAGAAGAAGTATATCGGCATACTCATAATGACTTTTAAGTGATTTAAGTGCATTCTATAAAATACGGACGATTTCTCAATGGAAGTCAAGGGAAATGTTTTACATATTTTATAAAACAATATCAATATTTTTGATGCCTTTGGTGAAATTTAAACGATGTATTAAAATGAATTATAATATTTTATTAATTTTAATAACCTATAAAATTCTTAACAGAACATTAGAATAATAAGCTGTTTATTAGTGTTTTAAAATATTTATTGCACATCATAAATTTATATAAATTAATTCTATAATAGGTGGCACATTGGTTATTGTCGTAAATTTTTCAGTTCTCGTGTTTATATTATTAGTTTGTTGAGAATATGGATTATATTAGTAATCTATGTGGGATCAGCAATGCTTAAAATAAATAGTCATTTATTAACATAGTGAGTGAAGTCAGTAATCTGATGTAATTCTTTTCATTGATTCTTTCGTACATGTGCAGAGTTAAGTCTAACTTATAAGTGCATGACGATTAGCATTATATTGCAGGTAAAGACATAAATTCATTTTCCCCCTCGATATACTTATCACTTAAAAGTCATTAATATCTGTGATAAGAAGCTAGTTGTACTTTAAAATACGGTAATAGTTAACTGAAAAAGAAAAAAAAAGATTGTTCCTATATAATAAAGAAGGAAGCTCAGCAGATCTGATTAAAGAAGAATAATCAAAATTTCAATATTATCAAATGAAACTTTTGTAGATGTGACTTTACGTGTTGAAAGTAAGAGACTAAAGGCACATGAAATAGTGCTGTCAGCGTGCAGTTCTTTCTTTTATAGCATATTTCTTGAAGACTCCTGGAAACATTCTATTGCTATTCTCAAGGATATAAAATACACAGATTAAAAAATGATAATAGATTTGTTTATAGAAAGATGAAGCAAACATTTCACAGGACAAGCTTTTTACGCTACTTAGTGTGCTACTGAAACGTCTCAATCAATATTCAGATTTTTAAAGAATTGGCACATTGGGATACTATTAGTATTTATCTTCAGGAATAGTTCTAACAATAAAGGCATAAACATCAACGTATCATCAAGAATAAATGAACTAGACACACCAGAAGATACTAGCAGGCCAATAAACTCGTTCACAAGTGAAGGAATCTCAGTGTTGTCAGACACTAAGTCTGTGTCGAATTCGCTGTTGGTAGACGCATTGAAACAAAGTGAAGATACACTTAGAGTGACAATCTGCACCAAGGTCATATGTTAATTCGAGTTACAAGTAATACTTGTTCTTCATACGGTTGTGTTAGTTGAAACTCAACTACATGAAATAGACTCAACCATCTGGAGACAGTCATATACTTCTTGGGAAAAAAGTCAACAGATACCATAGTGTGAGGAACAAACAGCTATGGCGCCCACCTTAATAAGATGTAGGACCTCGTTTCGTTGCGATGACTTCAGCAATCATACGAGACATACCTTCCACCAGCGTACGTAAGTGATCAATGGGAATTTTGGACTATTTTTCCTGTAGATACGTAATGAGGTCCTATACTCTTGTGAGGAGGACGTTCCTTGTGGAAGATATTCCACAGATATTCAATAGAGTTGAGATCAGGGCTCTGTGGAGGTCAGTCAAGTGTGATGACTTTCATGTTCATAACATGAACATGAACTTCGTTGCAATCAATCGTTAGTTCCGGAGAAACGCTACAAAACAGGAAGCATATTATTGTCCAAAATTTTCAGATACCTCTCGGGGATTCACTGTTCGTGGCACCACAAACAGAGGTCCGAGGCTAAAGCAGTAAAAACAGAACCATACCATCACACCGCCACCCACACTTGTGCATATTCTTGGTAAAGCAATTAGCGTGATTCCAAGCTTCCACTGTACACGCTCTTGCACCATTGAAGACGATTCTGAATGTTGGTTCGGGTAATGTGGGACTTGCATATTGCGGTCCTACCATTGAAATACATGTTGTGATCCTCAGTTCTGAATGTTTTTCTGAATGCAGATTCGTGTTACTGTCGATGCCCAGACCTCCGCATTCAACGTGTCAGCTGACGAATGTTGGTTTTTATATATTATCCCTAGTAGCACCCTATGGTCATGTTCGGCGAGTGTGTTGGGTCTTTGACTAAGGGTAGAACTTGCAGTTGACTCCCTGAGCTTCTATCTCATTATGGAATCACTGCTTTTTGATCTGAGATGATCCAATTTGTGAAACAGAGGCTGCAACATGGAATCCTATCACAACGCGTCTTTCAAAGTCTGTTAGTTCCCTTCTCGCAATCATTTCATCCTGACACAGTTGGAAGCATCATATTCCTCCAATTTATACCGGCTACAAGCACGTGACTCGCTACATGGCACGATGCACCTGTCCCATGGGGGGGAGGGTCTGTTGACTTCTTTCCAAGCAGTGTATATACCAGCGCACGTCGGGAGTCACACCCTTAAATCAGGAACATTCTAAGCATGACACCATTTGAAACCACTTCAAGTCTTCATTAAACAGGGTGGTAGTGTTACACCGGATAATACAAATCATTTTTTCTCCTGAAGACATTAATATATAATAGTGGGATTAGAGCTCACAGCTGGAAGCGGACACACACTCCACCGGGACAACCAAAGCTGTCAATAATAATATTATAATTTCAAGATCGAATCGAATGCAAATGGGTCGACTATGGAAAACAAAAATAATTATGAAAATTTCTTTATTGTAATGATGAATCATTCTCTCAGTCTCCTAATCTTCAATTCAAGTTAAGCAGGCTATCCCGATTAGTAATAGTAGTAAATAACTTCAACGAAAAATAAGCTAAAGGTAGGTTAATTTTTAAGCTGCGGTCTCAAATTTAATACATAAATAAAAACATACGGAAAACTCTTACTAAAAACTGAACACATATAGTGGAAAAATGAAAATGAAGAATGTATTTAATAATTAGGTGAATATAACATTCAAGAGGGCATGTTTGCTTTAAATTGCAATAACACATAATGTGCAGTAACCTTTTAATTTATATGTAAAACTATAATAAGAAGGTTAAAATAACGAACTAATTTCGAAGTAATATTCTAAAGTTGTATGTAGGAAAAAAAAACGCAATTAATAAGCTCGATAAAATAATATTGAAAGAGAATTCAATCAAACAGCAAATAGACCAAACCTCCACAAATAAAGTGTAATATTAAGCTATTTTCTAAAATGCCCTCTTTTTTCTTTTCTTGTTTCTTTCTTTTATTTGTTTGCTATATTTATAAAAAAAAAAAAAAAGAAAAGAAAAAAGCCATCCACATCTAACTAGCGACCTGTCTACCCATTCAAGGCGAATGCATTGTTTATGACTACTGTGACTCACCATCTAACCTCTTGGGAAACACATCATGAGAGAAAAGGAGAGGAAAGACACGTCATATTCGCGGATATTGGAATCGGAAAAATGGAACTGCGAAAGTCAGTTTATGAATCATTGGTTCCACTGTTGTCCCAACGCGCTTTTCATCAATTTTTAGCGGTCATAGCAAACACATTAGGAAATGTAATTTTTTATTTGTTTGTGTGTTTGTAATTTCATGCCGTTCCTTTCCTATTACATCCAGTATTATTTGTATTAATTATATAAATGTTTAAGTTACAATAAGTTACTTTAAAAAAAATTCAGTTAAATGTTTGATGCTGAATTCTTAATAGTTTTCTTCTTTATGAAGCTAAAAATCGAATTTCAATTCTTCAGTGTACTGCTTTATTAAAATATTTTAATAAAGATATCAAAATCAAAATATCAAGATAAAAATAATAAGAATAAAGATTAAAAAAAAATATTAAAAAAAATTTTTTTTTGAGTAATATGATGCGAACCTATATATATATAGTACATTACTACCGGGATCAGGCTAAAGCTTTTTACAATTTTTGTTTTTAATTTTACATTGTCCGGATGTAAAATTATAAACTAAAACGAATATAAACAAAATTTTGCTCAAGAGAACAACAGACGGAACTTTTTCATCTTTCATTTAATAAAAGATACGAGAGTCAGTAATCTCACACCTAGTAATGAAATTCATCTAATACCCTGGCCCACAGCGGGAGCTGAACCCAAAGTTTGTTAGCTGGAGAGTGGTACGCTAACTATTCAGCTAACCAAGCTGGTTACGTGCATTTTCTGAATTTTAATGAAACGATATAAACAAATATTTTGTTTATTTATTTTCTTTTAATAAAAATAAATTTTATTATGATCTGTTGAATTTACGGCGTGTGTAGACACAGTTTATAGAAAGTACTATAGCAAGTTATGTTACGTACCAGTATATAAATATGCTATGGCATAATTTTTATCAAAGGAATCTGCCTCTATTGGATGGAGTGTTTCGAAGAATATAAAATATGTTGCAAACATCGTGATAGTTCTTGTAAAATTAACGGAAATATCGACAGTCGAAAACTCGACTCCGAACAGTGTTAAACTATATTGTAGTTTAAGCCAAAACTCAGTTTACTTGAATTAAGCGATGACGTCATTCTGCACGAATGCAATTACAAAAGGCACAGCTTATGATTGTCTTTAATTATTTCGTTACTTCTTGATTTCACTGATCGCATAACCATTGTACATCAAAAATGTATTTCCGTATCAGTTGCTAAATGTATTATAATACTCATATCGTTAAGAACTGAAACCAGCTCTTCTATTTTTCTAAAGAACAACATAAGAAACCAAAAACAATGATGTTTATTTATTTTATTATATTATGATGCATATTAATGCATCCTCCATGGTATTCATATTACAAATCATACAGACGAAATTCTTAAGTTAATACAAAGAGGGGAAATAATAGTAATTGTTAAACAATTCTGTGTAGAAATGGATCTTTAAATACGTTTAGCATTTATTTTTTATTGGTAAAGTTAGATGGCGATCCTACTTTACTACATCGTAGATTTGTAATAGAAAGCAGCAAGCGAGACATGGATAAGTCAGTTCATATTTTCTGTTTTTGGAAGACTGAGCGCATTATGCGATGCAGTGCATTCCTCGAGCTATTTTGTTTAATAAAGGAATGCGTTTGAGGATGAAATACTTAACGATACTTTAAAAGTCATTTTTATCCACTGAATACAAATAGGAGGAAATGCAGCATTTGAATTTAAAGCTTCAGTAGATTTCTAGTTTTTTTTATATGTTATTTTCATTTTGAACTATCATATAGTGAAATATTGCATAAAAGAAGATTATAGAGGGAAATTATAGAAATGCTCCGCATAAAATCAGATTTTATAAATGTTGCATTTACGTAGAGATAATAGTCTGAAGTTCCAGTCTGTTAGCTTATATGTACAGAATGTATGATGGTTCGTGTGGGATTCAATGGATGGGGGAGAAAAACACTCAAATGCTTTCAGCGAAAATCGGATTTCTTTTGTTACTCTCAATTTTTTTTTTTTTTTTTTTTTTTTTTTTTTTTTTTTGCTAGATGGATGAAGCAATAATGCTTTTTATATTCCCCGTTATCTGTAGAAGAAAATGTATGGATAGGGTGTTGTTGAGCTATAAGCTCTGGTCGTGATGGGGTAACGTCAATAGTCGAGCCTCAGTTAAAACTTCATTGGCTACAGCATTGCCATCAATTACCCTCTGGAATTTCCTCTCTGGAAGTGGAAATCCACCCTCAACGTTTGGATCTTGTATTAAAAGCTCATTGTGGTGTGGGAAAATAAAAGAATTCAAGTTGAATAAAATTGATTTTTCTAATACTTTTATTGCGAAATTTATTTTTCGTTATTAACACTAAATAATGGTATCAAGTATTTTTTAACACATGAACATCCCACTTAAAATGAGTCAATGTCAATACATTATTGCATAACTGATAGATTATAACGATGAGTAATACGATGCGATAACTACCGTGTGAAATTAATTTGAACACATATACACGTGGGCATAGCATCTCGACGTTAGTCGCTTTTCGACGATTCACTCATCTAATGTTCCATAATTAATGCCATTATATTAGTTTACACAGTGTCAAACTCAGTTATCCGCCAGTTCGGTAACCTATAATCAGTGCAATGGAAAACATTCAGTGGCGAATACTTTTGAAATGGTTCAAAATCTTGGTGGTTAACAGATAATTGAATTTTGGGAACACTTTAATGGTCTCATCTTTTTTACAACGAAAGTTTTTTTGGTGCGGGGATAATTTGACAATATAACAAACTATGCATCACGTTTATTAACTGATTCATCATCCAAAATAAGCGTTATTTTTTAAGAACTTAAAAATTATTTTAAAAGGGAAAAAAAGCAAAGTGACTGAATATTCTGTCACTATGCTTTTTTAAAAGAATTTTAAAAAATTCTTTTAAAAGAATTTTAAATCAAAAAATTTTAATTAAATAAAGTATAGTCACTGATTATTCTGTCACTATACTTTATTTATTATTATTCTGTGATTATGCCAATTTATTGTAAGTATTTAGGCATTTAAAGATAATATGGCAACTAGGTCTCTTATCAGAAGCCAGTTATATTACTGTTAAGGTAAGATAAGTGGGAAGAACACTCTGTCAAATAAACAATGATTGTATTTAGTGGTACAGAATTATTTTGTTCAACTCCATATTACTGTCTTTAAGAAGTCGAGAACATGGTTCGCTAATCTGTTTGGTCCATATTAGTTCTTTATTATATAAATTTAATAGTATTTTCTCTGTCTAGCATGAGATCTACCTGATTGACTATTTGAATTTTATGTTTATAATTTATAAGCCTACATATGTATACACAGTGCAGGCTTAGAAACTATAAACATACAATCAAATAATCAATTTAACCATAGTCGGTTCCTACAGATACGTCCTCTCTGTGTTACATTGATAATTTGTGTGCAGGTGCTTTTATACTAGCGTAATGTGTGGTACGCAATTGCTGTCTTTTGACCAGTGACGCATCCAGAGGGGGTGGGAGGGGCAAGCGGCCCTGGCACTCTCCAAGAAAATTTTTTGATTTATGTTGTGTCGTGTGCTATGAGTTAGAGGTCACATAAGGTGGGAATACCCTATAACTCGGGAATCACAGCCGCTGTGAACTCAAGGCGAACGACGTAGTGCTAGGGCGGACTAAGAGCTACTTCCTTTGCCCGAGTCGGGCAGGAGATCACGGGTATCATATATTAGCGATCATTGCAGATGCTCAGTCATTGGTCGTATGCGATGCGTAGCGTGTATTCTCAAATCGTACTCAACTCGGCCCCCCAAGAATAAATCCTGAGTGAGCCACTGATTTTGGCCAATGATTCGTAATGTAGGGATGGCATGCGAAGTAGCAGTATTATAAGCTTCATGTTACCAAGGGTGCATGGAACAATTAGATATGGAATGATGCCCATATAATCAGTACAATCAAAATGTTAATCATCACATCGCTAGGAAAAACATAAATTTGTATAGCCTGTAAATTTGTGATCTTCATTTCGACCTAGAGCGACAAAAGAGTTTAGAAGTATCCATAATTCGAAACATAACTAAATAAGTCAGGTTCCTCCTAAGAATGATAAAAGGATTTAGACTGTTTCTTAAAGATGTTAGGTTTCTTTCAATCATTTTCGTAGGAAAGTCTTCCTTTCTTTTTCATAATGTAGCTTTTCATATCTGTCAATAAAATGTTTTCTAGATTTTATTTGTATTTATTTATTTTTCTTCTTCCTTTTAACTCAGACTATAATAACAATAGATGTCTCAAGAAAAATATTTCAGTACCTTAACGAAGATTGTAAGAGAACAAATACAGTAAAATATTTGTTGACTCAAATATAGTTTAGTGATTAGATTTTAACTTCGTAAGCAAGGAAACAATTTATTTAATTAATTAGTGTGAAATTTTAAAAATCGCGTTCAATGATACTAAGCGTTGTCGTAATTTTGATGTCCAATCAGGTGTAGCCCTTCTGATACACGATCAAGAATAAGTCTTCTGAAAGAGTAATTTTCCTCTTATATGTGCGCTATTCAAAACAAATTTGTTAATTCTAGAAATGTGCTTACAGGACAGATGACAAGTTCAAGATTTGCTCCTCTATATATTACATCTTGTTAGAAGCACATCTAAAACTCCTGAAGGTAACCTTTGAACACAGAATCGGAAATCTTCATTAACAGAAGTTTTATATTACAATCGTAATATGGAATTCCGTGTTTCTTCTGACTCATTCTTATTCTGTTCTCCAAAATTAAAGTTGCCTGATGTGAAACCGTGAGTTATAATACACGATATTACAATGCAATGCGCATGTCCGATTTAAACATGGAGATTCCATTTCCTTACCGTCTCTCTCTCTCTCTCTAGGCAAAAGTGGCTTACGATGTGAGAGTAATTATCTGACGCGTTCCAGTAAGCCTCACAACCAGCAGGAGCAGTTCGTATTGTCCTCATTATTCGCACGAGGCAAGGAATGCTTTTTAATTAGGCTTCATGTGAGGAGTCAGACCTCTCCAGAAACATTGCTGAAGTTTAGAAGCCGCTCTTTGTCTCCATAAAAGGGCGTAGAAGTAAGAGCAAATGCAATAGAACACGGTATGTGAGCAGCAGTTAGGGGGCGGGGGGGGGAAATAAAATAAAACAAAAGCAGCTGCCTTTTAAAAAAAAAATCTGTTGAAAACTGAGAAAAGCCGTTTTAGTATTATCTATATTCAGAAAGACGTGAAATATGTAATAACATGTGAATCGGTGTTATAAACATAAATTATTATTGTTATTATTATTATTATTATTATTATTATTATTATTTATAATTACTTAGAATCGAATCAATCCCGGATTTCTCATTTGCACTTAGTTTGTTGTTTTATTTTTTTTTTGTTTGGATTATATGGTACACAGAGGAGCAAATAACTGAATGTTTTTCTACAATTATTCATTAAAAATACCATCAAATCTCTGTAAACATAAGAAGGCGATATTAAAGAAAGTAAGAAAGCAGTTTTCACTTTCAGAAGGATTTACTTTTTCTAAGACAATGTAAATAGCTGCTACATTTTGGAGTAATTTAGCTGCTCACTCTTCTTTAATTGATTGTTATTAAGTGCTGGGATTGATGATTTTTTTTGTTATCTTTTATGTGTCTCTCGCCCATGAAAGTTTGAAAACCTTTAGCACATCAATCTGAGGTAGCCAAGCTAAACAATTTTTCTTTCAATGATTGTTATTATTTTTTGTATTTTTAAGTTTCTTTTTACGATATCCAGAAACCCTGCTGTAGAAACCAAAGATAAAACCTTTTCAAACTACTTCATACGTTTAGTAACAGGATATTGTCACAAGGGACGAAGAATTTATCTCCCACCTAAAACCACCACAAACTATCACAACATGTCTACGGCTTGTTGGTTGGAGAGCAAGTACGTTAATCAGTCTTCAAATACACGGTACTTCAAATACACTTTAAATTCAAGTACGCTAATCAGATCAGCAAAAAGAAAGTACAGAACAACCATCGAATCCATTATTGGTGAACTTATTAATATATTGCAATTGCAGTTCTTTTGGAAGTGTATAGACATTTGAGCAAATTAGCTGTAACTCTGTGTTAAAGGATTCATTATGTGATATATACTGATGTAGAATGACGGTAATAGTTGATATTACCAAGATCAAGATGCTTATAAACTAAAAGTACAAACAGGAATACAACGAAATTATATCCTCTGATGATGGGAAACTTTATTCTGCAAATCTGGTTATGCTATTCACAAAGCTCTTGTTCTATTTTTTTAACTCTGAGAAACCATAATCTACTGCTTAATCAACAAAAACTGTTTACCGTTGAGTGTATCCTGAGAAAGTCAGTCAATATATTATTGTATTATTATTATTATTATTATTATTATTATTATTATTATTATTACACGACACCTCCAAGGAGACTGATCGTGATGAGTCACTCCATGCAACAGAATCTACTATCTACATTACTTAATCCTCTATACACAAACATCATTTCCACCATCTATCTTCCAATAATATTACATGATTTACAGAAACTTTTTATCTGTACATTGCTTGTGCTTTGTGGCTGTCTGTATGTGGGATTAAAAATCTGTGTTTCTGTGAATAAAACCTTCTTCTTCTGTTTGAGATTAGTTAACTCACTGTAAGTTAAAAAAAGTCCGTATAAAAATTTTTCACATCTTGACGACAATCGAACTGAGGTCTTTTCTAGGCGTATGGAAGTATGGAAGGTTCATACATACTGCGCTAAGGAGTCGCTTAATATTTGAATGACTGTTTGAAATTCTATTTTCTTATTCAATTTTGGTTTGTTTTCCTTTATCTTCTTTACCCTTGAAAATCCTCAGTTAATGTACTTGAAATATTGAATTTAAATATCGATTTGTTTACCATTTTGGTTAATAAGCCATCGAAGTTATTTTAATAACATGTATAACCACTGCGGAAGTTTAAAGAAGCACAAGACTTTAGAATTCCGTGTGTAAAACACGTAAACTTGAATCACGATACAAATTTTAAAATGATAAAATTCCAAAATTCCGTCAATGATGTCTATTGAATTTCTTATATATTTTATAATACAACCCAGTGACAAAAATTTCATATATTCAGGATTTTTAATGCAAAACTACTTTTGTGAGAAGATGCTGTGGTAATCGTAAATCAAATTAAATGATCTGTGTATGGCAGACAATTTTTTTTTTCTTTGTTTGTTTTGGCTGTACAACTTTAATTTATCAAATAAATAAATATTGTAACTATCATAAATTAATTCCAATTCTAGCTGCTTTCATAATGAAAACCAACGGAAGCATTTCTATGAGAAATTAATGTGGTTCATAGGCATTATTCTCAGTGAATTTGATGTAACGTAATCCTGCAATTTATCCAAGGAAATATTCAGTTCGAATCTATATACGAGTACATATTATGCTCTAGTTTATGCTGTTCTATTCTGTCAAGTGTTATATCCATACAGGAAGTTGGGTATCGTGCAACTCCATGTAATTCTCTCTTATGCTGCCTCTGCGCATCCAAAGCCTATTTATTCATATGGGGTCCCCCTTTCCTCAATCATCCCTTAGAACTGATTGAGCCTTCCTAATGAGGGAGTATGTATTTTACGACTGTAGCTTGTGCGTTCACAGGCCGGTTTGCCTATTCTGAGGGACGAAAAACCCGAGTTTCCGGGTGAAAAACCCTCTACCAGACCAGATAAAGATTCCTCATGTCATGGACGGGAATTAAACGCAGGTCTTTCCGACCAAATGACTTCGTCTATGCCGAATGAGCTACGGAGGCTCTAGGTAAAGCACAGATAGTATTTTATGTTTATGAACTATGTGTGTCGCTGTCTTCCTTCCACTTTCCTTCAATTATCCCCTCTAATAAATCTTTTTGAAGACTTTCATGAGTCGCAATATGACCCATATACGATCTTTTTCTTTTTCTTTTTTGTATGTTCTTTATCAGTAACTTCCAATTTAGTACTTATCATCTGCAAAACGTTTTCATTGTTTTCTTCTTCCAAATCCATGAGATCTTTTATGCTCTTCCCCATTTCAAAAGCATAAATTCTCTACTCTCTTCCTTGTTTACTTTTCATGTTTTTGCTCCATACAGAAAAATAGGTCAAAAGAAGTATTTAATCATTGTTAATCTAGTATAACTTTAGTGGTTGTTGTTCTTGTTTAATTTAATGTTATGCCATATTTTTTATTCTATGTATTTATTTTCACTATTAACTTCTGCAAATCTTCCCCTTTCACAAAAAATACAGTATCATCTGCAGAACGAAAATTATTTATAATTCTTCCTCCTATTTTACAACCTCCAGTTCTTCCATTCTCTGAAAATTTCCTTGGCTGTGTAGATTTTAAAATAGAGAAAGTACAAATCTCTGCTTAACAATTTTTGTAATTGGAAAGCTTAGAACAGTTCACTGTTAATTTTTATGTTTTTAGGCTTTAGTTCTAAAATATGTAGGATATTAATTTTTGTCATTCCAATCTATTCATTTATTAAATAGAGATAAGCATCTTTCTTCATTTCCAAGTTCTTTCTAGTATCATTCTGATATTGAAGATACCTTTTCTTCTTCGATATCAGAATGATATCGATACTGAACTAAACAAGAATAAAATGAAAACAACAAATAAATCCCCTTTGGATATCTTTTATTTTATTTGTTCTTTTTATTTTATTCTGTCCAATATAGTTCGCAATAGTAATTTTATGACACAGCTCATTAGGCTTCTCGGACTGTAATCGTTACATTCAGCTACCTAAGCTTTTTTCGAGATGTTTATAAAAATAGAATTCCTGAATTCATTAGTAACATATCTACTTTCATAAATATGGTTAAAACAATTTGTAACTCTTTTATTCCATTTTCTTCTGGGATCTTTCATTTTCTATATGAATATCATCTTGACCAGGTGCCTTCGCTGTCTTAATTTGCTGTATAGCTCCTAATATTTCTTCTTTTGGTATTGGAGAACCATTTTCAAGATTGTTAAACTCTGGTATTATACATTTCAGAAAATATCTGAAATGTATTAAACCCATTTTTTTTTAACTTTTTCCGTTTCAAGCAATGCTCCACAAAACATTTCAAGCAAAAGCAATGAGGGTAAATAAAATTTGTCCTCATTGCTTTTGCTTGAAATGTTTTGTGGAGCATTCATTTTATTGTTCATCATTTCTATTGATGTACCTCTCGAGTTTGTGGTTTTAATTCCTCTGTTTCCTTACATTTAATATTAAGCCATGTATTTTTTTTTATCTTTCTTCATGTAAGATTTATATTCTTATGTATTTTTGCTTGTGTTCTTTTGCTGAACAGATTTAATATACTTTCATTCATTCATTGTTTTCTTCTATTTTGAGTCTTCTTGGGGGATACATTCATAGGCAACATCATTAACAGTCTTCTTGAGGCTTTTCCATTCTTTTCTATATTACGTTTATCAATTTTCATTTCATGTTGCAAATGAAATTCCATAATGTGTTCAAGAAATATTTAATTTTTTTGCACACTTACTTTAACTGACTTTTTCGTTTAGATAATTGAAATTCAGAGAAGGTTCTTTAATTTTACTCTTCATATTTTACTGTTGTTTTTAAATCTGAAATAACTGGAATGTTGTCTGATTCTATATCTGTTCCTAGTTGTATTATGCACAATTCTATTTCAAAACTTTTTTCTAATCACTATATAAGAAATCTGGTTTCTGATTTCTAGTTTGGGACCAGCCTCATTAAAATAACTTTACATCCTTAATTATCTTCGAAATTAATAATATCCAATATCGTTGTGTGGTCATTTAAAACATTGAAGAAATCTTTTATATCCATTTTATAATATAATTATAACGCATAATATAATCTTATGAGTCCCTACATCAAAAAACAACAAATAACGATTTTTTCCTCTTCATTATCAGTTTATTGATAGATATATGGCATTTTCGAGGTGGAATTCCGTGTTTTTACTATTTTCAACCTACATGCGTAAATAGGAATAGTTATAAGCATTCTCTGAACTCCAATGATAAGGAAATTACTTTCAGTTAATCAGGTGAAGTATTTCAATAAGTGTAGAGTTGTATTATTTCTTTGTTCGCTAATGAATGATTTGACAAGTGTGACAATTGTTACCTATGAGTCAGATTGCTGACCTTCTAAGCATACTATTTCAGGTCATTTCGTCAGTAGAATTTAAATAGCAGTGACTACTTCAAATTTCAGCCATATTGTTAGTTTCTATTTGGAGTTATGACCAAAGCAACTAAAGCTATAAAGTCAGTGTAGTTATGTCTATTAGCTGAAAAGGTTCTCTTACACTACTTTATGAGACCAGCTAACTCACTTTCAGCTGAAAAGTCCTTATAAAAGGACTTCGTCTCCTAGACGGAATATCCGAACCCAGGTGTTTCTAACCCAAGGACATCATGGATACCTTCTGAACTAAGGAAGTCCAGTGTTGATGGAAGTAAATTGTCTAAAAGTTCGCTACTCTAGTTAAATTATTTATTTATTTTTATAGTTTAATTATTTTTGTTTGCTTTGAACTTCAGTTGCTTTAACAGATCGCGATTTCTTGTGATAACATATATATTTTGTTTTTAAATTGTCATTCGGTTTATATATTATTATATTTTAATAATAACAAAGACTGTGTTTAAGAATCAACTTACGGGTTGGAAATGGACTTCATTAACAAAATGTGTTAGCTATTATACTTTAGGGAAAATAATAATAATAAAAAAACTGCCATTACTGTCAGCATTAAAAATTGGTTGATGGGTTTAAAAGTTATTAGAGGTGACGAAAATTCTGTGTGTGTGTGGGGGGGGGAGGACAAAGCAAACTAAATACAATGCGTTAGATTAAAACTTGGTTAGGACAAAGCAAACTAAGTAACAATGCGTTTATTTCTAAGAAAGTGCTCTGAAATAATCAAGCAGTTCTTCTGAACAGTCATTATTTTCATTTGATATTGATTCTTTTATATAATACTTGCGGATAAAATAATGCCATCTGATGCTGATGATCCTTGAAAGGGCATTTAGTATACACAGTTGCGTTCGACAATAACTGTTTTGATTTTATAACAGGGCTCCTTTGTCAATAGATCATTATGTATTCCGCCCGTTTGAAACGATAAAAGAAAGAATGAATTAGTTTCTTCCCCTCACATTTGCATATCAAGCAGCGCTAACAAAACACAGATAATGTTTCTCTCCATTCCATTGCCATTTGCGTCTTCTTTTCATACAAAGATAACCATATGCATGTGACATGCCGTGACTGTTGTTAATGGCGACCGTTAGTGAACAGCGACAAATGGCTTCACGGCTCTCTACCAAGCATAACACTGCCAACACTCGAGCACGATATTTGAGGTAATGTACCGCAGTCACTTTGACATTGATGTGAATGATCACCGCCGTCTATATGAGTATTATTAATGCCGAAGAGGAGGGAAAAAACTTATCTTACATTTTTGGTAAATGGTGCATGGTTATTGCAAGATTATAACCAGAATTTATGCAATGATAGACATTAATGACTTGTGGCAGCAGACGTGATATTAGGTTTTTAATGTTGCTCCTTTTTTACAAAAGAGTGGGGTGCAAAAAAGTGAAAAATACTGTAGCTTACATGAAATGGCTCTTTACTTTGATCGCCAGTTTAATTATGAAAGAAATTCGAACTCCTGTAGGAATAATCTAAGCAAAAGATTCTCAAGTGTGGGTACAGTGGTTATGTGCGGTCACGAGAGATTTGTAACCACTTCTTGTTGTGAAATCTCTTTTAATGGTTATCTCTGGAGATTTTATTTCGAAATTGATAAAATAGTATAAAATAATCTAAGTAATCTGAAAATTCCGACTAAATAGACTGAGGTACAAATAAGTTCCGAGTTCCCCCAGGGCTCTTTTTATTTCGCATTTTCTGGAACAATATTAGAATTTTTTCTTAATTTTTTTTCAACGTTGTAAATCGTTGAAAAAAAAGATTCTCCTGCAAAAATGATTATTCTTGAGTATCCTTCGAGATCTGCAGACTGAGTGATTGTTACATAGGATAGTTACAAACCGTGCAAGGCATATTCGATATTTGCAAATGGAATTAAATTAAAGCCTTTACAGACTACGATAAGCATTTGATTCAGTTAAAACATTTGCAATAATAAAAATTCTTGAAACCCAGAGAACTGAGAAACCACATATAGAAACAATAAATCATATTTACATAATGTAACTTCTGTAATTAAATGAATTATATAAAAACAGTGAAAAGTTTCGTATAAAAAGGCATCCTGCAAGGCGATAGTATATCTCTCAAATTATTTACAGGTGCATTAGAAGAAGACTTTAGAAGCCTTGATTGGGAAACAAAAGGAATAAACATAAATGGAGAAAAACTGCATCATCCGAAATTTGCAGATAATATTGTCGTAATAGCAAATAATATTGAAGATCTGGAAGAAAGAATAAATCAGCTAAATGAAGCCTCCAGAGTAATTGGGTTAAAAATAAATAGAGAAAAAACAAAAATAATGATGAATAAATACATGAACCAAAGAACTGTCAAAGTTGAAAACCATGAAATAAAACAAGTCATCTCATATGTATATTTGGGCCAGTTGTTATCCTTTTAGGATTGCCAAAGAAAAGATGTTGAACGAAGAATCCACCTTTGGTTGATGGCTTATCGAAAAATGGGAGACATATTCAGAAGTGATATCCCTATGAGTCTAAAAAGGAAAGCTTCCAAAAGTGAATACTTTCTGTCCAAACATACGGGGGGGGGGAAACATGGACCTTAACAGAAGCCCTAAACAAAAATTTGAGAACAACACAACATCGCATAGAGAGAAGTATGCTAAAAATAACATTACGAGATAGGAAGACAAATACCTGGATAAGATCTCAAACAGGTGTCATGGATATTGTAAAATGCATTAAACAGGCTAAGTGGAGATGGGCTGGCCACATTGCCAGATGCAGTGACGGGAGATGGACTAGAAAAACAACAGAGTGGAGATCAATGAATGGAGCAAGACAAAGAAGAAGACCGAGAAGAAGGTGGAGGGATGAAGTGGAACAAGTTACAGGAGTGAGATGGATGGGAGAGGCAGAAAACCGAGTGGCCTGAAACACCATTGGGGGAGACCTTCGCCCAGCAGTGGACAGTACCAAAAGTTTGAAGAAGAAGAAGATTAGCCAGCGAATACGCATACGTTTTGAATACTAACAGTTCGATCAGCATGTTCCTTTCCTACAAACAAAAACTACGTTGTATTATTTAATGATTAAACATTTTCAAAATGTTATATTTTAAGAATGCCATTCACATTAATTCGTGATGCTCTTCAGGAAACAATTCCAACAGAATATACTTTAGAGTATTTTTATTATTGTAGAACAATGCATGGATAATGGCTATATCTTTGCAAATTAACAAGCGGGTACTACATGGAAAAGAAAGAACTTTATTTTGTTTGAAAATCATTATAGCAGCGTGGAAAGTGACTGTGGAAGTAATTACAAAGTCTTTACTGAATCTTTTATTACTTCTGGTGAGATCCAGTGCTAAGCTTTGAAGCGATTGTAAGAGATTTCTAGAGTGTAATTAGTACATTTTAAATATTATTATTTTTTTGTGGGAAGTTTTCGGAAGGAGCCAAACATTTGGTTACGATACACTGATGATGTTTTCGTTATTTGTCTTGGATCAATGGATGAGTTAATTAATTTCAAAGGCTATCTGAACAACTTCCATCCCAATATAAAATTCACTCTTGAACTGGAAGATAAAACAATTACTGTTCCTTGATATCCTTGTCGAAGTAAACAAATAAGGAAAATTATTATCATTTTCTGTATACAGAAAGCCTACCATATTTTTGCATTTTTAAATGCCGTTTCACACCATCATCTATTACAAAAGATAAGTATATAATATATCCAGCACTTCAATTAAAAGGAATGAGACATTCCTTTTAATTACCTGAGACAGAACACAACACAATCACCTCCTGAAGATCCCTTACTTAAACAAAATTTTAAGAATGTAATCACGTTACCTTACTTCAAAAATGTTACAAAGTAGCTGCGTTGCTCCGTGAGTACAACATCAAAGTGTCTTTTTTATCTTTGCATAAAATCAGATTATCACATTCACCAAAACTTCCACATCATCCCATGAAAAAAAAAAAAAAAAAGCATTGATGATATTCATTTCTCTCGTGGCATTTGCTATGTAGGCCAGAAAGGAAGGTCAGGGGAGATCCTAATGTCTGAACACGTAAAAGACATCGAAAAAAGAGGACAGTATAAATCAGGCTTGACATTCCACATTACTACCACAGCTCATCAAGTAGTTTGGCGACAAAAAAATGCCTTATATTGATCATAAATGTTTTACAAGAAAGTTCAAGGAAGCATCTGAATTGCTGAGGATTCCACAGAATGTATCAGAAATCAAGGCGCAATCCTACACCAATTTTGGTCTGCTTTCATTAAAAATTTAACTGCCGCAGACCTAGGATATGACACAGGTGATGCCACAGAACGTGACAACAACAGCTAGAATTCTTCCATCACACACATAAAGTAATGGATTTAATGTTATTTGTATGTACCAGTTGTGAAGTTATGATAACATCTAATATGTGTAATTAATTGTTAATAGGCTTTTGTGGTGTAAAACCTTTTTGTACTAGTATCCCGGATGATTTAAGTCTGACGACTTACGAAACTTGTAAAATTCATAATTGCTTATTTTTTAAACTAAATTCTTGATTTACATTATAATGTGATCTCAATACCGAAAACTTCCTACTGTATTGCCAAGTTACAGGAACTTTACGTTTCCATTAATCATTATTTCTTTTCTTTTATTTATTTATTTTTGTTTGTTTGCGCGAGTGAATTTCTTATAAGGCTGTGCAAATATCAGCTCTATCAAGGGTACTTCCAACACAACAATCAAACCAATAAACAATAATATTATTATTTCATATGATATTTTGAATTTGACAAATGGGAATATCCCACATTCCGATTTTCTGGCCCCGCAGGAAACGAAAACTCTGAATTAAATGAAGGAATAAGTTTATGTCTATTCAAACAGCTGGATTCCGTAATACGACAGCCATGATTTTTTTCTTCTTTTTTTTCGTGACAATCCAAATACGCAAAAAAAAATAATAATAATAAATCCAATGCTTAAAATACGATAGTCCTGCTGATATAAACATCGAGAATAAAATTATGAAAGTCTGAATTAAATAAATCATTGTACTTTTCAGGCAGCTCAGAAACGTTGTAATTTTTCAGCAAAAATAAGAGGGATAAATGAAGTTAGAAATAAACTAGCTTAGTGTCAAGTCGTAGTTTGAACGAAAGAAAGCGACAAAATAATAATAGTAACAATGTGTTGAGGAACATCGTTTATGAAAATATCTGCTTTAAATTTAAATATCTGATTTAATGCTTAGAACAAAAAGAATTTAAAATTATTTAAATATAAAGAGCCAATAGGCTTCATTTCGGCGATATAAACATAGTTAAATTTAAGGGGATATTAAATCCCACATTGTTTTAAAACCGAATAAGAAACTCAAGGATTGGAATCAGAGAGTTTCATGCCGAATATAGTATAATAAACTATAAAAGTATCGGCGATTACTAGCGTGAGCAATGCAAGTGACCCTAGTACGTAGTACAATCTCAGGCAACTCGTTGCAAAGGTAGGTAAAGTTCTGATCGCTATTCTTGGTATTATCCATAATCTAAAAACACATTTCCTAGGAAATGTATGTTGTTATTACATCATGGTGGGAGGTCACTATCCAGACCGGTTTCAGCCTTCTTTGAGGCTTCATCAGCGAGTAGCTAGACCAAATTGATACCAAAGGGTATTAGCGAAAAGAACTTATATACTCTGCTATACGAGTTGTCAAACAGATGCAACCATTAAGTTATTTAAATATAAAGAGCCAATAGGCTTCATTTCGGCGATGTAAAAACATTGTTAAAATTAATACCAAATGTATCAATGATTTTTTGATTTTTTTCTAAGCATTAAATCTATTCTGTGTTGAGCAGTTCTAAGATTTAAAATAATCAGTAGCATTAATGTCAAGATTAAGAATGAAGCAGAAATCTCAAGAAATTCAAATGCTGAGGAAGCTAATAATGTGACATATTTATATCAGGAAATCTCGAAAGAAAATATTTTTGACAATAACAGTCTAAAATTATAACTCTGGAATTTATGATCGAAATTAAGCGAATATGCATAGAAGTCATTTTGCGGGAAATAAAATTCGATAATATTTTCTTGATATAAGTACCGATGTTTTTTTTTTTTCCAGTACAATATAAAATGGTTTAGACTGATGTGACGTAATGCTCCATAGTAGCGACACTGATCAATGCGACAAGTGTGGCAAAGTATTTTTTTCGCTATTCTTCTCTGAAGGAGAATGTGGTAAAGGTGATAAAATGCGCATTATTATTTTTCTGTATTCTTACTTTGAGTTCAGCTTACTCACAATTATCCTTTTGAGGAAAAAAAATCATGAAATGATTCTTGTATTATTATGAACTATTTTGTTGTTTAAAGAGAAGCTTATGGATGTTCATAAAGTATCGGCTGTTTGTACTCTGTATAAGTTACAAACCAAAATACAAAATATGATGCAGGACCGAATATTAGAGATATTTACTGATCAGGAATCCAGTGGCGATTCCCAAAGGAAAATTGCAAATGACTTCTGCTATTTCACTCCATGTTGATAAGCACAGTCGTTACTCAGGAACACAGAACTAATATATTGATTACAAACAAGCTACTTGTAATCTGCTGGGATGCTCACCTTCACTTCATAAATTTAATTCTGATATTCAATCGATGTGTTTTCTAAATTATGCAACGATATTTTCGTGGAGTAATTATTCCTTCCCGTGCGGAGACCTCCCTAGAGTCTCTTTACCTCCACCAGAGTATATTCCTGACGTTGTGGGACCTATCGTCTTCACTTCAAAATATATTTCGCATCGTCTAATTTCAATGTTTTTAACTGAGCTTAATATTTTTAAATTCAATTAACATAGTTCGATGTACACTACATAAAAATGAATTATGACCAGTGTCGAAATTTCCAGTCTCCAGCAGTAGTACCATACATAGCATAGTATCATATGGTGTATTGTACAAGCAAAAATGTTTAAATTATTCTCATGAGAAAAGGTAGCAAAATCAGTTCGAAAAATGTGTGATCATTGAATGGGGGGGGGGTATTGAATCCCTTCATCTCGGATACGGCATGATAACATGTTGGTCAGTGACGAACCGTAGTGGTAAAGCTGTACAGAACTATGCTAAACATACATAATCATTCCTACCGACGAAACCGTAAAGTGATGCTGTTGTAAAGAGTTATTCGGTGTCTTGAGCGAACTAATAGACAGATATTCTATAGATAATTCCTGTCATAAGGATGTTGGTATAGATATTCTATACCAACATCCTTATGACAGGAAGAATCAGTGTTGCCATTGGTATAGACTGTAAAAGTTATCTTATGCATAAGATAGTCTTTTACACATTACGTAAATTCCTCACTAGATAAGTTCACCGATTCAAACCTAATATAAAAGTTAACATAAAAGAATCTATACATTTTATCTAAGCAATGGGTACGGTTTCAGAAATTCTCAGGACATATATATCCGAATTAGGCGAGGTCATTCAGTTTCACGTAAAAGGAAAACATAATGAACAGGAGTTCAACCTATCTATTTTACGTAGGTGGTCAAAATTCAACGTTATGTCAATGTATTTCTTTATGAGAAATAGTTCAGAAAAGGTTTCATCTCAATCTAATTTTTTAAAATACTTTTTCGTTCTTCGTGTATTGTTAATCTTGTATTCCTCTAGTATTTTGGCAAATTAAGAACTATATAATTATCGTAATCTATCTTCAATATGGTTAAAATATATTGTATTTTTATGTAACTTCCACTAACAAAAAGTGTAAAATTATAATATAGGAGTATCGTTGGTAGTGTAAGAGGGAGAGGAAAATATTTATTTCTTTGAACTTTTTATATAATCTGAAGGCCCAGCTCTTTAGATTAAATATCGAACTTTCCAGTTTGTCATTTAATTGACCCAGCTTCCAGTATATAAAAGTTTCATATATAACCTGAATAGATGTTCATTTTTTTTTCTTAAAGTCAGATTATTAATAATATCCTAAATTTTCTCAAAACATTCTCTTTCGAATTTAACAATAAAAATAAATGATCCCATTATCTGTTTTTTCTAGAGAGCAATCAACTTGAGAAACAATGCATATACTTATCCAAACTCACAAGTTGTTAATTTCTTCTGAAGGGAGCAAAGATATATTAAACAGCAAAAATTATTTTATTTTTATTTTTTAAATTTGTAAAAAAATGTTGACCATTTCTGTATTTCCATTCCTGTTTCAAGCAGCCTCTTCTATTTTGCTGAGTGGAAATTTACTGTGCATTACTTACATACGGGTATATTTAGTCGAAGGAATCAGTTCATAGGTTACTTTCTAATCAGCGATATTTGCGACAATTATCATAAATAAATGAATAATTTCATCCAATAGATAAACCTAATGACTGATTTTTTTTTTCATTTGTGACATTCAAAAATAGTCCTCGGTGACAGAGAAACATAAAGCAATAATCATAAATTTCTCTAATATGCAGTTTAACTACAATTTGTAATACAAAAAAGTAATACAAATATTATCAAAATAAGTATTGCAGATTACTTTATAAACTGCCCTGCTATAAACTTATAAATGTTAACAGAGTACTTCTAGTAATAGCCTGGCTTAACTTCGTTACATAACTTCCTTTTTACTGCGTCTAACAATAATCATCACCAAAGTTTCCTTGGTAGCCTAAAATTAACGAAACATTAGATCAGTATTATACTTCAGTACTTAACACTTCCTAATCAGAATAAGTGTTTTTAGTATGAATATATTATTTAAAAAAGTTAGTCGTGTGGTGTATATAGTTGCTTCCTTCAATGAGTCCTTGCACGTATCACGTAATAATACATAAAATTCTAAATTGAAGCATCAATTAATAAAGAAAATGTTACTAAAATTAATAAAGAAAACACATTCTATAATATTTTACCAAAACACTGAAGACACGTCCTTACTTTCTGTTTTCTATTTCTTGTAAAACTTAAGATAGACACTGCTTGGAAAGAAATCAATAAACACCGTAGGCAAGGAACAAACAGCCATGGTACACGCCATGATAATAAGTGTAGGACTTCCTTTCGCTGCGATGACTGCAGTCCTGTGGGGCATACTTTCCACCAGCGTATGATCAATGGGAAGTTTGGACCATTTTTCCTGTAGGCATGAATTAATGAGGTCCTGGATTGTTGTTGGAGGGGGGACGTCCATTGAGCTCATCCGACGCTCCAGTTCATCCAACAGATGTTCAGTAGGGTTGAGATCCGGGTTCTGTGCAGGCTAGTCAAGTATGGTGATGTTAAATCCGTATGATCAGTTCCGTAGAAACAAAGTAGGATGCATTGCATCTTCCAGAATGTTCAGATACCTCTCGGAGTTCAATGTTCGCGCTACTACTAATAGGTCCCAGGTCAAACCAGGAAAAAAAAAAGGACCATCACATCACATCACACCGCTACCTTCGACTTTCATGGTTAGGGTCACACACTTTTATAAGAGACGTTCAACATGTATCCGCCACACTCATAGCAGTCCACCTGCTAGGTTGAGGGTTTAGCGTGATTCGGCGCTCTATATGATAACTTTCCAAGCTTACTGTACATGCTCTTTGTACCATTGAGTACGACGCTGCATAACGGTTCGAGTAGTGTTGAGCTTGCATATTGTGGTCCTACCATGGAAACTCATGTATGAGCCTCGATACGGGATGTTTTTACGCAGATTTTTGTTTCAGTCGATGCTCAGAACTCCATATTAGCGTTCGGTGAGGGTAGTAAGTCGTCCACTTGCAGTTGACTCCCTACACTTCCATTTCAGTATAGTATCACTTGACCTGCGATGGCATAATTTTTCAACAGTTTTCCCATCAGATAGGCTACACCATGGCAAACTCTGTCAGTTCCTTTTCCGCCTATTTCACTGAGACTGAGTTGCGTTGACATGGGAACACCGTATTTTTCCGATTTATACTGTTTACAAACACGTGACTTGCAACATGCACATGCACCTGCCCACGGAGATGTCCATTGCCTTATTTGCAAGCAGTGTATATCATTTAGTCCAAATCGACACTTTTCTATTAAGTTCGTATTCATTGTTTTATGAAATTATTGACGCTCAGCGCACTCAAGATTGCTCTAGTTTGATTGCGAACGGAAGAAATGCAAGCTCTCTGATTGGCTCCACTTAAATATAGGACTAAATTTTTACATAACAACACTGATCGAAATGCAATATTTAGAAAAATGTAAATCTAAACTTTATATGTAGACTACTCAGTTTACTTGAAATTAAAAAGTTAAAATTCCTTAGAAAGACCACATGAAGACTACTGTTTTTGTCACTATCGTGGACCAGACTATTGTTTGAACAACTAGAAAATCTCTCTCTTCAAATAATGGAGCTTGTGCATAAAAAGGAAACGTCTGAACTGCGCAGTCTAATGAATGATCAAACTCAAAGATGTAACTATCAATTTAGAATATTATCTAAGATAGGAAGAATTTTTACAGGGACTTTTCAACTTAAGGTTGGGGTCAACTTCATATGGAGGTGGAAAAATTCACTTTATTTCCACCTTTTGGGAAACTTTTGTCTTGAAAGACACCGACAAAATTAATTGCCTAGTCACAGAAGTATCACACAAAAGTATTGCCTCGCCTTTACAGAAATTACACAGAAGTCGTGGCTCGCCTCACAGTAGTGCCTCATCTACTCATCGAGCTAACGCACAGAAGTGTGGCTTCCAAGCACAGAAGCATCGTTGCATTGTGCACTGATTACTTCTGTGATTGTTAATCATAGACGTATCTAATACATAATTATTATTGTGATATTGTCTCGTTGCTGTTATTGTGTCACGAGCGTTTTGATATAAGAATCTTCTATTGATGTGCACATAACGCAGTGCCCACTTGTCGTCAAGGGTATAAATTGAATTATACCGTCAAGAGCAATAAGCGATGTCCGCAATATGAGACAATAACGTTTTCGCAATAGCCCATTACTAGGTCGCTATTTGTTCTTGAGGACGTAGTTTCTTATTAGCGCACTAGTCGACTAAACTTCTATTTTTATACACTTTTAGTAGACAGCGAAATGAGCATTATTATTTCACAGATTTAAATAGTTTTTAAAATCTTCTGTGGAATTTATATTTATGCTCATTCAAGAAGATATGTTTGTTATTTTAATTTGATTATTTTTATATAGCGTATGAAACAAAGTGGTCAGAATTTTCTTTGGATCAGAATTGAATTTATTTTGAATAATAATCTAGCATTCTCTCCCATATTAAACGATTCAGCAAAATAAATAAACGAACATTTGTGTGATTTCTAGGATGGTTATTTATTTATTTATGTACGTATTATGAGAATCCACCTAAGGAAGGTTACCTTGTGAATATGAGTTTCCAGCACAGTTCCTTTCTAGGAACTCTCAAGACTTTGTACTTTTTTTCACGCCATTTTTCAGGTCTCAAATAAGCTATGTGGTGGTGGTAGTCTCATACTGGACAATAAAATTCATCTACCATCTAAAGTCATTCACAAACATTCATGTTCATAGCGGTATTCAAACCTGCAGTCTATTGGTTAGACGGATGCTGTCAACAACCAGCAAATGCTACTAGGTTCTCCCTACACAAAAAAAGATGGACACTTTCTACTCACTCTAGGTTTCCATCGAATGTTTAGTTGCTGATCGACGACTCATTACGGATTGCTTAGGGTTAACCTTCTCCATCAGAAACTTCCTGCTTTGCACTACTAAGTAAACAGATCTGTTTTCTTTTTACTGTGTTTAGATGTGCAAATAGAATTGCAACTATCTGTGTGTGGAATAAAGGACTTTATCGTATATAGCATAAAGAAAGGGGATCCTTTATATTTCTTTTCCCATTTAGCTAACTTAACCAAATTGCTCTTTCACCATGCCGGTAATAAGTTTTACGTGATATTTCGCTTCGGATCTAAACGATCCCTTACACCTTATCGTCCTTTTACAAATGGCGAAAGTTACTCTTGCTATTTAGGTAAGTGGGAGTCATTACGGAATTTTCTCCTTCTTTTTCTCGATTTAAGTAACTCGGAAAGCAGTTTACGATAATCGCAACAGTCCAAAATAGAGATAGATGCAGAGATCTCCTATTTTTCTTTCCACAGCTTATAAAGAATACCCACAGTCTGCCTTAGAGCTACAATTCTCTCTCTCTCTCTCTCTCTCTCTCTCTCCTGTGGGGGGAGGGGGAAGGAGAGATAATATAGGCAATATAGCAATATAATCACTCTAAAATTAGCAGTGTTTTACATTTCAAATAAAAATTAATCTTCGCTATATGCTGTATATATTCTTTACAGTAACCTATACTCTTAAGTATAATTACAAGTTATCATGATTTAGATGTATCAACAGAACTTTTACTGCCTGTTGTACTCAGTTAGTGTGGCTGTTTAATGATTATTTACAAAGAAAACTCACTCTATTCCTTGGCAGCACTCGTTAAGAAACTCTTAGCATTACGTACTTAAGCGGCATTATCTTCTTTAATAGCCTTGATTCCAAAATGCTGTTAGAAACTAATTTAAATATGTTAATTTAGTTAAGTTATAGGATAATAAAATGTCCCTTGTGATACATGCATTCTCAGAAGGTGAATATTCATTCCTACCGGTACACACATATACCAGTCTCTCTCTCTCTCACTCTCTCTCTCTCTCATGGTAATAATCATCTTCACTGGATGACGCTCTTCCAGCTAGCTACCCGCTAAGTTTCAACTGATCGTGATGGCCATATTTTAATAAATTTTTATTGAAGAAAACTTTTTCGTTCTACTCGCTTCAGACTTGCTTCAAGAAAGCAAAACATTATTTGACTTTGAAACTTTAAAAGGTTCCAAAGTGATCAAGTAGTTAAAAGAATACAAATCTTTGTCATTCATTTATTATTTATTGCTTCTCTTAAAAGATACGAATTCTATCTACAATACCATATATTTGACTTTTTTTTATTAGTGTATTTCATTGAGAATTTAATTAGTATGGCAGCAATTTGAAATGTTGGCATCATTTAGATTCAGGAGAATAATTGAAGTATATTTTAAAATATTTTGGCATCTTAAAATTTTTTAAAATAAATAATAAACCAGTTATCTATAAGTTATTAATGCATTTTATATTTCTTTATTTTTTAATTAAACATAAATCTAAAAGTAGTTTTTTTAATAATTATTGTTTACACACCAATTTTAATTTTACTTATGTAAAATACATAATTATGAAATTAAATTGCCACATCGAAATAGATAAATGCATACCTTCTTGAATTTGGATACTCGTACTTTATACTTTATTTGTAGAGAAAAGAATGAATAGTATTACGGTTTTAATGCGATAAATAGCATAACAAATGAGTTCCATAAATTTAAGCTGCCAAAAAGAGGAAAGGGAATTCGTCCTCAAAAAAAAAAAAAAAAAAAAAAAAGAATCTTTATCTTTATTTGAAACTGTTGGCATTTTCATTGTCTTCAGGACTAAAAAAATTATTTATGGACTTAACGTCTTCTTGAACTTTCCTCTTCAGTTTTCAGCATACTTTCAAGAAAAACTCTGGTTATTAATTCTGGTTAATCCATTAATGAATTCGAAGCCATTCAGTTAATTTTTATCCAATTCAGTATTACCCTAAGATTTACATTACTTTCCATTGACAGATTTATTCGGTTTTTGAAAGTTACTTACAAATATTAAACAATAAAACTTGGTCTTTCATGGCTTCTATTAGAATGTTAGGCAGGATTCTTCGACCTTTGCGACACTGTGAAGAAAAAACCAATTAACGATGGTTATCCTTTCCGTACTTTTGCTTTAACTGCTGAGATACTAAATGATCAGTATGACCCCTCCCTGATGAGTTATTTTCACAATTATAAAATATTTTATAATTATATAAGATCATGAAAAAATGTGTGCGAAAAACGTGTCCGAAATTCTTTTATCTACAGGGTGGCCATAAATTAACTTTCCCTCTTTGAAGGTATCTGTAGCTAAAACTATTACATGGAATGAGACCACATTTAATATTGAGACTTTCGAAGGCATGGGGAGATGATTTCTGCGAAAAAAAAGATTTAGCAACAAAAGTCGCCGATAGGGAAATATCGAGTTAACTCGATCGTAGCAAGGTCGCCATTTTTTTCGCACTTGAGTTTACTCAACCGTAGCAGTTAAAGGGGTAAATGTAATTCAAAAAATCGCTATTCCCTTGTCGTACCAGAAAACTTTCAGTTAAATAAGTTTGAGTTAAATGATGTATGAAGAAATGCTTTGAGAAAAACTGAACTTTTAAAATACATTTAATTGCACCTTTCAGAAATCACTAAAAGTCCGTTGTCATTTGCAGATTATATCGTACTTAGCTTATTTTGGAACTGGCACACAAATAGCAAATAACATGTAAATAACCTGTCCGTTTGACTTGACTGTGTATATCTGATAATATAGCTAGTACGCATGCTCCTAATAACCTGGTGTAATGAGATGTCAAAATGGACATTCTGGATATTTGATAGTATAATACTGAAAGTATTATTATACAGGAAGGCCCATAAATCACGAAGGGATTAAAACACTGGATACCTTTTTATTTATTAATTATTTTTTTTATTTTTCTTATAATGAAATGTAGAACCTGGCGATTTTTTATTAGTTATGAGCTATGCATATTAAAATTTAAATCCTTTCGTGATTTTTGGACCACCCTGTATTATGCTACTTATAAACCGTACAATAAGTAAATAATGTAATGACATGGATAAGAAATATTTTTCAAAATGATGCGGAAAGTTTTAGAGATTAAAAATTTAAAAAAAAAAATTTTTTTTTACAATTTTCTTTAAGAAAGTTGTAAAAATAAAGGCTTCAGAATTGAATCACATGAAATATATCACCTAATCAGTGTCCTATAATCATATGTTGTGTTATTTACTGTCTGTTTGCTATAGTTGTACACAATTTCAAATATCAGAGGCTTCAAATCAAGTGTTGTTGCGAATATCTCATAGGCAATAGAATAAAAGTGCAATGAAAAAAAATTATTTTTTCATTAAACTTAAATTAAAATGAAACTTTGATATGGAAAAGACCAGCAGAACTTGAGATAAATTATCAATTAATACAAAATAGCCTACTCATTTGCTGGAGAATTATCGCCTAGAGACAGGAATAAAGAATATTGAGATTCTTTCCATTTAAATTCTAGTTAAAATCTGTCTTATTTTTCAAAAAAAAAAAAAAGAGGAAAAAAGTACTATTTTTATTTCAGTACTTTTTTTCCCACAATACCAAAATACTCGAAATTTCCTATAAACATTTCTATGGTGTTACTGTTCATCATCTTGGTTATTGTTTACCTAACAACACGATAAGCAACCGGCACCATGAACTGCTTGTATTATATCTCACCTTTGGATGTAGCTTCTGCGGATTTGCATTTTGCAGGAGTGGGAAACGAGGAGTAATTGTGCTATCTTTGTGTGTGTGTGTGTGTGTGCGTGCGCGTGCGCGTGTTGCAATCAATGTTTATAGTAACTTTTAATAGGTATTTGCAAAACACGGGTTTTATTCGAACTCTTACAACGATACTCAATGAAATGTCATCGAAATATGATAGCTGCTTATGTTTCTCAAAATTCAACAATAGTGTTGAATTTTTTCCTGGCATACCCTTGTTTTGGCATCAGAAAATATCTTTGTACAGTACACAGTGATCTGCGTGGTTTAAAAATGCAAATATATAGTAGTTCTTGTCTTTCTATCAACGTATCTGCAAATAGTTCTATAGAACAAAAAACTGATTGGTGTGTACGCTGCTAAAATGGTTTAATTTTTGTATTAATGTCTTCACAATAGAATATTTTTAAGATAATCTCCCATAATTTATTACTTGTTTCTATTTTCGGGGATAATTACTGTATTTTGGGAAGAAATGCGACTCTTTTAAATATAAAGATACGCTTAATTGAGTAATATCGTTATGTAACTTTTTAAAAATATAAGCGAATGTGTTGAACAACTCTGAGAAATGTCTGTAATGTTCTGAACCCAGGTTCTTGCAACTAAAGAATGTTAAAGAAGGTCTTTTCAACTGAAGATGGTTTAGCAGGGTAGTTCCTCCAGAAAACTCGGGTTTTTTTATCCATCAGAACAGGAAAACTGACCATTAAAACAAATGCAGTTAACAGATAGCCTGGTCAATCGGCGTTAAATCCAAGTCATCTAATCCCCTGGAGCGGTTGGTGGTAACAACATACTTTAGTTGCAAAGACCTGCTTTCAGAACAGTCTAAACATATCTAAGGAGATCCTTCAACAGAAAGTCAGTTAGTCCTTTTCTCCTATGAATGTCTTTGCGTCCTGGGGGGGAGGGAGGAGGTGTTCAAATCCAAGCTTTTCCCCACCAAAGGTTGAATTGACTGTCAGTATCAACACTGTCAACTATTGAACGAATATTCCAATTTTTCCTGTTGTAGAGCAAAACAAAACAAAAGATGGACAAATAATACACTTATCGTATATAGAAGATCAAGGAAATACTAACTGATGACAATGAGAGTGGTCACTTTCTTCAATCTCATTACCAGAAGTTAGATTTTTTAAGTCACTGTGTGTTTTTATATTGATCCTCAATGGAAGAAAATTCAACTGTCCTAGAATTTTCATGAGTAACACAGGATTTTAAAGGGCCTCTCAGAGTACGTATGTCTGTACTGCATTTTCTGTTAGTCTGTATGTAAATTATACTGGGGGAAGTAATAATATGCTTCAAGGTCTTGATAAGAAACAAAATATTACTAGTTAAGTGACTATATTTTTTAAGACTGCTGTAATTAGTTTCAGAAAAGAAAATTTATTTGTGATGTGATGCGGTGTACATTGATTGGTTTTAACGTTCTTAATCTACATATTCCTAAATATTAGCATACAAAAATGACAGTCGTCTGGTGATTTTTTTCTCTTGGTAATGAAGTTTTGTTGGAAGTAAATAGCATTAGAAGACAACTGATGAAATTTAATTAGCTATACTTAGTTTCCTCCTCCTTGTACCCTAGAACTTTACTTTAGGAAATATCTGTATTCGATAAAACAATCTGCCTGTTAGTGTAATATATAAGATACACTAACAAGCATAGGACTTCAGAAGGGATATTTCTTCATACAGCGAAGAAGTATTACAAGGTTGTTTTTATGAGATAGGAGAGTTATTTCCGAAACAAGATGTGCGTCGGACTTCTCCGACGTAAAAGAGAGTGTGATACCGGTCTAATAGGCGCTTCTGCTAGAATTATACCCGGAATTACTCATAAAACAGTCCTGTAAAAGACAGAAGAGAATATAATGGGCCCATACAACACGTGAGTTGGCTATCTAAAGAGTGGCAACCTGTGAATTTGAGTGACAAAAGGTAATAGTAAACAGATGAGAGAAGGGTAGGAGAATACTTGGAATGCACCACAGCCATCTTAAATCATCCAAATAGTTTTAAAATATCGAGAACGGATATTGTATACTAGAGCTCGTTACTCTGTGTTTCGTCTTGAGACTAGATGTGATACTGGAGTCGCTACAAGTCTCTTCAGATCGTAATTCATGTAACAACACGAGTGGCATCAAATTTATCAATAATGATATACCAAACAATTTAAATTTTGGAAAGCGTGAAAGTGAATCCAATAGGGAATTTCATCTTCGTAGCGAAGCTACAGATTATGATATTAGAGAAAGATTTAGGTGTTCGAATTTCCCATCTGTGAACTTTTGAACTTAAAGTGAATTAATCGGTCTCATAACGAGGCGACAACAAATTATCGTTGCTAAACCTCGTATTGATCTTTCTACAAAAGAGACAAACCAAATTAAAGAAACGTGGTATATTCTTAACGGTAGTCGCTTTTACCGTTACATTCCAATTAACTAACCTATTCCACCCCAGTATGTATTTTTTAATCGCATTTAAAATGACATTCGGTTAAGAAGATAAAAAACTACAGGCAGGAACTGAAATGGCAATATTAAATGATACCCCACTTTAGAGACCGGAGTTGAAAGATATATTTGAAGGCATCATCATCATAGCACTAATTACGGGTATAGACCATATTGGTCTGTTCGGGTCTCAATGTATATCTAATATCCTTTTTTGAGATCTACACTGCCTTCTCTTTCTAATTGGCTTATATTTTAGTATTTGTTTAGGATGTCGGGTGTTGGCCATTGGGATTACATGTTCAAACCGTTTTTGTTTATAATTGTTCAGTTTTTCTTCTACTGATTTTGTTTTTAGTTCTTTTAAAATGTCTTCGTTCCTTTTTTGATCTAATAATGTGTATTTTGCAGTTCTTCTCATAAATCTCATTTCACTTGTTTTTATTCTTTGTTTATCTTGTTTGTTTATTACCCAAATTTCACTGCCATATAATGATGTGGGCACTGCTAAAGTATTGTATATTTTCAAGCGTGTTTCTTTTTGTACTATATTTGAGTGTTCTATCAGGCCTATAATCTGTAAAAATTTTTATAATAGTTTATAATTTATTATTAATAATTATTTTGCTTCTAACTGGAGTTTATCCACAAAATGCCATTGTTTTAGTTTTATCTATGGAAATTTTCATTACAAACTGTTCTACTATTATGTTTAAATTATATATTGCTCTTTGTAAATTGTCTTCCTTATCTGATATTATTACCTGATCATTTGCAAATAATAGCGTATTTATTTTGTTATTCCGGGAAATTTCTATACATTGATTGTTTAAGGTGTTCCACTGTATTAATATTTAATTAATGTAAATATTGGAAAGTGTTGGAGACAGAGGGCATCCCTGTCTTACTTTTTGGTTTATAGATTGTTTTTCATCCAGCTTTTCATTTATTTTTATTTTTATTTCATTATCTTTATATATATTCAATATTGCATGTAGTAAAATATTAGGTATATTTATTCTTTGTAATATATCAAACAGCATATATCTTTTTACTTTGTCAAATGCTTTTTCGTAATCTATAAACAAAAGATGAGTTTCCAAATTAAATTCCCTTCTTTTTTCTATAAGTAGTTTTAAACAGAAATCTGCATCCATTGTAGAGCGTCCTTTTCTAAATCCATTTTGACATTCTAATAATATTTTTTTCACTGTATATTTTTAGTTTTTCACTAAATATTCTGCTATATATATTTTTAGCATGCATTCAATAAACTAATACCTCTGTAGTTAGCAGGTTTTGTTTTATTCCCTTTTATAAATATAGGTATTACTATGCTTGTATTTCATTCTATTGGTATTTGTTCATTTGTATATATTTTATTTAAAAATTTTAGTAATCTTTGATGAACATTTTTTTCCAACAAATATATACAGCTCGGAGTTTATCCCATCTTCTCTTGCTGATTTACCATTTTTTTTTATTTTATTTAGGTTCTCCTTTAATTCTTTCATTATTATCATATTATTTAAGGTATTTTGTAAGTTTCTGGTGTAATTATTTTTGATGCCAGTATTATCCGTTCCAAAGATATTTAAAGTAATCCAAGAATTCTTTTACATCTATTTCACAATTTATATTTGAAGGTTCAGAAAGAAATTATATCGTGAAAACTAAACAGAATATTTGCATAAAATTTTATTTTCGTAAAATAATTAATGTCCTTTGGGCTAGGATAATATGTCATTATTAAAGACGAGCCACAAAAGCTTAGCTTCTGTTCAGACCTCATTGGCCAAGTGGTTAGTGCGCCAATTCTAGCCAAGAGTGTACGGGTTGGTATTCCGTCATTGGTATGGGTGTTTATGAAAGCCTTTATGGAAGGGATCGCTTTAATCTCGCTATGCGAGATCACTGCTTAAAGTGGCTTTAAAGAAAGTTCCATGTTTAGTAATAATAATAAAAAAAAAAAAAATTAACTTGTCCATAGTACTTAGATACCATTGATTTACAATATTTCGTGAGTGAGAGTCACATAAAAAAATATAATAAAAATTTTACTAAATCATGAGCACAATGCGAAACATGAAATGTTATGGTTGTTTAAAATTACAAAACAACCAAAGCAAATAAAGATTTCTGATGAATTTTAGCGGTTATATTTTTTCATCATTAGCCTTAAATAAATGTATTTCATTATTTGATCGTTAAACATGATTGTAAATTTCAATGTTTTAAAATATAGTTGGTTCTAATAAGTGAATTTCGACAATTCAGCTGAGCTCATTTCAAAAATATTCTTAAAATATTTCTATGATGTTACTGGTTTTTAAATTTATTTTTCTTTCGCATAAGAGTAATTTCATGTGTAAACGTCAATCCTGCAGTCGTTCATCTTACTGGTGTTTCGCCTTGCTTCGTATACGTCCTTTTCTTGAATGGTTTGATTTGTCTTTTCTCATTGTCTTTTGCTATCAGCTAACGATTGTCAGGAAAATAGTCCAAAAATAAGTTTAAGAAATGAATTTTATGATAAAACTGCAGCACATAATCTTCAGATTGTTGAAAATATTGTTGACAATATTTTACTAATTGATTTCCTTCGTATTTTCTGAAAATATACTAGAATGTTTTACAGTCTAATCCCCATTTATTTTTCGACACTCTTCGTCGTTCTTTTCAGCTGCTTATCCGAAATCATGTTCCCTTTTTCGAGAGTAAAAAAAAAAAAAAAAAAACTTCTCTAAGAAGAGAACATTTACCACACAGACATTTGAAACACTTTTCATCTTCGTCTAAGGCTTGTAAGATCTGCTTCATCAAGCTGAGTATTGTATGAAGAAGAAGCAATAACACGACTTATTGTGTCATGTTATTGCTTTGTAATAGTTCATGGATACCGAATGAGCGATAGACATTGATGCACATAAGTTCCGCAAAATTTCCGTACAAGTGCCCTCAAAATAACCAAAAAACAGTTCATGAAAATAAATTATCCAATCTTTCCAATAGTTTGGAAAGATTGGATTTAGAGTCAGATGAAGATCCTTGGTAGAGACCCTTAGCCTCCAATGCAATGAAGAAGAATAAATTAAATAATAATTCACCGAATGGTAATTTTTCTACAGACAATTCACCGAAAAGAAATTAATCAAATAAATGACTCAACGAATGGAAATTCGTCAGAAAATAAACACAGAATTCATCGTAACAACTAGATACATATTTTCTTGTGAAGTACTCTTTAAGATTTTCGTTCTCTTTTAGAAAATTATTCGGTAACGTGTATACAGTTCTTCCTAAAAAGACTGAAATTAAAATCATGGGCACTGGCATTATTTTAAAGTGTACTTATATTGACACTGTTGTTCTGGAACAGAAGGCGAAACGTACTCCATTAAAAATTAGTTTCGTTAATTGACTGGATGCATCGATGAATTGCTGCTGCGATCTATTATGTATGAAAGGGATTCAGTTATAAAAAAAGTTTAAAGAAATGTCACTTTGCGAAAAATCTGTTCGTGATAAACGTAAAGAGAGTTTTTAGCATCACACGCAGGGAGCACTACAAGACAAGTAAGCTATTTAAAACAAAATTATCATAGGCTTGTGTAATTAGTTGAGTTCTGAGAGATCTCATTTCTGTGCTTCTATTCTCTGTTTATCTTTCATTGCTAGCGACGAAGTTTCACTTCTGTAAATTAAAGTTTGTTCTGTCACCGCTTCATCTAATTTCAACATTTCGGTGTATTTTTATTATTTCATGTTTAACTTACGAGTTCTTTTCCTACACACATCACTAAAATCTGCATAGCCTTATCTGTTCAAAATAACAAACATTTTTCATATGAAGTTCAAATGCAAATGTTTGGTTTGTCTCTAATGTAATCAAATGATCAAATCTTAAAATTAGCTTCCGTTTCAACTGTTGAATGATTTTTTGATAGACGCCACTATGCTTATCATTAGTTGTTGGTCACTTTGTTGGTCACTGAAAAAGTAACTATTGCTTGACACTCATAAATTGAAGATAAATATTTCCAGTTTATTTTAATTACAAATATATATCCTTTATTCTTCATTCCTATTTAGCAAAGTGCTATAATTTGGATTCGAGAAAACCATTACACGATCTCTCTCTCTCTCTCTCTCTCTCTCTCTCTCTCTCTCTCTCTCTCTCTCCCTCTCCCCTGCATCTTACTTGGTTGCTGTTGATTGATTATAACTCCGTTACAAACAAAGAGGAAGAAATATATATTATATAAAACAATATAACATTACTAAAAGGAATATGATTATTGGTAAGTCGAAAGCATTAAGAAATGCTAAACTTTCCTTCATTACATTAATATAACTTTTTTATGGTTTTGAGACTTTGCTTAAATAGAATGAATTGGACTGTATTGGTAGAATTACGAAAGAGAAAATAAAATCCTGAAACTGTTATGTGCTGTCAGTTAATTGCAATTTTTCTGGAAAAAACCGGATTGGTCAGCTTCGCTTCAGTTGAAAATAACTTATAGAGTTGCCTAGCGTCTTCAACGGATTCAAACCTGGCACTTTGTGGCATAGCAGTATGGGACCATAAGACAGATTTTAAATATGTGAATGAATAGTGACTATATTGGAAATTATTTTAATAAATCGAGAATAAAAGTTTTTTCGCTTTATCATTATTATAGAGCGTAGTTAAGCGGTGTGGAACTAGAAATGTATACTCATTTCAGGATTGTAATCAACATAAACACAGAGCAATTGTATTTCATATTTAAAATGCATTTACATTGCATTTTATATAAGAAGCGCAAAGAAACGTAAATTAATCTGGCAGCTCATCACAAATATGTTGAGCAAATAAATATTTGGGGCACTGCAAATTTTGTAATAACTCAATAAAATCATTAATGAGATTATAAGAACTCAAGAAATGCCTTTATGCAATTTCAACAGATAAATAGAAAATAAAATAAAAACTCTCTGAAATAATATAACAATATGTTGTTTCAACATATAGATGTAAACAACAATAGATGTTGCTTTAACATCTTATTCT
This sequence comes from Typopeltis vanoorti, assembly GCF_054136105.1. NCBI lineage: Eukaryota > Metazoa > Arthropoda > Arachnida > Uropygi > Thelyphonidae > Typopeltis > Typopeltis vanoorti. The sequence goes on along the minus strand of NC_143556.1, from coordinate 84,465,890 downwards.
GCTTACTGCCAGGAAAAATCTAATTGAGTCGATCTATGCCACTAATGAAGATAAACAAGTTCAAAAACTGGAATTTTATTGGTTGTTTTTTGAACATGCGTGGTGAAACTGATTGTTCTTCAAATGTAAATGTTTGGCCTAATGAAACTAAACAGTCAGGAAAATCATATACAGTGGATGCATAAAATTACACATAACAAAGTCAGTCTACAGTGAGGAAGATTAAACTGTCCTTCGGATGAATGACTATTTCACTCAGAAGTCGCACATCCTATTGAACACTGCTACCGAACAATATCTTGCAGGAGCGCATTCTCACCATCAAAGTGAGAATGCGCTCCCACATTGCCATGCCAATATTAGTCATTCAATGATTAGAATATGATTATAACAGAGAGGGGAAAGCGGAATTGTTCAGAAAGTTGATCAGGAAAAAGTGGGAGATAGAAGTGTAGAGTTTTCACCATAATCATCTGACCTAACGTTACTAGAATTACACATTCCTGTGTCTTACCAGAAATTAACGCTGCCTATCTGAAACACGAACTCGTATCTTGCCTGTGCTGTTGTTTTAACATTTCTAAATGCTACATATAATATTCTATCATAGGATCTTATTCTTACTGAGTATCTTTGTGATCGAGTAACATCCGACTTCATATTCAAAACTGATGAAACTAATTCGATCTACGTAAAGCACTAACCTTTGAGATTCGTGTGTTATATAATAATAATAATAATAATAATAATAATAATAATAATAATAATAATAAAGCTATCCTAATTTCATAACCACAAACTGCATAATTCATAATTTTAATGTATAATATGAAGATTAATTTCTTAATAATAATAATAATAATAATAATATGTGTGTGTCATGAAAAAAAAAAATATATATATATATATATGGCATGAAAAGTACCTCAACCCTACATATTTTTAGTTAAGAATTAACTTGAAGTCAGTTTACTCTTAAAATTGTTATAAAAAATTAAGGAATTAAATAATACAGAAAATTTATCTACCACTCCCACTTTACAATATCAAAAGTATTAATATCACTGTCATATTAAACCATTAAATTTATGCATGGTATTATATGAATAATTGAACCATTTTGGTCATAGTTTACGCAAAACGCTTATGGTCTACTGTGAAAAGTCCCTGTGACACAACTGGGATAAAAGAGCTTTCTCTCTGGTAACTGTAGCATATATTAGAAAGGAATATAAACTATGTTTTTTTTTTCTTCATAAAGAATTTGGTATTTATAAATTTATAAAATTCTGAAACATGAGTTTCATGATTCCCAATTTGTAAGATTATATATGAATATAAGCTAAGCTGTGGTTAAGGAGTTACCTATTTTTATTATGGAACCCATCATAACATAACGCCATATTAGGCATTATATTAATGGGTTGTTTATTAATTCAAATTTAGATAGGAAAGAACATTAAATCGATATACTTGAATAATATGAAGATTACGTTAATGGTAATTGGATATTGGATTAATGCAGATTGGTATTTTTCCCATAAAGGTAGAAATAATGTCTAAATTTGGTTTTATGATGTAAATAGAAAATTTGAAGTTTTAATATTTGAAATTCAAATGATGTAGAAGGATAATTGGCGTAACTTTACTTAATCTCCATTGATATGCAAGCTCATAGATTATTTAGCTTATGTTAATAATTAATAACCAGAAATATTCTCTCAGGTATAGGAACAGATAATGTTCATAATCCAAATGATACCACACTGCGTTTATTAGAGGCAGTTTGGAAGAAAAATAACATGTCTGTTCTCTATAAGCAAGATTCTAGGATTGTCTAATAGTTAACAATATTTCTTTAGTGGAATTGTCACAACAACAACAACAAAAAAAAAAAAAAAGAAAAGGAAAGGAAAAGAAAATTCTTATGTCTACTTGACTAATAGTTGTTTCTTTTTCCTTATCTTTGTGAGTCTTCACTTATGTCGTGCTTGTTGCTAAGAATATCTAGCGAAGCTCTTTTTCTCTTCCTCCCTCCTACAGGTGTCGGTTGGTCCGCATATCGGATGTCAGTTTCTTATTGCTCCAGTAATTCTGGGGTAAAGACCTACATAACACGCACAGGTGTCAAATTTGTCTCATCCTTCACAAAATGCCATGATAGAAATTCCAGTGGCGATGTATGGGAGAAATGTGGGCACCATTGAGTGTACACCTCCTTACTTGACAATGTTTTATCGAGAAAGTCCTCGATGCTTAAATTTTGGCGTGAGAGAACATCATACTATAGAAAATAACACAGTAAAAATAAATAAATAAATAAATAAATAACTTATTATGTAGTTGCCTATGAATTTTTAAATGGATCAAGTAATAACAACTCAGAGGTATATTTCGCTAGACGAGGTTATTTATTAAAGAATAAAATGCAGAGATATTTCATAGGAAAGTGGAAGTAAGGTTATATTTTTATTTGACTGATGGTAGCAAATATAACAAATACAATTTTGGTTTCAGTTCATGTTTATTTCTTATCCTTGTTCTGTTCCACCATTAACTTCAGAATATATTACTTGCTCACTGCATTTCGAAGATAAGTTAAAATGGCTTACTATTGGTAAATGCCACACATCGGAGAAATTAATCATCCAACTGCACGCAACATGTTACTTGTCATGATATCTTGCAGGTATCAAATCCCATGGTTTCACGGTTCAGCAAGGCATTTCATGAAATATATTTCTCTAAATATACTGCCATTCCTTCGAGACTAGTCACCTATCAGCTGTATTCAAATTTATTCAAACAAAATTCCAGTCTTAAAAATGTAATTTCACACGTTGAAAAGTGTAAAATAAAATATACGGTATATTATGTTTTTTTTTTCACCAATTTCCTTCTTTACATCATACATGCATTGAATATTTTATGATACAAAACTTGCGCCATCATGCTTTGGACATCCTTCAACTACATCTATTAAACAAATTATAAATTAATGATTAATTATTTTTAATGGTATATTGAGCAGAGAAGGGCTTTATAAACTCAATATTATTATAAAAAACTAAACTTTTTGGAATTATGAATATTGTTTAAAGTATTATTCTATATTTAATATATTGCACTTAATATTCAGATATAGTGTCATTAGTAGATCTAGTTATGTTGTTTTCATGAAAGCGAATATGTCTCAATGAAAAAAACTTTGCTGCTACTATCTTTCACAATTGTTCTTTGAGCACTGAGCGAATGAAAATTTATGATTATGCATGAATGAAATAGACACTGCGTAATTTTTTACTTTGGTAAAGTCCTTTCCTAAGAGAGTTCTAACTAGCGGGCAACTCGTGTCTGTGTTACTATGTTAATTTTTTTTGCGCGTACCTTGATTGCAACGTCTTTGATATTTATTCATGAATGTCTTTAAATACTACAAGTATATTAAAGTTAAAATGTCAGTGTCTCAGAGAATATACAAGCAAAAAGTTCAATTTTAGACACACATAAAACCACCGTTTGCTATTATAAACCTAGTTTTACTATCACTTTCTATTTTGTTATGTGCATGAAGTAATATGTCAAATGAGAATTTCTAAAGCATCGTGATGTGATGAACTTTGCTATAGAAAATAAAATATCTAAAGATTAAGATTAAAAATTATATAATATATTAAAATAATTATTTCAGCGATTAATGTAATTATATTTATCTCATATGTTTTAAAAAAATTAATTATTTTTGTATCTTCTCAAATACACCTTTTAAATAAATGAAATAATTTTATATAAAATCTGGAAAAATAACTAAAATAATTTAACTATTTTAGAAAAATAACTAAAATAATTTAACTATTTTTCCAGAGCGATGGAAGCTTGCAGATGTCTTCCTAATTCCAAAACCTGGGGGGGGATGCACAACGCGCATATAGCAGAACGCGCTATACTAACAAGAATTCAAGAAGCAACAGATAACAACCAAGTCATACAAGACGAGCAATTCGGATTTAGAAAACAGCATTCTTCGACCCTCCAAATTTACAGAATCATTGAATACATCACCAAGGGTATGAACGGCACCAACATTCTGGCGCAGTCTTCTTGGACATAACACAAGCATTTGATAGAATTTGGCATCATGGTCTAATTTTCAAGCTACACCAAGTAGGAATCCCAATACCACTAGTTCTACTTATCAAATCATATCTCAGTAACAGAAAAATTTAAATAAAACTGAATGGAATCAGATCCACAGAAAGGAGAGTCATGGCAGGAGTCCCACAAGGCTCTCTGCTATCTCCTCTACTCTTCTCCATATACATGACAGATCTCCCCATCCATCACCGCTCTCTATGCCGACGACACAATTATCATAGCCAGATCTCTCCGTCCAAATCTGGCCACAAACAAGCTACAGAGAGCAGTCAACGAATTAGAGGACTGGTACACCAAATGGCGCGCATTGCCATTAATCCAGGAAAAAGCTCTGCAGTACTTTTCACCAGACGTAAAGCAGAACCGAAAACAAGCATACAAATGTTTGGAAAAATCATCCTTTGGCAAAACTCTACCAAATAATTAGGAGTTCATTTTGATAAACGCCTGAATTTCAAGACACACATAAATAGTATCTCCACCAAAGCAAGTCAGACAATAGCACAACTATATCCACTTTTGAATAGGAAGAGCTTCCTAAACATAAATAACAAAATCCTCCTCTATAAATCTGTAATAAGACCACAACTCACGCATCACCAACCTGGGGACACACAGCTAAAAGCAACATCAACAGATTACAGACGATCCAGAACAAATGCCTAAGAATGTCTTTTAATGCCCCTTGGTTCATGAGAAACCTCCAGTTACACCAGGAAGCCAACCTTCCAGATATCAAGACCTACATGACAGGCATTGCATAAAAATTCTTCACAGATACAGATAATCAGCTAATTCAACAGGCAGCAGACTACAAATCCTCAGTTCATTTCAAACATAAAAAACCAAAATCCTCCATCGCAAGATAAAGCTAATATAGCTTACATTGCTCACAATGAGCGAGTAATTTACCCAAAATAATCTTCTCATAGACAAGTTAAAATTAGATGAAGGGATAAAGAGTGAAGGACTCAGTCCATCTCCCACAGAAGTTCCCAGGTCCCAATTATTTTAGTGGTTTATTTAAGGGCTTATTATAATTTTTATTATATTATATAATAAATATTATATAATAAACTTCAGATGTGTTTATTATAATAAATTATATAATAAATATTATATAACATATAATAAATATAATATAATATAATAAACTTCAGATGTATTTATTATAATAAACTACACACGGAATTTCCCAGTGTTATCACGATTTTCGCTTTTGCACTTGGAAAATCAATAAGTACAATAACGACGTTTTTGATAATTTTTGGTAATATATTAAGTAAACACTCATTCGTGATATTGAGTTCTCTATGTCTACGTGGAAACATTTTTCACTGAACTAACATCTGCCCTTAAAACTCACTTTTAATGTAAATAAGCAGTTTGTGTTCCTTTCGTGACAAAATAACATTGCTCTATAAAACTTGGGAAAAGTATTTTCTTCTATTCGTAAAATTGAAAGATTAAGGAAAACATTATAGCTAGAAACATTTCTTTAATCTAGAACTTATTACAAAAACGTCCAATTTATCCTCCAAAGGATAAAATAAAGAAATAAAAAAATAGCACTTATTATCAAAGGTATCATTATTCCGTCGAAAACATAAATTGTGTTCCTCACAGTTCTGATATCTATCGAAAGAGTCGATGTTCCAAGAATGATAAAGCATCAGACTATCAGAACCATAGATCAGAAGGCGGGCCACTGGGAGAGTGTCACAAGCAGTAGGAGGTCTGCAGATGTCTCAAGGCAGAACATTTCTAACTTTCAGCCTAAGGCTGGGAAGCCACTGTCATCCATCACAACCAACGATGTCAGGAGCAGACAAGATCTTATGGACCTAGTTTGAGTCTTTGTCTTTAGTAATTGGTATCTATAGTAAAGCTTTTTCCCCTTTGTGTTTTACGGAGCTTTTCTAATGGCAAAGGAACTACAGCGTATTCCTTTCTTTAATATTAACTTTAGCACAGGTTGTTTGCTATTTTTAATGCACTGTACTTCGAAAGGTGTTTCATATTACGTATACCTGCTTAAAAAGAAAGAAAAGAAAAGAAAATGAACAAATTTCTAACTTGAACTCAAGTTTCATTTATTACTTGTAGTAATAATTAATTCACACTTTTAAAAATAGAAAAATATATTCGATTTCCTGGATTAACCTCCTATTCTCCATGACATTAACCTGAGTGACTAACTGCATTATTGTGAATAATAACGAAAAAAACACTAATGTTTGAAGAATGTAACAATGTGAGTTAGTTATGTATTGAAATTGAAATTAAAGTTATTTAATTTTTTTGTTTTTGTTTTCGTTTTCGGTTAATGAAACGTTAGTAGTAATAATTTCATGTCTCAACCAACACGTGGATGAAAACATTTTAAATTGACATACCAAAAGTATATTTCAACCGATACTTTTTCATGTTTTATGAAAAAACATGCAAAATATTTTATCAAATAACAAAATCCTCCTCTATAAATTTGTAATAAGACCACAACTCCCTTACTCATCACCAATCTGGGACACACAGCTAAAATAAAAGCAACATCAACAGATTACAGACGATCCTGAACAAATGCCTAAGAATGACTTTTAATGCATTCTTAGGCATTTGTACTTCTTTTGTACTTTTTTACAAAATATCAGCAAAATCGCTATATATAAAATCTTTACAAATTAAATTAAGCATGCTAAAAATGTTATATTTAATGAAGAGTTTTAAAATCTTTGAAATAAAAGGTATTCAACTCACACACCCTCAGGCGATTTGTACTCCGTTTTAATATCAATGCTTGGAACTGTTTCAATGGCCAGTTTAGGGGAAGGGTTTTGATCGACCGTGATGCCATCTATTATCCCTTGGAGGATAATGGATGGCAATGCTGTAGCCAAGGAAGTTCTAACTGAGGCTCGGTTATTGCTGTTACCCTCCTGCCATGATCAGAGCTTTAATAGCTCAATAACACCTTATCCCTACACTGTCCTCTACAGATAACGGGAGAGATGAAAAGCATTCTTGCTTCTCCCCTTTAAGCCAGTCCTTATAAGAGCAATAGCCAGTTTAAACAAATCGTTCATTCTAGACATTCTGGACAATGCAATGCTTCCTACCTTTTAGCATTTCTACGGAACTGCCCATTGTCTCTTTTAGCCAGACAATGCTTCAACATAAAGCTGCTGCTGGAACTGTGTGGTATGTGGACATAAATATCACCAGACTTGACTAGTCTCCACAGAGTGGGGATCTCAACCCTATTCAATATCAGTGGGATGAAATGGAGCGTCGGGTGAGGTCAAGGGACGTCATCCCCCACAACACTCCAAGACCTCATTGCATGCCTACAGGAAAAATGACCCCAAATTCCCATTGATCGCTATCGTACGCTTGTGGAAAGTAAGCCCCATAGGATTGCTGCAGTCATTGCAGTAAAGACATGTCCTACATCTTACTTAGGTGTGCGCTATGGCCGTGTGTGTTACTCACGCTATAGTCTCCGTTGACTTTTTTCCAAGCAGTGTAGTCATAATTACAAAAAGAAAGAAATCAGAAAATTGATAAACAAGCAAGTCTTGCCGTATTTGCATTAATTTGAGTATCAAGAAACAGACCACATCAATACTCAAACCACCATTAAAAAATTGAAATTATTTTAACTTTTATGAAATCGTCATCAAAGTTTGACAGCGTCTGTATTATGTGATATGTAAAATTATCTTTTTAAGATGTGGCAGGATGTTTCATCCCGGAAAACAAATGTTCGCTAGGAGCACACGAAGTTTGCAGATCAATATATTCAATAGACATATGGCTATGATCACCGTATCCTAATAAATTATGGTTATGAAAGCCAAGGACACTTCGTAGGTCGTTGGCCATAAAAATTTCATAAGTACTAATGATAACGAAGATTCTGTAATATTTTCTTCCTTTAGTGATCTATGTTTTGAATTTATATTAACATATCTTCAAAATTGTGATTATTTCTGTTTTTCACGATTCAATTCTCAGATTTTTCTATTGTTTTCCCACTTATTTAGATGTCATATGACAATGTTATTAATATATGGAAATCTTTAATAAGGTTCAGTGTCAAGACATAAACTATTTTAAGATTGATCATGAATTGACTTAGTATCGCACAACTTAAAAGATTTGAATTTGGACAATCTGGTATAGTTGTTTTAGTATTTGTTTTAAATGTGATTTCACCAATATCTTTGAATTGGGCGGAATATTTTCATGTACCACATAAATCTAAATTACTTCCTCATCTCTCATAGCATAAAGAAGGATAACCGTCATTTTTTTTAATTCCAGGATATTATTATTTTCCCCCATTTTCTTTGGTTTTATTATTATTATTTTAGTCTAAAATGTGTTATATATATATATATATATATTTTTTTTTTTCACTTTGTATTCCAACTTGAAGATGAGGCCGCATCTAGACTAAGCAGTACTGATTAATGGTTGAATCTGTAATCCGGGTTTCTAATAAGCTGAAGGGTGTCTCAGACATAGCAATGAAATTCATCTACCATTTAAAATGTCTTCAAATGTTCAAATATCTACGCACATATCATGCAGTGCAGCATAATGTAACTTCAAAAATAGTGACGCAAAATTAATTTTGACATGTAAAAAAAAGTAACGAGCTGGAATGGATTAGGAAATAAAAAACGTCATACTAAATTCTTGTTTGCGACTGGTTAGCCAATAAAATGAACACGATTCTCACTTTCCAATCAACAAACGTGGACTTGAACATTTATGAATGTGTTTAGGTGTTTTATAGCCCAGTGTGAGAACTGCCATCCGAGCTTGAAAAAAGAAAAATGCCTTAGTCGGTTGAATCAATACGTTTATCATGAAACTCACTGCAAGGTTATCATGAAAATTCATTGCAATGAATAAAGAGCTAAGATAAAAAGGACCCAATAAAATCCATGATGATTATTAAAAAAATAAAATAAAATAAAGCCAGGTTTCATATCCCTCTTTTGCTTATCATCGGTGCTTTGCTCCATTTACTTAAAATCATTCGCCTAAAATGTATCCTTCTTTGTTAGGAAATACTGCAAATAGGCGAAGAAACAGTACTTGAGTCTATGATAAATTCTGAGTTGGCTTTTTTTTCCCGTGCTTGTTAGATATGCTAATTTAACACGTTTATGAGGAAGATTAGTTATTACGGACTTTTCTTCACCTCGGAAGGAAACTATTAGAAGGACATTGTCAAAAAAAGTTGGCTTGAAATCCTGAAAAGAGGTGCTCCACCTTTTCGGTACCATGGCATGCATTCCCGTTGCAGTCAATGGCGATGATATACACATAAATGCCGTCTATTTCTTTGCATTTCTAAACATATAAATGCTGTGTTTTAGTATTTCTGTAATGAAGTATTCCATAAGCAGTTGCACGTATCTTGTTATCTTAATAAGTGTATGATTTAGTTTTATTTATATTCGCGATCATCTTATTCGAGTAACCAACTTTTCCTTGTTTTTTTTTCTCACAGATAGCATAATTATTTGGTGCTTTAATAGGAATATTCACATTCATTTTCTCGCCTGTATTTCGTAATTCTAAATGAAAGAATTCGTAGAAAGTCCTGGATTAGATTACCCAGGCAAAAGTATGTATAGTCGATGGAAAAGACATTTTAATTATATTTATTTATTCAGTGGATTAGTCACAAGCAAAGATCTCAGATGAATTGCTTATATTTATCTGCATTCCTTCGCTTACTTCATAAAGTTTTATTAATGAGACATAATTTACTGGGCAGAATATAATTGTTTGATTCGGTGAATGTAATATTGATGACGCTGTGTGGCTGTCAGAGAGGACTTGTAGAATCACTCTGCTTTAGAGATAGTCTCTGCGATTAAAGACTCAAGGGGTATTAAAGCGTATTAGTGGGGTTGCACAAAGCGCATTAGTGTTACTGTAACTAAGACCAATAAATCAATGGATATAATGAAGATAAGTTGCGCGAGTAGAACAGAACCCCAGTTGTTTCCCTATTTTAAAGTTAGGTAGTTTTCTAATACACTGTATGAAATTGGACTGTTGTATTATCGTAAAACAAGTACGGTAATAAATGCATCTGGACTGCGAAATATTCCTGATGTAATCTGTTTGCAAATGTATTGTGATTACGTCTTTTCAATCCATATTTCTCATTACGTTATACATGAGAACTTTTGTTCTAGGATGCTGTGTAAGTGCAATATTATATTAAAAGTAGTACTTCAGGTAAGCAAATACCTGTGTCATTTATTTAAATGATTCTTGATTAAGGAAAAAGAATTTGTAATATAAATATTGTGTAAAAATTATTAGTATCAGTTCACATTGTAAATTGTAGTTTTATTTATTTTTTTTTTTTGTGAATCTAATGAGATTCACATCCACGTTCACATTCACGTTCACGAAAATTGTAAATATTTCGAGGTACTTCGCTACCATGAGTGTACTAAGATTAGACAATCCGGTAACATGTTCTAAAAGCTATACATTGAAGATTTTTTTTTTCAAACCCCTTCATCCATTTAGTAGGAGAGAAATATCTCACACCGGGAAATCAAAATCGTATACCATGTGTACAATCAGAACCAGCCACACCTTATCTTGCATTAAAAGATAAGGAGTTTTACACCGAATTTGATTGTCCTGGCTTTTATTATATATGCTTGCATCCTTCAGTTCAATAGACCTGAATTCGATTCCTTTGTCAAAAAAACCTTTATCTGGGCTTTCAACTGAGGATAGGATAGCTGGTCTCATATGGAGCTGGAAGTGTTTTTTTTTTCTTTTCTTCTTTCCAGTAAACTCGTTTTACGCCCCGCAAAATGGCAAACCTGTCATCAAACAGAACCGGAAAACACACGCAATTTACATACAAATCACACAATTATCGTTAGAAAATCCAAGGTTACTTGGAAGATGTAGAGGCGCTTAAGGGTCTTTTAGAACCTTTGATGATGATGATGAAAACTAGAATACTTAGTTGCCTCTTTTCCTAGTGATCATAACTCAGCAAATTTCTTGCATGCTTAAAATTATGACAGAAAAAAAAAGCTAGTATATCTTATGTCATAATAGTATGAGTACAAAAATACGATATGTAACTTATAAATTACTAAAATCGTTTCATTTGTTTTATGCCGACTAAGATACAGAATCTATAATTTTTCAATGATGATAACAAATGATATGTTGCATGAAAATAACATGGAAACGGAGCAGTAATTTGGGAAAAACAGAAACTAAAAATATTGAGTATCGCTTGAAATGTTAATGGGTAACTGAAAAAAAGACTATATTTTAAAATACTCTTTGAAGCACTAATGTTAAAAATAACCATATAAATTAGTTGCATTTTAATGATCAGTGCAGAAGGTTTAAATCACACCGATAAGATTATTTTATCAATTAAAGTTAAGAACAATACATTCAGTATAAAAATATGTTTAGAATAACCAAGACAATCCAATACCCTTGGAGGGTAATGGATGGCAATGCTGTACCAATGAAGTTTTAGCTGAGGTTCGACTGTTGCTGTTACCCTCCTGCCATGATCAGAGCGTCAATAGCTCATTAACACCTTATCCCTACACTGTCCTCTACAGATAACGGGGAATATGAAAAGCATTCTTACTTCGCCCCTTTAAGCCAGTCCTTATAAGGACTATAAGGTCTATAAAAATATGTTTATTACGGATTAAAATGATTCTGTGTAATGCTACATTTGAACGCTAAACTAGTCTGAGAAATGATATCGAAGCATATACTGTATATATGCTTCGATTAGAAGGCCTGGTGCGAATCTCATGAAGGAACAGGAAAACATAAAAGTCCTTTTCAAACAAATGCATTATTCTCTTTATGATGTTAATGAGAAGTTTTTGCCCTCTTTGTTCATTCTCAGAGAATTTTCTTGTTTCTTGCAAAAAAGTGTATACCAGTAAGGAAGCCACGAGATTGAAAAGATTACAAATTCTTGCTCACTTATTCTTTCTAACCTAGATTAGAATACTGCATTGTTAGCTTCATTCCTGTATATTCATCCACGATACTAAAATGTCTCCACTCTCCTGAAATCATTGGGGTAAATATCTTATTTGCTTAAACCTAAATCATGAGCTAGATGCGTTAGCTTAATTAGCATTGGGTGATCCTGTTAACAACACCGCGGTTTCCAAAATTCGCATGCAATGCAACAGTACTTAATGCAACTTCTGAAAATTTGCAGAATTCAGAGTGAAGTTCTTTCTGTTGCTTTTATCGTTTGCGTGTTTCTTGAAGCAGAATGAAATATACTTAAAAATGAAATTAAGACTAATTGGTCGCATGTACAAATCAATTACTTTTATACTAATCCATTTCATTTATAAATGGCTTATACTGTCTTAAATGAAATGTTCATGATTCATGTGAAAGGTCACCAATTGTAAAGGGTACTGTACGCCCTCAGATGCGAGACCATTCGACACTACTGCGCATGTCAGAAAAAGGAGAAACAATTCCGATATTAGGGTAATCAATGCGTTTCATGGGATGAGTGTTTATTATTATACTTCGGAAAATCAGTTTTCCTTTTATGAAAATTCTAGTTTTTACAGTGGTAACTATTTTGCTTGTACAACAGTTGGAAAATTTACGTATAAAGCACGTGATTTCGCGTGTTGGTGACCAATTCGTACATACTTTATTTCCTGCTCCTCTTCAGCATCAATTGACTATTCTTGGCAGATTGCCAGACTGGGTTCTCTGAAGTGTGGGCGTACAATATTTCCATAGCTCCGCCACGAGAACGATATGTAATATTTGCTTTATAACTGGAACTAGCTAGTTTCCAATTGACGTTAAAACTTTATGTGTTTTACAACTGAAATGAGTATTATACAACTTGATATAGAGGATGCAAGGTGTTTGAGAGCAAAAAGTTGGGGTTTCGTCATCCAAAAGAGGCAAACCAGCCAGAGGAACACAACGCAACTAACATAAATATACTGGCTCTTTACAGCATTAGTTGCTTCAGCAGTAATCTCAAATAGCAGGAATAACTCAAGCAATTTTAAATAAGAAGAAACAAATTAATTCTTAAAATACATGTGTTTAATATCAGATAATTGATTAGAATATGTTTTAATTCAAATCTCTAAGTCCTCATTCACTATATTCATATCACGGGAATAGATGTTTGTTTATAAAATTGCTACATGTTAACGATATTTAATACAAAACAGGTTTTGTTGCAATGTCACTTAATAAATTAGTAACATTTTTCGGGATAGATGGAGCTCTTAATTATTAAACTGCTATGCAAACAGGCGATAAAGTCCAGCACGAAAGAAATGGCTTAATTAAACAGAGAGGTGCTTTGAAGATGATACTAAACATCAAGTGTAGGCAGTGTTTCGTGTAATATGTGTACGGAATTAGTCTAGATATTTAAACTCCTTAATTATTATTATGCTTCTTCTTGTATGGCTGATGATTATGCTGTCATTTCTAATTAGCTTGGGGGTTGAATCCCCTTTAAAAGTGCGAATTCCGAGCTCTTCCGTTTCCATTCCAAATGACAAAAAAAAAAAAAAAAAACGTACATCGACATGTTACTGTGCATTGGTAGCGTAGTTGGGATCAGTTTTGTTCTTTAATTTTCTGAACAATCAGAACAAAATGATTTACTTCGCTTAAAAAAATAAATAAATGAAGTGCAGAAATACATAATCGTCACAACATTATGGGACAAGGGAGCACAATATTTGCTTTCTTATTGTTTTGAGATCCTACAAAGAAGCTTATTACAATCACTCTTACTAGATCTGAGAGTGTGATTATCTGCACACGAAGAAAGTTTGAAGAATTTCATCTCGGGGAAGTTGCAACTAAAAAATACAATAAACATTTAGTTTTTATGATCCTTATAGTACAAACCAATTCATACATTACATGTTCATTTACGTTGCTCTTGTCCTTAAAATGTTCCATGGATTTTAGTATTTTACATAATGAGGTATTCATATTTGACATCAGTAGACGCTGCATGGTCGCTCCCGTACCTGGTAGGATTTTGGGGGGGGGGGGGCGGAGCCTTCTGCTAGAAGAAGCAGCAAGGTCGCAAATGCTCTTTCCACATGGAGTTAGTGGACAGTCACAAACATCCATGCCCATGGCGGGATTTCAACCCGCAGTCTCTTAGCTGGAGAGAAAATTCACTCTATCTACACGGCCAACCATTCCGTGTGGTTTCAATGTAAACAATGAAATTGTTTACATTGAAATTTTGAAGTTATACTTAGTGTAATTAAAATTTTTCATTTGCTATATTAAAGTTTCATGTAATATTTTTGAATTTGAATTATGATGCCATATTTCAGTTTTAATTCAAAACATTCTCGCGACTGTACTGGCATGTAGTTTTAGATGAATCAAAAATTGGTACATATATTCGATTTTTAAAATTAATATGCATGTGACACACACACACACACACACACACACACACACACACACACACACACACACACACACACACACACACACACACACACACACACACACACACACACACACACACACACACACACACACACACACGCACACCGTCTGGCGATAAATTCAACTGCCAACGACTTTCGAGAATATCTTTGACAAGGAATTTTAATCCTCAGTCCAAATCTACTAAATCCTTTCGTCTGGATTTACAGACAAATAAATTATAAGTATAAATGCAATAGAATTGCCAATCTGATTGGACGAGTGATTAACGTATCTACTCTCCAGTTAATCCGCAGCAGCTTTGATTCCTTTTTATCACATGAAAGTTAATCATTATCTTTAGATGGAAGATGAATTTAATCGAACTGTGCCAACTCTCTCCCCAGTTACTAAATTCCTGAAGCGACTTGAAAACGTTTCATGTTTTGTATCTACAACAGTGTATCCATACTATGTAAAATATAATACAAAAATTAATAAATAAAAATAAAATGGTATAAAACAATTCTTTGTCTGTCCCGCGGTATTCATGTATTATAGATTTACAATCTTCTCCGAGTGAGAATGTGACATTAAAAAAAAAAAAGAAAGAAAAATACATAGCGTTGCATTTCTTTTGAAATGAACTTCCAGAAGGTAGCTGTTTAAACAGTATTTTTTTTCTCGTAGTTTTAAATAAAAGAAGTTACTGGCATTTAATAACAGGACTAGTTTGAGCCAATGATAAAACAAAAACCAAAAAAATTATAATTTGTTTTTCTTGAAATTCCTGAGCTTCCTATATTCTACTTTTTTTTATATAAAATTCCTCTTTTTTTAATCAAATAAATTCTTTATAAACACAAGCTTGTTTACAAGAAGTTGACTAAGCAATTTACATCCGGCATTCAAACACAGCAGACTTATTTATCTTCACAGAAAAATGATGTACCTCATAAATCACAGACGAAAGTTAATGTTCGGTGAATAATATCTTAAATGCCTTCCTTTTAGAAGTCCTTCTAATAAATAATCGAGAATTATAAATCGGTTTTAAATTTTGAACACACGACGCAACAAATGTTTTGATTAATCTGTGGCTTTTAGCCAAAGTCCCACAATTTACTACAAATATACATTAGTTATACATCAGAACTAATACTCTAATCTCTGTTTGTAGAGGAAAGCTTGCAGTAAAATTCTAAACTCCATTGTTTAGTCAATTACACTAGATCTTGTTAGAATTACAAAAGCCATCTGCCGAAACGGTTTGTAATATCTAGATTAATCTCGCTGCTTTTCCTAGAAGCCTATTCAATTTTATTACCCTCCCAACGCTCTAGCCAGAAAAGGGAGTACCTTTTGGTAAAGCAATTTTCCTGCTTCTGAATTTACGAGCTAAATTTGTTCTAGTGAATCCCCCTCCCCTCTCTCCAGTTTAGTATTTTATTATCTTGTGACGTCAGTAGCTGAGACAGTGAAAGAATTATTACAGTTCTTTTCGTATTATGCGCAACCACTAGCGGTAAAAGTGATAATAATTGCTACATAAATTCAAAAGAGAGAAGCGCTCATATCCGTAAGGATAATGAAACAAACAAAAAAAGAAACGTTTATTTCAAAAACCTAAATGGAATATGATTCGAATAGAGGAGATACAGAATTTAACAAGGGTTTTTCGTTAGAGGTATGCTCTTATTTTATTAGGCCAGAAAACAGATGGAGATAAAAAAAAAGAAGAAAGATGGAATACTGTACTCCGTAAGCAGAATATATTAAACATCCAAATCTTTCTTTATGTCTTCACGTTAGAAATGAACTCAAAAGATTTTAGAAAATTAAGTGAAGCCGAAAGTTATAACATTAAAATTCTTGAATGATTTATTTTAGGAGATGAAACATGCAAGAGTTTTCACATTCATCTATTGTAAATGAGTGTTTACAATTAAATAAACCATTTTGGAATAAACAAAGTCTTCATCATGATAATCATTCGAACTTAGCAATGGAGATCTTTATTTCTGCAAACAGTAATTTTTCATCTAGGTATTGTATATTTTACTTAACAGTAGTGATACTAAACGACCGAATACTTTATTTTAAAATTTAATAAAAAAAAAAAAGGAGAGGCATTTTTTTTTACAAATTATCAGCTGTTATAAAAACGTATGTTGTATATATGAAACAATAAATAAATAAAATTTTGCCTTGTATGGTTTTCCATCCACTAAAAATCTATGCATTTCAAATATATATATGAAAAGTATGCTATCTCTGTTTAATAAATCCCAGAACAGAAATTTGTATTGCAATGGTGTCTAATTAAAAAGGTTGACAAGAGTATGGCAGACAACTGCTTTAATCTTTGTGGTCCTAACTCTAACTGTTTTTATTGTTTTAAATAAAGTTTGTTTTATGGTTTGCGCAGTTAAAACCCTAAGTTTCCAGCTAAGAAATAGAGAGAGAGAGAGAGAGAGAGAGAGAGAGAGAGAGAGAGAGGATTGCAAGGGCCAAAGACCGACTCAAACGGAAACTACCTGAGGACAAAGGAAAAACAAAAGCCTAGGAAATGTTGGGCGACTGGAATAGAACATACAATATAACGATCTTTCTCTTCTGCCGATGCTTATAGACACTACAATGAAGCTATATAGCACCTCCTGTCTTAAATTTAAGAGAGGAGATGTAAATCTATTTAAGGGTGGAAATGGGCAACGCGTTTTATTTTAAGTTATTTTGAAATACTTTGTTTGACATACAAAGAACGTACAATAAAACGTTCAGCGCTACCGACAGCGTGACGCTAGTGAATGTTTTCATTGCAATGTATAACGTATATAATATATAATTGTAATGAGATAAAATAAAGTTTAATACAGTGTTGTTTAATAATATAATGATGTGAAATATCGTAATCAACCTTTATGATTATGAGAAAAAAGTTCAATTCTAATTTCAAATGAGTCTACTAACAGAATTTAATGAAGCTATTTTTATGCTGAATGAAATGGTTACATTTTGTAGCATGCCTGGAAATATGAAAAGCCCTAAAGTAAACTTCGATGGCTCAGAATTCATGTTTAGTTATAGCAAGGAATTCTGCGTATTTTTTCTCTTTCATTTTTTTAAACATTTTAAATAAGAATTAGGTCAAAAATCACATACGTAACAGGGCATCACGAAAAGGCCTTAGTCTCTGGCAATTGGGGACAAACGTAGATTATCCATTTATTACAATTTAATCCCTAAGCTCTTTGCCCAACAGTGGGATAGAATTGTTAGCACGTGACTGATTTGGACCTCATCATAATTACACATTACTAGCAAACCTACTTAATAATCAGAGAAGTTCAGTAAATGAGCCAGGATTATTGTTCAAAAGTTTACTTACATATTGGTTAATGTTCTTCATTAGAAGAACATTCACATTTTTCCCAGCAGTGTACTTAAAAAAAATTGTTTAATCATTTAATTGACGATGTTAAAAGTTCTGAGCGATCACAACCAACCAAAAGAGTAATTGACAATATTTTTTTTCAACCAAAGAAAACTTGCTTCCAGTCCTTTATATTTCACAATGTTCTTGTGTTAATAGATCTTCACTTTGAATCCTGTTTAAGATGCGTAAAAAATCTTTAGAATAGATTTCCATCAGGAAGTATTTGCAGGTCTAATATGGTGGTGGTGGCAGCATTTTCTCATTTTCAAAATCGAGTATATTCATCCCAGCAAACCGTCTAGCTTACAGTACTTCCCAAACTTATGGATGTTAAGGCCCCCTTGGAAAAATTAAAATATTTCACAGCCCCTATTATTATTATTGTTACGGGAAACTCCAAGGAGTCGACAGACTCATCGAGTGAGGCCCTAACATCATGTCTGGAACAACTATCTGGAACTTCCTCCCCATCACGAAGAAACCCTGGTGCCCATAACTGGGCACAGAAGTCCAGATGGGGTCTTATCAAGGCTCGATACAGAGGAACAACAACTTGCTTCTCTCTGCATGTTAAAGTATTTTTCATTAGCCAAGTGATTTGGTGAGCTGTTTTAGTTACTTTTGCAATGTTCCCCCTAAACTTCAACTCCCTATCCACTAGTACTCCCAAATCCCTGGCCTCATCAATCTCCTGGAGTACGGTTCCACCTATGCGATATACTGCTGCTATTCTTTTCACCCCAAAGTGCATAACCTTACACTTTGCCACATTAAAATTCCCGTATAATTAAACTGACATCCATTTTTCCTAGCCAAGTCCTCCAAACTATCCAAATCATCCTGTAAAATTTTGACATCCTGTGCACTCACAATTGCTCTACCCAACTTTGCATCATCAGCAAACAAGTGAACACTTCCTCTCAAATCCTTTCCAATATCATTGATGAACAAATTGAAAAGCAGTGGTCCAAGAACAGAGCCCTGCGGCACTCCACTAGTCACAAGACGTCTTTTTGACTCCACTCCTGAATAAACCACTCTCTGGTATCTCTCCTTTAACCACCCTCCTATCCATCTTACCAACCCTATATCTATCCCCATCTGCTCCAGTTTACTGATTAGGGTTCCATGTGGTATCCTGTCAAAGGCCTTGGCAAGGTCCAGTAGTATCACTGTAAACCCATTACCCCTATCCAGTTCAGCCGTCACTGTGTTATAAAACGTGAGCAAGTTACTGAGGCATGATCTACCCTTCACAAAACCATGTTGTCCCCCATACAATATCCCATTTTCATCTATCCAATCCTGTATTCTTTTCTTGACTAATTTCTCTAAGACCTTGACAATGATTCCTGATATGCTAATCGGTCGGTAATTTACAACAGCAGTCTTGGAACCACCTTTATGCAGTGGAACTATTTTCCCTTCCTTCCACCCGCTCGGGACTAATCCAGACCTGAGACTCAAATTAAACAAAATGGTCAAGGGTACTGACAATTCTTTAGCTGCTTCTCGTACTACACGAGCTGGTATACCATCCAATCCCACAGATGTATTGACATTGAGGGTATGCAATAGACTACTCACCTCCACTTCATTCACCACAATTCCCTTATAATCTACTGGTTTATTCGTTTCTGAAATGTCACCACCTGGATGATATATTCTTGCAAAGTGCTCACTCAGTAACTCAGCTATCTCAACTGATTCAGTTACCTCCCTACCATCGGCATACTTTAAAATCATTCTGCCATGTACATTTTTCCTTTTACTTGCTACATATCTAAAAAATTGTTTAGGATTCTCTTTAGCCTGCATGGCCAATGTTCTTTCGTAATTCTTTGTTGCTTTTCTTACCACACTCGTCACCCTTCTGGCCTGCGCTTTATACCGTTCATGTGCCTGCCGGTCACCTTTCTCCTTAAATTCCCTTCATAGTTGTTTCTTTTTTTGCAGCTCAAGCTTAATGGTGTTATTCATCCATTTAACCCCTACTTGATTTATTATTCGGACTCTAGGTATACAGTCAGCCATTGCTTCATGCAAGCACTTCTTAACTACCTCCCATGCACTATCAACTTCTAGTCCTTGCAGTTGTACATGCCATGGCACTGAGCCAATCAATCTCCTAAGCTTGTCATACTTTCCAGCCCGATAATTCCACATGTACCCTGTCTTAATTGAAAATTCTACACATTTAGCCACCTCCCAAGTCAAGACCCTATGATTACTCTCACCGATTGGTGGCAATGTGGTCATATTTGTTACAGCCAAATCCTCAGATGTAATTACTAGGTCAAGCACTCTCTGACCCCTAGTATTTTCCATTACATGCTGTCGCAGATAGTTATCCCTTAATAACTGCATAAAATCCAATTCCTTCCTCCCGTGTGTCCTCTCCTCACTCCAATCAATGCGACCATAGTTGAAATCTCCCATAATAATCACCCTCCTTCCACTCATTTCTTCTATTTGCTTGTGCATATTGTCACCACCATCTTTTCCATCACCTGGTCTATAGCAGCACCCAATTGTATATTTAGTTCTGCTAGCTACAATCTCACACCAAATGGCCTCAAATGTGCTCTTTTCTCTATCCTGCAATTCAACTTCTATTCTCCTTGGCTGTAGCTCATCAGCTATCATCAACAATACTCCTCCCCCCATTTTATTCTCTCTGTCATTCCTGAACACACTATACCCATCACATTCAATCCCAATAGCTATATCATCTACAGTCAGCCATGTTTCACTAATACCAATAACCTGTGGTCTGGAAGTGCCAACCATGGCCAAAAACTCTTCCTTCTTGTTCCTAATACTCCTAGTATCCGTGTACATGAATTTAAGACCCCCATTAGCCCCAACCCTACCTTGATGCCTTATATTAACTATCCCACTCTGGTTTGTTGTCCTTATTTGCTCTAGCATATTACATTCATTCTTACATTCAATTGCCTCCCTAAGGACTGTATATCTACTCCCCCCCTTAACAAATCTAGTTTCCCTGAATTTGCACATCCACTACATTCAGCAACATTTTCTCAAGTCTTCTTACACCATAACCATTCAAATGCAAGCCATCCATCTTATATAGATCCTTTCGCCCATCAAACTCACTCCACACGTCCACAAATTTCACACCACTCGCCATACATAACCCACGCATAAAGTCATTCGCAATTATGGCCCTCCTTTTGAACATTTCACTGTCATACCGTGGCAAAAGGCTAATCATTCTAACTCTCTCACTCTTTTCTTTTGCTACCTCAAACAATTCATTCAGGTCTTCTATCATTTCCATTTTATCTCCTTTCAAATCATTCGTACCTGCCACAACAATCATTTCTTTCACCCTTTCCTTTTGCTCTCTAATAGACTCAATTACATCCTTTATGGTCGCACCAGGTTGGTACGATTTTGTCAAATCCTCTACTAACACACCTCGTACTAACGAGTCTCCATACAGCACTCTATCCTTCATTTTGTTCATGTTCACATTCATACGCCTATTTTTCCTGTCATACCTTTTATTATTGGTTGGTTCATTCAGTCGACTTTTGTTCATGCACTCTAGCTGCTGTTTTGCCCTTTCTATCGCACCATTCAACAACGCGATCTCATTCAATGCATCTATCTCATCTTTTTTATTCACTGAGAAACCATTTATACTATCATTCACACTTTCTACATTCCCACTCTCATAATTCTCATGTACAACCTTGCCGTTTCTTGTCATATCGCTATTTTCTTCATTCTGAAGTTTGACTTTTTTCTGATTTTTTTTTCTATCGAAAAAAAAATCGTAATACAGATATATTATTATAATGTTTATTGTATTTATATTCAATACAAAACATATACAGCGAATATCGCAAAAATCAAATTCAAGTATTACATTTTTAGCATCTTCCATACACACTTGACATAGCACACTTAGTCTTGAAACATTTTAAATTTGTTTTCATTATTTCACGTCCCCTCAACAAAGCTAACGGCCCACAGTTTGGGAAGCGCCTAGAAGGCCACACTCAGTTTACTGACAAAATATTCCAATCTAATGTACTTCGATACAAGGTTCAACTGCCACATGTTTATTATTTATTTATTTATTTATTTTATTATATGCAAATGTGACGCCAAACATATTATAGTCTGCAATCTATTACATGTGTGGATACAATAGTCGCTTTACCGTCATAAAATTGTAGAATGTCTTCACCACTCAACAGGGATCTTTAGAAATTCTCTTGAAAAGAACCAATGCAAACTATTTTCATATGATCTTAGAAAAAATATAATAAACACAAAAATGTTTATTATGATGACAAGAAAAATCGAAAAATCTCGCTTTTAAAAAAGCTTCTGAAGATGCTAATATGCAAATCATTGACGCTCTATTTTGTTGAAAAGGATATGGACTTCTCCGGAATTTTTATTTATTTATTCATTTTTATTATTTATTTATTTATTTATTTATTTGAGGGGAAGATATTCTTTACTTGTTTCCTGGCAGGGAAATTTCGTCCTCTTCATCATGCGTGTGTATGTCCATGATAAACTCTTACGTAAGCTAAAACATGTTTCACGATTTGTTTATAATTATCCTTTCTCTAGGAATATCAGGTTTATTTAGATAGCAATATGCTTGAATGAATCAGTATTCTCGAACGTGAACAAATCTAATTTTATATTTTTCTTGGCAAAAAAAAAAAAAGTTTATGCAGAATTTGCTAGTTGAGTTTTAAATTCGCTCATCGTAGGCTATGATTGTCAGGCTTCTTTGCTCAGACTACCTTTTGTATACACGGTCTTCAGTGTCCCAACTTAAAATGCAGTGGTTTTATTAGGCATGTTTGGACTACTTCTCTGCCGGGACATCCGGTTGTCAATACGGTTTCAATCATGTTCGCATCCCATGGGAAAGAATAACCTCCTTGGAACGAACTCAATCAACTCCCGGAAACAAGGTGTTCTGATCCTTGCCTATTTTGTTGTCATCGCTTTGTAACGATTCTCTCTCTCTCTCTCTCTCTCTTTCAGTTACCAGATGTAAAGGCTTTAAAAAAGTAGCAGTATATAGAACCCTGTTCTTGAGGTATAGGAATTTATTTAATTTTTATTTATTAAATTGTAAAATTAGAAATTAAATCAAAACAATTCAGCTCTTAAGAGTAGAAACTAAATCTAATAAATTCAATCCTAAAATCAAAATTAAAAAAAAAACGTTCAAAATGAAGAATCGGAAAGCACGTCTTTGGATTATTTCATTCAGATTTTTTTTTTAAATAGAATCACAAAAATTAGCAGTATTGAACATTCTGTAAAAATAGATATCTGTCTAGTGTAACAGTGTAATTTGAATATGAAATGATTTGCAATTGGTATGATACGCACAGGACTTTTTTCCAGAATTTTGTACAAATAACAACTTTCCCATAGTTACAATTTGCGTTTTGTGACATAAAACTAGAGACATACATATATATATAGCAAATAGCATCGCTAGTTTGATTGAGAAAGATGAATGTGGCATTTGCTTTAGTGTTTGCATGTCAGTGATAAACGGTTCTTATAAATAAAAACGTACAGTAAGTAAATACTACTATATTATTGGAAATAACATAAAGATTAAAAATATACAATAAGGGTGTGAAATGTGGCTTAAATTTATAAAGATTAAAGCTTTAAAGTAATGTGATTGGGGGGGGGGATCTTAATAATTGCAGATTTACTTAACTCTGAATATGGAATTACAGTTAGTTTCTCAGCTATCTTCTTATTCAAAAGTTAGTTCATTTGACTAATATTTCCGTACAACGACCACATGGGAGAGTTGTTGATATGTATGTAAATGCATATTATATATGACAATTCTATGAGTGCAGATTATGTAAGTCGGGCAAATCTTTCGACGTAATCTCCAATGATGAGATTAAAGTATACAGAAATGACATCGTGATACAATGTTACTAATGATATAGAGATTAATCTGTCATACTTTAACAGTAGTAATGTATGACAGACTCTTAAATTTTGGAAAGAAAAAAACAAGCAACGAAATCATGTTAAAAAACTCAAAAACAGTAAATCAATCGTAAAAACGAAATTTAAAATAAACTTAATAGACTTAAATAAGAGTCATTAAGTTAATATGTACATGAAAAAAAAAAGAATTAGAGTATTTCATGATTGTTACAGAACACAATAAACAATTCTAAGAACCCGTGCATTTTAACTTATGAACGATGAAAAATTATTACTCAGTCTTTGACGTGTACTCGTTGAATTCTAATGAATGTTTGTATTACACTAAACGAAAGATGGTTTTTTTTTCTTGTTTGCCTAAGTGATTTATCGTTTTGTCTGTTTTCCTACAGCTTTCAAACAAGAAATTTCTTTTTCATATATTATAAAGAAAAAATTTATCAAAAAAATAGAACAAAAAAGTAATTAAAGAATCTGTAAAATTCAAAAGTTTCTGTAATACCTAAAAGTTCTTTTCCCGCGAAGGAGATTAATCTAATGTACTATTTTTTAAATGTAGTTTTTCATCCTTCTTGAATAATTCCGAACGGGTAGATATAATTCGCTTTGAAAATTCCCTACTTATTGAACTTTCTTTAACTAGTTTTAATATCTAAATTTAGAAATACGCTTGTTATACATAAGAACTAAAGTTTCTTCTTTATTAATTTTGAAAATTAATAGCAAGCACTATATCTTTAGAGAATGAGGAGGACTCTTCATTCTACCCATTTTAGAATTTGAATTAGATTTGCATGCTGTTCGATATAATGACGATATCCCCATATCTATAAAGATTCGTTCTTTAATTTGCTGCCTTTGCCCATAGCTGTTAGTTGCTTATTGTTCAACGAAAATAATATCAACTACAGTTTACACTATTTTTATTGAATAATTGGGGAGCGTTGTACAAAACATTGTTTCCTTCTACTCCTAATGCAAACCATACGTTGATTCATTTGTGTTGATCAAAGTTCGATTCAATTTAAACTATGAACTAATTCATGTTACTACTGATTTATTTAGTTTACAATGGCGATGGCTCTTTCGAACAATTAATCAACAATTCACCGTCGGAAAAGAGCCATAGCATATTATTCTATTCATAAATCCGTGAGTTATCTGTATCACTTCTCAAAGTGGATCGGTGCTAATTTCTATCACAGCTAAAAGTAGATCTTGTCTAACGTAAATAATAGATAGCTTTCAATAATGATTGTATTGTCTATTTTCTTCTCTCTCTCTTTCGCACACTGTAGTCTTCATAGTTGATTCGGGCGCACTGTCTACACTTCAATTTGAAAAATAGAAATACTACAAATATAGTATCCTATTAACATTCTTATCATGAATAATCCACTCGGAGATCATCCTTGCTTAAAATATCTTCCAGCTATGTTACACAGGTCATTCATTTATCCTTCTTCATTTATGTTGTAGGAATGATTTACGTATTGGATATTTATGTACTTCTACTTTATTCAGAAGTATAAATAACCGGGCATCATTCTCGTTATACAAGGATTTAGTGCCTATTATTATAAAATTAAATATTAAACATATTCTCAATTCATTCGAATAGTGATAAAAAAAACGAATACAAAAACTCGATCAATAATTGACATTTTTTGAGGCAAGTTAACATCTTTTTGATTTTTGAGAAAGAGAACAAAAAAGACAGCTGTTTGGTTATTAAAAAAATATAATAAATAAATAAAACAGCTGTCTTTATTTTATGTAACACCGCTTTAATAGTAATTCTTCTAAAGACGCCCGCGTAGAGGCTCAAAGCAACTTCAATGTGAAAGCTAACATGTGTGCAGAAATTGCATTCAGTGAGAAACTATATGACCCCTTCCGGCCATTTTAAATATATAGTTCTCGGCATGCCTATTTCTTTCATGTAGCTGAAAGGCATTGGCAGCTGAATCGATAAATTGCCAGTAAATAAACCTAATAATTAAATTATCTGGTTAGTTCATGTTGACGTTACGTAATTTCCAAGTGCATAAACCCAGCAATGGCGTCTCCTACTGTATGACGAACTACACTGAACAATTTTCTATTACACTATCAGCGATTGAGATATAGAGTATAGCTCGTTTCTCAGATTATTCGCAGATAATCACATCCAGAGACATGTCCCCATAAAAGAGAGTTTCATATATTTCTAACACTCCATATTTAAAGCATTACTTCTTTAAAAAAATAATACATAAATAAATAAAATGCACAGTTAAAATACGTTAAAATAAATATATGGAATTAAAAAAAATCGTTTGGATTATGGAATATTACTGGAAATATAGCAAAAAAATTTAGGCACTAAGAAAGGATTTCAGCTAGATCACAGTTTGTTTTTAAGTTCCTCATTTATACACTATTTCCTTAAATAAATAAGGTGTATATTTATAAATATTTTATTTTTCAAATATCATACTCTCCCCGTGTGGCGGTTGGAATAAGAATAGAGCTACTGTAACCCATGCATGTCGTAAGAGGCGACTAAAATGGGATGAGTTTCGAAAGTTTCGCTCTCTTAGGTTTTTTCCGGAATTTTGCTCCCGGTGAGGGAGGGGGGGGGGCTTGATTTCGGGGATTTGCCCTGAGAGAGCATCTTGAGTTCTGGGAGTTGTCTCCGGGGTGGCCCGCGATGGGCTTTGTCCGTGGATACTTTTCCCTGGAATATGAGCGCTTCTGCTCGGTGGTGGGGGGCCCCGTCACTGAGTGGAAGCAATGCTGAGTTGGACGATCTTTCGGCCACTATGAAGTGGTCTAGGGATCGTCTTAATTTTTACAGACGACTTTACTTAGTTAGTAGCCCATGCATGTCGTACGAGGCGACTAAAATGGGTACCCAAGGAGGGTAATGGATGGCAATGCTGTAGCCAATAAAGTTTTAACTGAGACTCGGCTATTGTTGTTACCCTCCTGCCATGATCAGAACTAATAGCTCAATAACTTACATTGTCCTCTACAGATAACGTGGAATATGAAAAGCATTCTTGCTTCGCCCATCTAGCCACAAAAAAAAAAACATACTCGAGTCCAATCACTTAATGTAAGATCCAGGATAACGGATGACAATTCTGTAGCCAATAAAGTTTTAACTGAGGCTCAGCTATTGCCGTTACCCAGCCATGACTAGAGCTTTAACTCAATAACAGCCCATCCACAGATTTTCTTCAATCAGATGGAGGGATAAAGAGTCAAGGACTGTCCATCTCCCTTCCCTCCCCAAAAAAAAGAAAAAAAAAAAAGAAAAAATACCACACTCACCCCATGTGGTGGCCGGGATAAGAGTAGCCCCTCTGTAGCCCATGCATGTCGTACCAGGCGACTAAAACGGGTACCCAGGGAGAGTAATGTATGGCAATGCTGTAGCCAATGAAGTTTTAACTGAGGCTCGGCTATTGCTGTTAACCTCCTGCCATGATCAGAGCTTATAGCACTATATTACTCCGTCCATAGATTTTCTTATACAGATAACAGGAAATATGAAAAGCATTCTTACTTCACCCATTCAGCCAAAAAAAATAATAATAATAAAATACCATACATCCTTTTTCAAATACCGAAAAGTGCATAAATATCCTAATCACGAAAGTAGCAAATGTACATATAGCAATAAGTATAATCTATAAGTAATGATATTATAAAAATATAACGAGGAATATAATAATAATAATACAATAATCATAATAATAAGAAATATAAAAAAACACGTCCAAAGTTAGAGTTATTTAAAAAAATTTTAATTTTGAAAAATAAATATTTAACTGTGATTCCATTTTTCTTGGAGCATAATATGCTATTTCAATGCACTGTTCATTTCGTTATAATCAGAATGCAAAAACAGTAATAATAATAGTTTAGTTCTGTTCTTTTGTTCCTGATAATCCTATTCGTTACGTACTTTATCCAGTTAGTCCATCTCTTCTGAACTGTTTGCTGGCAATCAAGTAATAAAAGCTGGAGATACTTGGAGAGCAGCGAATTTTGGGTCGTAAAGGTCGGCTTTAGCAGTTATATTACTTCTAGTAGCCGTTGTCGTTGACCAGCAATAGGAGACGTGCTTTTTAATTAAAAGAGGAAAAAAGTCCCTAGGTGCAGTTGATGTATTCTGAAGAAAAAGTAAAAGATTTTTCATTAAGGATGATTGTCCCTTATTAAATTAAAATGATTGAAGCAGGCTACATAAAGTGCATCAGTATGCATACTTACATGCAGTTATTTGAGAGACCTTTTTTAATCCAAATTTACCAGCGATCTCATAAGTTCTTATATCATTTTCAAAGTCATAAGTATCTTTCTATATAAAATATAGATGGATCTGTAATACTCTCAATAATAATAATGTCATATTTTTGTTTTCAGGTAAAATTTCAGATTATATGCAAGAAATTCAACTACAGAAAAAGTTTTAATAAATGCGAATATTTTTCTTCAAATACCACAAAGGAGATGCAATGATTGATTGATTGAAATAAATTGTCCGGTTGGTGACGATGCACTTTAATTGATGGCAATGCTGTAGCCAATGAAGTTCTAACTGAGGCTACAGCATTGGTTACAGTCTAACTGAAGTTAGACTGTAGCCAATGCTGTATGAATTGGCTATAGCCATAGCAGTAGCCAATGCCTCAGTTAGAATGAAGTTCTAACTGAGGCTCGGCTATTGCTGTTGCCCTCCTGCCATGATCAGAGCTTTAATAGCTCAATAACACCTTATCCATACACTGTCCTCTACAGATAACGGGGAAGATAAAAAGCATTCTCGCTTCGCCCCTTTAAGCCAGTCCTTATTATATAAGTTATAAGTAAAATAAATTGTCCATTTAGGTGGTTACATACTTTCAGCAACGAAAATATGTATGTTTCTTTCTTGAACACTTTAGGATTTTAGAATCCCAAAATAATAATAATAATGATGATAATAATAATGATGATAAAGAAATAAGAAATGCAATGATTTTTGCGTTGTATTAACTTCCAGCATACTAATACTAAGCCCACCGTTAAAAAATCGTAAATACGTATTACAGAGAGAGAAAGAGAGAATATTATCTTTCTGTTTGGAACATAGTTGAACAACCTTAAAACTTTTAATGTAATATCTCTGAACACAAATATTCCTTAAGATATTTGACAAACGTTAATTTCCTATGAGAATAGTGCGTCTTCTTACAATTAAATTTTCGTAAAAATAAATAAATAAATAAAAATAAACAAATACAGAATAGATTAATTTATGTTTTATAAAATGTCATTCTGTATCATCTTTAAGAAATACATTATCTAGAAGCACATCAAAGCAAAATTATTTTTTGGCCAGTTATGAAACCTGAACAGTTTTATCATCTTTTCCGATGCATACCTTCCAGATATTTTTTTTTCTGTTGTGTTCTTTAATCACAAAGATTTTGCTTATTTGTTGTGTAAAAGTTTTCATAAAAATTTTTGCAAATAGTAAGGCGTATGAATTTGGATTATTTCTGCTATTAAGGAAAATTATTGCACAAATTCAAATACCTCAGCTAAAATTATTTTCTTGGAGAAAATGGTTTCACGTTAAACAGTCACCTTCTTTTGTGATATTATTTCACGAAAATATGAGAAGGAAGGAATTCACACGAGATTTAGTAAACTGAAACGAATTATCGATTTTGCTCATCAAGTCACATACCATGGAGAAACATTTAAGAAGAACTCTCATGAAAGAAGCAAGCAAATCTAAATATCTCGCCATGTTACGTATCCAGTGGCACAGCATTTCCGAGTAAGAAAAATAATTGCATCAAAAGAATACGAAGAACCTTTGAGACAACTTTTTATATAACATGATGTCTTGGTACTAAATATTTGCTACGCCCTATATCAGCGAAGAAAAGCAGGAGTTGATGCAAATATTAAGAGTTCATTTTTAGTGCAAGGTCAATTGGGCCTGTCAGAAGTGATAGCAAAACAGTTAACTAAAATAAATCTGAACTTCAGAAGTCATCACTTTAGATTTATATATATATATATATATGACTACTACTATTAACTCGGGGTTGGGATATGTTCATTTTTAATATTAACTGACTTAAAACCCGAACTGACTTAAAACCCGAGAATTATAACAAAATGAGATTTATTTGAAAACGCAACATGTTTCGTCGAGATTGACTTCATCAGGCGTTAAGAACATAGAAAGATATTAAAAGACACTGAAAATAACATTGAGACACTCTAAAGCTATACAATTATAAAGTTCTATTGTTGTACGCACAAGTGTACAACAAGAGAACTTTAACTTGGACTATAGCTCAAGTTCCTAATAACTGTAATTCACAGTCGAATATTATGACTTTATAATTGTATAGCTTTAGAGTGTCTCAATGTTATTTTCAGTGTTTTTTAATAGCTTTCTATGTTCTTAACGCCTGATGAAGTCAATCTCGAGGAAACATGTTGCGTTTTCAAATAAATTTCATTTTGTTATAATTCTTGGGTTTTAAGTCAGTTAATATTAAAAATGAATATATAAATATATATAAGGGTTACCAAGTAATTTTATAAACATGGTTATTTTACTCCTAATCCCAAGTAAGCAAACAGTTAAGTTTGCGCCTGAACGTAGTTCAAGTCTAAAGGTGGTGCAATACCAGGGCAACTCATTGTAAAGGTGGGTAAAGATCTGATCACTATTCTTAGTATTTTCCATAATGTAAAGCACATCTCACTAAGAGATGTATACTGCAATACATTATGGGTGGGGTCACTACCCAGACCAGTTTCAATCTTTTTTGAGGTCTCCTCAGTGAGTAGCTAGACTCAAAATACCAAGGTTAACATGACATCATTGGCAGAAGGGTGAAGCAAGATGATTTTATTCCCCGTTGTCTGATAGGGAGGATGATTTGAAGGAAAGATTTATGAGCTGTGAGCTCGCCCTGGGGATGCACGGAGATTAGTCATTGTTGCAAGTGTTCAGGATGGCTTTTGGCATCATGTATTTAAAGAGGTCGGTTTCATTATAGTTAGCTGCCTGTTTAACTAGATCGTTGGGGTGTGTAGAGATCTTTGAGAAGAATTTTTCCGCTGTAGTTAGTAGGAAGGAGTAGATATAAGGGATGTTTGTATCTCTATGCACTTGGACGTTCCTTACAAACCACGGTGCATCCAAGATCATGCGCAAACACTTATTTTGCACTCTCTGTAGCCTGAGGATGTTGGTGTTGGATGTGTGGCTCCAGGCTGGAGATGCATATGTCACTATGGGGCGGATCGTCAGCAGTAGAATACCAAGGTTTTAGTAATACAGAGCCTTATCAATTTTACCTATACAAGTTGCTACAAGGTGTTTTTATTTTGAATAAGAATCTCTGTAGGAGATATAGAT
The DNA here is from genome assembly GCF_054136105.1 of Typopeltis vanoorti. Lineage (NCBI taxonomy): Eukaryota > Metazoa > Arthropoda > Arachnida > Uropygi > Thelyphonidae > Typopeltis > Typopeltis vanoorti. The sequence goes on along the minus strand of NC_143556.1, from coordinate 84,434,388 downwards.
GTAAATAAGTTTTTTTTTTTACCTTGGGTAATGTATATTAGATTATACATTACCCAAGGTAAAAAAACTTATTTATGTATATATATGTGTGTGTGTATGTGTGTGTGTGTGTATGTGTGTGTGTGTGTGTGTGTGTAAATCAGCGTGACCGAATATCCCGGAGAAATGCAATGCGCTTGCATATATATGGAGGAACAAAAATAAATAATTTAGATTATAGAATAATACTAATCTTTTGCATCATGGAATAATGTTATTCCATGATTCAAAAAATGTAAATAAGGCAATTATAATCTTAATAGAAATATGGATATACCTTATGAATTAAGAAACTTGAATTAATCAAATTTGTTTGAGTTCCTCACTTCTAAACCATTTATTAAATAAAGTAAGAATCATATAAATTATATAATCTAGTTATCACACCAATCCAGGGAATTAATCGACCGTGAGATGCGGTGATTAATACCCTTGGAGGGTAATGGATGGCAATGCTGTACCAATGAAGTCTAACTGAGGCTCGGCTGTTGCTGCAACCCCCCCCTGGGGCACATAGATTCGAGAGTTTGAGTTCGCTCTCTTCAGGTTTTTGCCTTAAGGAAGCAATTTGTGTCTCCGGGGTAAGTGTTCTCCGGTACGGCCCGCTGAGGGGCTTTGTCGGTGAATGCTTTTCTTCAGAATATGAGCGGTTCTGCTCGGTGGTGGCGTGTGGGTTGGAGGCCATCACTGAGTGGAGCCAACGCTGAGATGGACGGTCTTTCGCCCACGATTGAGTGGCCTAGGGATCGTCCGAATTTTTAGAGACGGCTTTACCTTTACATATGGCAGTGCTGTAGCCAATGAAACTCTAACTGAGGCGCGGCTATTGCTGTTACCCTCCTGCCATGATCAGAGCTTTAATAGCTCAATAACACCCTATCCCTACACTGTCCTCTACAGATAACGGGGAAGATGAAAAGCATTCTTGCTTCGCCCCTTTAAACCAGTCCTTATAAGGATAAGGACCAATCCAGAGATTAAAAGTGATGGCGGCTCGCGTGTTAGTGTTTCGTATAGTGTATTATTGATGGTGAATTTGACTGATATGTTTTTAGCGATTTATGCTTATTCATTAGTAATAGCAGTTAATTGCTTTCTGCCATAAACAGACACTTTATTTTTTCCATAGTGGTTTATCCAGGTAAGTCAATTGAATTTACAAGGGCGATACGCTAGGCCTACTGCCGCTAGTATCGCCATTGTTTTATATCGTGACATTTTATTGCTGGTAGACACTCCTTAGTGTGTCTACGGGATTTGCTAGTGGACCCTCAAAAGTCCACATGATTATCTTTACCTGCTCGGAACACCTGAGAGATCTCTACTCTTTCTCCATCTGTGTCTTAACACATTTCTAAACTATTGTCATGCAAAACTTCTGAATGAGGCCAAATTCGAGAAGGTATACCTGGAATTCCTCAGACTAGGAAAGCTGCTGAGTGATAATTGGCCAGGAAAAGTCAAACTCTTTGACACATTCTCCCTACAGCAGTCACAGAGGACAATATGGATGACATAAGTGAAGAGGCTATAACTCTGACGCAATCAGATTTTGCACAATCCCCAAATATGGAAGATGCTACATCCCAAGACAGCAGTTATCATACCTTGGAAACAGATACAGAGTTCCAATTGGTCAAAAAAGAAGAGGAAAATCACCAATGTTGGAGAACCCAAAACAACAGGGGTAGAAGCACTCAATGGTCCTAAAGAAAAGATACCACCAGTCATATTAAGGGTAAGGAAAAATGGATCCCTGTCTCATCAGCCCTCAGAGAACAAAACATCTCATTCTCATGGGCTAAAAAACTCAGATGAGGGAGTTAAAATACAACCCACTACTGTCTCGGATTACAGACAGATGACCAGATTTATGGACAATGCTGACGTCCCATATCACACCTTCACTTTACCAGCGAAAAAATCCTGAAAGTAGTTCTACGTGGGATAGCTGAAGGTATCACTCCTGAAGATGTGACCACTGATCTCTCCAGACAGGGCCTGTCCCCAGTGAAAGTGAGCAGAATGCTCATATCATATAAAAGACCAATGCCTTTGGTGCTGGTGGAAATAAACAACACACAAAAGTAGATCTATGAACTGACTGTAGTATGCGGTCTCAAAATTTCAACTGAGCCTCTTATGTAAAGAGTATCTGCAGGTCAGTGTCATAGATGCCAAAGGTTTGGACATGCCCAAAAATTATGTAAGGCAGCGAGGGAACACCAGACCATCACATGCACCAAAATACGCAGAACTCCAGCATGCTGTGCAAACTGCAGAGGACCTCACCCTGCCAACTACAAAGAATGCCTTTCCAATCCAAAAAATCGAGTATCAACAAAAGTCAATATTGCTCCTCCACGTAACAACGTTTTAAGCAACCAAACAAATCGTCCTCCAGTCCGAAACACCTTGCCTTCTACCTCACAGGAAGGAACAACCATGACCAAAACATATGCTGAGGCTGTAAGAACTAAGCCTCCTTCATCTCTCGAGCTAGAAAGCTCCAACATAACATCCGTTTTAACAGCCTCACTTGCCACTATGCTGCAAGTATTCGGCAAGACATGCCCCTCAACATCTTCCAGAAAGAGATTCCTGCAAGGCACTCAAAACATTATAACAGCCATCTGTCTGGAGTAATAAATTCAAACCAAAAGCTCTTAAGATAATCGATGGAATACAAATGGATTGATGAACAAGATTTTGGAACTTCAAGAATTTTCACCTCGTCTCAATGCTGATATCATCTTGATTGGTGAAACACACCTAAGACCAGCTAATAACCCAAAAATCCGTGGATACACTATGTACAGAAACGACAGAATTGGCACAAGAGATGGAGGCACAGCCATATATATTAAGAGTTATTTGAATCATAACACAATAGACAAGCCCAAAACAGTAAACCTGGAGGTGACCGGTGTGGAGGTACATACCTTCAATGCTGGAAGTCTCAAGATCTATGCTGCTAATAACCCTCCAAGCATTCCTCTTCTGACAACAGATCTGGACTCCATACTTGGTCCAAATGACTCCATAATAATAGCAGGAGATTTCAACTCAGAACACACAGCTTGGTGCAGCTCATCAACTAACACCAAAAGCCACACACTTTTCGACTATGCAATGCTCAACTCTGTTGTTGTGGCCGGCCCTACCGAGCCCACCCACTTCAGACCTTCGGGTGGCTCGGATGTGCTGGACATTGTCATCTTTAAAAATTTAAGATACCAATTCAAATTGGAATCAGACAACGAAATACCTTCTGACCACAGTCCCATAGTGCTTAATCTAGGTTCATCAGATCAATTCTCTCCTCTCCACACATTCGTACCATGGGACAAGTTAGCAAAGGTTCTTCCCGATCATATTGGTCTGGTGCCCAATATCAGTAAAAAGGAAGAGATTGACACAGCAATAAATAACTTAACCATACAAATTCAGAAAGCAATAGAATCAGTCAGGCAATCCACTGTCTTCCACCCAACCAATCGTATCCCTAAAGAAATCATGGATCTAATCAGAGCAAAAAATAGCGCCAGGAAGAGATACCACAATACCAGAGCCACCACAAGATAAAACAGTATTGAACAATCTAAACAGGCAGGTCCGAGAAGCTCTTCAAAAACACAGAAACCATCAATGGGAAACCAAACTGGCTAACATCAATACCGAAGATCATTCTGTATGGAAATTCTTAAGAGCAATCCGCACCAAAAACCAACTCATACCCCTATACAAACCAAGAAAGGGACAGTTCACAAAGATGAATAGATAGCCGAAGCACTAGTAGATAACCTAGAATCTCAGTGCAATCCATCTTATACAAATCTAAATATCAACCTTATGTACAAGATTCATCGTCATGTTAGGACAACCTTAAGACAAAACACTGTTAACTCCGAACATATCACTCCTACAAATCCGGCAGAAATGATAAATATCATCTCTCATCTAAACAATAAAAAAACTCCAGGATCGGATGGCATAACTAACAAAATAGTAAAACTACTTCCAAGAAAGGCCATAATCCATCTCGTCAACATTACAAATGCCATCTTTAGATTCCAGCATTTTCCTACTACTTGGAAAACAGCCACAATCATACCACTGAAGAAGCCAGGAAAAAATTCTCGCCTTCCCGAAAGCTACAGACCCATAAGCCTATTGTCCAGCTTCGGAAAGGTGACAGAGAAAGTAATCCTCTCAAGATTCCAAGCAGAAACAGATAAGTTAGGAATTTTGCCTAATGAACAGTTCGGCTTCCGTAGGGCCCATATTACAGCTCAACAAGTGCACCGGCTGGTAGAAATCATTACTAAAGGTTTCAACTGGAAACTCAATATATCTGCCATCTTCATCGAACCAGAGAAAGCGTTTCACAAAGTATGGTATCAAGGTCTTCTCTACAAGCTGATAAAATTTAACTTTCCAGTCAAGTTAATAAAAAGAATACATTTTTACCTGAAAGACAGATATATGCAGGTCAAGGTCGGCGAAACGGTTTCGACCAGACGCAGGATCACGACAGGCGTACCTCAGGGATCTCTTTTGGCACCTCTCCTGTTTTCAATCTATGTAGCAGATATCCCTCTGAACCCAAGAACAACATTCACTGCATTATATGCAGATGATACTGCACTGATAGCAAGATCACTGAGCCCAAAACTGGCAACTTAAAGACTACAAACTAGCATACACACTTTAGAAAAGTGGATGGCAGACTGGAGGATCCAAGGTAACCCCCAGAAAAGCTCAGCTATATTGTTTACTAGAAAGAAAATCCATACCATGGAGGATATTTATTTATTGGGAGTAAATATTCCATGGCAGACTGAAGTTAAATATCTTCGAGTGATTCTTGATAGTAAACTCCTATTCAACAAACATATTAGTTACATTTCATCAAAGACATCCAACGTCTTGGCACAGCTCTACCCTATGATCAACAGATAAAGTAAATTGGACACGCAAACAAAATTAACAATTTACAAGATGGTAATTCGACCGGTTATCACTTACGCATCCCCAGCATGGAGCCACACCGCAAATTCAAACATTCTAAAACTTCAGAGATTACAGAATAAGTGCCTGAGGATGATTCTGAATGCCCCTTGGTTTATAAGAAACACCCGGATCCATAGAGAAGTTAATATCCCTTATATCTCTTCCTTTTTCATAAATCTAGCTGAGAAGTTCTTTACCAAGACAAGTAACCATCCAAACCCGTTAATCAAGGAAGCCTCGGAATATAATGAAGCAGAAATCAACAAATATAAAAGACAAGTCTATCTTAAGTTCAGCTGAACACAACTAACTTCACTGCCCTCACTGGGCGAGCATATGGCTCACAAACACTCCATTCAAAGTTCTCTCATTACAAGACAAATGGGAATTATGAAAAGCAATTTTGCTTCACCCATATAGCCAGAAATGTTAATGTTAATGTCACATTAACCCAATCCAACCTTCAGTTGAAAAGCCCTTATAAATGCTTTGCTTTCTAGACCTGGTTCGAACCCAGGTTTTCCCAACCAAAGGGCATCGTCTATACGAACTGAACTACAGATACCCTTTTTTAATATATTTAAATAGTTTTATATTTCTATAAATATTAACTGTTTATTTACTACATGAATATAATTGTAATATATATATATATATATCAGTGTTGCCAATTTAGCTCTTTTGGAGCTAGATCTAGCTCTTTTTTTTCTTCCCTAGCTCCAAACATTTTAATCTAGCAGCTAGCTCCTTCAGATCACCTCTTTTTAGTTGTTTTTATAACTTACTGTTAAAGAAATTGTTTTAAAAGTTTTCCAAATGTTCGCATTTGATAAGGGATTGTATTGTACGTTTGGTGCGAGCGTCGTACACGTTTCAAATGAATGATGATGTCAGTCAGTCTCAACAGTCTGCCATTTTTTAGCCTTAACGTTGATAGCACCACTATAAGTTAGTCTTTGCACAGTGTTCTGGTTGGTAGTTACAATAGCGAGTGGGAAGTTTTCAAAGACTGATCATAATTCGTTACAGTAAAGAGTTGTATACCCTTCTTCAAAATGAGCAAAGAGAAAAATAAAGCTTACAAGCAAAAATTTAGGAAGGAGTGGTTGCAAATGGGAATGTTTAGAAAGTGGTTGTGTGAACGCTACAAAAGGCCACTGTACGTTTTGCAGATGTGATATAGCCGCTAAATATTGTCAGCTTGTAAAGCACAGCGAAACTAAGAAGCTTCTTGCTGCAGTTCCATACAAGGCTGTTCCTGTTACAAATATGCTTGCGAAAAAAGTCTGATGAGACCACAAACTTTGAAGGTAGGTTAACATTATTTCTTTGTAGTCACTCATCATTCAACAGTTGCGCCCATCTAGTAGATCTTTTCAAAAATATCATCCCAGACAGTCAAATTATGCCAAAAGTAAAAATGCACTGAACTAAGTGCTCTGCAATTGTAAAGAATATTCTAAGTGAGCATTTTGAAGATCTAATTGTAGACATCGGAGATGGAAATTTCAGCTTGCAAATAGACAAATCAAATGATATCACAGTGAATAAAATTTTAGGAATGGCCATCATTTATTGACATGATAGCAAGAAATTCAACAAAATTATGCATACATTTCTAGAAAAGTGTGACACTAGTGGTGAAAAAAGAGCTCTTGACCAAGAAACTGGACATTAAAAATCTCATTGCAATTGGTACAGACAACGCCACTGTTATGATTGGTGTCAATAATGGCGTTTATGAACAACTGAAGGCATATATTCCTCCTTAATTTTAATTTTTGGCAATGTCTCACACTTGTGCAAAATCTCTCCCAAGAAAATTAGACTTTTTAGTTGCAAAAACGTATAAGTGGTTTACACATTCTTCTTCAAGACAAGCAGCATACAAAGAGCTGTATCAAAACTATCAACGAAAATGATGCTCCACTGAAAATTGTGTAAGCAACTGTGCAACAAGGTGGCTCTCCATTGAACCTGCAGTAGACAGAATTCTCAGCCAGTGGTCGGAATTAAAAACTCACTTCGAAGTCGTGAGTGTGACTGAGAAATGTTACGAAGCTCAAAGTGTGTGGGAAATGTACAAAGATGAAAGGAATCTGTTGGTACCTTTTATATTTGCATCCCATCCTGTTGTAGTTCAAGTTCAGCAAGTTGACAAAGTTTTCTAATCTAACAGTGCAGATTAGATGAGACTATTTGAAGGCCTTTCTCGTTTGATTCGCTCCATTGCTAGTGCTACCATCAACCACAGTCGACCCTATAGAGAGTCAGAGATTGATGACTGTTTGGATCATCAATCTCTGACTTGATGATCCCATTCGAAATCTTGGTTACAGATTTGAAAGAAAAATTTCAGAGTTGATGATACAAAAGAAAATAACGCAAAATGATGAGCGAAATCTTAGAAATAGAGCAAAACAGTGTCTTCTTGGTCTCTTCAAACAGCTTAAGCAAAGGTTGCCCAAAAACTTGAATATTTTAAGAATAATGTCTTCTTTTTCTGTTGATAATATCCTAAAACATATAAAAGAACCTTTTACTTCCATCAGAAATAATGCTGAAAACAAAAAAAAAGATGTTGATGCTGCTGAATACCAGTACAATACTATCCACTTAAATAAATCGAGAAATATAGAAAACACTGAGCTATTCTGGACTGAAGTACAAGAATATAAAGATGCATCTGGAATGAATCCATTTAAAGAAATTGCTCAGTGTGCAATAAATTTATTAATACTGCCAAATTCTAATGAGGAAATTGAACGAATTTTTAGTTCCATGAATGCAGTTAAAAACTAAATTAAGAAACAAGATTGAATTGTCAATGCTGACATCTATTTTGTCGGTCAAGTATGACCTCAGGCGTAACAACAAGTGCTTTACAGACTACCATTTACCATCATCTACACCGAGTAATATTTCTCGGCCAATGATGGCCACATATGATAAAGCTGAAAATCTAAGTGTGTGTGTGTGGGTGAATTAAGCGCAGAAGACCACATGGAAGGTGTATTGTGGATTTAGCCACTTATATGCAAGTATCACTTCAACTTGAATAAAGTAAGAAACTTAAAAGTATCAGCTACTATTTTTAAAATTTTAGCTTCAAATTTTTATTTTTAACTCCCCTTTTTAGCTCCTTATTTTTAAAGATTTAACTGTTTTTAGTCATTTTCATTTAGCAACACTAATCAAAAGTCATCGCACAGCTCTACCCTCCAATCAACAGGAAAACAGCAAATTAAATATTAAAATCAAATTGATTCTCTACCAGTTGATGATCCGTCCCATTATTTCTGCCTAGAGCCACACTTTAAACACTTTAAACATCCTTAAACTGCAGAGAGTGCAAAACAAGTAGTTACGTATGATCCTAAATGCGCCATGGTATATCAGAGATGTTCAACTTCATTGGGACACAAATATACCTTATATCTACTCTTTCCTGCAATCATTAGCAGTCAAGTTCTTCTCAAATTCGTCCTCACACGCAAATGAATTAGTTCAACAAGCAGCAAACTACAATGAATCGTATTTCTTTAAATATACGAGACCAAAGGCCATCCTAGTATCAAACAACGATATATAACTTGCACCCACTCTGGCCGAGCACTTAGCTCATAAAGTTTTCCCCTACACAGTATCCTTTATCAGATAGCAGGGATTATAAAAGCATTATGCTTCACCCTTATAGACAGTAAAGTTATGCGTTATGCACACCAATCCATGGAAAAAGCTCATGATTTAGTTAACGAAAGTATCAACATCTTTTCTCATAGCGTATAAAATGTATAAAAATATCAAGTCAATATGGTATTATGCACTCTGTAGATTGGCATAAAGAAAGTATTTGTTTAAATTAGGATCAAAACATTGTCTGGGTTATGTTAAAACTGCTAATAAGCACTTAAGAATTCCCTTCTACATCTCCCTCTATATTATAAAAATATGCCAAAGAAACTAAATTATCACCTAGCTATTCCATGATTCAAAAAATGTAAATAAGGCAATTATAATCTTAATAGATATTCAAATATAAATAGGATAGGGGGAAAAAGCATAAAATGAGGCGTGGATATAATTCAGAAACGAAATTGGATTCGCGAGGAATTATTACAGTTACACTATATAGAAAACATACGACGTAGAAATTAAGAATTGCACTCCATTAGAATTCATAACACTACGCATTTACGTCTCCGTCCTACGGTTTAGAGGATTTTATTAGTTACAAAAAGGGAAGTTAAGGGACAATAATGAAGTTAACGTGCAGAATAAACTGAGAAGCCCTTAATAACAAATTAAAGAAACGTAAGATTCACATAATATCTTAATTCATCTCTTCTTGAGAAGTATGCGTCTCACATAGCTCCATCTGTTGTGATGGAAGATTTCTTCTAGGAAATGTCTTTCTTTCTGTCAGAAGAAAAAAAGAAAGAAAGAAGTTTCTTTTTTTGTTGTTGTTGTTGTTTTGTTTTGAAAAAGGAAGATCTGATAAAGTCCTCGTTCATGTATACCAAAATATTCAAAGCAATTCAGAGTCAGTTCTTATTGGGCAAGAAAAAGTTAGTAAATAAATGGACTACACGTCACTTATAGTCACTTAACTTGCATTTAAAACTTTTGAAAAGTCACTATATGGGAGGAACTATATCATTAATTTTCTGGTGACTTTTCCATGCGATTTCCTGCGTAAGACTCATAGTATTCTCATTTTTTTTATTAGAAAACTGAATTGAGATCGCTGAAATAGAGCAGTTTTTCAATACAACACATTTCCTTTTTGATAGACTAAAAAGGTTTGAAAATTCGTCTTAAAGAAAAAACAACTCAGATAGGCAATATATTTTAATGCTGTAGTCTTTTAGTAAAATATACTTTACTTGTACTAAATTATGCAGTTCGATTTCCGGTTCCCTTAATATAATACGTTTCGTATTCAAATTCCTTTTTTTTAGTTTGATTGAAAACAGTTCATTCTTTTCTTATGAATAAAAATTGTTGGACTTTTCTTTTGTTTATAGACTCTAAGATGCTTTCTTGGAATAACATACTGTTTGAGATAAAGAAACAATCTTTATCATCATCATTAAATTCCTGACATGCACCACGAAGGGGGTGTACAGGATATTATGATAGTATTACATGACGAATTTACATCCTTACTAACTTCCTGTCAACAATTTTCCTCCAAATCAGTCTGTTAACCTGTCAAGACTCCAATATTAACAGATCTTAAATTTCTGTCTTCTAAGGAACTTTTTACTGTATCAATCCACCTATAGCTTCGTCTTCATTTGGGTCTTTTCCTGACAACCTGGCAGAGAATACTTGTTTTGCTAATCTATCCTCTCATATTCTGTTTAAGTGACCATACCAACAGAGATTAGTCTGCTAATTCATTCCTGGATGCTAACAATGTCAAGATCTTTCCTAATATCCTCGTTTTTAATATGATTTTACCATTGATGCGATCAGTTCGCGTCCAATTTTTCTTATGACTCATATCCTCGGTTTCGGTCTCTAGTCTTTGGTCAAATTTTTATTTCTAACCCAGCTCTCAGATCTATAATTTAAAATTGGCTTGAACACTATCTTGTATACAGTTAATTTAGTGTTTTGACAAATTTCTCTCTTATTCTTTATAAATTTATTCAGCTGACTTCCAACCATACCAGCTTTGTTGATTATGTTGTCTATTTCCATATTTAATTTACCATCGTCACTATTAATCGTGCCTACGTGTAAGTAGCTGATATGTTTTACGTGTTCTATAGGTTCTCCATTCACTACGCAGTTGATATTTTCAGTTCTTCTGCCTATTTTCAAATTTATTACAACAGTTATTCAATTTAGTCAGGGAATCTTGCACACTTGTACTGGATTCATTTAAAAGTATAACATTATCTGCGTAAAGTAAAGAGCTGAGATTAACATCTCCAATTTTGATATCAGGTTTAATACCACTTTCCTTCATAATGTGAACCATATAGATAATGAATACCACAGGGGATAATGCACATCCTTGTCTCACATCAGATTTAACATTAAACAATCTTCCTGTACTTCCTTCAATTCTAACTGCTGACTTACAACTCAAATAAAGACTATGCAATGCCTGATATAATGTCCCATTGACATTGTATCAGGCATATCTTCGGTTTAATGAAAAGCGTTTTGAAAGCTTGTCTCTTGGCATGTGCTTTTTCCAGATCTACAAAACTTAAATACAGATCTTTGTTATATTTCTATGATTTCTCAACTATTTGTCGTAAAGTGAAAATCTGATTAAGACAGCCTCTATTTGGCCTGAATTCAGCTTGTTCTTCACCAAGCTTCCCTTCCAATCCTCCTAACCATTTCTCAACATACTTGCATAAATTTTACCAGGAACACTCAGTAGGGAAATTCCTATGTAATTCTCAGATTCAGTTTTATTTCCTTTTATGTATGGGTACTATGAGATCTCTACTCCAATCATCTGGAATTCGTCCCTCTGTCCAGGTCTTCTGAACTATGCAGTGCAGCCACTGTAAGACTTTTATACATCCGTACTTGAGCATTTATTTCTGGTCAAATATCATACGCATTATATATATATATATATGATAATATTTCATAATACTTCACTTATGGATAAGTATTCCTGATTGTATGCTTGTTGAATGCTTTTTACCAATTGTGCTATCACTGATTGTTTCAATTAGCAATTTTTCCGAAGCAATTACTCCATACTTCAAGGATATCTTTTTCTCCAGTTTTCATGTCACTTTATCATCTCTAATTCCTTTTACAGCATTCTTTCTTCCATTTCTGAGTTTTCTCAACAACCTCCAGAATATCTTGCCATTTTCTTGATATTTATTTTCTATGTTCTTGCCAAAGTCTTCCTATGACTTTTGCTAACTACTTTTACACAGTGTTTATCTTTCTTACAATTGTCTCTGTTTTCTCTAAGAGCAGAAGCTAACTTACTTGCCAGGAACTTTTGATATGCTTTTTGTTCTTTTCCTTCACTGCCTCTTTAACTTCCTGTGTTCACATGCAGTTCTGATTTTTCTATCCTTGCAGACAACTTCACCACATGCCTCTCTGGATAAATCACTCAATGTTTTCCTCAGGATTTGCCACTGAATCTCCAAGGTTTGATTTTTGTTCTCAAACTCTTTCATTTTTTCCTTCAATAATGTTCGTGTGTTTTAGTATGTAGTTCACATCTGAGAGCTGCTCAACTTTTATTCGTTTTAGAACTTTCTTACATGTTGTTTTCAATATGAAAATCAATTTTATCCTGCTCAAGACTAAATGGTGACCACTTCCAATTTCAAATCCTCTGTACACTCTGGTGTCCTGCACCAGGGAGAAACACATCATTATCAACAATAACACATAGTCAATGAGACTTTTCTTTTTCCTTGTTTCTTCTCTTCATGTGAATTTGTGCATATTTTTATGTTGGAACATGGTGTTAGTAATAACCAGTCCATGTCCTGAGCAGAAATCCAACAGGTATTTGTCATAATTGTTAGCATTGCTCTTTTCTACAAATTTTCCCAAAATATTAAAAATATTTTGGAAAATTTTCTTTAATATTTTATAAATAAACTAAGTGGTTAACGATTTGAATATTTCTACATTAATGCGATGTTTGTATCATAAATGAATTTTTGCTGTTGTTATTTTATTTTTCTTTAAAGCAGACATTTCGCACGTAAACAGTAAGAAAAAAAAAGGAAACAAAAACCAATTCAAATATAACATCCATTTCATATATAATATTTATTTCGTATACTGCTGTGAAATAATACTCATCCTATATCACTTGCACAGAAATAAATATTTACGCCATACATAGAAATATATATATATTTACTACGTACATGGACGTCATGTTTATGTTTAAGAAAAAGGTATGTTTAAGCAATCTTGTTTACACCTATATAAAAGTATTTTCAAAACATGCACTAAAATTATCTTGATTGATATTTTCGTACATTTCCTTATTTATAACATATTTTTTAAATGATGCATTATAATTAATGCTCTAAAAATATGCCGGTGGCATCTATTCACAATTCACTTAATAGAAATAGTGACGTCTAATAAAATATACTATATTACTCTGGTTAATTATGACGTTGGAAATCAGAAATTATGAACTTTTCTAGAATTTTTATGAAATGAACGGGAACGACGAATTATTGCAATTCGCTAAAAATGGACTATTATGATTAGTTTATGACTTCAGCTTATTTCTTCACTAGTTTTGATTTCCTCAAAATTGCATCAGTCGTTACTTCCTATCAAATCGTTATATTTGTTGATTATAATATCAATTCTAAGTATATAGTCTTTCTAAATATATCAGTTCGGCTACTAAATTGCTATCAGCGTGTTGTCGAAGCTGTCTGTTTAATGCCAACATCGTGTCTGTTATTGATATAAATATTGATTACAGTTAGAATCAACACATTGTTGCCCAGAATTTCCTCGCACGGTTCTCTATTAAACGATATTATATTCGGCAAGTGTAAACTATATGCTACGCGTGATAATATTTGTTAAATTGATATTATTATTTGATAAATATGAACAGAATAAAATACGTAACGTGCAGAATAATATTCAGATGATTTTGTGTAAATTATTTCATTTTCAGCGTACCTGATTATTTTAATAAAAACGGAATTAATTCCACATTAATTTGTAATTAATGTATAATTATTGCTGATCAATTAACAATTTCTTTACTCATTTTCCTTTTCTATGCAATGAAATAAATAAATAAATAAAACTTGTTTGAAATCATCCTGTTTCTTTTTACATTGCCATTCGTGATCAATAAAGGCAATTGTTTTCCTCTTTGTTGGGTTTTAAATTTAATATTTTCAACTTGGTCAAATTTATTCATCTGATTATTTAAAAAATGATTATACACAATAGATTAAGAGATAATTTCTTTCAGTAGTTTGTATTATTATCTAAATATTTTCAAGCAAATTTTAGCTACTATTTCCATTTAGTCATAAAATAAGTTCTAGTCGAATATTAATATTTATGTGCTTGCAATAAATTTTTCAGAAGAGTAATTTTTATAAATTTATTTCTATAATAATGATATACAACACATATACACTTTTTTTTTCGTAATATTAGAAGGTTAATTAAGATGCGCGTAGATAATAAAATGCTATCCCTTCCAGACATACTAACTAAATATGTCCCAGCAGAATTTTTGAAATATACATAGAAAGACATTACGTGAATTAAGAACGTGCTGTCTCACACCCATTTAGAACGAAAAGAAAAAGAATGCGAATTTTAATATTTCATTTTTATGTTTGGATTGCCAAGATATATTTTTCTACGGCATCCAGAGAGTAAAGAGCATTCTCCCTTCTGAACAATATGGGCATTATTCGAAGCAGTATTTGTTGTCATAATGTGTTGCATCGAAATGGCGATCCCTTAAAATTAGCATACATTTTATGGTCGTTCCGAACACATACGCCAGCATAAAATTTAATGTGTTGTGAGTTTATTGTTTTTCTTCATTTTTTTTCTTGTTTTTTTTCCCTCTCCGAGTAGAGCCAATGGCTGTTTATCACTCCATCGAATCCGTTTATTTGCTCTGGGCATTGTTATTATTTTTTTTTTCATTTTCTTTCTTTTGTTATGCATAGGCTCAGGGCGGGTAGTTCTAATGTCCCAGATGATTGAAAGCAACACAAAGACACTGTTAATGAGCCTTCCCCTTATACTTCTTCAAAAGCTGTTTCCAAGAGATGAAAGTTTGTTAACAAACATCTTTTCAGACAAACAAAGCGAAACAAAAAAATAGTATGACAGCTTTAAAAAAGAGAGAATGTCAGAAAACACACTCTTTTTTTCCCAGTGTTGCTTTTCCCCTAATTCACGTTTCTTTTATACTTTAAACTACAAAAATGTGGCTCAAAGGGTTTAAAGAAACTTTTCTCCCCTTCCTTTTAACTTATATAACAAGCATTGAAAACTTTTGTAAATTTAATAATTATGGAGAAAAAAAGAGAGAGATTTTAAATGTTAGGAATTTGCCCATCTACTCTATAAATCTGAAAACAGAGAAAATATCCATTAAAAAAATAATATATATATATATATATATATATATATATATTGTTGGTCTCTTACTCCAAGGGTAGGATTTTCTACCTGGAAACTCCAATTTTCCGGCCCAAAAAGAAGCAAACCTGCAAGAGAACATAGATATAATATACTCTCAACATAAACCTTAATTATTTTATAGTTATCTAAACAAACAATCACATCGTCTATTAGAACACCAGATTACAAATCTTACTAGCAGACAAAAAGTTCAGTAAACTCTCTCAAATATAATCTAAATTTGAGCTCTATAGTGCATTATCCAACAATTACTATTTTTTTTATTAAAAGTCGAATTTTGCAGTTTAAATCAAATGAGTTAAATTACCGCTAATTATGATTAGTTTTCCTTGCCTTATTTCGTAAGTTATTCATTTTAAGCATAAGACGAGTTTATATCGAACACAAGAGATAGACAAACAGTATTACATAAATTGTGATAAACTTAATAAATGGAAGCTACAGATGATTTTTATAATTAATTTTCATAGTACAAACCGATTACAATACATCTTAATGATGTAAATTTTATTATTGTAACTTTATTGAAACTAATATCGGAAGAATGAGCAGTTCGAGACTACCCAAAAAATATTCCGATACCATCCATTTGGAGGATATGGAAGTCACGGACGACCAAGGGAAAGATGGAAAGAGAGTGGAACAGGGATTTAGGTCCGCTGGACCTAAATCCCTGAAAGGATAATGATAATGATGATGATAACGCTATTGTGTTCATTTGTTTTTAATCGTCAGAAAACTGTGTTTCAAAAAGTATGCTGCAATTGTTTCACAATCCCTATTTTGAGGAATACTGCTAACAACGATTACAGATGTCAACTCCACCTGGATAGATTTTCCATGAATTATCGATCAACTAACAAGCCGGCATTCTATTTCCTCCCAAATTCTTTGTAGGGTTCTGATTGGGTTTTACTAGATAATATAATCTTTGCACTTTCGTTTCTTCAACTTAAACCAGGTAGATACAGTTCTTGGATTATGATGTAGTTTATTATCATGTTTATAACTAGCGTGGGAAGTAAGAATGTTAACATGATCAGTGTCAATGTTTCTAGGAAGTTCATCAACAAGGGGATTTAAGTGTCCAGATTAGGAACAATATTACCAAACCGTAACCACACCGATAGTCTCATACTACGTTTCATTTGAATAGCGTGCATCATCTAATTTTTCACAGCTTTCCAACGGTTGCAGTTTTCAATCAAAACGAGAGCTCTGAATCGCAAAAATAACCGGAATATTTTTATAAGAGAATTTCTGCTCTTGTACACTGTAATCATTCTAGTGAACGACGCAAACTGTGGATTATCTGCACTTAGTAATATTTTGGCAAAAACTTCTACAGTTTTGGAAGTATATCACGAGCTCCTGATCGAGAGAATTCACCTATGAATAATGCTAGGAATTCCGAACTATTTGAAACAACTCTTAACTCGTTTTGTTTATGTGCCTGAATGTTTTATTGGTGGAAGGGAAGGAAATTCTTCCATTGCATCATTCTATTGAATGGTGCCTAAGATGGCTACTTATAATAACACATCTGTTAAAGTGTTAATTTTAACGTAAACCTCATTCCGGTATGGTGCACAACTAGAATCGTTTATTTAGCATGCACTCCCGCCTATCCCTTGACGTATAATTTTATGTTCTGTTAGTGATCGTCAGTATTCGAGAAAAAAAAAAGGGGGTGTTCTTGCAATTAGTGTATACGGAATAAGTGAGAAATGCGCCGAATAATGCAATCCAATTTTGAACAAAATCGAATTTGTAAGGAAGTTTAGAAATCACTTCTTCCGATATTGATGTACCATTCTTTGATTTTATGGATTTTGGGATCTCCGTTTTGTATTCGTTGAGACAAGAAATTATGCCTTATGTGGTAAGACAAAATGCATTTTTTTGCAAAGACCTGTTCAAATAAATGGAAAAGATATCTTTTTATTATGGAACAACGACTGTAACTGCAATTATAATAACTTTTTTAGCACATGCTAACTTATCCGATTTCAGAGTAGGATGGTCGATTTATTTATTAAGAATAATGCTGGATCATCATTGAAGGATTTGGTCTTGAAATCTTGTTTATTCAAACGTCCTGCATTTATAAGAAAGCTAAGTTTATTTTCACTTCAGATCTACTTTGGTAACGTAGTAACTAACAGACGAATACGCATACTGAATGAGTAACAATAATGCTTAGAAAAAATATTGAAACAGAAATGGAAACAACCCTAGATGTCTCCACCGATCACAATAATAACACTTAAGTTATTTCTACTACTCAAATAAATTTATTTTTCTGTAATGTTACTTTTTGTTATCATCAATTTATAAAAATTATATAATACCATATATATATATATATAAAACATTCATCCATTCTGTAATAAATTATTTTTAAAAAAAGTATCTCGTCTTCTACTAAATAAATATTTAACTTATCTTCCATATTGGTGTATTTTAACTCAATAAACATCTACAGTTTTTATTCATTTAATTTTCATAAAAAGAATATAAATAGTTCAAGTGCTTGACTTCATCAAAAAGAAAATTTACTATGTAAACTGACAAGCATTATATCAAGTGAAATTAATCTACGGAAAGAGAAGTTTAGCTTTCTATAAAATATTTAGTAACCAAGTTCCCTAAGGTCCCTTTGAAGCTAGCACAATGTTTCTATACTCGTGCTGCAATACGTTGCTGGAGAGCAACGTAGACTATATCGCCCACAGATACTCATGTTCTGATGGAACGTGCTTCCGTGGGCATTTTACTACACTCTGCTGGAACATAATTCATTTCTACAATCTCCGGTAACGTTTACATTCCTTACACAAAACATTCCACCAATTGCAGTGCATAAGATGAGCTACTAGCGTAATACCAGCAATTCTGTCAGTCTTATGGGAAATGCTGTTCATCAGAAATGCTTTATAACACTGTGGACGTTTAGTGACATCATGCTTAGCAAACCAATTATATTGATCTTTCTATTTTATTAGCTAGACAAACAGTAGATGTGATGTTGCATTATCCTACAAGTGCACGCTTCATTCAGTGTATTTATTTCCCTTTAAAATTACTTAAAACAACTGACTGTTATTATTTTCGAGTTCAGCTAATATATAGTGATTTTATACCGAAAATCGCTTTCCACACCTTTAACGGATATTAAAAGGTATTTGTTACATTCTTTAATTACTATTCGTTAGTGTTACGATCAAACAAACTCATTGACGTTTATCTGATCATAAAGCAGACGATCAGACAAACTGATCATCTGTTTTACTTTAAAGTTATATATATATATTAAATTATATATAGAGATTAAGTCTAAAAGCAGTGCAACACCAGGGTAACTCGTTGTAAAGGTGGGTAAAGCTCTGATCACTATTCTTAGTATTTCCATTAATGTAAAACACATCTCACTAAGAGATGTATACTGTTATACATTATGGATGTTGGGTGAGGGGGGGGTCACTACCCAGACCGGTTTCAACCTTTTTTGAGGTCTCCTCAGTGAATAGCTAGAACCTGAAATACCAAGGTTTTTAGTAATACAGAGCCTTATCAACTTTACCTATACAAGTTGCTACAAGGTGCTTTTACTTTGAATAAGAAACTCTGGATGAGATAAAGATGTGAAAACTTTTCATATATATATATATATATATATATATATATATATATATATATATCCAGTGTTTCAAAATATAACAATACTTTCCACTTTTCAACCTTAATGAACGCTCTTATTTGGTAGCTAACCCAGCTTATTAATAGTGATACTACGTTCAACCATCTATTTTTTTAAAAAAAAACTGGATTTTATCAGATCTGTTCTCATCTAAGACCAACGCCATCTTAAATATTGTTGTTTGGTTTTGAATTATGACCGAAGCAACTAAGTCTATGTGGCCAGTGAATTGTCTGTCATTGCTTGTATTGTTCTCAGTTAGTCCGTTTTGTAGGATGAAAAACCGGAGTTTCTAGAAGGAAGACCTCTGTACCGCTTCTGACAGTGACTTACTCACCTTCAGCTGAAAAGCCATTATAAAGGTCCTTCGAATCATAGAGAGGAGGAGTTTGAAATCTATATCTTTCCAACTTGCGCCCGACAGAGTGAGTGAGAAAGAGAGAGAGAGAGAGAGAAAGAGAGAGACAGACGTCTAATAACTTTTTTTTTTGAAGTGCAAATCAAATTTAAAAATGTAAACTGTTTTGTTATGCTCCCTTCTCAGTAATAATAGTCACCCCATTTTTATAACTCCTTGAAGAGAGAATTGACCCATTTTCTCTATGTATAGTAACATTTAAAGGGCAACAGACTATGTAACGTCTCAGGGATATTATGAAAATATTTTGTTTACTTATTCGTAAAGCTTTTCGTGTATAGAGATGCTCTACATATCAAAAAACCTTCAAAACTATACCGTTAAAATATTCCTAAGTAATTGGTGACGTAGTTCACGGATTTTTATAATTTATAATTTCAAAAAAAAAAAAAAAAAAAAAAAACTGTTATTCAATTTTATCAGAGAAGTCATATAATTATATCCGTCATGTTTAAAAAAATAGTTTTAGACGCTTAAGTTTCACCAGTGTGAGCCTGTTACTTTTTGCTGTGTACATAAATGCTCATTAATAATTCATAAGCTACCGTTTGCTTTATTAAGAAATAATTAATTACTGTTTTTTTAAATGCTATTTTGTGATAGATTTAAATTTTATTATTTCCCCTATCCTTATGTACTAAGATACCTGCGTAGTTGAAATTGGTTGTAATTATATTTATTGAGCAATTCTTTTTCGTTGTGTATGGGTTCAAAAAAAAAAAGGTTAAATTGGTCCACTCTATGTGAGAATTGTACTTCAATTTTTTAATTTATTTTATTTTATTTTATCGTAGTAATTGAATTTTTTCCGAGTCAGCATTTTTACGTTTTTCTTCATTTCTGCTATTGATGAAGAAAACTTCTTTTACACTGTCGTCATTCAATTTCAGGAATCCAGTGATGAAAGAAAAAAAAAATTGCTAGATCTAGATTAAGTCTACTATTTTTGGCTGTAAGTTTGATTAAGGTTTTCCTTTAGTTCTGAAAGATTATTTTATAATTTCGGTCTCCGTATAGATCAAAAGTATATTATTAGTAGTAGTAGAGTAATAGTATGCCCAAATGTATTCTTAAATTATATCTTTGTCAAAGTTGGAAGTTTTGTAAAATTTTTAACTTCTCAGAATTCATACTGTTTACTCAGTGAGAGTAATTATTAAGAATTTCTTTGCTTTTCATGTAGTGTGTATGCAGATGAGTCGAGGAATATTTACTTTAGTTGCTCCCACAAGCGAGCCATCTTACGAAACCTTAGCAGCCTACACCAACACTTTCCATATGCCATTTGTTACTCCTGCTTATTCGCAAACTAACTTTGAACGTCCAATGCAGTATGGGATAAGCATGAGGCCCCTTTATTTAAAGGCTATTATTGACGTCATCAAATTCTACCAATGGAAAGCAATATTTTATTTGTACGATTCTGATGATGGTAAGTCCGAAACCTTCATTATATATTATTATTTTTGTTATTTGATATAAAATATAAGATTTAATATATAACCATTCATACATATATTCTATCCAGGAGAATTTTGTTTTTAATCGAATTTAGAAAATTAGAGTTGACTGCAGAAAAATTGTGAGTTTCACTTTTGCGTGTAATACTGGCTTCTTACAAAGATTGAAATACTTGTTTTCAGAGTGATGTTTAATTTTTATTCTCCAATGTAAAAATACATTAAAATTAAGGATTTCCATTGTTTATTTTTATTAGATTCAAGGTTTAATAACGATAACAATTACTGATTCATAAATTGCAGTCACGTGAGCATTTCTCATAGTGCATGCAACAATTACAATTTCACATAATGTAACAAAAATTGCAGCAGTTTTCTTTTTTTTTCTTTTTCCATTCGTTTCGAAAAGGATCTGATGTTATTTGAATCTTCAATATTTAATTTCTTCTCTTCATCTTCTAAGTAATCAATTATTATTATTAAATTTTTTAAAATAAATATGCATGATTTTCTTGTAAATGTCTAGTGTGACTCTCACCGTGGCTTATATTAATAGTCGCATTGGTGACAATGTTATGAATATCTTTTGTTTGGTAATAACTTTAATCTCATATTTCAAATCATTCTGCAAAATAATAGCATTTTATATTTAGAACCAAAATGAAAGTTTTATTGCTTTTTTCTTTCTTTAAATTTCTCTTTTAAAAAATTTAACTTTGATCTAATAAACAGGAGTTGGCATTACCAAACTAAAATATTTTATGATCTTTATGATAATTATGATATCCTGCTTCCGAGCAATACAGATTATTTGGTGAAATCCGAATAAGGTAGGAAAGAGTTGACTTTTCGATACGAACTTCCATATTTCTACTCGATTTTATACGTGCATCTAAAGATGATTCAAAGAGTTGCCAACGTTATATCTTTCAAAAAGAACTGATGAAAAGGAAAAATCCACTTTTCGTTAACAACTTATCAGAAAAGCATTTATTTTATTTTATTCTTTTTTTTTTACGCATGCTTTATTCAGGCATGCTCTGAGAAATCTCTCAATGTTCTTATTTGAAAACCTTCATTTATTATTAGTAAGCTGTGTGGTTGTTTTCTGAAGCAACTAGGGCTATAAGTACATTTTATTATGTGTATTAATGGCGTCTATCCTTCTGGTTGGTTTGCCTATAAGGAATTTAAAAAAAAAAATCGAGTTTCCCAGAATAAAATCCCTGTCTCCACTGTATAACATACGGTCAACAAGACTTTTGAAAATCTGTTTTAAAAACGTTCTTGGAATCCTATAGGAAATTAAAACCCAGGTCTGGAACATAAAGGTATCCGAATTATGCTATTAGGCTAAGAAATAAGAAGTGTTATTTTATTTTATTTTTTAATCAAATGCTTAGGTAAAAGGTTTCTCATGATCAAATCTTTTCGATAATAAGCTTGAAAAAATAAATCACAGTTGTATTTAATAATTTTTTGGTTATTCTGTGAAATCATTTCAAAGCGATGTTTTCATAATTTCCTAATGCTGAGTTTAAGTGAATAAAACGTAATCCAGAAAAAAAATATTTTACTAAGCGACGGTTCTTTCTTTTTTAGAAAACAAACAAAAATAGTTGTTTCAATGAAATTCTGATTGTTGCTAAAATGCCAATTAAATTTTAAAAAGCATTGTTGTAATAATAATTAGTATTTATTTTAAGTCTTTGTTTTTGTCTATTATTTTCAGTTATAAAAACAGCTATTCCAAATATTTAAATAGCATATTTGCTAAGTCAAAGACAGTATTTAAATTACGTTTTGGAAGTTTACCAGAATCAAGCGCCATGCGATTTGCTAAAGCTTTCCAGAGTCAAGAGATAAAAACTCAAATGGCAGTGGTGGTGGGGGAGGGGGGGGGGGGGGAAGAGAGGTTGCAGATGCACCAGCCGTACTATCACGGAGTCATACTAAACGCCAAAGTCGAGTGCGGTGCATGAAGTATGTACATAATTTATTACATCTGTTCTCGCATTCAGGAACAGTGAAAAGCCCATAACACAAGACGAGTTTATGACCCTGACGATACGAGAGGAATTTATATAGAGAGAGATCTGTTGCCACTGGTAGATAGCGGAACTCATTGAAAGTTCCGTAGAGAGAAGGAAAAGTAAAGTAGTCTCATTTATATCCTGTTTTTCATAAAAGCAAATAAATACCATTTTGTAACCGAAGAGATCTTCTTCGCCAGCAAAACTGCATATTTTTAATATTTTGATGGATGAGGTGACGCCATTCAACTACATGGATATGTATAAATACTTTGCCAGTTGACGCTTATTTTAAAGGCGAGAATAGAATCTTTTATGATATCTATCTATCTACAGAAAGAGCCAATCAGGTTGTATAATGTTAATTTGCAGTGGGATCAGAACAAGGTTTTTAAAAGCATTGAACGAATGCAAACTCATAGAAACTTCACTTTAAGTGTGCATTGATGTTTATGACTTTTTCTACAGTTATTCGAACAAAATCATAGATTTTGGATTTACGGGTTGTTGATATATTTAAAGTAATACGAAATAGTAAGAATATTATTCTGCCATGTTATGAAATGAGTTCGCTTGAATATATTTTTATCTGAGAGAAATTAGCACTGGCTTATTTCAGGTAGCAAATCCTTTCATTGAAAGTTTCTTTTATATGGATAACTGAATGGATATTGTGAGATCGTTCCCATCTTTCAAGTTACTGAAAAACATTATAATCACTAATTTTAACTCTTTTCGTTGTGTGTACCCCGATTTTCCTATTGTTTGCGCTTGTTAGTTATTACTTTCAGTATTAAAAATGTCCCCTGTAAAATTTTATCAGCTCCATATAAAGTCATTGTAGAGCTTCTGTAGATGAGCCAGTATTGCGATGTTACCATTATGAAAAAGACCTGACTGCGATAGAATTTTCCTGCTATGAAATTGAAAACTCACACCTAGAACACATACACACTTATCATTAGGTTAAAATAGCCTATTAATAAAATAATTTATCTTCTTAAAAACCTAATTTTGATAGAGATAATGATAAAACTAATAATGGTGGTGATTTATAATTTTGAGGTTAATTCCTGTTCCGTTTGCCAAAAGAATTTTCATGTCTGTCAGAGTGATGTTTTGGATGGAATGAGGCCGATTTATTCCATATGATTAGAATCGATGTTTGACCGAAATCTAGATATGAAGAACTGGTTTCGATTGCAAAAAAATAGCCCATGGACTAATAATTATTAAAAAGCCTCCCAGTATTATTGAAGGATTTAATATGTTTACAATGCATACAGCTAACTTTCTGTACGTTATCTGAGTTGAATGTCATTTGACATACATCGTGTATACTTCAATTACAGCCTTGTCAAAATAAATAATACTCTTATTTGTATAGAGGTGAGTTTTATTTTATTTTTTTCCTTGTTAAAAACTGATAGATCTTGAGGAATAATTCCTTTTATTTTAAACAAATATTAGCACTTCACCAATGCATTTAGGGCACACAAATCGGCTTAACATGAGCGACATTTCTTTTAACAGGAAAAAAAAACTGCGAGAACTTCTGGGATTTCTTAGTTTTCTTCTTTTCTGATTTTTTATTTTCTTATTCTTCCATTAAATGCTTTTTCAGCTACTTTGATTCACGATTTACAATTTTATAAAGAAGTTACATTAGAATCTTATTAAAGAAACGATAAAATAAACTGCAAATAAATGTAATCGCTTTTCTCTACCTCCAGGGTTTGTACAAATAATTGACGTGGAAGTCCAGACTGGTGACATAAGGGATAAAAAAATACAACTGACGTTCGTGAATTAGTTCGTTAACGATCTAATTCGTGTAATAGTTTGTTTGTTTTTTATTGATATCAAAGTAAAGTGAAGAAAGCCGAATATAGTTTCTTGCATCACTCCAACGGTTTCATTCATTCATTTTCAATACCCTAATTCCATGAAGGGTATTGAATGCACTTTGGGGGATAATCGGAAGCTCTCGGCATCGTATAAATTCCTTTTTTCTACCATTACAGTTTTTCTCATTGCAGAAGCCCACTTATGCTGGTAAATGCTCTTTCTAAACTTTTTTTTTCTATATGTGCATAAAAATTAAGTGAAAACACGTCTTTTTCTTATGAGATTATTTATTTATTCTCAGATAAAACAGGGGGGAAAAAAGATTTTTCTTTTATTTATTTAGTTGTAAGAATCGCATAATCAGAACCTCTGGATAAATGGTACATGTTGATTATTTTAATAACTTATAAATTTGAGCTTGTATATTAATTATATCATTAATCAGAAGGCAGGAATCCATATTTGCCACCAAACAACATCTCAACTACCTCTATAGTTTATCTCAGGATATGCGATAGGAATCACGTACACAGAAAAATTGAGTGTTTATAAATCCACAAGCCAAAATTGATACATTCGTCCTTCATAGAAAGAGAATTGTTACAGTAAAACAACTTCTGCTTTCACTAGTAATGAGAGAAACCTCATGCAACCTCAGTGTTTATCCATGTTTTTCAGTTACAAATAATGCTTCAGGCAATTTCGAAGAACAGGAAGAATAAAAGATTATTACAAATAATTCTTTCAGTTACCAATGGATATCATGATTTTTTACGTTATTGCTCGATCTCATGTTTTTCATGTAAATGCATTTATGCGTTCACATCTTTTTTTCTCCTATTTTTTCATGATCATGTTTTGTTTCATGTTTATCAGTTACAAATAATGCTTCAGGTCCATGTGGAACATTCACGCGTATGTTATAAATCCTACAGTACGTAAAGCCCATGTAGATCTTTTTTGCAAAAGCACATTTCAAATGTAATAAAATATTCTTATGAAAATGATCTCTAAATTGCTAATGGATCCATATTGAGATTAGAAGTAAAAGAGCCCTTTTTCATTGATTCATCCAGAAAACATATTGCCATGTTTGAGTAAAGCTTATGCAGTATATAAACTTTTAAGTTTATATTTTAAAAGTTATAACTAATAAGCTAAGGATTAAATGCATTTAAATGAAATACAATACTTGAGAATTCCTATTCGAATAATGCTTCCTCCAATTGCCCCACATAGAGATTTTATCTATTATTCTTCATTTTCTGTTAACACAATCCGAAACTAACGTTCACATGGTAGAAATAAAAGTAGTCTTTTAATAAACGTAGGCTCATATCTCCTTAATATGTAATATACAAAATGTTGGGTTTGCCCAGCTTATTCACAGATTGCCGTATTTCGCTTCATGTTTAATAGTCTGTCAGGATTGGCCTTCAGGCAGTTGAATAAATCAAAGCAATCTACATGTGGACAGTCTATATTTGTCCTTTGCGATTCATATCCTGTTAAACAAGTCTGTGTATGTGTGTGTGGGTGTATATCCATCTGCTCTGAAGCAAAGTGTTCTATATTTTGTTTTCTTTGCATTTATTACTTCATTTTAATTAAAATCGCAATACGGCATTTCTGTCATGTCTATGTATTAAATCTAACTATCCTAAAGGAACTAAATCTACAATATATAAAATAAAAAGAAATGAAATTAATAACTGTTCAGATGACCTTTAAACAGGGTCATCAATCCATGAAAGAAAATATGATGCAAGATTAAAAAGAAAAAGTTTCAAATTACAGCCTAAAATTATTGCTATTAGTTCAAGTGATCACCTACGAGAGTTATTAGTAAATATAATCTATATTTTAACACAACATATACGTATCTATATGCCCACAAAAGTAAATAATAAATAATAGTTCAATGGACGGACTAAAGATCACTTTTGACTACCCATACTACAATGTCTCTAATATTCACTGTAGAAGGCAAGGTGTGTTTTGTAATCATAATAAAAGTGGGGAATTCTCAGCTAATCTGTAAATAGAAGGGTGAAATTAGCCAGGATGGGATGAAGTTTACCAAAGACAGAGTTGGTGAAACAGTCACACTGTTATTTATCTCAATGTAATTACCCACTTTGATAGGTTTGCTGAAGTAAATTTGAACTCGTACTTTATCGTCCTTTATAATATTATAATATGTCCAGGGAATCGCTACACATTTAATGCTCACTTTCCCCTTTATTCAATATCCTGAATATTATATTGGATATCAAATAAAAATATAGAGAACTATAATCAGATAGATGAAGTTATATTCTGGACCGACAGCAACCCGTGAATGTCACAATAGCCTTGCAACGATGGCAGCTCTTTAATGATTCACCATGGAACTTTCCATCAAACTTCAACACGCCACTCTCATCCCTATTAACGCTGTTATAATACTTGTTGGTAATTTTTTTTCAGTGTATAGTTTATGATTGGAGTAAACTGTCGAATTTCGTATGCTTAGGCTTCTTCTGCACAATACAAAAAAATACGAGCTGATTTTTATGTAATTTAAAAGTTTATGTTTATTTCAAACCTAAAACTTTAAGTTACTTCAGTAATTTGACAAACCTGTATGCAGTGTTCTGGTGGCACACACAGATTAAAATTATCCACCGATTGTCATTCATAAATCTCCATGCGCGGGACTCAAATCCACAACCTACTGGTTGGGGAGAGAGAGAGAGAGAGAGAGAGAGAGAGAGAGAGAGAGAGAGAAGAAAAGAAATGTTGTCCCCCTCCACCAACTAGACATTTCTTCAGGTCATGTGGCCCCAATCCCTACCGCACACAGTGCAAGATGATTAAATATTACTCTAATATGATATTTAACTAATCCTTCTATAGAACTGCCATAGCGTACAGAACTCCATTGGTGTTTATAATGTCAAATGCAATCGAATGTTCAGACCAGGAAACGTATTCTGTTTTGTTTGTTTTTTTACCAGAATGTACTTATTCTGGTAAATAGCGTTCTCTTGCCACCCATCAAACCCAAATAGGTTCATCTAATAAGTGTTCTTTACGATTCTTCTTACGTATCACCGTCCATCGATCTATCGTCCAGTTACTGCACCAAAGTAGCCTATCTCAATTTAATTAATAATTTCTGGATTTTTGAAAAGATTGACCTCAAAATGCCAGGCAATAAATTAAGATTTCCATCAGAACTCAGATATATTGCCGTTTTTCCCTTAGTTACTTGTTGATTCATGTTTTTGTAGGCTGTATTTCAGCCATCCATGCTAACATGCTATATTTTCATAATTTCCCTTGAACATTTTGTTGAAAATTAAGTAGCGTTTTTTATTTTTTCGATTACAAATATGTTCTGTGGAAAACGCTAAATATATATATCAAAGTTAAGAACAAGCGAAAAGAATTTTTAGAGACATCACGTGAATTAAATCGAACTAATTCCTTCTCATTTGAGAACGATATGGTGATCAAAATTATAGAGTCATCAGATAATATTTTTCAATTGTTTATTTGCATATAAATTGCAATGTATTGCCATTAAAAACTGAAGAGAATTAGTAATAAAATATCATGAATAACAGGGAAAGAAAAGATAAATTAATAAATGGTAAAGATAAATGGATCTGGAGATAATTCAGCACCAATTGTAGAAAAGTCAAATGTTATTTAAGCAAATAACCGCTAGCATTTTACCATTAAGTTACGAGAAATCGCTTATGTCACATCCCAAATACTAAATGCTTATTAATTTATCCATGAATGAGAACATCAAAGAAGTTACACCTCCTCAAGACCTATAACTCAGTCCTCTGATGTTCTGCCTTTTAGAACCACTCAAAACTCTTCAAAAATGCAAATGCTGTTCAGCTAGACTCTTCCACAGTTTATGCGTAGAGTCAAGAAGGAGAGAAGACCATAAAATTCAGGTTACCGCCATTGATCGATAAACACTAGAGTATTATAAAGGTTAACATGAAGATAAAGAAGTATATGGACACCGGGAGAGATACAGTTGATGCACAGCCTTTTGCCATATTAGGGTACTTAAACGAGCAAATACCCAAGATACTATCCGAAGAAGTTTTAAATGATTGCTTGTTAGAAGTAAGTTAGATCGTAAAATATACACGTCGATCGAACTGCTAATCAAAAGTATTGTGAAGTAGTTCTTTTGAAAAGAAAAAGTTTATGGCATATGATAATAGTACAAGAATTATCGCATGTCGTATTTGTTGTAAATACTGTAAATGAAGGTCAGCCTTCTTGATGGGATGAATCGACAATATATTAAGTTATACATATTGAAGCTCTGTTATTAAAAAAAATATATTTTTGGAAAATACATTTCTTCCAAGATTCATATAAACAAATATTTTACTTGTTTTACTCAGCTCAATTGCTTTCTTAATTAATTATAATGCGAAATAATTGAATATGTTCAGCATTTCAATTGCATTTAATGAACAAGATTGAGAAAATGATAAAGCATTTCTTTATCTTATTATTTAATACGCTTTAAAGGTTTACTTTTTCAACGGCAGTGTTATTTTATTATTCTTTTTCTGAACAACTGTTAACCATACATATATCTAAAACCCAGATGAGTTTTCACATCTATCGGTAGTGCTTCTGAATCCGCTTTCAAACCACATTTACACTTTTAAAGAAAGCAATTAGGCTACTCAGTAGTCGTTCATTCTTCAGCTCACTTTTATCACTCAGATATTCTTCCCAATGTCTGGTTTTCAGATATTCAAGATCACGTGTTTCCTGAAACTTATATCCTCAGAAATTCAACTGTATCAAAATCTACAGGTTATAAGAAATTGACTTTCTAATATCCTCTCGGCGGGCGTTTTTCATTAATAAATCAGCTCAAAATGCAATTACCGATTCAACATTACTTCTGTAGTGCTTTTGTAACTGACTCTTGATTATTTATAGATTCATTTATTTATTAGTGATGACTGATAGAAAAATAAAGTTCAGGAAATTTATTTGAAAGTCCATATGTCAAAAATTCTAATACCAAATGCGAGTCTATTATCTTAAAATGAATTATTGAACCGGTTTGTGATTTATATTATGATGTTAGGGAATTTTATAGAGCGTGAAATGTGTAGCTGAAATATATTCCTCTAAGTAACTGATCAAACTTATGAAATTAATTAGATTTTATGTGCTTCCTTTGAGGCACTTTACACTCGAAATATTCACTCTAAAGAAACATCTAGTGCACGGAAACATCATTGGCACGTCGCTGCTCAAGATATATTTGCTTTAAATCTTCCGCTTGTTTGATGTATCCAAGTCTCTTCAATAATCTCTTATTCGCTTCCCTCTTCATCCCTCGCTTCCTACATATTCCTTTTCTCCACTAACGTTATTCAAATTAATTGACAATCTACAGCTAATTAAGTTGTAGCTGACAATTTGCAGAATTAGTTCCTTCATTAGTAATGATCGATGTCTTAATATTAATTAACAAATTATCTTCGAAATTTTATTATTATTTTTAAATGGAATTATCATCAAAATTTTTGACTTTCAAAATTTATTTCCGATATGTGTTTCTGTACAACAAATTTTGAATGTTCCTTAAAAAATAAATAAATAAAATAGCAATATTACAAATTTATTATTTTTTGTCACTCTCCCCACTGTCATTTTTTTCCCGAACAACTCGTGAGAAAAGTTCATTTCCAGAACAAACTGAACAATATTCATAATGATAATCTGAATATTGTGTGTAGATTAGAAGCCGAGTACAGAGTAATAACCTATTGGAATTATTTCTAAATTGTTAACAGCCATGATCCACTTTAGAATGTTAACTGAATCATAGCTTGTTTTCAAAGAACAGAGCTAGAAGTCAGATTGAAATAAACGAACGAGCATTAAAATAAAATATCACTGATATTTATTTATATATATATTTATTATTATATCGTAAAAGCATGGATTTCATCCTTCTAAACTGAAATATCTCTCCACTATGTTAACTGCATGGTAAAATATTTGTAAAAGTGTACCAAGATACGATGTTCGTCAACCTGAAGCCACTTCAGATTGGGAACGAATGTAAAATAGGATTATATTTTGCTACTGTAACATATTCTAGGTTTCTATCTAGCCTCCGAAGAAAACTCATATAATAAACAAAAGAAACCTTAATTTATGTCGCTTGTTTTAAACAATATAATCAAAACTGTAAAAATGAATTTCATCAGTGATGTTCTTTCGGTTATAGTAAACTATCATACCAGTGTAGATGTGCAGCATCTTTATCTAATAGCTTCAAAGAGGTTTCATTCCTTCAGTAATTATCAGCATTTCTTTCGCTTTAAGAAAGATGTTTTAGAGGCATAAGAAATAAACACATTGGGTTTTAATTTAAATAATGGATTGTAATTTAAGAAACATTTTAAAAGTTATCTAATCTAAAATTTGGAAGATAGTACATATTTGTACTATGTTACAACAAATATGTGTACTATTTTTGTACAAACAACAAATATATTTACTATTTTTGTACAAACAACAAATATTTGTACTATTTTTGTACAAACAACAAATATTTGTACTATTTTTGTACAAACAACAAATATTTGTACTATTGTATTTCTACATATTGTACAAATATGTACAGACATATTTGTACTATGTTCCTAAGTACATAGTACTTATTTGAAAATGCATTCAAATAAAAACAAATATTTAATTCATTGCAATTTCCGCTTTTCATTTACACTCAGAAATTATCACCATCGTTCGAGAAATAAACCGTCCAACTTAACGCTAAAAGAAAAACGAAAGCAATGTTATTTGTATGGGACGTACTATCTCTTTCATTTTTGTTGATTTCCCACTCACCTTTTAGCTCTCCGATGGCCGACGCACACACATAAAGCCTCTCCCTTGTAGACACCATAAAATGAAACGACTACCAGAAGTTCTCTTTACGTCTGTGCAAGAGCCGTCTCAAGAGAACTGATTCGCCACTGTCCAAACTGAGCAAGGAAATTTTTATGGTACTAAACATCTGAAACCACGTCAGTAAGAAAGCTGTACAGGTATGTAATGCCTTACTTCCAAAGAAAATCCCTGGCGAGGTGGTAGAAAGGCGGAGTGCTTAGTGCCGTAGAAACCCGATACATATAGAATTTTGTTACCGAAACTAAACTTATTGGAAATGTTTCCAAGCTTTGTTTATTCAAGTGAAATTCTGAATTTCCGTGCGTAGGAGAGAGAGTTCCTGAAACTTTTTAAGTTCAGATTTCTTAGTTTCTTTCATTTTTTGGTGAGAAGAAATACATATTAAAAAATAAATAAATAAATAAGCGAAACGAAACTTTTAGAAACTTGACACTAAAGCAGAAAAAGAATGATTCTGTCTTTTCTAAATAGTAGAAAGATAACTTAGGTTTATCTTTATTTATATCGAAAAAAAAAAACTCGATTTAATGGGAATATATTCATGGAATGTCTAAGTTCGTACATGTCTGATAAATAAATTAGAAATTAATCGATGTAAGTATATATCATTTGCAATTTCATAAATATTAGTTTTCTTTTTAATTCTTCACTTTGTCATTCAATCAATATTCTTAGTATAATATACAGAAGAATGAAAAAACGAAATTTGAAATAATACTATTCTCCGATTATTCAAAAAATGAATGTGTAACTGACCCTATCTATCATATTATAATAAAATTCTTCTTTGTTTGAGTAAGATGGATATATCATGTTTCCATGACTATATTCTCAAGTTTTCTATTGCTATCGCTCCAAGAAAAATTTTAGTTATCTATTTGGTGTTGACTTTCGCATTTTTTACTTTAAATTTAAAAAAATTAAAATAAAAAATGTGTATCTGACCTTAATAAAATCACAATTAAAAATTATCATAAATGAAGATTTAATTGATATTTAGTAAGCCCAGTTTCAAATGATAATACTGAGTTTATCTTTGCTCTTCCAACTGAAGCAACACCGACTTTGCCTTCGGGAATAAAGTACCAACTAGATATTCGGGATCATTATAAAAAGAGAGTTGCGTTTCAGGCGGCCTAAACTTCGATCCTGCTTCTGATCTATTCATACGCATACTTTGACCTGCAAATGAAGGCGTTGGCACTTCTTTTTTTAATGTGACTTCCACCAATTGTAAACTATAGTACAATCGACCTGTGAATTGGCTAAAGATTTTTTCTAATTTTATTAATTTTATATTTTCCTAAGAAATAATTACCAAAGTAGTATGTTATGGAAGATACTAGGGGATGGAAAGTGCTTGATCTCGTGATTGCCTCAGAGGATTTGTCTATAACCACGGTATCGGCATTGCTGCCAATAGGTGGGAGAAATCATTCAGTTTTGACATCGGGGTCACTACATGTGTAAACTTTTAAGTAGACAAAGGTTACATTGTGAAATTATAGAGCTAGTAATTACGACAAACTCTGGAAACCGCTACGAGAAATGTCATGGGAGAACAAACTGCGACAGAAAAATATTAGAGGTAAATGGGTGGTGGGCAAGGGATGTTTGAAAGAGGGAAGGAAAACTGCATACCTAGCATCAGGAGGATAAATGAAGTAGGAATTAAATAGATGAGAAGCGTCATTAACCAGGAGCTGTAGGAAAAAATAAACATTATAGGAAGAATTTAAAGAGAAAGATATCAGCAAATCTGTGGGCAGTATAAATTATAAGCCAGATTGGTTGGTCAGGATATATATCCAAAGCGACTAAGGATAGATCAGTCATTATTAATGTAAACTGCATGTATTCATCAGGCCTGTTCTGAAAATGAAAACTTGAATTTTCGTGAGGAAAACCCTTTCACTCCTATAGGATCGAATAACTCACATAAGCCAGAAGGGCAACAGTATTCTAAGAAAGGCAAAATCAGAATATGAGAGTAAATTAGCTGAGCGAGCCAAGGAAAATCCGAAAGAATCTTTCAATAAGCATAAAGTAAGAGGAATAATAACTGTTATAGAATAATTCTGATCAATGTTGATGGTGTGGAACTGACATGCAGGCAGTAGTTGAAATTACTGAGTGATCGCTTTGCAGTAATAGATGTGACAAAGTCTGATGTGGAAGCGGAAGTGGATGAAGTCGAAGTGACATTACAGAACTTTGTTGTGAAAACAGTTTTAGAATTAGATGATATGAGATCAAATATTAAGAAAATGACTTAGTGAACTAGTAATGCATTTGGCTAGGTTATTTAATTTGAGTCTGCTCTGGCAGGATTCCAAGGAAGTGAAAAGAGGGGGAAATAGTTCGTTGCATAAAGGAGACTCTAATAAAGAAATACTTTATTATCGACCAATCGGCATTTCAGGAATAGTGGTCAAAGTAGTAGACAAGAATAAAATACTGTATGGAAATAGCATGGCTTCATGAAGGGTAGGTCACTTCTCGGTAATTTACGCACTTTTTATAATAAAGTGACAGATGAGCTGGACAAGCTGAATGTCTGTACGATAATAGTACTGGACTTTGCAAAAGCCTTTAAGAGAATATCGCACTGAACTATGTTACATAAATTAGAGCATAATGGTTTGGATATGAGGCTGATAAGGTGGATAAGAGGGTAGCTAACGGATAGACATCAGAGAGAGTACTTTATGGAGGACTGTGCTTTGTGCAGAGTCTAGGAGAAGGCGTGTGACTAGCGGTGTGCTCCGCTGTACTCGGGCCACTGCTGTTCAGTTGTATATTAATTATAAAGGAAATGATCTGAGGAGAAATATTGAGTCATTTGCTGATGATGTAAAACTGGTAGAGCAAGAGTTAATAATTCTTAGGGAAACTTTTTATATAAATAAGTACCTCTCTAAGAAGGGTAGTTTGAAACCCCACTGGGAAGTAATGAAACTTTATAAGTTTTTTTCATTAGCTGGTGAAATAACCGATCTCTATAGAGGAATTTGCAAAAGAGCTTCACTTTCTAGATTCTGGGACGTACCGTCTTGAAAATATATACAAAATAAAATAAAAAAGGGTATCAATATTATAGTTAAAGACTAATCTGCTCCAATTAGCAAAACGTGGGTTTATGGAAGTAAAATTACGTAACTACTACTCCATAAGTCATAATAGTCATGCATTAGTGTATGGCGAGGTTAGACTTCTGATGTCACTGCCCTAGCAAGCATAATAATAATAATAATAATAATAATAATAATAATAATAATAATAATAATAATAATAATAATAATAATAATAATAATAATGTTATTCTCTTGAATGTAAACGAGGTGTACAAACTGTATTTACCTAAGAGATCAGATCTGATTTAATATTGATGGTTACTAAAATATCAAGTTTAAATTATTAGCAGTAAATAAAATTTCTGTATTCTTCTATTTTGAATCTCAGAGAGAGAGAGAGAGAAAAGCAGCTGCAAAGTTATTGATTTTTTGGGGGACACCAATTGAATAGAATATAATAAAATATAATTTTTACATCGATTAATTCCCAAAAGGACTAAGCATTTCCGCTATCTTCATGATAGTAGAAGCCGTCACATATTTCAGCGATTAACAGAAAATTATTAATGACACGAAGATATAATCTTTTATCTTTTAAATTCCATTCAGGTATTTGAAAGGTGATTCTGCTTCAGGCTTAGCCTCCGCCTCTGAGTATTACTCAAAGAACTCGCAGATGTCTTTGGCAGATAAGCAGAGTGTCAATGACAGCCGAAACACAAGTGATGAAGGAATTTCTCAGTTGGCAATCGAATGTGAAAAGAAACGTATTTTTATCCATTGTTTAACTAACTGTTGCACCTCTGCGCCAAAGATTAGTTTTGTATGTTTCTTTCTTCGTTCTATCGCTGATAAAATTTGTACTTGTCATTAAACTCAAAGCTTCAAGAAACATTCAGTGTTTGCTCTATCTTTGTTTGTAATGCACTCATTTTATAGTATTTATACAGCTTAATTTCACTGTACAGATGGGAAAAAACATACAGAAGGGGAAAATATTTATAACATAAATAAATCATTTAACTCCTTTTATTCCCAAAACGAGTCTGCAAAGCTCTGTTAGATAACTTTTAAGAATATTGTTGCGAATCTAGTCTCCTTCCTTCCTTCCTTCAGCCATCACTGATAGTGAGTTCCATGCTATCAAAGAATTAAGACTTTCGGAGGGGGGAGATAAATACGGTAGGAAAATGCTACCATCTAGTGAGCATAAATCCTAACAGATATATATTATGGCTAAAATAGTATAAATCCAACTGTAGATTTTTATTTATTTATTTATTTATTTATTTATTTATATTTTTGAGTAGCATGTTGGAACTCAAATTTCCAGGAAATTCTCCGCTTGCCTTGACAATGTTTTTTTTCCTACCGATTAATTCAGTGACTAACTGAAGGAAGGCCTACAAAATGTTCCCTTATTCTGCAACTAGAATGAAACCTAATGTCTTTCGGCAGCCTACGGTTTTAGAAGCAAACATCATTTCCACAGGGCATACATGAGCAACTAAATCAAATGTTTTGTATTTGGATTCTAATTAGATTATGGATTATTATTATAATAAATGGATTATGACCACTGTTCGTTTTGCAGTATGTTTAAAAGAAATTAATAGCATTAATACCATTACGCCACACAGCATCATCCTAAATCTTTAATATTGTACCTTATAACGCATGGGAAATATAATAAATTTAAAATAATAACAACAACAACATCAGAAGACTACGTATATCAGTCAGCGATCACATTTATCGCATGTTCCTTTAAGACAGGAATATTCACATCCTCAAAAGATTTGAGATATGAATATACAAAGACTACAGAAAGTATACTAATTTAGAATAATGCCATAATCGTTTTACGAATTAATTAATTTATTTATTTATTATAAAACGTGCTGAATGTTTCTTGTGTTACATAGAAACAGACATTCATTTTAAATTATTACGGTACAACAGATGCCTTCAATATCATGCCAAATATGTTTTTCTTCGAATCCCATTGTTCAAATAGATGGAATCAGGACATGAATCTTCAGGATCTGAATTCACCATGTCACATGATAATAGTAAAATCATTTTACATGCACACTAATAATCTCAACCTAATGAAGAAACTCTAGAGTAAACTTGCATATCTAACAAGACATTCTTCAAAACATTACAGTTAGTGGTATTAAAAAATACACTTCGTATTTTGTTATTTAAATTTTATTTTCCCATGTGTCCAGTTTTTGTTTTAATGTTTTTCCCTACAAGTTAGAATTGGACCTTCGTTTGGTGTGTATTTGCACTCTTCGCGAACATTAACTGAATTGTCGTTTGTTGCTGATTACATTAATTTTTTCTCCTGTTGGAGTTGATCTTCATTCAAGTCTTTATGAAATATTGATGATATTCACTCCCAAAAGTGACGTAATTTTCAAGAGAACATGGCAAGGTTTTTCTTTCAGGAAGCTCTGCTTTTTTACTTCCTGAAATCGTAAAACGGACATGAGAGTCTAGGTATTTGGGATATATAATAGACTGACATCTCGTCACCTTTTCATCAATGCTAGTCTAAATGAAATCAGTTCCTCATTTTCTCCCATGTCCTTCGTTTTCGGTTTGCACTCGCAGATGTTTTTATATGACATTGCTATTTTAGAAAAAAATTAATGGCAACTGACTATCTCAAACATTGAATCAAAAATCTCAAACATTGAATCAAACATAGTAATGACTAAAAGAAACATCCGCAAGTGTATATGAACATTACCCCTCTTTAGAATGATGATGAAACCTCTTTGAAAGAGCCTCATTGTTTATTATTTTCTTTCGTATGTGAACGGATTTTTATAAGGTTTTACAATGAGAACTAAAATGCAAATTATTTCATCTTTCAAAACGCTAGTTTTACGTACAGTATTCGCAGAAAAAAGGAAAAAACAACGAAACATATTACAGTAACAGTAGTAAGAGATCGACCAAACATTACACCCTCCCCCCTCCTCAATAGCGTCTGTTTTGTTAATTTAAAGGATCGTTATATTATAGATGTTTCAAAAATGTAGATGTCACTTTTTATAATATAAATCCATGAACACATGAAGCTGAGCAAGAGAATAGTTGGACAAGCCTATACATCAGCTTAAAGTTTTTATTTTTATTTTCCAATAAATTTATGTTAGTGGTGTATATTGATTACATTCTCCTTAATTAGAATTTAATTTGACTCTTCACGTCACTAATTGAAATTTAATTTATGGCGAATTTTCAAACCATATTATCATCCTTATCTCATTGATAGTTTAAACACCAGGCATTATTATCAATTGACGTCATTAATTAATATTCTTATTTTTAAACAGTGTCATCAGAAACCAGATAAAAATGTATATTTCAATGTAACGTGAAGATATACAGCTATATTATAGTTACAATGCAAAAAGAGAATAAATGCCACTATTCTATTCACTTCGAAATTTTCAGTAAATGTGTCAAATATACTCCCGTTCACCACACTGCTTAAAGTTCAAGTAATTTTTTTTTCTAAAATTTACTCCAAAAATTAAGTCCGCAAGTGCTGCACGATGAATAGCAAATTATAGCATTTATCACTCATGATGTAAATAAAGATATAGAATGACATCTCACGTATCAATTTGCTACTTTGAACTCTGAGGTGGAGCTGATGTTACTTCTCCAGTTCTGTTGATAAAAAAATAACATTACAATTTCTGCTAAGTAAAAAAATTTTTTTCTTCATAATTTTAATATTGATGAAGTAAATTATTATTAGTATACATTATCTATTATTTAAAAATAATTAGCGAATAATTTATTATTAAATACATTTATTTTATAGTAAGAAATCAAATATTGCAATATCATTCACTTCTTTGAGAAATGTGTAGTTCGAAGCAGGTTGTATATTTGTTATAATTATGAGTCGGGAGTTTATAATGTACTGACAAAATGGAACTGTAAGAAAAGAAGGGAGGAGAAAAATATCCAGGTAAAGTAGTGTTATGTGATTTAATTATCTCTCAATACCTCTACACATTTTCCAAATCAGCTCCCACAGAAATGAATCACTTATTAATATTGTTGCAAGAATAATTTAATGCAAGCAAATATCATGGTAACTATTCCTTACAATAAACATAAAGATATAAAATGGTGTCACTTTGATGATATTTATACCCGACTAGTCGTATACTTCCAGTATGTTATTAAAAGTACAGTATTCAAAACTAATTGTAATTGTCCCATGGTGCTCAGTCGGAATAATGCAAATTTCAAGTTTTTGGATACATAATGAAATGTTTGTTTTCAATGGGAAAAAAATCTAGTCACATGAGTTAAACAGAAAAAATAACCAGCAGCATGACCTTTTGGTATTTTCTAAATAAAAGCAATTTAAAATCATAAACCGGCATTTTCCTTAAACTCTATTGAGGCGAATTAACTTTTCAACACGCATGTCAGCAATAACGAAGCCAACTTTCGTAGCGTGTTCCCCAAAGTAATGCAATCTTTACTATATTATACGAGTGATGTTGTGTCTCTGCTTAACATTTCTGAATAACTCACATTTAAGATAAACGCAGTCTGCTTGTTTTGTAACCTCTGACTTTCAAATGCGATCCAATAATAAATTAAAGAAACGAGAGTTTCAAAGGTAAGTGCAAAGGAGAATTCCAACATATGCAGTTTGCGTTACTGTATTCCTTGATATAAGACGCTCATACCATGCTTCTGTTCATTTTTTAAACATCCATTACGTCTTAGTAGTTAACAAAACTATAAAAGGACAAAGGGTCAATGATTTTAAAGAATTATATACAGTAATAAAAATCCAATATTTATTGGTCAAAGTGTTGTTATTATTGTTGTCTTGTCCTTTGAAGAGCCTTGGATATTTCCATGACCTCCTTGAAGTGCTTTGGCTATGTCGATGATTTTGTTTGTATAGAGCTGCTTTTCAGGATTTGGGTCTATTGCTTGCAAGGCTGCTGTAATTGCTGAACAGGTAAAAATGTGAGTGGATGTCATTTCAGTGTTATGGCAGTTATTGCAGTTTCTGTATGTTCTCGTATCATCTGTATTGATCTTCATTCCTCTACGATTCCTGTTCGGAGTCTTGCTATCGTGGTGGAGGGCTTTCTTTTAGCATTCATTTGGAATTTGGCGTTGTATCCCTGATTTTAGTGGAATTAGTTTAGATTTTGCTAGTGCGTTAGCATCACAAAGAGTTATCATGTCAGTTTCTTGTATGAGTTCTCTGGTCTCTTTTGCTAATTTATCAACTGCTTCATTGCAGTCAATGTTTGCATGAGCAGGAATCCATTGTAAAATGCAACTTTTTCCTAAACACTTTAGTGGATTTAAGAGTTTATGGGTGTCTTGTGTGAGTTTGGCATTGTCATTTGTGATTGCCTCCATAGCTGATCTTGAGTCACTGTAAATTATAATTCCCTCGGATTGTTGAGATGATGATAATTTTAAGTAGGCTTCGAGTGCTTTATTTATTACATAAAGTTCGCTGGTAAAATTGGAAGCAATTCTCCCATATCAAACTTTTATTGAAAGTTTTTCCCCTTTCGAGATTAGAATGAGAACACCAGCGCCTCCGTTAATCATATTGGTATCTGATGATCCATCGGTATAACAAATAACCTGTTTGGAGGATGAAAAAAGATTGATAGTATTTAAGCCTTTTTCTTTGAGTGTTTCTTTTGATTCTTGTTTTGTACAAAGTTTTGAGGTTTATTTATGAAGGTAAAGGATTGGAAAATAGAGGTTCTTTGTTTATGTGGGCATTTAGATGATCATGACCTATTTCCTTCTTGATAGTGACATCATATTGTAAAGTGATGCTCTCTGAAGTCTGCATTTTCGATTCCAATATTCATAAGTTTTTAGGGAGATATGATCGCTTTGGTAGCTTCTGATATTATTAATGAATTTTATGATGGTAAATTTCCGTCTCTCCTCCAGCAGGTCAAGTCCAGATTCCTGTTGGGCTCTAATGTTGATAGTGGATGAGACTGCACCAATGATAATCTTGGATGTTTTTGCTTGTACTTTGTCTAATTTTTCCTTTACTAATGAAGCCGAAGGTGACCAGATAGGTGCTGCATATTCTATTATTGTCTTTATTAGGTGCTAAATTTTGTGGGTTGATTTTGAGTTAACGTTCATCTGACCATTTTTCTAATCCTCTCATGGATTTGTCTAGTATCTTTCCGATTCTTTGATTTTATCACTAGTGTGCCAGATGGTTATATCGTCTGCGTATTAGGCTACGTTTGTGTCTTCTGTAAGGCAGAAATGAATGTTATTGACGTATAAAAGGAATTGTAAGGGGCTGAATACCGAGCCGTATGGAACACCAGCCCAGGTTTTTCGCTCTC
Source organism: Typopeltis vanoorti (assembly GCF_054136105.1). NCBI lineage: Eukaryota > Metazoa > Arthropoda > Arachnida > Uropygi > Thelyphonidae > Typopeltis > Typopeltis vanoorti. The sequence goes on along the minus strand of NC_143556.1, from coordinate 84,393,269 downwards.
TAGATATTGCTGCATTGATTCTAACCTTGATTTTTCTTCCTCTCATGAAATCAGCGATCCAGATTAAAGCATTACCTCTAATTCCGATCTCATATACTATTTGTATTAATTTTTTGATCTAAACACGATCAAAAGCAGAAGAACTCCTTCAAGGAATATCGCAGTTGTCTTTTTTTGTTGTTTTTTCCTGAAATTATCTATTATGGTTTGGCAGAAGTAGAATAATTGATCAGTCGTCGAATGATGGGCTCTATAGGCAGTTTGGTAATAGTTAATTTTCTTAATTTTTTGTGAACCAATGCATGAGTCTGGAGTGTATGATTCTTTCAGTAATTTTACAGAGTATGCTAGTCAATGCGATAGGTCTATAGCTTTGATATTCTGCTGCATTTTTATCAAGTTTTAAGATGGGTACAATAGCTGATTTGTTTCCTTTCTTTTGTTTGCCTGTTCGCCATGAAGTATTAAGAATGTCCAGAAGTTGTTCTTTGGCATTTTTGCCAAGGTGTTTGACCATATGACAAAAGATAAGATCATTACCAGGAGATTTATTAGGTGCAGTTTTCTCGATTGATAAATTTAGTTCATTTAGTGTAAATTCTTGAGAAAAGATGTCATTAGATTGGTATGTTCTTGCTTGTTTTAGTACCTTACTTGTGAGTTTATTGAGGGTCTAGTCCTCTCTGTTATACTGATGTTTGGAGTTGTTTGAATATTTTTTTTGCGAGCGTGTTTGTCATTTCTTGATCTGTAATAGCTTTTTTTACCCAGCATTTATGATGAAGTTTGTTTTCTGTTTGCAATTGTTTTAAGATTCATATTGTAATTGTTTATATAATATATAATTATATAAACACGGCATAAAAATAATATTTCTATTTTTACAATTAATGGAAGTTTAAAAAGAGATCTGAAATCTGTAAAACAGCCTTACTTATTTATAGAAAAAAAAATCTGTAAAAAAAATCTTTATTTAAGCATATTCTTCTTACAAGATCAAGTAATGTCAATTTCTTTAGTAAAGCATAGTTCAATCTAATCAAGTGAATCCGAAAGGATTTCCACATTCCTTTTTTGGAAGTGGAAATCTTCCCCGACGCAAAACAAAGAAATGAAATTGTAGACATAAATATTATTTTATTATTATTTTTCTTCTCAATGTAACATCCATTGAAATATTTTGCCACTAATAATATCGTTTTCTGAGGTTGGTATCATTTTTCTTTACTTGCAGTATTATTTGTTCCTTTAATATTATAATAGAAAAAAAAAAGTTTACTTGAGAATGCATACTTCACTGATCTGCAAGAAACCATTTTGTCTTTCAGTTCTTCGTCTCGACTGTTTCTAACTGTTTTTCGGAAACATACAGTTGTAGAAAGAGCACGGTTCAGTTACCACTTTTCTCGTTATACTCTCTCTCTTTCTGTTTGTACGTGCTCGTGTGTGTGTGTGTGTGTGTGTGTGTGTGTGTGTGTGTGTGTGTGTGTGTGTGTGTGTTGGGAAGAAAATGTCAGCAGAAAATTATCCGACTTTTCTAACTTTTTTTTCTGTTTTCCCATTTTGATTTATTTACTTTGTTCAGAGTTCACACAAAAGATACAGGACGTCAGTTTCTCAAAGTACGGAAAGGGGGTTGGGGGGGTTGGAAAGTATCATTCTATCTTTCTCAGCAATATGCGTTCCAAATTCTTTACATTTCGACTATTTTAGTATGGGTAATCTAAGAAGTGTTTGGATCGCTGCCAGACTCACAACATGCATTCAGACTGCACACAGATTATAATTCCCTCATTATCCAAATATGAAATAATAATAAAAAAAAATTAAATAGGTTAAAATGCCTTAGATTGGTTATAAGGAAAAAAAAAAGTCTCTGAAAGAGAAATATTATGTTATATTTCAGTTGACTTCTTGTAAGCGAAACTTTTTCTTCTTGGGGAAAAAAAAAGACAAAAAGAAGGAATAGTCCAGAAAATCCAACAGTATAAAGCTACGTCGAAAGGTTTAAACAGTCTTCCATTAAAACATAATAAGCAATCCCTTTATTTGTGAAAGAATGCCATAATGTGCCAAAGAATGAAGATTCCCCAAGGACAAATATCTTTCATCCATTTGGGGCTGCTACTCTGTTCTTTGAGAGATTTTTTTTTTTTTTCGGAAAACAGCTCACGTGGGGAAACGTACAATGTAAGAAAAAGGTAACCTCATTTCCGTCATCCATTCAGCTAATGGTTCGCCATTATGTCATAAAAATTCCAAGCCACCATCAATTCCATTTGATGCTGCATCTTGTAGACGCAACTGTAACAATAACGAAATATTTCTCAAAAACAGAAAAGAAAAATCTCGTTATTTGTGCGCTTTATCAACAATAAATATACATCAGAAAGTCACTGCCGGGAAAAAAATCGATATTTAAGTAACTTGAGTTTTTTTTTTTTTTTTTTAAATGTTATCTTTACTAAGAAGAATTATTTGAATAGAGAAATATTAATATTAGGGAAGTAACAAATAAAGTAGTAAATCTATATGCAATGGCCATTATTACACTGACTTAGAATTGTGAAGCTAAACTGTAGCAGCAGCCCTATTTAATCTCGAACTTCTGCGGTGTAATAAAGTTTTGCACCGGGAGAAACAGTCCGCCAGAATACTCTGGTAATTGTATGCTTTTCTTTGCTGTGTTGCAAATCAAGCTGGAAATTTATTTCCCCGCGCCGAAAATCATTTATAAAATACTATTTAGATTTATTTTCATCATAGATGTTCTTGTTTTATAGACTTTGGTAATATCAGGAATATACAGGCTGATACTATTCTGAGTTCACCAAACAAAAGAAGTAAAAGACAGGCAAATGGGATTTTATTTTATTTCATTTTATTTTATTTTTATTATTTTTTTTTACATTTTTTCCTCCTTCATATATACACAAACATCCAATTAAAAGCCTAAGAAAATAATCTAAAAAAAAAAATCGTTCTAGCATCGAAAACTAATAACCTGAAGGACATGATAGTAAATATTTATTTTATAGTCAGGTGATCAAATGGTTGTATTTCAAATCTTCACAAGTGTCAAAAAGTAATCAAGAAATTTAAAAATAGAAATATTCCAATGGATTGATTTGATTGTTGCATTATGTAAATTACGAATTCTGTCCAAAAGCTAAATATTCATCTTTTCTCCGTACTTTTTATAATGTCTTTTACAAGTTACATCTTTGAATCAGGCTTAGGAAACCTTTTCGTTGGTCAGACATACCTTATATATATTAAAACATGCACTGCTCTCAAAGAAGTCAACGGACACCATAGTGTGAGGAACAAATAGCCATGGTTCCCATCTTAAAAAGATGCAGGACCTCCTTTCGCTGCGATGACTGCAGCAATCCTAGGGGACACTTCCTACAAGCGTAAGAGAGCGATCAATGGGGACCATGCTTCCTCTAGGCATGTAATAAGGTCCTGAAGTGTTGCGGGACGGACGTTCCTTGACCTCATCTGACGCTCCCGTTGATTCGATAGATGTTCAGTAGGATTGATATCAGGGCTCTCTGGAGGCCAGTCAATTGTAGTGATGTTCATGTCCATAAACCACGCAGTTACAGCAGCAGCAGCTTTACGATATGGTGCATTGTCTCTTGCTGAAAGAGACAATGGTCATTTCCGTAGAAACGCCACACAGTAGAAAGCATTGCATTTTCCAGAGTGTTCCTATACCTCTCGGAGTGCATTTTTCGTGACACCACAAACAGAAGTCCGGGGGCCAAACCAGGAAAAACTGAACCATACCATCACACTTCCGCCTCCGAATGTTGGGGTGTCGCACTCTGGTAAGAGACGTTAGGCGGACATCCACCACATCCACAACCGTCCATCTGCTCTGTAGAGGGTGTGTGTGTGTGCGTGTGTGTTTCATTCGTTCCTCCATAACACAGTTTTCCAAGCTTCCACGTCCAACTATACACGCTCTTTGCACCACTGAAGACGACGCTTATGTTGGTTCGGGTAATGTGGGATATGCATATTGCGGTCAACCATGGAAACCCATGTTGTGTTCTTCCTCGGTTTTGAATGTTTTTGTGCAGATTCAAGTTGATGACCTTAACTCTGCTTTCAATGTGTCGGCCGACAAATGGCGGTGTTTAGATATTATCCTTAATAGCACCCTACGGCCACGTTCAGCAAGTGTAATTGGTCATCCACTGCGAGTAGCACTTGCAGTTGACTCCCTGTGCTTCCATCTCAGTATGGTATCGCTGAATGTTGACCAGGGATGGGCCAATTTGTCAACAATTTACCGAACAGGAAGTCCTGCAACATGGCATCCTATCACGATGCCTCTTTCAAACTTCGTGAGTTCCGTTCTTGCAGCCATTTCACCCGGACACAGTTGCACTGACTTGGGACCATCATAATCCTCCACTTTATACAGGATACAAACACGCGAGTCGTTGGGTAACACTGCGCACCTTGCTCATGGAAATATCGTTGTCTTCTTTCCAAGCAGCGTATGCTGAATAAATGTAGACTTCTAAAACAATGTTCTGTTAATACTCAGAGGTGATATTAATTTCCAAGAAAGGTGTTGCTTATGAATTTGAACATATTCATGCTCTTAGTGTTTGTTTATTTATTTATTTAAAGATATTTTTAATATTCCATATCAGTAAACCCAATTTATTAGGTCTTTATTTAAGATCACTAGGAAATAAGACAATTAACTGAGTTAAAATAGCTTTTTGATTTTCGTTTTCTTGATGTATTAAATGTGACTTGTGTTCTTAAATAAATTTATCTTTAAGTTATTTCTCCCAAACCATACAACTCTATTTTTTGTTGTTGTTTCGTTTTTTAAATTAATATTTCATTGTTCAATTTATTTTTTTTTATGTAGGCCTTATATTCTTGATATCGTTTTACAAACTAATTGGATTTTGATAGACTAAGGTGTTTTTATTTTTCTTTAACGATTCAATTTCTGAATAATATTTATGATGAGAAAGGGAAAAATATAAAATTTGTGTGTATTAATATTCAGTTCTCTGTTATTAATATAATTTTTTTCCAAGACGTTCGAATATCCTTAATTATGTTTTTTTTTTCCAACAAATTAACTAACCTTACTCTGAAGCGAAATATAATCATGTTTTCGAATTCCCGTCAGATGTTTCGAATTATAAATGCAGACTTCTGAAACATTGTTCCGTTAACATATATATACACGAGCATATTGATTTTTCTTAGTAACATCTTCAGTTACTTCTGGCAAATTCCTAATGAGCTAGAACAGATAACAGACTGAAGCAAGAAAGAATTTCTTCATTGCGAAGGCAAAAGACTTCAAGTCTCTCTGTTTAGAGACTTTTAATCATATTGCTTTGACAAACGAGATCTATTTCTCATGAGCATTAAGGAATGTTAAGGCGCGACAGCGATATTTCACGTCATTAAATAGAAAAATGTCAGTCTTAATATAAATATCAAGCAACGGATAGTACATTTATCCCTGTTAAATATTTTATTAGTGTGTTGGCCTGAACGATGATTAATTTTAATCGATGAATATCTGACAGGAACATATGTCATGAATAAGAAAAAAAAAATTAATTAAATTAAATAGTGGTAACGAGAGTTATTATTATCACGTGACACTACACGCAGTCTCATCGCAAAAGAGCGTCTACATTTCTTAATTTTCTATTTATAATTTCTATTCTATTTATACTACCATCAATATTATTTTTGTTTGTTAATTGTTATGCGATTTTCTCTTCAATTTGTCTATATACAGTAAGCTTAATATATAATCATATATAGGTAAAGGTATATAGGAAAAAAACTCCAGTTTTTTACACAAAATTCAAACACCAAATAATTTTATTCATAAATAGTTTATTTATAATCTAAGGACTTCGAATGGTCTAGTGATGTTGATTTCTTTTTTTAATGTAAAACAGAGATGGCAGAACTGTGATAGTAATCATTTAATATGAATAAAATTTGCATTAAGAATCCAACAAATCATTGCTAGCGACGTATGAATTTTGTGTGGCTTTGGCCTTCGTAATGCGCCAGGGCATGGTCACGCTCGTGTTATTCAAGTAATAATTAATCCTTTTATTTAATTTTTCTCATTATTTTAAAACCTAATTTTTAAGGTATTCTATAAATTTTGATGGCTAAATACAAAAAGTTTTATTACTATAGAGTTCATATGCTTAAGATATCAAAGACGTCCTTTGGTTGAAAAGACATGGTTAGAAGCCTGTCTGAAACATTCAGAAAAGTTTTCTTAGTCAAAAAGTAAATGAAAACATTGCTGCTTGCTTTTGAACTTGAAGGTTCAAATATTTGATCCTATACGGTGGAGAAACAGTATATTTTCATGCGGAAAACTCAGTTTTAATCCTATAAAAGCAAAACTAAATCATAAATAGCTAAAGTAGAGAATGCACAGATAAATACCGGGCAGTTAATTTGAATCTTCTCAGAAATCAGTGGTTTCCGTATACACATGTGACTTCCAATACCGATCTCCTCTTAAATTCCTTACGACTAGTTCGGTGAGATATGAGTCTGGAACAGTCTTCATTAAATGTTTCGGTCAATTGCTGCACACAGGAAATTCTGTTTGTTCGTATAAGCCTTCTCAGACGATGGTGATCTCGTTCCTGATAGAATGTCTTAGGATCATAGTTACGCCTCTTAGACAAGAATGTGAGTTATTTTTCCACAGATTAAGCAACCGGGATATTTCATCTTTTGAGAAACCAGTCAGCTCTGCTGGTGTCAAAATCGTGGCTACAGCCAGACGGGCAACCACAATAAGCCTTTTATTGAATTCCTGAAAGATCCTTTATTTTTTCACTGTTATCAAGACTATTGACGAATACTGACCAACATTCTAAAATAGTTGCCTGGAACACGTGGTGACTCACGTGATCAAATATTTTGCATGTAGGTTTCGTAAGTAACGCTTACGTATATCTGCATAAAGATTTTCATTTAGGTGACCGGTATGTGCACATAAGATTAACTACTATATCGTGACGACAAACTAGATTTATAAAATTACGTATGTCATTTGACATATAACTAAAAGAAAATAATATGGTATATGCTTATTTTAATCATATATTCTCCAATTTTCTTTTATGCATATGTCCTTAATATCCCTGTTACGGCGATTAGCATACTTTGAGAATAACTACCCAATTTCATTTTAATATAGCTGATGCACTTGCGATGAAGAAGGAACAATGAAAGAACATCAAATGCGAAATATTGAAAGTCAATTTTAACGAAGAGATATTGATCCTTTCGACAGTAACGCAGTGTTCAATGCGGATGGCGTGTATATTCCGAAAATTAAGATATCAAATACCACTATACTCTCTGGAGAATATTTTATATGAATTAATCATCAGCATCATACTTTTCATTGATTTAGGATCTCAAAAGGTCCTCCTCAGAATTCCTTATTGAATCTCTTTAGAGAACGTCCTTTTTTTCCTGATGGCTTGTAATTTAATACTTATTTTGGTAATCTTTCTGTTTTCATTCTTTCAATGTGTTCCATCCATTTATGTTTATATTTCTTTATTTTTTTCTATTACTGATTCCTGGTTTAGCTTTCATAATTTCTTCATTTCTTTTATGATCGAATAGAGCAGGGGTCGACAAACTGCGGCTCGCGAGACACATGCGGCTCTTTGGGTACGTACATGTGGCTCTGAAATAAAATTGAAAATGAAAATAAACTATGATAGTTTCATTTATAAAATTTTTAAAGGATTTTATTCACATAATGGTGACTTCATTTGTTTTATAGGTCTCGCAAAACTTCGTGGCACTAAGATGCACGATGTCAGAGAGGGGGAAAGCGAGCGTGGAGGGGGTATACAGAGGGAGTGAAGGGGATGGTTGAGCACATGGTAGGCAGGGAAGCCAAACACAGTGACTAAATATTACTTTAAATTTTCATTATTTGTAAAAATATATTTATGGTTCTCGAATAATTTTTAAATTATTCTGAGGGACACGTTTGGCTCTTCCGTCTCAAAAGTATGCCGACGCCTGGAATAGAGTATACTTTGCAATTTTTCTCATAAACTTCATTTCAGCTATCATTAATCTTTGTTTGTCTTTGTTTTATTGTCAACTTCACTTCCATAAAATAGGACTGGTAGGGCTAATGTGCTATATACTTTTAGTCTGGTTTGTTTTTGAACTAGATTAGGTTTAAATACAGAGTTAACTACACCTATTATTATTAAATATTTCGTAATTTTTAGATTAATATCTTTTTCATTTTCATATGTAATCACCTGTTCTTAAATCTATTCTATTACAATTTTAGTTCTTATTGCATCTTGTCTTTTAAAAGCCATCGTTCTTGATTTCTCTGTTGATATCATCATTCCATAATCTTTTGCTATTTCAATGAAATGCAAAATATCTTTCTGCAAGTTATCTTCAGAATTTTAATGAATATTTGATCATCAGAAAAAAAGGATAGTGTTTAAGTTCACAGCAGACGAAAGTTTAATCCATTGATGAGAATTTTTATTCCATTTTATTATTAATTCATTTAAATAAATATTAAAAAGAGTTGCTAAAAAAGGGACATCCCTGTCGGACTCCTTGATTTATCTCTCTCGGATATGATTTTTCATAATTTAATTTAATCTGTATTTAGTTATTTTCACATATACTTATAATAGCTTTTAGAATATTATTTGGTATTTGTCTTTCTTTTAATATGTTAAATAAAGTACTTCTTTTAACTTTATCAAATGCTTATTCCAAGTCAATAAATGTGCACGCACTCTCTCTCTCTCTCTCTCTCTCTCTCTCTCTCTCTCTCTCTCTCTCACACACACACACACACACACACACACACACACACACACACACACACACACACACACACACACACACACACACACACACACACACTTTTACTATCTCTGAGGTATAAACAAAACCCTAATTTGGTAACTACAACCATTAATTTTGTGAGTACTCTAGTCATTTTACTTGTAAATGCAATGCTTGAAAAGAACTCTCGCTCTCTCTCATATGTTGCTAGCTTCCTTCTGTTTCATCCGTTAGCGACTACCTGATAAAGGGACATTTTCAAAAATGTTTCTTAAACATTACAGATTTTAGAAAGGCAAACTCTTCATAATAAATCGATACGACAGTTAGATTTTGGAGACTGTTTTAAATAGTCTCAAAATATTTTTTATATATTCTTTAAATGATCATGCGAAAATTTTGTAAAAATTTTGTTTACCGTTGCAAACTTGCTGGATAAATATTAATGTACAGACAAATATCGACAAGGGGTCATAATCTCCGTTTATGAGATGGCAGTAAATCACATTTGATGAACATTTATTATTCTGGTTACCACCGATGTACTGATAAAAAACGAAATTAAATTATTGTGAGGATTTGGGAAAATTTGAGACTAATTTTATTTTCAGAAGGTTTGCAGGAGACAATTTCCAAACGAAATTTTAAATATACATTTCTAATACATCTAAATATTTGCATTATTATTCATACTAATAAAATTAGTATCCGTTATGAAAATTATAAGCAGAAGAGTCGCAATTGTTGTACGGAAAGTTAAAGTCTGAGTATGAAAATAAACTGTCTCTGCAATCTAAAGAAACCCCAAAAGAATTCTATCAATATGCGGCAAGTAAAAGAAAGAATGAATAAGAAAGAATAACTCTTCTGAATGCAGATGGTGTTAGGGTGATAGATGTTCAACTAATGAGTGCCCATTTTGCTAAAAGCTATCAGCCTAGTGTATATAACATTGAGTTCACTGCAACGTCTTCACAAGATGAAGAATCTCAGATGTAAGAGGACGAGGTATTAGAGCTGTTTCAGAAACTGAGACGAATTCAGCAGTAAGAACTGATTGGATATCAGCGCGGGTGCAAAAAGAGTGTTCGCCTGAACAGGCTATTCGTTTGATCAGGCTATATAATTTGAGTTTCAGAACAGGAGAGATTCCGTATGGTAATCTCGTTGCACAAGGGTGGTGCAAAGACTGAGGAACCTAACGATCGACCAACCAGCATCTCAGGAGTGGTGGTGAAGATCTCAGAAAAATTGGTTAGAGCTGATATTCAGAAATGGGTTGACAAAGAATCTCTACTTTGCAATGAACAGCATGGGTTTACTAAGGGAAAGTCATGTTTAGCAACTTGCTCACATTTTATAACAATGTTACTATTGAACTGGACAAGGGGAACGGATACACCATGACACTTTTGGATTTTGATAAGGCTTTTGAGCAGAATACAACATGGTAGACGGTTGTATAAATTGGAGAATATAGATTTGGATTATAAAATATTAGCGTGGATAAGGGAATGGTTGACAGACAGATATCAAAAAGTGGGTGATGGGGGATGCGAGTCTGCAAGATTTAAGGTAACCAGTGGTGTACGACAAGGATCAGTGCTTGGTCCATTGTTATTCAATCTCTATATTAATGATATTAGGAAGGATTTGACAAGCAATATACAGCTATTTCTAATTAAGCAAAGATAGGTAGGATAATCAGGAATGTGCTGATATGCAGTATATGCAGAATGATTTGAATAGGCTGGAATTGTGGGCATGTGTAACGTCTCTCATTTCAATGTTAATAAATGTAAATTCGTGCACTTTGGCGTGATTAAATATCCAATGTCGTATTATATTGGTGGGATTATGTTTGAAGAAACTGAGATTATGGATCTTGGAGTGTTAGTAGAGAGGAAGTTGAAGTTCAGGGACCATGTAGTAAACATTGCAAATACAATTCAAAAGATAATTGCAGAGCTGAAACGAACATTCACATGTAAAGATACGAATGCCATTTTGCTTCTTTACAAAGCATTGATAAGACCTCACTTGGACTATTGTGAGCAGGTTTGGTCTCCTGCTTTCCTTTGTGATTCTGATATATTGTATAGAGAGTGCAAAGGAGAGTGTTAAAAATTATGAGGATTGTGGAATACTGATTATGAAGACAGATTGAGAATTTGTAGACTGCAAACACTAGTAAACAGGAGAAAGAGGGGGTGATATGATTGAGAATTACAAACTTCTGAAAGAGTCATACAGGATTTCAGCTGACGGAATTTTTCAATTTATGAAAGTTTATTAAGAAATAAAAAAATATAATTCTTAATGCATTCAAAGAATGAATGCGTTAACTAAAGGATGTGATCTCGAATTTTCTCTTAGGGTGGTGCGTGATTAGAGTAGGGTTGCCTTTGGATGTTATGTGCAAGCAGTGTGAATGAATTCAAGAATAAGTATGATAGATGTGTGTGTGTGTGTGTGTGTGTGTGTGTGTGTGTGTGTGTGTGTGTGTGTGTGTGTGTGTGTGTGTGTGTGTGTGTGTGTGTGTGTGTGTGTGTGTGTGTGTGTGTGTGTGTGTGTGTGTGTGTGTGTGTGTGTGTGTGTGTGTGTGTGTGTGTGTGTGTGTGTGTGTGTGTGTGTGTGTTAAGACTTTTAAATATTAATTTGAATTCATAGTAGTGATGAAGTAGCCGATTAAATCGCATATGTAATAATGCATAGCAACCAAAAAAATAATAAATAATAATAAAATTTCTGTTAAGTGCCATATCTTCCTTTTTTTCTTTTTTTCCATCACTGCCCGTCATTGATGACCAGAGAAGTGTCCTAACAATAACTTCGTTGTAGATCATAAATTAGCCGCAAAGCCTTTTAACATCATAATTAACAAGGTTTATGCCCCTACGATGACTCACAATGATGAAGAAATAGAAGATTTTTATAACAACTTACAAAAATCTATGCAATATGTAAAATCAAATGAGATACTCATAGTAATGGGTGATTTGAATGCAAAGGTTGGAGAAGGGGAAGAAAATCCAGTTGTTGGAAAATTTGGATTAGGTGAAAGAAATGAAAGAGGTGAGGGACTGATAATTCTGCATTCAAAACAACTTACGCATTAATGAATACTATACATTACTTGACAGCTATGAATATACCTGACAACATACTGGTGTTTAACTTAGAAATTAGGAAAAAATAAGATCATGTTGAATACAAAACAAAAGACAATATACTTTGTAACAAAGAGGAAATTGAAAACAGGTGGTCAAATTTTAGAAGTTCAATGTATACGACAGCTAACGAGGTAATTCCAAAAATTATATACAATAAGAAAAAACCCTGGATGACTGAATCAATACTAGAACTTATGAATGAAAGACGAAACAAAATTACACAACAGTATAGAATACTTAGTAGAATTATAAAAAATGAATGCAGGAAGGCTAAAGACAAGTGGCTAAATGAAAAATGTAAAGAAATAGAGGAATTGGACAAGAAACACAATAGTAAAGAAATGCATAAGTCAATCCAAGCTGACAAATAAAAAGAAAATTTTCAACCATAATCCTTGTATAAAAGATCAAAATGGAAAAATGCTACTAGAGACACAAGATATCATAAAAAGATGGAAAGAATATGAAAAAGAACTGTTTGATTCTGATCGCACAGATGCACCAGATATACAAAATATGGATGGTGAACCAATTACATATGAAGAAATAGAATACGCTCTAAGTCAAATGAAAACAGGTAAAATACCAGGCCCTGACCAGATCCCGATCGAATTGTTAATGAAAATAAATGAAAAACACTTAATGACCTAAAGATTATTTTTAATAACATCTATGATATAGGATACATCCCTGATGATCTAAGGAAATTCGTCTTTGTGACTATTCCCAAAATTCCAAGAACTTTTGAATGTTCAGAATATAGGCATAAGTTTAAGAATAAGTTTAACATGCCATGGCACACAATTGCTACTGAGAATAATCCTAGAAAGTAAAAGGCACTTTGTCAGTAGAAATAGAAGACACTCAATCAGGTTTTCAAAAAGACAAAGATACAAGAGAAGAAATTTTCAATTTGAAAACATTATGTGAAAGAAGCTTTGATAACCAGAAAAGCATATATCTTTGTTTTATTGATTGCACCAAATCATTTAATTGCATAGATCACAAGAAATCAATACATATCCTACAGAATAACGGGTTAAAATGAAAAGATCTAAGTGTAATTACAAATATATACTGGAATCAAATGGCCTCAATAAGATATAAAAATGCATATTCTGACAAATTTGAAATCAAAAAAGGAGTAAGACAAGGATGTGACTTATCACCCTTACTGTACAATATATATAGTGAGTAAGATTTTAAAAATATTTCTGAACTGAAGGGTGTAAAAGTCGGGGGTAAGAACTTCAACAACTTCAGGTATGCAGATGACACAGTCCTTGTAGCTGAATCTGAAGATGATCTTCAAAACTTAGTCACAGAAATTTAAGAAAACAGAAGCTTAGACATGAGATTAATTATTAACCTAAAGAAAACAAAGTGCATGATTATATCAAAAGAACCAATAAATAAGAAACTAAACATAACTCTTAACAAAAATAAAATTGAACAGGTTCAGTCTTTTACATATTTGGGACAAATGTTTACAGACAGAGGAAATTCGCTTAAAGAAATAAAATGTAAACTAGAGATAGCAAGAAAAGCCTTTATTGATATGAAAACTGTTCTAACATCCAGAGACATTAATATAGACACACGAAAAAGATTAATAAATATCTGGTCAAGCCTTCTCTACAACAGTGAAACTTGGGCTCTAAATAAAGAAGCAGAGAAAAAAAAATTAGAAGCTTTCGAAATGTGGACCATCAGAAGAATGTTGAAAATACCATGGACAGAGAAAATAAAAAATGAAGATGTTTCAAAGAAAGCAAAAATGAAAAGAACATTAATGAAAATAATTAAAGAACGAAAACTTAAATATTTTGGACATTTAACTAGGCAAGAAGGTATTCATAAATTAATATTAGAAGGGAAACTGGATGGAAAAAGAAGGAGAGGTAGACCAAAGAGAATGTGGTTTGAAGACATTAAGGACTGGGCTGGCTTGAAGTATCATAAATGTTCCAGAGCAACAAAAGAAAGAAAAAAGTTCCGTGACGTGGTTGCCAAACTCTTTCTAGGGGATGACACTTGAAGAAGAAGAAGAAGAAGATCATCAGTTGCTAACGCACTTAATATTATTGCCAGTTATGATCATTGACTTTCAGCAATTGATTTTTCTTCTATTACGAAAGTATATTTTTGCACAATAAGGTTTATCCTAGAATGTAATAAAGTGTAGCCTTTCACACGATATCTAATTTTCTCTGATGAGTCGGTTTAAATTAGTATACAGATGGAAGTGAATATTACAGGAGTTTATTTGAAATAGAAGAGCTTAACGTTTTTTTTCGCGAGAGAGAAAGAGAGAGAGAGATGTGGGGGGAAGGACGGTAGTTAAATTAGAACAAAATTAATTTTCTTTTCTGCCAAATAACTGTATACAATATTTATGCAACAGATGGGATTTTATTAGTAATGACAACCGGTTTTTGAATATTCATATAGATTTATTTTCAAGGAATTTCATTTTTCCTTCGTGTTGGTGTGCCATTTTTCCTCCTTTAGGAAACGGATTTTTATATACGCAGAAAACAGATCAACCTGCTCAAGAACACACACATACGTGCAGACGAGCCAAATACTGCTCATGACTCTTTATTAACTGCCTCATAAAAACTAAATAGTCACTATCATTGTCCTAATCTTTTTGATAACAATACTGAATCAATACAGAACCCACTCTTTCCGAATTTTCTTTACACCGAAAATCAATATCATCATAAGTTTTAATATTTTATGGGGAGGGATTCGCCTTACATAAACTTTCCCTTTCCTTGGAACATTTGTAAAAGTGCGTTTCTACTATGAAAAGCTATGCTCGTAATAGTTGGACCTGTACCGTTGGGATCTTGCACCAGTGAACACCACAAATGGAAACAATAATCAATGGAGCGTACATCGTTCCGCGCCCATGATAATATGTTACCGAGACTTCTTTGTCCGCTTTAAATAGAACTTGGTTTATCTTGACATATGTAGCAACGTGCACTTTCAGCCACTTGCATAGAGAGGGTGCTACCAAGATTAGTGTGTTTCTCTTCGTAAACATTTGTACAGATTTTTTTTATATATATTTCCCCTGTTTTTGTAATAAACATGGTTTGTCAATGATGTTTCCTGAAACGAATAAATAAAGGATTGCCGCTGACGCGCATATTGGGAAATTCACAAAGAATATTTCAAAATAAATACAAGAATAACAACGTTACGAGCTAGATGGGTGAAGCAAATATGCTTTTCATATTTCCTCCTTTGTCTAAGTAAAGAAATTTGTGAATGGGATGGTTTTGAGCTTTACTCGTCCTTTAAGGACAGTGGGGTTAGCTGTGTTCAGCTGGCAGTAGAACTGACTCGGGTCTTTTGTGTTTCCAGTAGACTGCTTCATCATAATTGGAGGCTTGTTTGATTACTGGGTTTGGAAGCGTGCTTGCCTTGATGAAGAAATTTTCAGCTAGATCGTGAAGAAGGGAGGAGATGTATAGAATTCTGGTCACTTGATGGATCTAGGAGTTTCTAATAAACCATAGGGCGTCCAAAATCATCCACAAGCACTTGTTTTGAATTCGCTGCAGTTTTAGAATATTTGATTTTAACGTAGGGCTCCATGCTGGGGAGGCGTAAGTAATTAAAGGGCGTATCACCATCAGGTATAATAGTAACTTGTTTTGTATGTCTAATTTGATGCTGCGGTTGAATCATGGGATGAAATTGAGTTATGGCTTTGGATGCAGAACCAATGAGTTTGATGTGGTTGTTAAATCGGAGTTTTTTGTCGAGTTGTACTCCGAGATATTTAGTTTCTATCTGCCATGGAATCTTTTCTCCAAAAAGCTGGATGTCATCTTTGATAGGGACTTTCCTTCTGGTGAATAGTATGGCTGAATTTTTGCAGGGTTTACTTGGATCCTTTAATCCGAGAGTCGTCTGATTGCCAAATGGGGACTGTGAGATCTTGCTAGTATTTCCGTATCATCTGCATATAGAGCTGTGATGGTAGACCTTGGGATTTGTGTGATGTATGCTACATAGATTGAGAACAGTAAGGAGACCAGAGAGCCTTGTGGAACTCCTGCTAGGATTTTGCGTCTGGACGAGACAGTTTCGTTGACTTTCACCTGCATGGTTCTTTCGTTGTGGTATGCTTCTATTAGCATTATGAGATTTGTTGGTATGTTTGTTTTTATGAGTTTAAAGAGAAGGCCTTTATGGCAGACAGACTTTTTCGGAAAAATACTGCGGTTGTGTGCAGGTTCCAGTTATATTCACCTGTGATCCTGTGATGTGTTCCACTAGTCGGTGGATTTGTTGTATTGTGCTGTGTTCTCGTCGAAAACCAAATTGTTCTTTTTGAAAGATTCCTAGCTTTTCTGTTGTTTCTTGTAGTCTTGAGAGGATGACTTTTTTCAGTGATTATTCATAGGGTGGATAGTAGACTGATGGGTCTGTAACTTTGGATGAGATGGAGATTATTTCCGGGCTTTTTATTGGTATGATATCAGCAGTTTTCCTGACTATCGGAAAGTGCTGTAATCTTATTATTGCATTAGTTATATTAACTAGTAATTAGTTATATTAAATTTATAATTTTGTTGGGGATACCATTTGGACGTGAACTTTTTTTGGTATTTAAATGCTTTATGATGGTGATCATTTCTGCTGGAGTAGTGGGGGGGTGATGCAGTCTGAGTTGTCCTTTGTTTGTTTTAAGGTACTCTTAACCTGTCTGTGTACTTTTGTAAATGAGATTAATATTTAGATTTTCGTACTATGGTCTGTACTGCTTCTCGAGGCAATCCACTAGAGCTTTGACTTTTTTCTTACTAGTGTGTGACATTCCGTACTTAGCCTGTATGGGAGTAGGGCTGACTTTTGATACGAAAGATTCTCATGAATTTCCAGATTATATGGCCCTCTGGGTTGAGTGCTGTTAGTTTATTTTTCCATTCTTGATTTCTGTGTTTTTGAAGAGCACATCTGACTTGACTGTTCAAGTTGTTTAGATTTTTTTTTCTTGCGGGACTCTTGTGTGATATCGCTTCCTAACTTTGTTTTTAGTTCAGATTAGATCCATGATATCCTCTGGGATCCGACTGGTCGAGTGGATGACTGATGCTATTGCTTTGTTGATTTGGTTTGTCAGGTTATTCGTGACTTTGTCTGTCTCCTTCTTTTTGTGGATGATGGGTGCTGGGCCGTTGTGCTCCACAAAATGTTGGATAGCTTGTTCCATGCTAGGAAGGAGTGCGGGTGTGGGGGGGGGAGTTGATCTTGCGTCCCTGATTTGAGCAGGATGGGGTTATGATCTGACGATAGCTCGTTGATCGTCTTTAACTAATATTGATATCTGATGTTTCTGAAATTGACAATATCTAGTACATCCGAATTGCCTAGGGAGCTGTGATGGGTGGCCTCGCAGGTCCTGCAACTACAGCTGAGTTGAGTGTTGTAAAATTAAGCAATGTGGGGCCATTTGTATTGCTTGTCGGTCTAAACCAGGCTTTATGCTTGGTATTTATGTCTCCTGCTATGAGCAATATGTGAAGCCGAAGATGGAGTCGAAATCTCATATCAATAGGGGGATTGCTTGGTGAATTGTAAGCTGCGTAGATTGTTAGTGTGCACTTCTATGCCGATTACCTCCAGGTTCATGGTTTGCGGGTTGGTTAAGACATTATGGCTGAGATGGGTTTTTGATATAGATGGCGGTGCCTCCACCTCTGACACCTAGCCTATCTGTTCTATACATGAAATAACTTCTAAATCTCAGATTATTATCTGGTCTGAGGGTGCGTTTCGTTGACTAATATTATGTCTGGACTGTGCTTGTGTGCAAACTCTTGCAGCTCCAGAATTTTCCTGACCAGATCATTTGCATTCCAGGCAGTGATCAAGAAGGAGTTAGGCTTGAATTTGTTCTTATTTGTGACTGAGGACTGTCAGAATGCAGTGGGTTCCTTGCAGGAATCTCTTTGTGGAGGTTGATGATATGCTGGTTTTACTGAAAGCATGAGGCATGTTGGCTAGAGAGGCAGTTAATATTGCTGTTAAGTTGAAGCCTGTTTGTTCCTCAGATGCTACATTTTTTGAGCTTACTGCCTCTGAGTGAGTTTTGATTGTAGTTGTGGGTTGTTTTCTTTCTTGAGTTATCGCAAATGGATTTATTTGAGTTGGAAGATGACCACTCTGTTTGCCACGAATGTCATTTTGAGGGGGGGGGATGAATGAGTAGTTTTCGGAGTTCAGGATACACCCTTTATAACTGGCGGGATGAGGTCCTCCACAATTGACACATCTGGCCGGCATGGATCTTGGGTTGGTATAGGTGCTGGTTTGATTGCTTTCGCCGCATTTCAAACACCTGTATTCTGCCTTACATAATTTTTGGGCATGGCCAGACTTTTGACATCTATGGCACTGCCTTCTTCCTGAGCGGCTCTGTTGTTATTCTGAGTCGGCAGACAGCTATCAACTAATGAATCCATTTCTGGATGTTGCCAATTTCTATCAGAATTAGTGGCATTGGCCTTTTATCTGTTCTAAGCATCTTGCTTACTTTATTTGGGGTCAGGCCCTGGTTGACGAGGTTTGCAGTGATCTCAGCAGTTGTGATGCCCTCAGCAACCTCTCGGAGCACCATCTTCAGATTTCTTTCACAAGCTAGAGTGAAGATGTGATAAGGCAACATAGAGTTGTCCATCATTTTGGTCATCTGTCAGCAGTTGGTGACAGTTGCAGTTTGGATTTACATCCCCTGATTAGTGTTTATGGCCCAGGAGTAGGCTATATTCTGTTCCATGAAGATCTGAGAAACTGTGGTCCACTTTTCCTTGTCCCGTAGAATAACTGGTGGAGACTCTTTCCTTGTTTTGCCTTGGACATCCTCTAGATGAGTCTTCCTCCATGTGATCATATACGGTCCTATGTCTTTTATTTGTGTCCCCCCCCCCGGAGTCCATCTGTCGGGGATTCTTTGGTGGCGGGATAGTTGAGATTTCCCCTTCCGTTTCCTCGTCTTCATGTCATCTTCTGGATCATTAGACTGGGCAAACAAATTAAGAATGCCTGGCCACTCTGACTCAACTTCTTCAAGAGCTTCTGCAAGATATCGTCTATCTTCTCCATACCGAATCGCTGCGCCAGCTAGTTGGAGTCACTTCCATTCCCTGAAATACTATGAAGCCGCTTCCCAATCTACCCCGCAGACCTGAAAGCCCACCAGCAAAATCGCGTACATCAAAAGACCTACCCCAAAAAAACCTTTAAAACCCCCAAAACTCTACTAGCAAAAGTTCCGTAGACTAAAAATGCGTAGTATTGAAGTTGGAATGACGTATTCCCACTTGGCCCTCAACTCTAATTTCCTACCTCCCTATGAAACTAAGTACCACCATTGGTCTTCTTATGGGTGGGGTCTACACATCCATTTAACCTTTGTTAAATAATTTGAAACATTTTGAAATAAAACAAGGAATTCAATTTATAGTTATTTAATAAAAAAATTAAGAAATACTATTTATAGATAATGAAAATTAAAAACAGTTTTTGAAAAAGAAAAAAAAAACATTTTAAAACATTTTAATGCTTTTAATATGAGAGAAGAACGAATGGAACACATGTTTTTTTTGTTTGTTTGTTTTGATTTTTTTAAATATATAAATCCGTTTTCTCCTTTGCATATCCCATTATGTTAAAATAACATATTTTTTGAACATTCTAACAAACTAGAATATAAAATAAAAAAAGAAAGAGGAAACGTATATAATTTTAGCAGTTCGATATAAAGGATATTTTCGTCTCATATAGATGAAAAAAGATATTTCGCACTTAACTTTTCACCAATTATTTAATACAAAATGGATTTGGTCGTGTTTGCAAGTAACTTTCAGAATAGTTACTTTTCGTTAGCAACATTATCAATTGGAAGAAATTTTGCTTTCCATTCAAAGTATCTTATAGTTATGGCAGGGTTTTCCTTCGGGTTTGTGCCGTACTACATATGACGCACACAAAAATAAGGCCTATAAAATAGACGAAATACATGCAAGGATTTCCAGGCTGCACACTTGCCTACTAACCTTGGATATTAGCTATTACCGATAATCCTAAATAACAATCTGTCATGTAGCAAAAACTGGAAGCAAAATATTTACTGATTTCACAAAAAAAAAGGTGAGAAAATGCTTTTCTTTCTTTCTTTCTTTCTTTTTTTTTCGAGATATGATTTACGTATAAAAAGAATAAGCACGAAACTAGTATCTGAAAGTTATGAGAGATTTACTCGCATTCCCTCCTCTGTTTATGAATTCTATTTTAAGAATTCTGCTCTGCATTATATTAAATTTAAGAGTCTCTGCAAATATCCATTTGATCTGAGGTTGCACGCCTATCCTAGGGCAACTACTTTTCATATTGTGTAGGCCAACTCCACAGAGATATATTCCCAGTATTTTACTGCATTGAACGAAGCTGCTTCAAGAGAGATATTTTGTCTTTCATTTTGTCCTTTGTTATTATTTTTGTTCGACTTTCTTTACCTTTTTGCTTTTGTGTTTCACGTTGTTGTTGAAAATAACAAGCCTTTTAAAATAGCCATTTAAGATTTTTACACTTTATATATATATATATAATCACCATTCGTTATTATTAAATTAAAGAGCTAAAATTCGGGAAAATAAATAGAATAAGAAAATAAAAATAAAATAAAAAACTCTTTATCAATTAAGCTCTCTGGTCAACCGGCCTTACGAAATTTTCATAGTTTCTACATTCAGCTTTGAAATAATGTTGGATCTAATATCCGCTTGACTTATATAAAACTTATTCGTTATTTTTATTCATTGCTCTCTAATAAAATTAAAACGTAACTTTTTAATTATCAACAAAATACCTTTTGTTAACAAAAATCATGCCGTATTCCTGTGAAATAATAATAATAATAATAATAATAATAATAATAATAATAATAATAATAATTGAAATAAAATAATTTGTTCTTACAAATAACTGCATGAAATTGAATTCCAGATCTAAACAATGCTAATTAAAAAATTATTACCTGATGCATTATTATACATAATGACAATCTTTCGTTTAGGATTCGCTTTATGAAATTTGTCATGCATTGGTCATGCATGTTTAATACAGAGTTCATTTATTCTCTTTTTTTTTTTTTTTAAATTGAATTAATTTAATCTTGTTCCATAAGCATCGTGTATAACTAGATTCAAATTGGTCTTAAATTTTGGTGTGGGAAGAAAAGTTTATTATTTTTAACAAATTTTAAAAATTTGCTTCATTTAGGTAATATTTTATGCATTATTTATGGCGCAGTAGAATTATATAGGAATTTTTCTTTTTAAAAGAAGTTATATACTATCATTTGAAATTAATGATTACTGTAGTGGCATAAGATATGACATTATTATAATTTGTATCATAATCAACTTATGCAAAGATAATTAATTACTTATGGACAAAAAATAAAAATAATTATCAAACCAACAATGAAAATAAAACAGTTATGTGACTTTTACAGTTTAAATTTTCAGCTGTATTTTCAGATGACTGCGAATATCTCCTGAGCGAAATCAAATAAAAAAAAAGTAAAAAACTAATTTCAAAGAAATCGTCTCCAGAATATTTTTCAAATTAATTTGAATGCCATTTGGGATGCAAAAATCGCCTTTCAGAGAACGGCAAGGTTTGGCCTTTCAATAAGAGACACAACTAAATATTACACTCGGGAATTTGGAGATCAGTCAGTAGAATTGCAATTTCGATATCAAGTCTGACAAGCTGAATATTGAAAAGACACAAGCTGTAGTTGTCAAATCTGTAAGTGAAAGTCGCGAAATTACTTCTGTTCGACGCCGCCGACGGCTGTTGTCCTCACCACCTTTCTCACACTCGACAGAACACCGTGCCGACCGCGAAAGCGAGACCGTAGCCTGCCTCTATCTTTGGCCGTATCGATCTTCAATTTGTGACTTCCCACTTCTTACATGTTTACAGCGCGCGACCCCATCGTCTGCCTACGCCGGTTTATCATCCAATCTCTCTCTCTCTCCGACAGCGGTGTCCTGTTGCAAAGTACCGCGCCTCATGTTTAAATTACAGCCGCTTCGGGTCACGTTGAAGATAACACGGTGTATTGCAATAATGAGCACTCACGTCGTAGCATTCCACTTTTATTAAACAAGCGAATGCAAGCTAAGTTGGGGGAGGATATTTTCTGTCAACGGAAAAGTAGCACTGAAATTAGCAGCAACCAGACTACCAATTGTGATCCGTAAAGAGACGTTCATTCTTTCCTTTTACATTTTTGAACACTTGAAGCATTTTTCAGCATCTTTTCCCCAGTTCAAAATTCTACGTGATGTTTAAAAAGTCATAAGTTCCCGACTACATTTTTAGCTTCTCGCCTCTTTCCCAGACTAGATTTAACATTATGAATGTGTATAAGAGCTTAATGTACGTTTTCTCAAGTAGATGGGTTGTACTGAATTTCTTTTAGACTGTTTTCAAATTTGTTTTCATACATAATGATCATACAACTTGTGTGCTCTAATAATACAGAGCGAGCTTGAGCTCTAGCGAAACTACCACAAATCTTTTGCAATACTCATTTCTAAACTTTGGCAAGAATGACGCGAATTTCGGCGATGAAAGGAGAAAAATAAAAGTTACAAGATTTTCCAAGTATTAAATCTTCGGTAGAAGTTTAAATATTAGTGAATTGGGAGGGCGGAATAAATAGAATAAGAAAATAAAAATTAAAAACTTTGTTTGCTCTCTTAAGGCAAAAACCTTAAGAGAGCAAACTCAAACTCTCGAATCTCTGCGCCCCAGGGAAAAACAGCCGAGCCTCAGTTAGAACTTCATCGACTACAAGATTACCATCCATAACCCTCCCAATTATGACTCTTACAGTCAGGAAGTTATTTTTGATTATATGGTGTACCAATTTCTTCCATACATTTTGAAGAAAAGAATAAATCTGCATTATAATTAATCTATTTTTTTGCAAATACTTTATATACAAGTTACAAGATTTTCCAAGTATTAAATCTTCGGTAGAAGTTTAAATATTAGTGAATTGGGAGGGCGGAATAAATAGAATAAGAAAATAAAAATTAAAAACTATTTTTAAAAAAAATTCCATAGTTTTAATACTGAATTTATGAAGTATGACATGCTTTAATTTATGATGTATGGCTACGACTGCAAACTGTGACCATATTTTTGTTTTCATTAGCACTTAAATTATTCTAAAGAAAATATGAAATATTTTATGTATATAAATAGTGTCTTCCTGGTTTGTATTCGTTATTTGACTAGATGAAAAACTCTTTCACCTCCGATAGAGAAGTGACAGAGAAGCTAAGATTATCTAGATTATCTTGCATATAAACGTAAGATTATCTTACCTTTATATAACCTTTAGATGCACAATTCTTATCAAGGTCTTGTATACTGGGATGCTAATTGAACAAGGCAAAGGTCGCTACCGATTTGCTATTGTAAACTCTGCTTCGTTATGGAGTAGAAGTATTGTTCTTTACCATTTAGTTTTTAAAGATTAATATTTTCAGATTATTTTTTTAAAAAAAGTATGGTATATAAAGTATTTACAAAAAAATACATTAATTATAATGCAGATTTATTCTTTTCTTCAAAATATATGGAAGAAATTGGTACACCATATAGAATATTATATTAGCAAAATAAATAAGTATGAAAAAATAATTTCAAAACACGCAGTGTGTGTTTGCCTTATGTTTTAATGCAACGCTTGATATCAATTACGGTTATAGGTGTATGACATCATCGCAACTAATGCTACTGAAATTTATGCTATTGTCCCTCTAATAGTCTGAAACTAAAGAATATCTTTCTATGCTTTAATATTAAGAAGGATTAGTTAAAATATTATATATAGTGCCTATATAAAAAACAATATTTGCTGTTTAATTTTTAAGAAAAAAATATTTATTTATAATTTTAAAAAAATCAGATATTCTCCAAATACAAAATTACAGTTTTTTTTTCTTTCATATTAATATTTTTCAGTATTAAATTTCACTATATCTTAACATCATTAACCCAAGTTGTTTTCTAAATTCAGTATATTTTACTTTAGACGTTTTAAATATGAAACTACCAAAGTAAAATTTTAGAAGTTTCATTTGAAACCTTTTACTTCTTAATAAACAATATCAACAACAAAAAGTATTCTTAAAAGTATAAAATGTACATTAAAGATAAAAGTAAATTGCTTGAGCAGAAACAGAAGTTATTTCAGCTGAAATATGATAGATGTTCATTTTCCCATCTGAAGATATGTGCTTTAGCACGATTATAACATCATAAATTTTCCAGACGTTTATTTTCTTTCTGAGGCTCAATAAAACCATTTGCTTGGCACCTTTCCTCAACACTTACAGTCGAGCGCTTATCAGATTTGGTTGGAAACACCCACTAAGTGCCACTCTGGCTATCAAAAGATTCACACAAACATGGAAAGAGAGAGAGAGAAAGAGATGCAGAAACCAATGTAATAATTCACAAACAGCTATATCGTATAACTACAAAATTTTTGAAAAGTTTGACTGTAACAAACAAAGAGAGAGAGAGAGAGAGAGAGAAAGAAAATAGACAAAGAAAAACAAAATAGCATCATTATATTCTTTGTGAAGTGCCTTATCAACATATACAATAGTATAACGTCACGAAAGTAACGTGGAGTTATAGATGTGGGGAATTACACTTAAATGTCATTGTACAGGAGATTTAAGTCGATAATTCCTCAGTTACTGTTCGAAATTAAACGCAACGCTTCAATCTAGTTGATGGAATCAATGTAACATTTATGACTTACAAATACAAGTGATTCTTGTTGAATTAACTTCTGTTCAATTATATCAAATGCATTAACATAAATTTATCATTTGGTTTCGCTGTGGTCATAAAGATAATACATTTCACTAATGATACATTTCTCTTTTGTTTATTGAATAATTATTGTCTTTCTAAGGTACCACTTACGATCTACCCAATATTTTATGTTACATCAGTAAGAAAGAATAATTAAAGATGTTCTCGTTCTATACATCAGGGGGAAAAAATAAGAAATAATAATTAAAAAAAAAACAGAATGCTTTATTGAAAAATAGAAAACATAAAGAGTACTACGCTATTTAGTTAAAAATCAATCTAAATTGGACGTTCCTGTATTTTGCTACTAGGAGTTTCCTTAATAAAATATCTTGCATGGATTTCTTTTCCTTTAAAGTATAAGGCGAAGCTTTGACATCCACCGTAATAGATCAAAAGGAAGTATCAGTAGTGACATATTTATCATTATTTGTTACATCAGTGATTAATGCAAAAACACAGAAAGAGAAAAAATTGTTTGTAAATCAACACCATACAATTAATGATTTTGTAATTATCTTTTTTTCCCCCCAACGATGTTTGATATCTGAAAGAAAACCGTTCATCATCAATAATGAAGAAAATTTCCGGTAATTATTAATCTGAATTCATTATGCAAAATCTGTATTTTTTACTTAGTTAGGGTTAAATAATTATGACCGATAATACTATAAGATGCCTGTATAAGATTTTATAGGAAAAAATAAATCATTATTGCAAAGATACAAAAGAATATGCGATGTGCTAGAATTCAGTGGGTCTTAACCTTTTTAGTGATCGGCACCCCCCTTGAATCTAAAAATAAGTTCTCATCCCTTTGAAAACCTGTGTTTCTATTTCTTTATTTAGGAAATTACATCTATTGCAAGATAATTTATTTATTGAAAAATAAACATATAGATGCTAAACAATATCTCATTTTTAATGGCTATGTTGTTGTTGTTTATTCATAATAATACTTTTGAAGCGAGGCTCCTTTTTTGAAAGAGCCACGCGTAAGTCATCACTTGCATTTAAGCGATTTCTAGCTTTTGTTTTTATTTGCTAAAGTGATGAAAATCCCATTTCAAACAGGTAGGTGGTGGCAAATGGTAAAAGTACACCAAAATTGTTCTAAGTCCAGTTTTTCAAATTCCATTTGAATACGTGCATTGGCTCGTATTTCAATAAGATCGTCTTTTATTAAATAGCTGTCGCCCATCGAATCTGGGTCAAAATTTAGAAACTTCTCTCACATCCCTGGAAATGCTTTCTCGCACCCCCCAGGGGTGCACCACAACTCAGGTTAAGAACCACTGTGCTAAATGCATAATATTCTTTCACTCGCTCATACACTTAAGGGTATTCAAAGCAGATGAATTAAATAAAACAATAAAAAACTTAATTGTGATTAGGAATAATTTATTTTATAACATTAATGAAATATTTAAATTATAATTAAAGAAAAGTCTGATTATAAATAGAAAGAAAAGTCTTCACGCATAGATAAATTAAATAAATACACCAGAATGAATCGTTGATAAGTGAATAATATTAAAGTAATAACCAATAATCATAACATAACATAACATCAATAACATCAAGTGAATGCTGTAGTCAATGGAGTTTAACTGAGGGTCAGCTGTTGCTGTTACCCCCCCAGGGGCGCTGAGATTCGAGAGTTTTTGAGTTCGCTCTCTTAAGGTTTTTGCCTTAAGGGAGCAATTTGAGTCTCCGGGGGAAGTGTTCTCCGGCACGGCCCGCTGAGGGGCTTTGTCGGTGAATGATTTTCTTCGGAATTTGAGCGGTTCTGCTCGGGGGTGGCGTGCGGGTGGAAGGCCCTCACTGAGTGGAGCCAACGCTGAGATGGACGGTCTTTCGCCCGAATGAGTGGCCCAGGGATCGTTCGAATTTTTAGAGACGGCTTTACCTTTAGATATACATATAGCAATGGAGTTTAACTGAGGTTCGGCTGTTGCTGTTATCCTCCAAGGGCGCTGAGATTCGAGAGTTTTGAGTTCGCTCTCTTAGGGTTTTTGCCTTAAGGGAGCAATTTGAGTCTCCGGGGAGAGTGTTCTCCGACACGGCACGATGAGCGGCTTTGTCGGTGAATGCTTTTCTTCGGAATTTGAGCGGTTCTGATCGGTGGTGGGTTGAAGGCCATCACTAAGTGGAGCCAACGCTGAGATGGACGGTTTTTCGCCCACTATTGAATGGTCTATGGATCGTCCGAATTTTTAGAGACGGCTTTATTTAGACATAAGGCTCGGCAATTGCTATTATGAGTTTTGCTCTCTTAGGTTTATTCTGAAATTTTGCTCCCGCTGAGGCGGGCTTGATTTGGGGGGGTTTGCCCTGGGAGAGCATTTTGAGTCTCTGGGGAAGGTGTTCTCACGGCATTGCCCGGTGAGGGGCTGTTGCTTTTCCCTGGAATATGAGCGGTTCTGCTCGGTGGTGGGTGAAGCCCGTCGCTGAGTTGGACGGTCTTTCGGCCACTATCGAGTTGTCTAGGGATCGTCCGAATTTTTAGAGACGGCTTTACTTAGATATAAGGCTCTGCTATTACCGTTACCCAGCCATGACTAGAGCATTTAGCTCAATAACACCCCATCCATACGATTTTTTTCATTCAGATGACGGGATAGAGAGCCAAGGACTCAATTCATCTCCCAGTCCTTTTAAGGACTTTTTCAATAACATCAAGGACCGTGAGATGCGGTGATTAATTAATACCCTTTGAGGGTAATGGATGGCAATGCCGTAGCCAATGAAATTCTAACTGAGGCTCGGCTATTGCTGTTACCCTCTTGCCATGATCAGAGCTTTAATAGCTCAATAACACCCTATCCCTACACTGTCCTCTACAGATAACGGGGAAGATGAAAAGCATTCTTGCTTCGTCCCTTTAAGCCAGTCCTTATAAGGATAAGGATAATAACATCAATTCTAATACTAATTATATGAAAGTATAATAAGTTATAAAATATTATTTATAATAAGTTCTAAATTATAAGACGAAAAATAAAATATAATAAATAAAATAATAAGTAATCAAAATACTAATTATAATAATAAAATATAAAAACTTAATGATGAAAAAAACTGAAAAGCATATTAAATAACATTTAAAATCAAATAATTAAAAACTAAAATAAACAAAAAATACTTGGTAACTAATTAACATTAAATTAAGTAATAAAACAAAGATCTAATATTATATAATATTTTATGAAAGAAATTAAACTATGAAAGAAACTTTCGAGAACATGATATTTTACAGGAGACTAATTTGCTTCCATGTTACAAATATAGATTTTACCAGCTAGCTTTATCGCAGCAATATGCCAGAGCTCGGAGAGCGGCTGCTATGACCGCACATCCGTGTCATACCCTTGTAGTGACGATGTCTCTCAGACCGACCGGAACTGTTATTAATGATGCTGACTTGCTTCTTGAAACTCCAATGTGCTGGGAACTCTCCTTCTGCCGGAGCTAAAATTGGAGGAAATAACTTTCCACCAAGTCCCAAATTCAATTTGATCGTCGTTTTCCCGTTCCTCATGCGCGGGTGATTAGGCATCATGGCAATGCCTAACGTTATTATTGCTTCTCGTGGGCCATCCTTGCCAAGCTACCTTATGTGAAATATCGCTGCGGTTTTGATAGGAACTACAGTAAACATAACGAAGGTTTGTTTTGGTGTTTCGGCTTATTTCAACACATCGATTTACATTAGGTGGTAGACAAAAATTTCACATGTATTGTGGAAAATAAGATAGCCTGGCGTATGTTGTTATTTTTAAAAAAGGAAATAATAATAATAACACTTTCTTTTCACTTAGGTAAAAAATTGATTCAAATGTTTAGTTCACATATAAAAAATATCATTCACCTTACTCTCATATTATAATAATAATTATATTATATATAATAGAATAGTAGCGCATTATAACATGTATTGTTGTTGTTATTATTATATCTTAAAATATTTTCTAAAATATTATAAAATAGAGTTCACCTTTAAATATTTTATATCACAATATTACAAGAATAACGTAATTTGCTATTTACTTATTAATTTAATTATTTTGAAATAGGTGTCGCTCCAGTCTTTATAACTTTATTATTAACGGTATATATTAACTTGATTGGATTTATCGATGAAACGAAGATGTTTTTGTTATCTCTGACTGTATGTTCAGTAAAATATTTTCTTGTCAAATTTTTTTAGATCTTTTAAAATTATTTTACAACTATTGTAAATAATGTCAAAGGCATTAAATCAGTAAAACGAAGCTGTATAGCTCTCAGTTCGTAAACTTCTTGGGAGAAGTATTGCCAAGACTGACCACCGCTAGAGTTGGTAAAAATTAGTGCTCCGTTTACTATCGGCGCTAGAGTAATTGCTCAACACCTCGGCACCGAAATAGCACCGGAGATTGCTGCTCAGTGTGATTAGACACAGAGAGAGAGAGAGAAGGTAGGGAATGAGATAGAGCAACTGCACATGTATGTTCGGCGTAAGTAATGAGTGTGGAGACCGTAAGAGACAAAAGAAGCAGAATAGTGGTTAACATTTATTAGTTGTTTGATAGTAGTAACAACAAACATCCTAAAGATCACGTATACCATTAAATAGTAAAGAAAATCGAATGGATACTTAACTACTTAGGAAGTTTCTTTGCGAAAGATCCAAGAAAATAGTTTCGAACGTAAATACGCAGAGATATATTTACAGACAAGAAGGAAAAGTATAATCTATAAATGTAATTCATTATATTTATAGATTTAACATAAACCTTTTAAATACATTCGATGTCATATTTTATTAGATATGTATACAAGTTTTATTGTATGGCTAAGATTATAATTGCTTTTTTTATATAAATCGAAAATTGATAATTTTTGTACCGCAATTTATTCACATGACCAAATCATATTAACAGTTTTATAAACTTATGTATATCAAGGTTGAAACTCTTCAAAGTAGAATTATTAATTATCGATGTGTTGTTGTTGTTGTTTCTTCAAGTACTATCTAAATCTCTATATACTTATATGTTACAGTATTCAAAGAGATCCATCGAATACTTCTGTGAATCTCTGATGATTAACTTTAATTTGTTTGTCCTCCGCAAGTTATTACTGAACTTTCAATAGATGGATTTTATTTGAGATTAGTTAGAATTCTCACAAAATTTTGTCGAATCGTCTCATTTTTTTTTTATTCGTACAATTTGTAAGGACACAAGGGGAATATCAAAAAAAGTAAATAAATAATTGGAGGATTAAAAAGATATAGATTTAAAATTTTCAATATATATATATATATATATATATAATTAAGTCTTTAGCATATTGTTGTTAATCCAGTGATTGGGTTATGTGTTAGATAATCCCGAAATGCTAGTCTAGATGCTAAACAGAACTTGTTCGTGCATTCACTTCAGGTTTCCAGTGTGATGGCTCACACCCTGCAATGAAATGCATCTAAGCACATTCCCCAAATGTCCATGTTCACAATGAAATCAAATTCAAAACCTGATGGTTGGTAAGAAGTTTACTTACAACTTGGAAACAAAACCAGGCCAGTTATGGCCTGGTTACATAATTCCTTTGCAACAAACTTCAGAGGTCACCATGCCCAAATGTATTAATAGGATGAAGAGAGTGTATATATAGATAAATTTTATTGTCCAATGTGCGACCACCATTCTGCTATTCTATAGCATAATCCAGTATAAAGTACTGATGTCAGATTATCCTACAAAATAGGAAACAGTAGAAGGCTTTCAAAGGTACATTTATTTAAACTCTGTTAGTGAAGCAATGTGAAAGAGTGTAGACTACACTTCTGCAACACTGTTTTCACATTTACCTGAACACCAAACATCAGTTTCCGCTGTCAGTAAAAAGGGAAAACAGAAAAAAGAAAAGAAAAAAAAAAACTCTTTTTTCTTCTTTACTTTCTTTTACCTGAAGCATTTCCGTCTGATCTGAAGCACGGTGTCTGCAAATATCACCGAACTTTTCCCTTTGAGAAATACCACTTGTCTTCTCTTCTGTGCCATGTTAAAGCAGAGAATATACAAATCGATGTAACCGTTGTGCTCTTTCTACGCTTTATGTTGTCTGACTACTACTACGAGCAGCACGAAATATAGCGACCTGGAGCTTATTGTGAGAGAATTATTCAACAAACATATTCTTATCTCGGAAAATGTGTAACATTCCGAATGTGAAGAAAAAGTAGGTCGGGTTCACACCGTTTCACAAAAATAATCCTATAATATTAAATAATAAAACTCTGATACGAATTTGTTCGTTGTAATTTTAGTTTAAAAGTTATTCAGCTGAATTTGTGTGTGTGCTTTCGTATATTTTAATCTTTTTCTACTTCTTGCTTTACCTCTACAGTAACAAAAACGATTTCCTGAATAAGGCACTTTTATTCAGAATGCCAATAAAAATGAAATAAATTTGAATTCTAAAATTAATTACATTCCAATTGATAAGAATCCAAAATGTGCTTAAAAAAACTTAAGAAATTCTTTTATCTCTAAATGTGCTAACCTCGGATTCTAAAATTTAATTCTAATTTCCGTATGTCATTTATTTACATTGTTACTTTACTAGAGACTTAATAAACTCTTTCAACTGGAAGTTGATTTGCTGAAATTAATTGCTTTACTATAGTTTACGAAACAATTCATTAAGCAGAATAATGAAGTAATTGCTGATCTAACAGTAGTTCATTGATTATTAGGAAAATCTCACTTCACAGTTTAATGGCAACAATTAAAACGCTTTGAACAATTTGAATTCTTATCATTCTTTGGCAAAGTTATCGTGCTTATCAAACTAGA
This sequence comes from Typopeltis vanoorti, assembly GCF_054136105.1. Lineage (NCBI taxonomy): Eukaryota > Metazoa > Arthropoda > Arachnida > Uropygi > Thelyphonidae > Typopeltis > Typopeltis vanoorti. The sequence goes on along the minus strand of NC_143556.1, from coordinate 84,361,426 downwards.
TAAGCAGTGGCTCGATATCGTTAAAATTCTTAAAATGGTCTGCTTTATATAGTTCAGAAACAGTTATTTCTTTTTCATAGCAGATATAGCCCTTCAGCCACACACATGAATCCCTAATTTAAAACTCGACCGGAGGATATTCAAATAATAGACATAACACTCTCACATCATGGTCATAGTACCTGTACGTAATGTTTCATAAGGATGTAGGCACTTACAGTTAAATATTACAGTTCACTATCGTCAGTCCCTCCTTACGCATGAAATATCCTATAGGAACTGTTGCATTCCAATTTTCGAATTTATTTTAGTGCAAAATTCTAATAAATATCCTCACCATATTCTTTTCCTGTTGAATTTCTTTGTCTTGACAAAAAAAAAAGAAAAAAAAGAAAAAAAAAAGGAACAAACTTAATAAAATTAACTTCGCAGTTGCTTACTTCTAAAGAAAGATAAACAGAAGTTTCATATAATTGCTGAGAAAATAATTTCTCATCTCGAAGTTGCTGAAAATGTAATCTTTCTTGCTTTTTTTTTTCGTCTGCTGCCCTCATGCTTTCTTTATTGTTATTGCAATAAGAATAATAAAAACAAGAACTCAGAAACTATGCATTAATAATTTTATTCTGTCATGGTTTGCACTCTTCCTGTTATATCGTTCATTTCTTTTTCTCATGTTATTGTTAGAAAAAGAACGTTATTCAAGAGCTTTTGCATCAGACTTTTTTTTTTTTTAGTGTCATGTTTTCCTCTCTTGGACGCATTTCTCTGATATTCTAGCATTTCTTGAATTCCAAGAAGACTCGATGGAATTTACTCACATTTCAAGGCAATGTGTTAGTAAAACAACGCTAAAATATTGTTCCTGTAAAACATGAAACTGTCACAAGAAATTTTATGTCAATACAAAGATATCGGAATGAAAATTGATTCTGCATTTTAAGCACATACACCCGCTACATCCCCAAAGTATGTTTCAAATAGCTATATAGTTTAGTTAAACTTGCCAGATTCAGACTGCTTCCAAATACATTGTTCGTACTACAATCAATTACACTCTAAATGTTATAATTATACGCAATTCTATTCATTAAAATATTTGGTGTCTTTATCTCTTTCCCATTTTCTATCAACTTCTTTATGCAAACATTGGATCAGTTTTCAATGTTTTTATACTTCTTTATATATGTTGTAATTTTAGTATAACATAATCATTATTTTTTCCATTATATTCATTGTTCTATCATTTTATAGAATTACATACTATGGCTGAATACCTGAATGTTTGTTATTGGTTTTCTGTTTGTCTCTGGTATAAAGAAACCTGTTTTTGCATGGAAGGACATTTTTTGAATGTTCTTCGTTAAGATCCAAGGCTTTACAAGCAATTTCAACTGCTCTTCCAGCTAGATTTTTCACAGTCTTATTAGGTAAGAATTTTTCATTATGGTCCATAGAGACAAAATCCTGTTATGGTTAAAAATATTTAGCCGACTAAAAAACAAGCTAAGAGACATTACCCTCAAGTTGCTTCTAAAATTATTTTCATAAATTATCCCTATATCAGTTTCGATGCATGCACACGCACGCACTGAAACTGTGTTCAAGACAACCTTCCAGTGTCACCAAACCAGAACATCCGGGCAAAAAAGCACTCACAATATTTGAGCCATCAGCTGTTCAGGAACTTATTCGACTGTACACAACTTTGTTAATTCCTTGTGTGATCCTAGACTGATTATAATTACCCAGTTCACAGAGATAATATTGAATTTCAAATATAGATGGAAGTTGTACCATATTTATTACTAAATTACTTAATAAATTACGCATGGCAGATATCATATCTGAATATAAAATATAGTTACATATTTGTCAGGATATACAAATTTCAAAAGAAATCTAAAATTTAGACAAAATAATAATTAAGAGTAATAAACTTAAGTATATGAAAAACCGGTTAACTATATACAGTAATTCATGTACATTATGCATGTGTTAAAATATGTAGTGAGCAATACACACACACACACACATACTGTCCGACCACAGTTGAGAGACCCATCGACTCTGCGCATGGAAGAAGAAGGGAAATCCATTCCGATAATAATGTGTTTCGTGGGATGAGTGTTTATTATTACACGTCGGAAAATTAGCTTTCATTTATGAAAATTCTAGTTTTCAAAGTGCTAACCATTTTTGCTTGTACAACATTTGGAAAATTTTACGTATAAAGCACGTGATTTCGCGTGTTGGTGACGAATTCGTACATTACCTTATTCCTTTCTTCCCTTCAACATGAATGGACTCTTCTTGGCACTGCGCCAACCAAGGTTCTCGCATCTATGGTCGGATCAGTATGTAATTCATGTATAACTATGCATGTATTAAATATATGAAATGAGTAATATATTAGGTTAAATATATATATTATTATATTTATTAAATATACATTATTATATAGAATTCATATGTATTATACATATATTAAAATATATCCAACGATAATATATTATATTTGATTAAATATGCAAAGAAGTCGAAAATCTATTCTGTGTATTAAAGAAATTATAGTGAATATGTAGTCGTTTATGAAATGTTAAAACTCCTTTAATTTTTTTAATGTATATATTGAATTATTTTCTATTTTATTATGCAGTATATTAAAATTACTTAATTATATTAAAAATGTACAGATAATATATGTTCTATATGAAATGTATTCGTGTAATGTAATTATAACCTGATAAGAATAGTGTTAGTATAAATAACTTCATACGTACAGTGTAATTATAATTCTCCATACGTAATGCAATGTAATATTTTCATTTGCCAAAAAATTGGCAATTATAAAATTTCAAAGGTTTATTGCAGAATATACATCGAAAATACAATTTTTCTTAGTGCACCATGGTTCCCCGATGGCAATATCTCAAGTATGTTCCTTCGATACATTATTTTCTTTCCATTATTGCTTCCAATTTGTTCATTTTATCTCATTATGGGTTTCCTATAGTTGCTTGATGATTTTCAGATAAATACTTCCCTCATCGTACTTTTTCGTCACCTCAAAAGAACCCTTGAAGCGTAAAATGATTAAAATTTAATGACAGGACTCCCGAAATGAACATAAAACAGCTAACTCCATTTACCTGTGTAATGAAGTGAAATCTTGTTATGTGCAGCCAGGAAAAGGACATTATTCACGTACTGCCTTCACAAAGGGGAGGTTAAGTAACAACCCATGAGCTATAATTAGGGATTTACTACATTCTATGGCACTATGGTAATGTTATTATCCACCTCTAAGCGAAATAACATTCTTCTTGCTAATGGCTTGTGGTACTTCATTTAGCAGTGTACAGAAGACTTCTTTGCCCGTAATTGCCTTTTCTGTATTCTACATTAATTCCCCGATTCGTCTAACGGGTGCATTTTCAAGAAATCGTAGCGATTATCTGCTTTGTTAATGCAATATCCTCTTTGGAAATCAATGCAATTGGCTCGGATGGCATAGTTTCTTTCAAAAAAGGCCCAAGGCTGAATAACCATACATGTATCATGCAATCATTGTCACTCATTTAATGCATTTGGTTATCTCAGGCGTATTAACTTAAATACCTTTTAAGACTCTTTCGATTAATCAGTTTTAAAAGCAGATTTTTGCTTACAAAATGGGTCTTTATTTTTCTTCCTATAATGTTCTATCTTTCTCATATATCAAAGTGCTTCGTCCCATGATACCGCTTTGTATTTTCTAAATTCTAAGAATATTCAATTATAATTTGTTTTTATCGTATGCTGCAGTATAATAAGAGGCATCTGGGGATTATCTATTTAATTTTTCCCCTATTATGAGACGCGTTTGTTCTGAAACAAACAAAAAAGTGAATAATAAACAATGGATTTCTCTCTTTCAAAGAATGGATTAAAATATCACGAAACGTTCAAAGATATCTAACACAGACCGATTTAGTCTTCTTTGTTATAGAACGTAATTCATCTGAAATGACTAGATTAATTTAGAACTCGGTAATTTTTAAAGGTTAATTATTAATTAGCTAAATTAACTATCATTGCACTTGGCTTCTAAACCTTTAAAGCACTCGATTAACCTCTTTAACTGCAAGTTTTTAAGTCAATAATAATAATGATAATAATAATAATAATACGCAGAGCTTACAATCCCATAAGGTCCACCACCTACGCATATTGTAATAATTTTAGGATGGGAGGTCGTCTAATGCCTAAGTTATACGTAAATTGCGTGTAAGATACGACTTATAAAATCGAAGATACGACTTTCCAATAAACTTCGTTGAACTGACTAAGGCATGGAGGTACTTTGTAAATTATTAGTAATGATTATTGCAATATTTTGTGTTTCGAGTACGATATTAACACTATATGTAGCTTTATCTGAGCTAATCTTTGATATGTTACGTAGCAAATATATTTTAGTTTACCAACCTCATAATAATGTAAATGTAATAATAAATACAACATATGCAGCTTAATTCGCTAGTGCATAATACACATAGACAATGAAAACCAATAAATCTTTTGATTTAGTATCAAGCTCTAAAATACAGTATCATAATATTCACATTTTACAGGCATTTTTAAGTTTGGCCTTTAATAATATTTACTTTTTTTTTACTTTTTTTTCCCGGATTTGAGCTGTCATATTTTGAATGTCCTTCAAAATGTTAATGTAAATGAACGCATTGTTTTATAAAATTATGTAGGTAGCAAATTCAACTATAATAATAATAATAACATCATATGAATACTGATCGTTGAAGGTTAACAAATATTGGCAAGCAGTGGATGGATTTCCATCTACTACTTACATAAACTCACTTGATTAATACCTAAAACATTAAAGAATTCAAAGCTTTCCAAAGTAATTGATTAGCTTTCCATTGTTCCATTGTTCATACTTATGTATGAACAATGGAAAGCCTTGAAGTATACCTTTCTAACTGGTTCTGATTTGTTTTGGAATACACTTAGTAGAGTAGTCGATAAGTCGAAGCGAATACATTCATATAAACCGTCTTCCATTCTTGATAGCTGAAAAAATGGCACTTTTTCAAATCAGAAGTATGATTAATCAGTATTTAGTTTTTCCACTTCCTTCATAGTAAACCTTCTAGTGTCGAAAGTAAGTGCTGTGTTCGGATGTGAATGTGGATGTATATCCTGATAGTTCTCCATTAATGACACATGGTCTGTTTTGAACATGGAAATACATTTGTTGTTGTATCAAAATACTGTAGATATATTGTGCTGGAAATCTTCGGTGAATTTATGCATTTTTCCGACAAATTCCATCCCAAAATCGAATCACTGCACCCTGTTCTTTGCGGGGGTGTAGTTAGCAAAGTAGCCATGTTCATTGGGAATAATTCATCCGAAGAGCTGAATAATAGCAGAGTAATCCATACTTAATAATGAGGTTTAACGTTTAGACTTGCTCTCATATATCTGATTACTATAAAAGAACTTGAATAAATCATGTTCTTTTATGCCGCTAAATACAATAAAGTAGGCGAATGATATTAATCTCGCTTATTATTTCTGTCTCTTTTTTTTAAATTATAGTGATCAATTTAATGTAAAGAGGTATATCCTAAGAAATGGATAAATCAGACACCTACATTTCTCCATTCTTCTATATCTTGTACACAGAATTTTATACGATATCCAGATAAGTGCAATCCAGCAACTGAAAACTGCATGCATGTAAGTGTTTTGTCAGCTCTGTGTGTAACTTTTGTATAAGACTCAGCCAGCTAAGAGTGCAGTAGGGGATAGTCCCACCCATATGTCACTCAAAGTGTCACTGTGTGGCAGTTAGCTGACAATTTTTGTGTAGGCTCTGAAGCTTATCAGTACGTATGGCTGCACGGAGCGTCACATAAGAAAAGGAGAGAACGCTTGAGATTTGCCCAAACTTAAAACTATGGTTTCTCGTCGAAAATCAAAACAATAAAAAGATTACTTAAGCAAAGTAGGAAAGAACATCAAAGATATCATTCGGCTTCAGAGAAACCAACAGAGCAAATGATATTATCTTGAGCATTTCTTTACTTATTAGGCTAAGTAGTCTATAATGGTCAAGAAAATTGACTTTATTGGAACCGAATTGATTCCATGATATGTCGGCAATGTCAGGGCAGGATTTACATATAAGCTAGACAATTACAGCTTAGAGCTTCACATTACAAGGGACTCTGCCTCAGTATAGATAATCTAAAGTTTACCCTACTATAGTTCGCCCACCGATTAGAGGTCCCTTGACACTTCTGCGCATGTCAGAAAAAGGAGAATCCATTCCGATAATAGAGTAATCAATCTGTCTTCTGGGATGTGTTTGTTTATGATTACAGGTCGGAAAATTTAGCTTTTCTTTTACGAACATTGTAGTTTTTAAAGTGTAACTATTTTGCTTGTATAACAGTTGGAAAAATGTACGTAGAGTATTAACAAAATTAAAAAAGGTATAGCATAAAACAAAAATTTAACTAAGTTTATTTTTAAGAAAGTTTTCTATAAAATAAAAATAATTATACAGAAAAACAGAAATTTTTTCAAATGAAGTTAGATATTCTAAACTTACAGTTGAAAGAACTGAGACACTTTAATGTCCTAAACCGATTAATTACTTATGACTTGTTGTGACTCTTTTAACAAACCCATGCAAAAAAAGGTTGGAAAAAAATACCATTATTAAATACTTTTAATCTTCATAGTCATCTGAATCGGTGTCCGAATCGCCATCACTTTCACTTAAACTGATCACAAAAGGTTCGCATAATCCTTCGATAATTCCGTCTCCGTCCCAATACATATTTTCCAATGAAGTGACATGAAAGCAATATTTTCCCCAGTTTTGAACTGAAATACTTTCAATCGCCTGTTCTGAAAGCTTAAAAAGTTTCGACATGTCAATATCCCCAGTTACGTTGCAATGGCGAATGAAACTTTTCACTTCTGCCCATACATATTCAATAGCATTAATATCGCAATGATATGGTGGTAGCCTCAAAGCTAGAAATCCATGCTCTTTGAGCATCGTGTCGAATTTAAATGGTTTAGTTGTGGGCGAGTTTCTTTTGACCAAATTAAGCAATTCAATTTTTCGCATATCTGGGGAATGAGAAATGTTATTTGCAGAAAGCCAATCCATAAGAACTTGCTTCTTATTAGACCAATTTGGAACTTTGTTTAATCGAATAGAGTGATATGAAGCATTATCAATTATAACAACAGCATTTTTAGGAAGGTTTGGAATTAGTTTTTCTTCTGCCCACTTTTCGAAGATCGTATAATTCATTTGCCTATGGTAATTAGCTTTGTATAGTAAGTTTGAATTCGGTAAAAAAAACCATTTCTCCACCCGTATACAAAATTATTATGCGTCACGAGGCATTTCCGGTTTGTAGCACTCCAGATTCTTCTTTAGACTGCCAACATTTTCCATAATTTAAATTACTATCAATCCAAGTTTCATCTAGATACACAATCGGTCTTTTCTCCTCCCTGAAACGTCTTATTGCTCTCAAATACTGCGTTCTAGATAAAACAATGTCACTTCGCTCCATGATAAGTTTCCTTTTATTCTGGGACTTTTTAAAACAAAATCACTTCATGAATATTTTCCTTAAAGTTTCTCTTTTCCAAGGAAAATTAATTTTTTCTTTAAGCACAGGAATCAATTTCGGAACAGTTGGCACTCTTTTCTCAACCACGTAAAATTCGTGAATAGTTCTTATAACATCTACATCGAAATCATTCAAAGCTACGGTTTCGATAGTTTTCTTTACTCTAGCGCTTTTTTTTTTAGGAGATTTCAATTTTGGCTTACCTTCACCTTTTGATTCCCTACGAATTCTTGTAACAGTCGACCCCGATACGCCCGCAATTGCACTTACACGTTTTATGACTTGAGAAAGGGAAACAAGGAGACGATTCTTTTTCGCAGAATGTCAGCACATTATTCAGTATTCTTTTGCAAGAGCTACTGGAACGTTTAACAACAGAACTTGTTGACTGTACTGGATCCATCATACAAATTAATAATAAAAAAAAATTATGCAAAAAAGCGACAACAAAAATCAAGCTAGTACAGTACAGCGACAGACAAGAAAGCACATGATTTCGCATGTTGGCGACCAATTTGTACATCCTTCACTCCCCTTCAGCATGAATCGACTATTCTTGGCAAAATGCCAAGGAGAGATCTACAAACGGTGGGTGAACTATATTAAAGAAGCCCAGTAGAGTTATAGTTCTTTACAGATCGATGTATGAAGCCTCATACAAAGCGATTATTAAATATCCTTGATATTTATTAATCCAAATAGCAAAACAAAAAAAAAACAATATTTCTACGCCAAAAGTTATTTTGTTTTTTGTCTATAAAACAATAATGGATATTTAATATGCTTTGTTTTAACAATAAAATAATCATTGGCATACGAAGAATATGATTTGGAAATGCTACGACGCTAAAATTGTGAAAAATATCCCGTGCTTGATTGTAGAAAGTATTCAAAATTTATTTTAAAAAATAACGATGTAGCTAAAGGCATGTTGTGTTGGTAGAGAACATGGTTGCTCATCGGAAAGAGAAGCAACAATATGACATGTCCTTAAAGGGACATGTCAAAATTGTCGTTTAATCTTCTTTGTAAAATAAGTTGAGATAAGCATTACGTATAAATGACGTTTGCCATTCTTAACGTTTAATAGGCTCCTAATGACACTGATGGTTTCTAGTATTCTAGATATATTTAATGATTCTAGTCCCTGTTAGCATTTTATATTTTTATTTAGTTAGTTAGTTTTGATTTTATAACAGATTGCGCCCTAAATGTTCTTCCTAAGTTGTGAAGTGTTAATTGCACCATAACGAATTTCACGTTAAACTAAAATCAATCTTCATGATAGTATATTTGATAGCGTAAATAATTACTTGTCGTTTGTGAATACATTTTATTTAAAAAAATTCCAACAATCAATTCCGGACTTGACAACTTTACAAAATGTCTACAGTTGTCATGTCTGGAGGTGCGAAATGTCAATCATTTATTTGTTCGTTAAACATCTAACGTCAATTTTCCATAACAGAGGGAATTGAGGCAAAGAAGAACTGCCAGGCTCAAGAACAAGCACTTGTTCAATCTTACATTAACATCACTTTAAAACATAAAAATAAAATCAACTAAAAAAAACAAACAAAAAAAGAAATGCCTTAAATTTTATACAACGAGAGCTGCATAACAAACGATGCGATATAAAGAAACTTGATGGAAATAAATGTCTCATAAGCATTGCATATCGAAGATCACGCAAGTGATTTGAACCTAAAAATATCACTGTCGCTAACCTGTCTTAAACAATGAATACAAATTATGATGACTCATCATTAGTGCTCGCAAGATCATGTATTTATAGATTTAAAAATAAATAAATAATAAAAGAAATAAAATCTAAAAATAGAATAATTGATCAAATCATATAAAGTTATGAAACATATCATTATACTACGCCATCTACCATAATAAAAGAAATATAATAATATGACATAATTATAGTGGGATTACTTTATTATTTAACCATTTAGTACCAAAAACATACGAAAGAAATATAAAAGTTTGGGTATGGAAAAGACAATGCGTAATTTATAATGTAGAATACGATCAAAATATTTAAAAAATCGAGTACATTATTGTATGCAAATTATATTTAAAAAATCGAGTACATTATTGTATGTAAATTATAAATTATTTTCACTCAGTATAGATCAATATTAACGGAAGAAAATCTAATTTTTCTTTCCGCAACACATGATGTTGTAGAACGAAGTGTACGATGTTTTGTTTATTCCCCCCCCCCTTCTTTTTTATATCGACTCTCACGGATAATCAAGATATATTATGTGCATTCGAAACCGATTACTCATGTTTACTTCCAGAAAATTCCCATCGATCATATTTTCTAGAACAGATTCGTGGCTATCATATCACAGCTGCCCCCACAAGAAAAATAGTTTTTGATGTAGATAACAGACTTGCTGAGCAGAGCAAACTAACGGCTAAGATAAACTAAAATAGAGTAGCGAAACACAATGGGTGAAAAAAAATTATATATATATATATGATGCCAAATAAGGGAAAAAAATATTAAATAAATCGAGTACATTATTGTATGTAAATTATTTAACATACAATAACATACAATAAAGTAATCTACTGATGACATACTGGCACAAAGTTCGCGATGTAAAACTAAATTTTTATTATTCATATATTTTAATTGTATTAAAATTACTATTATCATACAAATTAATTACATTAATATTATGTTATAATAAAATTGTAATTCTGCGGGGAATAAATAACAGAAGACTGAAGGAGGTATTTGTAAAAATAATATGGAATTCAAGTAAAAGTAGTGTATAAAAATTTCTTTTATTTTTAAGATATTCGTAACAAGGTTTCATATCTTTAGAATTACTCTTAGTATACATAATGCACAGAAATAATTATTTTTTTAATAAAATAAAATTAATAAATTTTTATTACACTTCATTTGTTTAAAAAAGTAACGAAAATGTCCAATAAATGATGTTTAACAAATGATGCAGTTAAAACAATTTAATGATGTGTTAAAATCTAATACACTGAGGCTCTGCATGTTTTCGTAAGAGTAAAGTTATAGCACTCTACAACTGTACTCGCGAATGTCAGTTATTAACGGGAACACGTGATATAACAACAATGGAAACTGAATTTCTATTGTTTCAATTGGAGCTACATTGTTTCGTAATTTCTAGAACAGAGAGTTAAATGCATCTTCATTGCCTATTGTGTGTGTTCTGAGAGTTGTACATTGGCAAAGCATCTTAAGCTCAAGTTCTCTTATCAGGATCATATCCTTCTGTATTTTGTGTTTAACAGCTAGCAAGCTAAAGCCTCCGTAGTCGCAGGCACCATACAATAACCAGGATTCGTGAATCGAGAGTTAATGGTGCAGGGTAAGCCAACAGCAACGCCTCGGGAGGGGAAGTTGGCGTAATACTGGCAGCTGTCACATCACCTCTCTCTCCCTAGTTTCTCTTGCTCTTCCCTTCAAGCTTTATCCACGATGGTGCATGCAGGGGTTCTTCCCCCCCCCCCCCCTCTTTACCTTACGATGACTGCTAGAAAATTTATTGTCCTGCCTCCACGTGTGTTTTTCGGGAGATTAGGTTGCTCACTGTATGGTCAGTAACCTAGGATTAATGTTGGCGGCTAGGGTTTAACAGTGCGGGAAGTCTTGACATGGTGCTCCCTTTTCTGGTTTAACGAGCAAAAGGGACTAAGGGTTATTTACTGTCTGTGTACTCATTGAAGTATCTCAGCTGCGAAGGTAAACTTTAAAGGTCACTGCTCTGGATTTTATAGACGGTACTTTCCTTTAGGCAATGCCCTAAGCAATTGCCGGATTAAATCAGATTTTATTTTCAATATGAATTACCATGATCCCTGTGATACTTTGATATAAAATTCCGATGTGCCTTACGGAAGGCAGAAACGAAGCAAACGCCTTGCAGTGAAGTTGCACGTGAAGCATCTATTTTTAATTTCCGAACTGTTTCAATAAAGGAATGTAGTAAGAAATACATTTAGTTTTCCAATAGTGACCCGTGCGGATGGCTCAGCAGTTTATGTTATTTTCCTTTGTTGCTGTAGTAATGCAGCTTGGTTTTCTTAATTAAATTATTTCGAAGTGTAACTGACTTGAACTTTTAACTAGAAACAAACTTTGCGTGCTACTATGGTCAAAATAAAGAATTTCACAGAATGTAAAACAAACAAACAAAAAAGACGGGTAGTTCTAGGAACGATATAATTTCTTCTTCTTCTTGAGTATTCTGCAATTGAGCAGGTTCTTCTTTTAGTAGCAGAAACTTTCCTTCCACTCTCTTCTGTTCTGAGCCTTGTTTTCCTTACTCTTCCTCTGGGTCTTTTTCCGTCTATTTTTCCTTCGATGGCATCTCTGATGATTCCATTCCCTCTCAGAATATATCCCATCCAGTTTCCCTTGCTTCTTTTTATCCTCCTTAACAGACTTCTTTCTTCTTCTACTTTTTTTAAGACCTCTTCATTAGTTATTTTATCTGTCCATTTGATTTTTTCCATCCTACTCTAAATCCACGTCTCAAAGCTTTCCAAAATCTTAATTTCTTCTTTCTTCAATATCCAAGTTTCAGCTGCATAGCGGGCAACACTCCACACATAGCATCTTAAAAGTCTTTTCTTTAGGTTTCTGTCCATTTTACCTCTGAATAAATTCCATTTTCTATTAAAGGCATCTCTTCCCATCGCTATTCTTGCTTTTATGTCACTTTAACATCTTCAATCACTGCTAATCATTTAAATGTGTTTACTTGATTTGATTTTCCCCCATTTATTCTGATATCCATATTTTCCTCTTTCCTTGCTATTTTCGTTACCTTTGTTTTTCTGATGTTAATTTTCATTCCATAATTCATACAGGATTCCAGTAATCTCTTCAACAGATGTTGTAGTCCTGTTTCAGTATTTGATAACAATGCCTTGTCATTTGCCTATCTTATTGCAAAAATCTGTCTACCTCCAATCTTTATTCCTTCTTCCGAATTCTCCAGTGTTTCTTTTAACATTGCTTCGGAATACATGCTAAACAAAATTGGTGACAGAGAACAGCCTTGTCTTATCCCTCCTCCAATGATACCCGGTTCTGTTGTACCATATATGTCTTTCACCATGGAAGTTTGTCCCATATATATATATATATATATATACTGAAATAATTTGCCTTCTGTCTTTCCAATCTATACCAACCTTTTCCATTACTTCCACCATCTTATCCCATTTTACAAAGTCAAAAGCTTTTTCAAAATCTATATAACAGATATTAACTTCTTTATTCACTTCCATACTTCTTTCGCTTACTATTCTTAACAGTCCAATCGCATCTCTTGTTCCCCTACCCTTCCTGAAACCAAACTGATCTTCTCTAAGAAATTCTTCCACTTTAGAAGCAATTCTTCGTGTTAAGATTCTCATAATGATGTATGGGAAATGAGGTTTATTGTTCTAAAATCCTTGCAGTTCACTGCATTACTTTTCTTTGGTATAGGTATAATTATCAAGGTCATAAAATCTTTTGGTAGTTCTCCTTTGTTATAAATTAAATTTATTATTTTGGTTTTTTCTTCAGTTTCTTTCTTCTGAAGTTGTTTCAGGAATTCTGCAGGTATTTCATCTATTCCTTCTGCCTTTCCATATTTTAGTTCTTTAATGGTCATTTCTACTTCTGTCTTCAAAATCTCTGGGCCTAGATCATCTTCATTTACCTTCTTTATATCTTCTAATGGCAACTCATTTGGTCTATTTCCCTTGTCATATAGATCTTCAATGTATTCCTTCCATCTCATTAGGATTTTATTTTCTTCAGTTATGATTTCTCCATTCTTATATTCTATGCCTCTAGCTCGAATTCCATTTTTCTTGTGATTCATGCTTCTTGCTTTAATATAATTTAATAGATTATTATTAGTAGTAGTAGTAGTACTAGTATTTCATATTGCTTTCTACTTTTTAGTAGAAAGTAGTGAGGTTTGGGATTTATGAAACTAGGCAATAAACGATTGCTTAGTTTCAAAGCTGTTTTAGAATCGCCCTTCCCAGTTATCAATATGCATAGTAAGAAGTGTACCATAGGGCATTTTAAATTAGTTTCTTTTAAAGTTTTCATGAAAGCTATAGTGATTGGAGCTTATCTTATTTTCTCCTAAAATAAATGAGTCCTTTTCTCTTTCTGTTTGCTGGAATCAATAGAAGAATATACAAAATATCTTCCTTTAACTCAGTAATTAAGGCAAAGAGTAAAGCTACGATCAATGGCTGAAATACTCATGTTAAATAAGGCTGCTAAGCGCCCAACCCAAGTATACTACGAATTTAGAAGCAAAATTAAAAATTTTCCTTTTTATGACAATAATACGTTTTTTGCTGTATGACTGTGATTTGCATTTGCTAATTTTAGTCAGGAAATTAACCATTTATTATGCACTGTAATACCAAGAAATTAATCTTTCAACAGTAATCATAAAAATCTCATTTTTTCCTCCGTATAAAAATATTGACATTCTTAAAAGTTAATAGTTATTTTTGACTGTATATCTGGACAAAATAAATGGAACACGAAACATTTAAAAGGGAGAGAGAGACACAAGGGGAATGTAGTATATGTTCAAGAAACTGAATATTTATACATAGCCAGACTGGAGATTACAAATTGTATTTTTTTTTTTATAAAAGAAGAGTCGAGTCCAATCCATGCGGTAGGGAAGCAACCTTGAACTGCACACTGAGCACAAATTTCTCGATGTATCAATAAATGAACAAAGGAAGGGAGTGTGGTTTTGATTTCCACCTTATTTCTTTATTCACAATGCAGTTTCTTTTCTTCTATCATTTATTGTAAAGGAGAAGATGCTTATCACTATTTCTCTGTTAAGAATGTCTTTGATTTATTCTGTACAAAGAAACTGGAGCAGTATTGATCTGAGCGATAGAAGTTTGCTCGCAACAGAACCGACTTTCTTAAAGTATATTAGTTAGCCAATAAGAAAACTGTGGATAAAATATTAATGACAAAGGGCACGACTTCAAACGAAAATTCAATTAATTTTTCTTTCCTTAAGAAATTAAAAATAAGTTTTTCTTTGTTGATACCTTCTTTAACAGCCACCTACCGCCTATGTTGGCTCGTATCTTTTTTCTTCTTTTTTTTCTTTTTATTATTTTTGTCATGTATTACACACCAGTCAACTAATCGAAACATTAGTAAAAAAATACTGCAAGTAATGCGTCATGGGTTTCCTTACAAAATTAGCCACGCGTATGAGGTACACTGCACTAATTACTGAAGATGACTGATATTTATCCTGTCCGTTACACAGGCCACAGACACGCCTGATTGATTGTGAAGTGTCGCGTCTACTAATGAGGCTCATCTTTCATTACAGGTTAGTCAAAGTAGAACCGCTATGCGAAACCTTGAATGCTGACCGAGAACTCAGCTAAAATGCTAAAAATATAACTTCCAGTGTTCTAAGACATACGTGGTTTACTAATAATCTTAATCATTTGACTTTAGACCGTCATTAGTAATATCCTTACATTAAGAATATTACAAATGCACTATTTAATACGCATCCCTAAACAGACGAACTATAGGTATTGTTGTGGATTATATATTTAATTGTTAAAACATTTCCTGATACATTTTTTGTGATTTTTTTATTTTATTTAGTTGTCACAACTGTTTTTATCAGTAATTTCAATATTCTTCAATACTACTTGAGCAAGTTATGAAGATAAAATATTTTCATATATATATATATATATAATGGGTTTGTAACTGAAATTTCCAATCAACACATCCTATATATAGTAAATTCTAAATTATATTCACTTATTTCTCTTTCTAATCTCAGTTAATGCATTTCTCAGAGAGCATTCTATTATAGAGCAGTTAGAAATAAATAAAAATAATTAACTATTATAGGGTGTATGAAACACACCCTGTAATAAATAACTCATTTAACTCTTTATTTACAAAAATATTGTACTAGAGAGATATCTAATTCATAATAGTATATTATGCGTTTAATCTCAATGAAAGAGGATGATGAGGCTGAGAAGGAAGTGGGATGCACTATACAAGCAGGATGGAGGAACTGGAGAGAGATGGCTGGAGTGCTATGCGATAAGAGGGCGCCGATCAATCTAAAAGGCAAAATCTACAGGATAGTAGTGAGACCAGCTATGATGTATGCTATGGAAACTGTGGCCCTGAGGTGAGGAAGAGTAACATCAGCAGGATGGAGGTAACGGAGATGAGAATGCTTAGGTGGATGTGCGGTGTGACCAGAAAGGATCGTCTGAGAAATGACTATGTAAGGGGAACGGTGAAAGTTACGAACTTAGGAAGCAAGGTTGAGATGGTTTGGTCATGTGATGAGGACTGAGGAAGCGTACGTGGGAAGAAAGGTCATGCAGATGGATGTGCATTGGAGGAGGAAGCGGGGAAGTCCAAAAAAGAGATGGAGGGAGATAGTGGAGGAGTACTTGAGGATGAAGAACTTGGATGTGGCTATAGCCCAAGACAGGAGGTTGTGGAGGAGACTCACTACAAACAGCGACCCTACTTAAGTGAAAAAAGCTGCAGAAGAATAGTATATTATGCGTTTTTAAAATTTTTTAAATATTTTTTAAATTATTAAAAAGTAAAATATTTATTTAACGCAGAAAATAAGTTATATTATTATTTCTAATGAAAATAAAAAATTATAAATAATCTAGAACATTGTTCTAGAGAACAAACGTGAAACTTTTTCAATCTTTTAATATTAGGCAGTGTATTACACAAGATGATCAAATTCCTCCCGACCTATACAATAGCAAACATCCGTGCCCATGACGGGATTCAAACCCACAATCTGTTGGTTGGAGAGCAGGTGCGTTACCCACACGCCCAACTAGACCGCCCCGGAAGGAGAGATTTCTCAGCAGATACAACGTATTCTGTTTGCTTGATATCATTTTCAAGATGATTATTTACTCAACAAAATCGACTGTAGACCTCATAGTATTTTAGACAATAATGTATTCTATTAGAGTAAATGACCACAAGATGTGGCAGTTTTCTGCCATTCTCTCATTCTCGCATGGGAGTTGTTATCACTAATAGTTTTGGGCCATTTAGTCTCTAATTGGCTAAGAATACATGCTAACTGTCCATTAGACTTCTAAAGTTAGTTAGGCTAAATGGCCTTGCATAACCCTTTGGGGAATAAATGGCGGGTTTATTTATTCAAACAGCTAAACCATCTCTATACTAAAATGATACAGATATAAATGCCTCATGTGATTAATATGAGGAATACTATAAATTTACAATTCACACTTCACTCAGTAACTCACTAAACACAGAGGGCAAAGAACTGGTGACTGATCACAACAGTAATGAACATTGTTTTTCACAAATCAGAAAAATATGAGCCAAACACAGGACCACGTGTTTTATTGATGCAATACATGAAAAAGTGTTTTTTTATAGAGGAGATGTGTCTCTGAAGAGGAGAATTACTAGTGTTGGTCTCATATGGTTCTCTCGTGATTCTACTGCTGTTTATTCTGTTTGATAATGATATTGTGAGTGGTTTGCAAGCGAATATTCAGTTGTTTGCAGCTGATGCAAAGTTGAAGAAAACTTTGGAATTACGGTGATGTGCTTATGCTTCAGAGCGATTTGCATAGGCTATATGTGGGCGGACACATTAGGATAGCAATTCAATACTAATAAATGTAAGGTTTTGCACTTTGGAACTCCAAAATGTAACGCTGTGTATCACATTAGAGGCTTGTATTACAGAGTGGTGGTGTGTGTGTGGGGGGGGGGGGGGGAATCGAGATATCTTGTGATATTAGTAGACAGAGAATTTAAGTTCAAGAGGCATATTTCAAAAGTGATAAAAAGCACAAAGAAATGCCGCTATACTAAAATGAACATCGACAAGTAGAGATAAGGAAGCAGTCATTCCACTATATAATGCTTTGTTAGACCACTTTTGGATTACTGAACACAGATCTGGTTGCCTGGATTTCTAGGAGAGAAACAATCACTGGAAAAAGTTCAGAGGCGGATAATAAAAGCATTGTCGGGTTTTGGAATATGACTGTGATGAAAGGTTGAGAGAATGTAATTTCCAGAGTTTGGTAAATAGAGGATGAGGGGAGATATGACTGAGACATAAATTGATAAGATGATTATACCAGGATTATTCTATTCTTGGAAGTTGTATAAAAGTGTTGTGCATAATAAAGTAAGTCAT
Source organism: Typopeltis vanoorti (assembly GCF_054136105.1). Lineage (NCBI taxonomy): Eukaryota > Metazoa > Arthropoda > Arachnida > Uropygi > Thelyphonidae > Typopeltis > Typopeltis vanoorti. Next base: position 84,343,485 of record NC_143556.1, on the reverse strand, counting down.
GGCATTTTTGCATGAAGAGTGGATGGAAAATGAAATGTTTTGCCAGATGCGGTGGAGTGCACCAACATTGAATCAATTTAAGATGACGTATGATAGATATTGTCTTTGTTAGACAATATCTAACAGTGTTGGTCTCACAAATCTTATTCAACAAATCTTACTCCTGTCTCCCTCATTGAGGGAGACAGGAGTATGATGTAATCTTTTTTTTTTTTTAAGATGCAATCTAATCTTTTTATTCAAAAACCTTTTCGTAAATTTCGTAATTACCACTTGGTAGTATTCTTCCAAAAGGAAATAAAAATATTACCAGCATTTTATATACTTCAGCAAAAACGTTGAAATTTTCAGAATTTCTTGTCCAAATTATACGGTTTACTTGTGTCTGGATGAGATAAAATTGCGCTTGGTTATTCAGTTGCTGGCTTATCGCCAACGTTACTTACAGAAAGGTATAATACAGTTAGATCAGAAACTCTATGAAATGAGGGAGAAGGGGACAGACGGCGTCGACTAAATACAAGCAATCTATTTTTCTTCGTATTGCTGCTAATCCTTATCTCATGCTTTTTTTTTTTCTTCCATATCCTTAGATTACACTTCTAGTTTGAGCAATAAGCTAATCGGATCGTTGCTCGAACTAATCTGTTGGAGTAATTAATCCGTTCTGGATATCCGACCACTTTTGTTTTTCAACAAGACCTTACATTTTCTGCACTTTAAATTCAGATATGAAGCTTTTTTTGTTTCTCTCACTAAGTCAATGAAGATTGTCCGCCGTTCATGTCTCGGTTTTTTTTTTTTTTTTCATGTAAAGTTGGTCGAGTATATTTTGGTTTGAGCATGTTTCCTTAGGTGTTAGGCTTACCGGTCTGTAATAAACAAATAACTTGAGTAACATAATTAATGCTATGATAGAGAAGTGTGTGCGTGTCAATTGTGTGTGTGATTCACTACGGGATTATGTTCCGTGAAAATAATAAAAAATAAAAAATAAAAAACCGAGGTTAGGAAAATTCTTTCTGCTTCCGTATTAGACTCACTAACTCACACATGAGAATTTAAAATAATAAATAAATAAATCTTTAAACTCAGTTACACGCAGCACTTTTCACACAAAACAATAAATTTCCAGTTAAAATTCCAGTCATAATGATTTCATCATGAGAATGTGGTGCCACCTGGAGAATGAAAGAGGAAACGAAATTCAGTTTAGTATGCAGCTTTCAGTAATGTTGACACTTTAAACTGTAGTAAATTTCGAAAACACTTGATTTCATTTATACTGTCGATGTATTTCTTAAAGAAAGAATTTCTTTTACACCTTCTCCAAACTAGCTTATTTTTATTTTTATTTTATTTTATTTTCTTTTTTTTTTTTTTCAAACATCATTCCATTGACTCTGCTTTCATGCCCAGTGATTCAACAAATCTCCAGTGAGACATTTCATATATTGTATCTGAAAGACTTCTTCAAACGCCTTTGCAGTCTGTGCTGGATAATTAGCATGTAAATGCAAGCAAATAGAATTACAGACACATCGCATGCAATTGAGAAGAACTGTAATATAATTGTTGTAGCAAAAGACTGTTTTTATTGTTGGACGACGTTGGAGCTGAAGATTTAATTTTAATGATTAAGAGAGTTCCCATAGTTACTAGATCTAGGCCCGTGACGCTTATTTATTAGCATTACAATTCTATTTAGAATGCATCTCAAGAGTAGCGTTGGTAGAAACTGAAGTGCTGCAGCTAATTATCCGCTGCGGACTCTCACAACAGTGGCAATTAGAAAGTCATTGTACGGTAACCTACGAGATACGACCGCTAATCACAAATACTCGTCGTAATTGCAAATCTTCTGCTTAGTGCAGAGTGGTTGCTCTAAGTCTTCCTTCCTTCCTTATAGGAGCACATCATGTTGCAATATTATGTAAAATTTAGTCGGCAAAGTGAACCGACACTTCACCACCACAATAATTATTATTACTATGTAAAGATGAGCCGCTGCTATGATGAACATAATGCATTAGTTGAATGCCTACCGGCACACAAGGTGTCCACCGTCTGTATGTGCAGCACACCCCAGGTAATGTCAGCTGGCTGTAATTAACAGTGATAGCAGGGTAGTCGAGTCAGAGCAGTGGTAATTATTTTCGCCAGTGTACGTTCTAAAATTTCGCTGGCGACAAGGGACTGAATTGAAAGAATTTTTAGTTATTCAAGAAAGCGGAGCTGTCGCTAATTACATTGAAGAGGTTATTAAGGTTTGTCCAGAATGTAGAATCCTTTTCTATGTAAAGGTGAACGTCATTATTATACACATAAATCTGAAACACTTGAACGAATCAATATAGTAGACTATTTTAAATTTATAACTAGAATATAAAATTACGTTTGGAAAAAAAATCACTAAAAATTAATATTTTTCGTTGTGACCAAAATAATGTTGATGGAAAAAAAAAAAATTTCTCTTCTAATCCAAGAATTTTAGAAGCATTTTCAATGAGGATAGAAAAGAATGTACACACACAATATATAAAAATTCCGAAGTGTTACGATTTTTGCTCCAAGGAATGATCATAGGATACTGACAGAGCTATAAATAGGAACAAACAGAAGCAGATGAGATCAAGTTCGTGAAACATTCTACTACGAACGTGCTACCTGTTGAAGGATCTCTTTGCACGATTCCTCACTAAAAATCATGACATTGTTTGACATTGATGTTTGTTCAAAGTCACAGTCACGAGACACGTTTCCCATAGCTGATATTATGACAATGGAAGAAGAGTCGTGAATTACAAAGTTTCATTGTAATCTGACAGGAGATAGTTCCACTGATAGAATAAAATAAGGGGAGACATTGACCTGGAACAACTTCACCATTCATTCAGATGAGCAGTATTTTATTATGACACTCGATAACGGATTATTGCAGTGTTTGTTTGCCTACTTGGAATGGGTTGAAGGAGGAGGAGGAGAGCGAATTCAAGCTTTTGCTGGAGGAAGTTTTGCCGAAGCTTATTTGCCTTTGTGAGTGTGTATATGCATGTGTGTGATCGAGATTACAGTACAAAGAAAAAACAGAACAAATCACAAATCCTCTTAACCTTGGGATACTGTTCTCGAATATGATGAAAATACACCTTAAACCTCTCTTTTAATTCTTGATGCCATTTCAGAAAAGAGAAGGTCGGCTAAGTGATACCCCCCCCCCCTTTCACAGACTATTCTCAGTCACTGTCGCATAGAGTTTCCACATTGTGCCTCTTCTACACATATCCGTATAGGCGCTGTGCAGCAGAATTAGCATTCATCTTATGTCCTATTTCTGCTACTATACTTACAATAAGCAACAGTTGCTCAACACCCTTTTACTGTTCAATTGCATGACTCACAAACCTGATACTTCCATTCATCTTTCTTTCATTCCGTCCATTTCAGTTCTGTAGGATACTCATGAAGTATTTCCTCGAGACTACAACTTTCGGCTCTTCAAAAGGGAATATTAGCAGTTTACTTTTATTTTGACGCCTGCCCACAGAAAACATTGATTGCCATAAGATTTGACGTTTCTCGTGTGTGGAAGTCATATTAAAAAAAAAAGAAAAAAAAGTTCATGTTTGTATAAACACAAACTTGAACCATTTTGAATGGGAATATTTAATATTTCACCCACCTTTCGTACTAAATTTCTCATTATAACCTTTCGTGGGTGGATCTCACATTAAAAATAAATTAAATAAATAAAAGCAAATACTAAAATAAAGAATATTATATTATAGATCCATATTTCATAACCAAATATAGAGTGAAACGTCAATTTTCCAGAGTTTATGATAACCTTCGACATTAAACATCTTGATAACGCTGGTATACACTAAGATATGAATATGTTCAATATTCAACATACATCCAAGAAGTATACAGAAGCAAATACAGTATGTTCAATAATTTTTTTTTTATTTTGGCTAGATGGGTGAAGCAAGAATGCTTTTCATATTCCTCGTTATCTATCGAAGAAAATGTATAGATGGGGTGTTATTAAGCTATAAGCTCTGGTCGTGGTGGGGTAACGGCAATAGCTGAGCCTCGGTTAAAACTTCGTTGGCATTGCCAGTCCAATTCAATAATCTTAAGTCCTTAAAAGGGCCGGCTTAAAGGGACGAAGCAAGAATGCTTTTAATATTCCTCGTTATCTGTAGAGGACAGTGTAAGGATAAGGTGTTATTGAGCTGTTAAAGCTCTCATCATGGCAAGAGGGTAACATCAATAGCCGAGCCTCAGTTAGAACTTCATTGACTACAGCATTGCCATCCATTACCCTCCAAGGGCATTGGATTGATTGAATCAATCACCGCATCTCACGTTAATCTAACAATCTGCCAGAAAGTTATATTTAGTATAAGTAAAATCTTGGTAGGTTCATAAATTATTATCAAGACTTAAAAGAAAAATTGCAAATTTCTTAAATAATTTTAAATTATAATATAGAATATTATAGATACCTTTATATTTTATAGCAAAATATAGAAATAATCTTAAACTGTTAGAAATTCACAAGTTATTTTAAATATGAAATACAAGTAATTTCTCAGATGTAAAAATTAGAAATTCAGGCTAAAATTAGCAGTTTGTCCGAATCATGTTTTTATCTATACCTCAATTTACCTTTTTTTTTTTTTTTTCCAGTCCATAATTATTTTTGACACGATTCTAATACAGTAATATCAGGTTATCTTTTAATTCAGTAAACTTCGAACTGCACACGAATACCAGTACTGTATACACATACCATAATATAAAATGAATTTAGCAATAATAAATAAAAATAAAAAAAAAAGTTTTAGCCATTTTATCTGGCTCATTTTCTTTTCACTAGTGTATCTTTCGCGTGTTTGGGCCATGAGCCATACAACATAAACAGAAACAGTGGTATAATGACGATTTGAAAGGAGAGGAAAAATCCGTCAATGGATTCTCTTATAGTTTTCGTGCCCACTCAAACACTAAGTTGCATGGCTTGACAGCATGTTATTTATACCACAGGATAACACGCCATGAAAATTAAATTTACCTGTTACTAAATCACTTTCTCCTCATAAATATATAATGTTCTTTTCACTGTTGGTTCAATTTTTATTACTTTTCCAAAAGTTTCACCTTTCTCTACTAAGTCTAAGGTACATTCACTCTAGATCTTCATAGTTGAAATCTGATATTTTGCTGGACTTTTTTATCATAGAAAATCGGTTAATTAATCATAACTACAGATACTTTTCAGGTATTTCACGGGATTTGCTTCTTCGTTATTATCCTGTAATACTTTTCATTTCAAATTAGATGTATTTATTTTTATTTTAGTTGTAAAGAGTGATTCTATTTTAAACTTTCCCTCGCCAAAACATGAAGTGTCCATCACGCTAGACTGTGTACACTTACAAAAAAAAAAAGTCCAATTACAAAGTGTTCATTATCAAGAGTTCTGTCGTGGTGGTATCCTAAAATATAATGTCGCCTTGTTAATCTCGTCGAAAATGTCTACGAACACTTTTTTCAAACAATGGAAGCATTGCACCAGCGAGTTATAATTATTTTTAGACATTTTTCTTATCCAAAGTTAATATTTATTTAAAATTTTTATTTTACTGAATCCTCAATTTACAAAGAAATAAACAAACAAACACAGAGAACCTTTGAAGGACTTAGGCCTTCAAAGGTTCTCTGTGTTTGTTTATTATCGTTTACTTATTTTCCACAGCACCCAAACGCTTTTCCGCACAAAATATTGTTATTGACAAAACAACACTATAGTACATACAAGTGTTTTCTAGCAACTTTCATTTCTTTGTGTGTTTTAATATCCATTCATACGTAAGGAGCTTATGAATATTTCTCCTTTCACTTCTCCTTATCCTGCTGCTCACCTCACTATCTCCAAATGTTATCTTCAATGCAATTTACAAACGAACGTCACTATCAGAAATCAAAGTTCCTTCTAAAACCCACCACCATATTTGAATGGAAACACAAAACGCCTAGGTTATAAAAGCGTTCTCCTGTTCATACGGAGTTCATTGTTCCACGTGGCGTGGCGTCCGCATTTGCCCGAATGCTGATAATCAAGTGTCTCCAACACTTATCACGTCACTGTTTACCCAGCACGTAACAAATTGCCGGGAACAGTAGCTTGATAATAGGCTTACAAGAGAGGGCGGAGCCCGGAGCAGCCACGCTAAAGGCTGACTGTCCCGCAGTGACTAACGGACCAGTCCTAGAGATTACCCACTGTCGATAAGGAGTGTAATAAATATGGTGAGTAATCCGATGGGGATTTATATTGACACACCATGAATAAGGAGTATAAACAGCTTAGAGAGCGTATAATAATGGAAGCGCATCGATCGGGCACGCGAACGTCATTTGGCTGTGATCTCGTGAGTCTCTCCCCCCCCCCTACGTACGTACGTACACGGAGTTCTTTTCAGATCGAGCACAGCGTGAGTTTTTAGTGACGACGAAACACTCTTGTATCATATAGCTTTTTTTTCCCCCTTCTTCCTTTGGGCCGAAAAAAAAGTGTGCTTGCTATTTACGGCACGTATGCGGATCGCCTGATCTTGATAAGACCGGATCCTTCTCTTATCCGTGATTGCAATGCAGTTGCTCTGTTTTAGCGTTGTTTCTCAGAGTAATCTTGCATCAGCAGGTAGAGGGAGAGAGAGAGAGAGAGAGAGAGAGAGAGAGAGAGAGAGAGAGAGATTCAGTTTGCATAATGTATATTTTCGAAATAAAAACTCGTGATCTTCTGTCTATCCCATGAGGATAGCCATCTATGCATTACTGCATCCCTGCACACGACCCGCCGTGTCGGATCTGTTATCGTATATCGCTTTATGCTTCAGCGGTTATCGCATTACGTTGTGCCAAGGAAGAACACTTTGCTCGGAGTGTGGTCGAGATGGCCATGTTTGAAAAATGAACATCTATATATTAAATAGCGGATGAATGATAATTCTGTGTGCTTAGAAGCCAGAAGAGAGTAAGATTAGAGACGAAATGTGCCACCCCGTTTCACTTTATAATAACGGGCCCTAATAATTTAACTTAATGATAAAGCTATAAACGCTCACGTCTTTCGCTACGGTTTCACCAAGCGCAGCAAAATATTTAATAGAAATGACCATAAAGCAAAGAGGACAATGGTTGTAATCAATTGTTTCAAATTATTCATCATTAAGGATTATTTAATTCTCGGATGGTTTTGACCTTTGTGCAAGCCGAGGTTATTGTTTAACTGGTTAACAGAATGCCATTTGTAGCTATCGTGAAATTTAATAATCATTGTTAAACAAAACCACTAAGGAACCAATCATAGGAAATAGCATTGTGTACAGTGACATCACTTCTCATCATATTAATTGAACTTAGTTACTTTTTGGATTTATCATTGTCCTTCGTAACACACGTAATTTTATCACTGAAATGAAACAAAAATAAATGAGATGAAATGAAAATTAAAATTCAAGAGACTCTACAAATTTTACTTGATATCCTAAATATCAAATTGCATTCAAATTTCATCGAGCCAGAGTTCAGTTATTGCTATTATTTTGAGTTGTTTACAATAAATATCGGCAGTAAATACCGAATTTCTATAAAATCAATTTAGTTAAAGCCGAACAATAAACAGCATAGGACGCAAAAAAAAAAAAAAAAAAAAAAAAAAACGAATGGATACTACCCTTTTTGATATTCACTTGAAAAAAATCTTGCTATCTCTCCAGCTCGGTAGATGCGGCTATGTAACTAATTAACATTCCTTTGGTTGTTCAAAATATTCTCTACCAAATACTAAAAAGAAATTTCTTACCAGCCGTTTGGTAAACTTGCTCAACGCAGAGTCATCTCCATGGAATTTTAATCACTTGCTTCATTTTTATTTAGGTTGATTAATTAATACAGACTATTATTGCACATACTACCGCATTATTTTTCTCACATCGTAGGATTTTAAAAATTTTCAGCACAAATATAGTCAGATATTGTCATACGTAGCAATATATAAGCCGAATACAGCAATAGTTTTTATGGCATCACTTGCACTGATAGAAAACTAAAGAACAGATAATTAGATGGACAAGAGGTGAAAAAATGAAATCAAAATTATAGGGTCAAAAAGGCTGAATGTGATATAGATAAAATAAAAAGTGGAAGATATTTTATTTCATCCATATTTTATAGCTCAATATAGTGAAATTAAGAAATATTTCATGGCTGATTTTAGAATGATAAAATTCATATTGTTAATCACGTGCTTTTAATAGTGCAATTTGGTGAGTCATCATTATTTCATTTTGTATTTTGACATTGTTGCAAATGCTAAAGCAGTTGATAATTATATTCACAGTTAAAAATAATGACTCACTACATTGCATTATTAAAAGTAAGCGGTTAACAGCATGCAATATCATTCTAAAAATCGGTCATCAAATATTCATTTATTTAATTAAAAAATAAATAAATAAAATGCAAAACTTTATATTAAACTTTGTTCAGATTTAATAGCAAACTTTAGAAACTGAATCTATTAGAAATTAGGTCGTTCTGCTATTGTGCCCTAAAGAACATTGAAGCGGTGATCTGTAAAATTTAAACATGAGTGCATCGGAGTATATGCTTGAGTGGAAAACATGTTCAAGTAGTTGAACGAGAAATTAATGGATAAGAGCGAAGCTCTTGGAAGAATCAAAAAAAAAAAAAAAAAGAAAAAAAAAGTAAATAGTACACAGCGCTAATATTAAAGTTCGTTTAAATTATGGAATATCTCCCTCCATAAGAATGCGCATGCTTTAAGATTATTACTAATGCAATAAATTGATAATTTGTTACGTGTTAAACAGTTAAAAGATCTTAAGAAATTACGTTTGTTGTCACATGACAACAAATGTTAGAATTGGTCAGAGGGGGAAACGGTGACATTTTCTTTGGAAAAAGCGTTGTTTTACATTGCAACCTATCTACCTATCCTTTTCATATCCGGTGGCTCATAAAGACGAGACCCATCTTCTCTAGAAAATCTTGTTTTATGCAACCAGTTCTGCTATTCTCCAACTAGCCCAACCAACCAACCAACCAGCCATCCTTCTTTCTTTTCTCCGCCCCCCCCCATCATTCTTATGTCAAGTTAGTTCAGGCTTTTCCTTTTTTCGCTTTCGCGATCCATGTTAAAACTACCCCAGGAACCTGTTTTGTGTTCATTTTCAATACAAATCATCTCTGGCTTTTTATTTCGCTGGTGATATTTTATTTTATTTATTTATCTATTTTCCTCAATCCGTTTATATAATTCATCATTCGATAACACATTCCATAATAAATAACATTAGCCCAAATATTATTAATATTTTGTTCAAACATTTTTTATTTATTTTTGTTAACTATTTAATTTAGATTCCTTTATTAGTTTCCATATCTTTCTTCCATATAATAACATTAAGCTATTTACATCACAGTTGATACCATTTACTTTGTTTTTATATTTGGATGATTTCCATATACTGTATTATTATTATTCAATCTTATGTCGGTTCCACATTCACTATCAAAATCAGCTTCCAAGTATGTAAAATTCTTATCTTCTCCTGCTGCATCTTGGTCAATTTTAATTTTATTTTTTGTTCAATTTAAGAATTTTTATTTTTTTTTCCTATTTATTTTTTAAGACCAACTTTTTCAACTGTTTTTTATAATGCTTCTGATTTTGCTTATGTATATCAGTTTATTTTGATGTCAAAATTAGGTCATCTGCATAATCTTAATATTCCACTTGTGATATAATATTCCATTTTATTCTTCTCCTTACACCTGTAACTTTTCTACTTCACAATCCAATCAATTACTAAGTTAAAAAAGTTGTAGAGACAAGACTCAACTCTGTATCATACCACATGTTATCTCAATACCATTCTGATATAGTTCGTTGAGCAATAACCAAGTTTTTCATATTTCTTTCTTTCTTTCTATATATTTCTCTTTCAACAATCTTCTCCTCTTCAGCTAGCAGCGTAACATTTTTTTTTTAATCCCTAATAGCATTTAACTGTTTTCTTCAAGTTTCAGAGCATATATTCCTGTCACCTTTACCGATGCTGGAGTCTTCTAGCCTATGCCATTCTGTCCACAAAATTCTTTTTATCTTTCTCACACACTTTTTAATCTTTCCCCACACTTTCTGAAAATTCTCTGAGACAACATTTTAAAATAGTATTTAAATTTTATATTTTACTTCTCTAAGTTTCTAGTCTTCATTTATAAGCAATCTGTATTCTTTATTACTTTAGTACCAAATATTCTATTGTCACCTCATTATATACTATCCTGAAATTTTCTTATCTCTTTTCTATCACGCCTTCTGAGCTTTCTTCTTTCTCTATTTCTAGTTTCTCATTCTCCAATTAAAATCGATTTTTTAACCTAGAAAAGTGTTCATGGGGTGCTTAAGAGTCAAAGCTGTATAACTGAGAAGATACCTCCACATAGCCTTTAACGGAATGCGGAGAACCGACCAGGGCTTCTGACCTATTGGGTATCTGCCTGGATATTGAATGAACGAGGATGGGCTGGTAGTTTGGGATTTAGCCGAAAAATTGTATTCTGATTGGCTTAAACCAAATTACAAAATGATGGTACAACATGACAAAATTTTATGCCTGCTGGGGCGTCGCCCGGTTAAACAAGGCCCCGTTGTTTTCGCAAGGAACCAGGGCGAACAGCGAAAAGTCATCTACTGGAACAAATCTGAAAAAAACACCCCAACTCAACATCACCAGAGTTAAAGATCGGTACTATCAACATAAGAAGCCTGAATGGCAAGGAAATGGAGCGAGCTGCGGAATTGGATAAGTACCATATCGATATAATAGGGGTGACTGAAACAAAAAAGACAAAAACTGGTGAGATCTTTTTGAGCACTAAATACAAAATGTTATATTCAGGAAATGACAATCAAGGATAAGAAGGAATAGCGATAGTATTCAACACAAAATACGAGGCTAATCTTCTTGAACGGCAGGCAGTCTCAAGTAGAGTGATGTGGCCAAATATCAGAATGGGGAACTGGACAATGAGATCTATTTGTGCCTATGGTCCCACAGAAGGTTCTACTAAGGTAGAAGTGGAGGAATGTTTTGAGGATTTAGAGAAAGCATCTGACACAATGAAAAAGGAAAAGTTGATCCTTGTTGGGGATCTAAATAGCAGAATAGGAAATGATTGTCAGACATACAAAAATATATTACGAAAATTTGTAGAAAAGAGCAAAGCTAATAATAATGGCAAATATTTGTTGGATTTCTGCTCAGGACATGGACTGGTTATTACTAACACCATCTTCCAACATAAAAATGTGCACAAATTCACATGGAGAGAAGAGGCTAGGAATAAGAAAAGTCTCATTGACTATGTTGTTGTTGATAGTGATGTTTTCTCCCTGGTGCAGGACACTAGAGTGTACAGAGGGTTTGAAATTGGAAGTGATCACTATTTAGTCTTGAGCAGGATAAAATTGAATTTCAAAGAATAACATGTAAGAAAGTTTTAAAGCGAATAAAAGTTGAGCAGCTCTCAGATGTGAATTGTAGACTAAAGTACACAAAGATTATTGAAGAAAAAATGAAAGAGTTTTAGAACAGGAACCAAACTTTAGAGATTCAGTGGCAAGCCTTGAAGAAAACCTTGATTGATTAACCAGAGAGGCATGTGGTGAGGTTGTCTGCAAGGATAGAAAAATAAGAACTGCATGTGAACAGAGGAAGTTAAAGAGGCAGTGAAGGAATAGAAGAAAGCATATCAAAAGTTCCTGGCAAATAAGTCAGCTTGTGCTCTTAGAGAATATAGAGACAAATGCAAGAATGCTAAACACTGTGTAAAACTAGCTAAACAAAAGTCATGGCAGGACTTTGGCAAGAACATAGAAAATAAATATCAAGAAAGTGGCAAAATATTTTGGAGGTTGTTGAAGAAGCTTGGAAATGGAGGAAAGAGATTTGTAAAAGGAGTTAGAGATGATAAAGGTGACATGAAAACGAGAGAAAAAGATATCCTTGAAGTATGGAGTAGTGACATGAAAACGAGAGAAAAAGATATCCTTGAAGTATGGAGTAATTACTTCGAGAAATTGCTAAATGAAACAAGCAGTGATAGCACAGTGGTAAAAAACACTCAACAGGCATACAGTCAGGAATGCATATCCATACTTGAAGTAGAAAAAGCCATCAAAGGCTTAAAATGTGGAAAGACAGCAGGAGTAGATGATATTCGACCAGAAATGCTGAAGTATGATGGTATAAGAGTTTTACAGTGGCTGCACTGCATAGTTCAGAAGGCCTGGACAGAGGGACGAATTCCTGATGATTGGAGTAGAGATCTCATAGTACACATATATAAAAAAGGAAATAAAACTGAACGTGAGAATTACAGGGGTGTTTCCCTATTGAATATTCCTGGTAAGATATATGCAAGTATACTTAAGAAACGGTTGAGAAGAATTGTAGAAGAAAAGCTTGGTGAAGAACAAGCTGGATTCAGGCCAAATAGAGGCTGTCAGGATCAGATCTTCACTTTACGACAAAACGTGGAGAAATCATGGGAATATAACAAAGATCTGTATTTAAGTTTTGTCGATCTGGACAAGAGAGAAGCTATTCAATATGCTACAGTTATATGGTGTCAATGGGGCATTATATCAGGTAATACTTAGTCTTTATTTGAGTTGTAAGTCAGCAGTTAGAATTGAAGGAAGTACAGGAAGATGGTTTATTATCAAATCTGGTGTGAGACAAGGATGTACATGAAGGAAAGTGGTATTAAACATGATATCAAAATTGGAGGTGTTAATCTCAGCTCTTTGCTTTATGCGGACAATGTTATACTTATCAATAAACCCGCTACGAGTTTGCAGGATTCCTTGACTAAATTGAATAACTGTTGTAATGGATATGGTATGAAGGTCAGCAATAAAAAGACAAAGACAATGAAAATAGGCAGAATCGTTGAAAATATCAACTGCATTGTGAACGGAGAACCTGTGGAACAAGTAAAACATTTCACCTACTTAGGCACGATTTTTAGTGAAGATGGTAAATTAAATATGGAAATAGACAACAGAATAAATAAAGCTGGTATAGTAGGAAGTCAATTGAATAAATTCATATGGAATAAGAGAGAAATTAGTCGGAACACTAAATTAGTTGTATACAAGACAGTGTTCAAATCAGTTTTAAGTTATGGATCTGAGAGCTGGGTCAGAAATAAAACACTTGACCAAAGACTAGAGACCGCAGATATGAGAATCCTGAGAAATCTTACAGTCGTGAACAGATGACATCAATGGCAATATCATATTAAAAATGAGGATATTAGGAAAGAAAGAACTTGACATTGTCAGCATCCAGGAATGCGTTATCAGAACTAATCTCAGGTGGTATGGTCACTTAAACAGAATGGGCGAGGAAAGATTAGCAAAGCAAGTGTTCTCTGCCAGGTTAGCAGGAAAACGACCCAGAGGAAGACCAAGATATAGGTGGATTGATACGGTACAAAGTGCCTTAGACGATAGAAATATAAGATCTGATAATGTTGGAGTCTTGACAAGTAACAGACTGATCTGGAGGAAAATTGTTGATAGGAAGTTAATAATGATGTAAATTTTCCATGTAGTACTATCATATCCTGTACACCCCTTGAGGATACATGGCAGGAATTTGATGATGATGATGAAAGTGTTAGTTTATTTTCTTCATTTTTATCATGGTCAATCATATTTTATTCTTCCATTTTTTTTCTAAATTTCTTATTCTTACACAACTTAAGTTTAGCTATAGTTAAATAACGATCAGATCCTAGATGAACTGATCGCGTTGCTTTAGCATTCAAGAGTTAGCTTTTAATGTTATCCTTGAATGTGATCAATCTAGCTTTTGTATCATCTGGTGATATTCTGTTATTTTATGAGTATTTTATGTTTAAATTAAATCACTATTCTCATTTATTTGACCACATGGAGAAACTCCAACTCACAGGTAGAGAAACACTAACATTCCATATTGCAATTAATTTTTTTTTAATATTTTGCCGTAACGATTTATTGTCATAATTCCTTTCGAATAATTTTGTATGAAAATTTTCATAGTGGTTCCGCAGTTTCACAGAAGCTTAAGAAACAATGGGGGGTAGTGCAACCAACGACGAAGCTTTAACTAGATTACTCCATAATTTTAGACTTCTGTATACATAGCTGAAACCGATTTCTGATCAGTGCATTCATTATTATTATTATTATTATTATTCGGTCGAAAACATTTTTATAATTGGGCCTCACTTCCTAGAAAGGTTCTTGCCGTCTAAAGAATACATGTTGCTATACACGTGCTGCATAGATATTCACATAAAAATGTAAAGAATTGAAATCATGCAATTTTCAGAGCAAGATTTTTTCATGCTCCAGACAGGGCAGTACTTACACTTTTCCCGAGGCGCTAGAGTGCTCCGGTGGCCCTATCTCATTGTTTGGGAACATTAATTGGTCCTAATTTTTCGGGGACACCAGCTAGAGCCTCGTGTGCCTGTGCATAAGTACGGCCCTGGCTCCAGATTCTTTTATATATTACAGTCTAAGTCGTGAGACCTTTCCCACATTAAGTTTGGAAATCCTGAGTATTTTACACATGAAAACTGTTGAGTCCAAAAAAAGGATTTTCGCACAGAGTTGAAGAATCGCGTAATTCCGATCCTGCAACATCAAATAAGTATTTAAATATTACTTATTTTTCAATAAAATCTCGACACCACACAGAAAATTCATAGAACTCTGTAGAAAATCTCGTGTAAAGTCATTTTCTTTAATTAATTAAATTTATTATAATATTTTGATTTTATTTACCCCTTAAGATATAATTTTAACATATCTGCAGTTCTGTAATAATTTATTAAATGTTTAATAAAGCATTTTCACTCTCTTATCTATATCGTTACATTTGTAGCTCTTTCTAAACAAAATTCTTTTAGCCAAGTTTTTTTTTTTTTTTTTTTTTTTTTCTGTGGTATGGAATATGAAATATAAATGTAATGGCCTCGAAGATGCTATTTTTATCTCCTGGAGTACAGGTATTTTGAACACTCATAAACATATATACGGTTGAAATGCTTGGTTATAAACCATTTTTCTCGGAACATCTAGGTAATTTCTCTCCTCCTTGAGAATCTGTAATGCCCATAAATGTAAAATATTGCACCGTTCCTTCATAAATTCCATCATTTTTTTTTTTTTAAACTTGCAGCACTCCGATTCTTGCACAAACATAAATACACGTGAACATTTTTATTTTTATTGCCAACATGTTTTCTTATTCAAAATGTCAAATCACAAAACTTTCATTTCGTGCTTTTGTGCACTAAAGATAAATCTTCGTTAATTTCGGAATAAACGACTTCCATCATAATATGAAGACCAACGACAGTCTGTCATCTCTAACAGAGCAGAGCTGTGTTTATACATAAGAGTATTTTACACGCCTTTAAGAAAAAATTTCCTACAAATCCCTAGGTGAAAATAATTTGGTAGGTCACCAAGAACCTTTTCTGAAATATTACGTTCTCATTATGATGTACGAAGTAAACTCGTGCAACAGGAAGAGAAAACGAGTGTTTAAAATAAATCTCCATGTAACATCGACGCACTGCATTAACTTACAAGGATCAAAACACATTTCCGCACAAATCACGAATGCAGTAACCGACTGGAGTTTGCGCCTTACAGATACTTCCTGATCCACAAACGACATGCTTTTAGGATCTTATCATTCGCATTAGAGACAGCTTTAGCCAACTCCCAAAGGAGAATTCTCAACGGGGAGTCGTGATGTCACCTTTCATATCTGACGCACTACATGGAGTTTGGTTTGGCATTTTACCTCGGCGTTATAGCACGTGGATGACCCTAGCCTTTTCCTGTATGGTCAGGAGGGAGAAAAAATGGATTACCCTTAGATGCGACATGGGAAAGGAACAAAAGATGCGCTCAAGATATATACACTGGTGTTCCACAAGTAAAGGAACAAAAGTTTGGATTATTCTTCGAAGAATAAATAAATAAATTCAATTGAAATTTAATTTGCATACATGCGTTCAAATTCGTATTTATCTTGTATAAAGCTTCAACCGAAGAAGATTTATTTTTATAAGTGCAAAAAATTATTTTTTTAAATACATTCTAGCCATTGGCGCGTACCTTTCTAAAATAATTCATTTTTTTTTTAAATTATGACGTAATGAAACAGGAGAAAGTTGTATCTATGATTTCTTAGGTACCATGTCTGATAGAAAAAGATAAAATAGCACGCAGTTATTAACTCAAGATGACTGAAGAGGATCAAGGAGATGGTTGCAGAGTAACTTATATATTCAGACTGAATAGAAATGCATCACACCGATCACCAATTAGAATTCAATTTCAATCACTGTTCAGCGAATTTGAATTCTGAGCATTACTTGCTGTAAATCAGATTTAGGATTGATATTAATGTGTAATAGAATCGTGTGTGTGTGTGGGTGGGTGGGTGGTGCGTGAGTGTAGCAATTATATCTTTCGTATTCGTCTTTTCGAAAGTGAATTCTACGATAAGTGGAAGTACCGGTATTTTCTTTCTTTCCTCTTTTTTTTTTGTTTTTTCCTCGAGTCTCTAGAGATGCAGACTGCTGATTGTCTCCAATTAGTAAGAAGAAACTATTGAGAAAAACCAAGTTGACTTAGAATCGTGCATTATGTGAATGTATTAGTAGAGTACTGGAGCCGATCTGCAATCTACTGAAAAAATTAAAAAATAATAATAAAATAGTCGCTGAGTTAAATATTTTCTTTCTTCATTAGGTGAAACATCTGAAGAATGAAGTTTATTCTTAATAATGGTAATAGGGCGTTCAGTATCTTGAGGCTAAGGATTAAATTCGGTAATCCTGCTCGCTAGACCGCAGGGTAATTTTTTAAAAGCCAATCGGTTCTTCAATAAGCAAGGCAGTGGTTTTATACAGAGCAGCGAAAAATCATCTTACAGCCTTAAGTACGTATGTTTAATTTGCATTTCTACAATTATAATGCTAAGGTCTTCAAAGAAAAGCGAATACAGTATATCTTAAGAAAATAAATAAAAACTCGCTGAAAAACTAATTTGTCAGTAAGTTCACTTTTATTAAAAAAAAAAAAATTAACTTTGAAGATATTTTTTAAAATATTTTAAAAGTGAAAGAGGACAAATTCGCTTTACATTTTCCTGAAAATAAAAGTGAACTTTTATTTTCAGTAAAAAGTGAACTTTTTATTTCTTTTTGAAATTCATGAACAAGTGGATTTTATCACAGTCCTTGTGAACTGTGGCTCACAATCGGCTTTGCAGAAGGTAATTTCGGGATGTTATTACGAACAGATAATGGCAATGTGAAATAGAAAGGGCAATGAATAATAATTAAAAAAAAACTATATGGAAACTTAATAAAATAATATTTGTAGGTAAATATTATTTTATTTATTTTTTTTAAAGAAAAAAAAAATTTATTGTTGCTTATTTTGTTGTTAGAATTTCAAATTATATTATTTCGAAAAACTTAGAATATTTTTATCAGGAAATTTTTAACAGTTCACAATATACAACATTTTAAATTTTCATCCTTTGCCGCATGCAACCTGATAAAATATCTTCACCCGAACTGGATAAACCACAGAAACAGGAAATGCAGAGTCCAAAGAGAAAAATCATTACTGAATATTATCTTAAGCTGCGTAGCATTTAAAGTCGGCAGTCTTTCATTTGGTGACACTTTGACTTCAAAGGACTTCACATAGACGAGCGACTTAATCCCATACGTCGAGGAAGAGCCATTAAGGTGATCCGGTCGCGTTAATGGCTGTACGTTTTGAAAGATCAAGTAATGTGACCGAACTTCTCGCTCAGAAAGACAGAAGCGATTGGCTTGCCTGACAAAGGTGGGAAAACAGCTCCATCATTGACTATGTCAAGCGCTATTTGTGACTAACAGATAGTGTATGCATTAATGATAACAACAGTCATTTAATTTCATTGTTAAGTCCTTATGGAACGTTTAATCTCATATACATCGAAAATATAAAGCTTTTATAACAGTTCTTTGTTGAGCCAAGTTAGTTTGCTAATGGATACTGTTAGCCCTTTCTTAGAATATCCCTAAAATACTTCACCGATCTGATATCCATTTGGGTCTCTTTCCTTGTCAGCCGAGGTTAGGAAGAAATCCAAAATACGTTGGATATATTTCTGGAAAAAAATAAAAAATAAAATAAATAAATAATAATAATAATAATAATAATAATAATAATAATAATAATAATAATAATAATAATAATAATAATAATAATAATAATAATAATAATAACGACAACAACAACAATAATATAAGCAATGAAATTAATATTTAAATATTTAAAAAAGAAATATTTCTTTAATATATACAAAAATATATTAATTTGAAAAAGAAGTGTAAAAAATCCAGAATAAATGGCTGGAGGTTATATTTTACTCGTTGAACAGAACTTTGTTTGTACAGACATTTTCCATTTATTCTCTTGTATTTTTTCCCCCATAATTACTCTTTTTATGTCATTATTCATGATGACTGAAGGGAAATAACAGTAAATCAACAGAAATTTGCTGCAATTTTTTGTATATTCACTCACTCTAAAAAACTTAATGTACAGAAGGAAACAGAATGGTTGGTTTAAGCATAAATGAAGATTGAAAGTGCGCTACCGTTCATTTTAGTTAGATCATTGTGCGTTTAGCATAAATAACTCATTCTACTTGAAAATTAATGAGGGAAAAAAACTGCAATTCTCTTTGTCTTTTTTTTTTTTTTTTTTTTTTTTTTTGCTAGATGGGTTGAGCAAGAATGCTTTTCATATTCCCCGTTATCTGTAGAAGAAAATGTATGGATGGGTGTTATTGAGCTACAAGCGCTGGTCTGGGCGGGGTAACAGCAATAGCCGAGCCTCTGTTAAAACTTTATTTACTAAAGCTTTGCCACCCATTATCCTTACTGGATACACATTTTAGTGGCCTCGTACGACATGCATGAGCTACAGTGGGGATGGTATGTAAGTAAAGCCCTTTCTAAAAATTAGTCGATCCCGGACCACTCCCTACGAGTGGCCGAAAGATCGTCCAACTCAGCGTTGATTCCACTCAGTGACGCCCCCACCCACCCACCTTCGTGAAAGTGAAAAGCATGTGAAGGTGAAAAGCATCCACCCTGTCGGTGGATGCTTTTCACCTTCACAAAGACTCAAAATATTCTTTCAGGGCAACCCCCCCCCCCGAAATCTAAGCTCTCCCCTCGCTGGGAGCAAAATTCCGGAAGAAACCCAAGAGAGCGAAACTCGAAACTCTGCATCCCATTTTAGTCGCCCTCTTGCAACATGCATGAGCTTACAGTGGGGATTTTTAAGTAAAGCCCTTTCTAAAAATTAGGGGTTATTCTTATCCCGGCCATCCCGGCCACCACACGGGGTCTATTTGTCATAAGTTCTGCATTTAAGTTCATATATTTGTATGTTCTAAATATTTTATGGTGTCTTCAAAAATAAACAAATAAAATTAAAAAAATAAAAAGTATTTTCTTCACCTTTTTTTTTAAAAAAAAGCAAATAGTTTTCATTTAGATTACAGAAAGATAATTTTAAACGAAGTAAAATAAATTTTTCAGAAATAAAAAAAAAAAATCTTTCTTTAATGCTGCAGATAATAATAAAAAAATGTCCATCTTTATGTGCGAGGTTTCACGGGAAGCTGGCAATCATTCTTAGTAATTTATATCAATTTCTATGGTAACTGCATGTCATCGTTGATAGAGACGTGTATGTATGAAGCACTGTTCAATTCATTTATCTTCCCTAATAAATGGAGATCTTCGTAGTTTCCTAAAATTATAATTTGTCATGGTTTTCGAAAGTCATCTTAGAGAAAAGTATGATAGATTAATTAAAACAGATCAATAGATACCAAAATGACAAGCTGGCTAATAACATCATAAAAAGTTTAATACTGGGTTTATAGTGCTATAAATAAACATGGAGGAGATACATGATCAGTCGATATTTCTTTGTAGGATTTCACTTAAATTAATTTTAATGTAGGAGAATGACGTCATTCTGAAAACAGTGTCGTTGTTCATGATGCTGCTTTTATTGTCTGAATAAAATGTAAATTTGATATACAAAATCTAGCGATTTAACATCACTATTTTTTAAATTTAATTTCTAATCTGCAGCTTAAATTATTTTCATTTCTATTGTTTTATTTATTTATTTTTGCTGACTTGAGCAAAATAGTCACAAGGCTGCAATTACCTTTTAAATTGTTTACTGCAAATTAGATCATAACATTATCGCCATTGTCTTCAGAAGTTTTTACTTTTTTTTGTTGTTGTTGTTGTAATAACCTGGGTTGAATCTCGTTGTGCTAAATATCAAGACTGATATTAGGTGAAGAAAGTATAAGAAAGAATAGAATTTCTGAATAGCATAAAATTATAAAGATGGTTTGGAATTGCAGATGCGAAGCGTTGTGTTACTCGATCAACCATATGAACATGCATTAACGAGATATGAACTAAGAATTGCAGTATTAATAAAACGTCTTAGAAAGAGAAAGAAGCAGGCGGAAGGGGGTGCGACAAAAGAATGTTGGAACTGGATAAAGATGATGATGAATATAATAAACTAGAGATTGAAATTAAAATTAAATCATGCCGACGAACTGTCGGCGGATCCAAGCGTAAGTGACCACTTAGTAGTGCCACACCAGGGCAACTCGTTGCAAAGGTGGAGCAAGTTCCTCACTATTTTGTGGGAAAACGTCGTTAGGCAGAACAGCGCAAAACTGAATATGAGCTTCCCGCTCGATTTAAGATTATGTATTAGGAGGAATTTGACTGTTTCTAGAGTAACAGAGAGTTGGCTGGTTCGAGATTAATTGGGAGTAATGTATTTTATTTAATTTGCCAAGAAGGCAATCGTTTATTTAATTGCCAACTAAATGTTTAGCTTTCGTAATTTTATTTCAAAATCTCTAATTAATTCCATTTATCGTTTATTTTATTTTTATTTTTTCACCAATTCTATTAACGTTTCATTTTTAGCTATTGAACATTTGTATTTAAGTTCAAATAATTCAACTTCATTCTCAATACTTCTTTGATTTGAGAGCAGGGAATCCCATTACCCAATATGCTTTGTTACCCCTTATTGTTTTTATACAATTGCAACAGGCAAATAAGTTTCAGAAAATTTCTTGCTCAAATAAGTATTTTAGGAATTCCAAGACGTGAGGATATTTCCGTGCAGCATTTGTTCCAGAACTCTATTATATTATTCTAATATAATTTGTACTTTGTAATTAAATGCACGCCGCCTTGGTTGGCCGAGTGCTAGCGTATGCGCTCTCCAGCCAAGAGGCTGTGGGTTCGAATCCTGCCATGAACATACACGCATGTGATTGTCCCACTAACGCTGTGTGGAAAAGACATCTGCGACCCTACCACTTCTTCTAGCAGAGGAATTCACTCCCAAATTCCGACGAAGTATGGGAGTGACTATACGTTGTCCATTGACCTCACATGTGAATAACTAACACTCAGCTAAAACACGAAATGATTTAGCTTCCTTCCTATGTCGGTACGCAATAAAGCAAATTGTCGATTAGTGAAATACAATTAGGAAAACACCACGTATTCTTCAGCATCAGTTCCATGTTGCCATTATAAACTGCAGTTGAAGTGGATGGCAGCATTCTCCTCGAATGCAAACTTATTTGAAATCTTTTGAATAAAAGTATAGAACATGTCAACTCGCTATCATTTTACAAAATCGGGGAACACTTGAGAGTATTAGATTACTTAGATTACGTAACTTGATTGTAGTACGCGATATTTATTTCCTTTCGTATATGCACTGTTGAAATAAATATTTGGATAGATTAATTTAGAGTGGAAACGCCGATCTGGCTTGCCCATTGGTTGACGTACTCGCTCTCAAAACGACTGGCTGCAGGTTCGAACATACCCCTTGATATGGACCTTAGCGATAGTCTTGGGAAATAAATTTAATGGTCTCCTTTGAGATGACTGCTCCCTTTATTGGAATCCTGAAGTTTAAAATTTTTCCAAGTTCTCTATAGTAGGGTTCGTGTACTATATAAAAATCAATTAAAAAAAAAAAAGAAAAAAGAAAATAATTAAAAAAAAAAAATCTTTAGTCGCCCACAGTACTCGGACTATACATTAACCTATTGTGGATGGGAAACACATACACAAAAAGTTCACTTTATTTTCTATATTTGTATATTTCTTATATTTTGCTTTGTGTGAGTAAGCGCGTGTGTAACTCTACTAGATATTTACAGAAAATGGATTTTTATTTTTATTTTTTTAAGAATGGAATGCGTTTCCTCGCCTTGATCTAGTTATTTCTACGTTAATATAAGATAATTTTAATCAATATAGAATTTGCCTAAATGAAATCTATTTTGATTGAAATATGTTCCTAAATTTTTCATTCGCTCTGTCTTATATGAGATAAAAAAAAATTCTGTTTTCGATTTCCCATTTATTAGTTAAAGATGAAGTAGAAAGAAAAAACTTCAAGGCATATGCTCCTTGAAATCTCAGTACTTATAAATATAGTTCATCAGCCTCAAAAGTCTTTTTTTTTCTTTTTTTTTGTGAGCGAGCAGTTCTTGAATTTCTTCTAAGAAATCTTTTTAAAAAAATGTTGGCACAGGCACAAAAAGCTGCTGAAGCAGAATACTTGAATCGGTCAGATTTAGTCTTTTACATTCACAACAAACACACTTAGTTTCCAGCAACTGAAAAAATAGATAAATAAATAAATATTGACGTATATAGCTGAGGTATGTTTTGAAGAATAATTTAGTTCTCAGAAAACAAGTTGATCAACTCAAAAGAAGAAAAAAAGAAATAAATAACCTATGAGGCAATATAATCAATCTTAATATACTGTATAGCATTAGAGTTAGATGAAACTCTTATACCTGTCACTCTTTATTTGATATATAAAATATATTAGAAATTGCAACTGCGTATCAGAACTGAAGGCTGTCAACCGTGTTTGTTACAATGAGATACAAGTGACTTTGTAACTTTATTCAATGTCCATCGCTTCTGAGTTTTTCATTTCAGTTTTTAATGCATGTTCTGAGAAAGCCGCCAATTTGAGCACTTCAAGAGATGTTGGCAATTGGGATTTAGATGAAAGCCCACGTTTTCATATTAGACGATAGTGAACTCTTTGAACTTTCTACGAAGTCAACAAGTTTAGTATCAAAAATAGGTTTTCAAATTGCCCCCCGCTAAATTTAATAAATCAGATCAATGAATAAAAATATTATACGTCTCTAATGAAGTTAATGGTGACAAATATAAACAAATCCTATATGTGTATAGCATAATACCTCTTAAATCCCTTCAAAATTTTAATCAAATTTGGTTAAGCCGTATTAGTTTATTGAACATCGTGGTAAGAATGGAGGACTAGTTCATAGAATTTCAACTGTTTGCGTTAGGAGTTCATTGAAATATGCAAGAGGTGTAATAAGTATAAATTAGAAATATGCTTGAAATAAAAAAAAATAATAAGAAAAAGTGAAAGCAAATCTTAAGATAGCCTTAGTGGGTAAGAGAAACATTGTATTTCCTAGATCGTATTCTTTTCAAATAAAAACTTCTCAACAGTGTGTGTGTGTGTGTGTGTGTGTGTGTGTGTGTGTGTGTGTGTGTGTGTGTGTGTGTGTGTGTGTGTGTGTGTGTGTGTGTGTGTGTGTGTGTGTGTGTGTGTGTGTGTGTGTGTGTGTGTGGCATGCATCATCATGCCATGAAGATTTGATAAGCAATTTACCATTCACACACACACATGGATATTCATACAGACACATGTTTAATATATATTTCAAAATATGTATTTGCACTCGTACGAAAAAGCTCGTATGAGTTTTTCGTATGAGCAAAGTAATAATCACAATAGAAGGTTGTCGGAAATTATAAAAAGGGTATCTTACTATTTTTAATGTGATAGTTATTGAATATATTCTATACTGCTTGAATTTCTAGAGAAAAATTTAAACTTTCAATCTTTAATACAATAACGTCAGTCAAGTTGCCACTTTTAAATTACAGTCAACGTCCTTCTTAATTCTTGATTTACTTTTTCTTACACATGGGATGTATTTCTGAGTTATTTTTTAGATAAAGTAAATAAAATAGTCAAAGAAAAAATTGGTGTAAATGGTTGAATAATGTGACATATATATGGTCTGCGAAATTTATTTTCTTCTATCACCTTTGTCATAACGTCCTCCGTTTTGTTCTCTTTTTTTCCCTACAAGAACTGTGAGGGGGAGTTAAAACATCATAAACAATTATGTTCCAAATTTTGTCAAAACAATTGAAAGATGCGATCTCTATTGATTCTTGAGAGGTAGCTACTTACTCTGAATGTTTTTGTCTATTTTCAAAATACTTTAATTTTCATTCATTGGATTTACGTTTGATATTTGGTTATCGGTGTCCAGTTGAATACTTTTGTCTAATAAAAGCGTCAAACTGATAATATTCTATTTACAGAGTTACTGAAGATCAAATGTTCGCCCTAAAGAATTTGTATTGTGGAACCAATACAAAGTTATTTGCCTACAGTGCTTGGCTTAGGAGTCACAGCTATGACTCTTCATATAGATAAGTCTAGTCTACTTCTCTCATTTTCTATCTTTCCCCCTTTTTACTTTTAATGATCCCTTGTTTCTTTCTTTGTTCACCTGTGTCAGTGCTAAGACGTTAAAGACGAAAAAGTATGGGTACACTTTTTTTTTTTTTTTTTACAAAGATTGTCTACTATTCCACCATTCTTCTCCTTCAGTACGTTTCTTCTTCCCTTTTTCTTTTATACCGATTTTTACTTCTTTCCCCAGTCGTTCACAATAATAATAATAATAATTAACATTACTCCAGCAAAGAGGTCCTGTCTGTTGCACCAACAGAACACAGGCGAATAACTGTAAAATGGGAATTTCACGTTAAAAAGTTTTATTTTATTATTTTTTTAGAAATTATTCCTAAATAAAATAGTCTCGTGCTAGTATAATTAAAGATATATTAGAAAGAAAACACTTTTATAAAATCATTTAAATCCTAAACAATGACAAAGTTAGCGAGTGTTAGTTAGTAGTCCTCATTTTTGCGGGCAAATCAATTATAGACGATACTTTTTTTCATTGCGTAGATACCGCTTCCCTAAGGGCACTCTTCAAATCAAAGATTTAGCACTTGCAATTCGGTCTCTTAAGTCATTCCCCAAGAGTTAAGCTACTCTTACAAGTTATTGTATAAATCAGAGAAAATTCAACTAGAACAAGATTCAATTAGTTTGAAGTTTTAAATCATAATTTAAAAAACACTGAAATGTATTCCATTAAAATGAAAATATTAAATAAATAGTTCTAATTAAAAGCAGCGTTATCTTGGTATAGGGATATTTTTTTAAAGTCGCTACAGAAATTTGCTCAAAATTTTGATAGTCCAGATCACACTAATTATTCTTATTATACAACTGGTTATCAATTTACATAACTTAAGATTATAGTAGCGAACTCCAAAAAAAATTTTTTTTTTCCTTTTCCATTTTTGAAAACAAACAGAGGACGAAAGTATACATTTTATTTCTATCTACTCTTGAACAGGAAAAAAAACAGAAAACTAGTCTGTTCACGTAAGATTTATGCCAAACAAATTGAAAATTATCAGTTCAGTTTAATATCATTACTAATACATTTATTTTAATAATAAAGTTACAGAAAAGGACATTTGAATTAAAACGGACATTTAAATTAAAACCAAATATTTTTTCTCTATTTTTCTTCTGATCGTTAACTAGAATTTTTGATATAAAAAAGAACAAAGTTTGTCAACAAAAGGTTTGTGTTTCGTCGTTAATTAATGGATTACAACTAAGATTTAAGCTACTTTATCAGTTAATGTGTCCTTTTTTTTTTTTTTTCAAATATATCTACTCAGCAACGTGAAGTTCTGTGCGAAGTCTTAATACAACTTTGCTTTCTGGCCATTGCGGCAACGATCTGTCTATAGCCTACCTTCCATTGTGTACATGCCTTAAAGGCATATAGCACGATCTCTTGGATTCATCTTACGATAGTTCGTTTACTTTTTAACTTTTTGTTTCTTCCTTCTCATCTCGATGACATCTAGATCCAATAACCAGTAGCAGTGATTTGTAGTAAATTTCATTACTGTCAATAGGAAAGGATAGCATATCCAAGTTTGTTTTTTTTTTTTTTTTGGACAGTAGGATTAAGATGCTGGTCAAGGGTACACACGAACTGCGGTTATTAGTGATAACAAAATTAGATTTTTAATGATAAATACTTTTCGAATAACGTGTCCGAATTTTTCAATAGATTTTCCTGTTTACAAATATTCATTTCATTTTGATATGCATTGGAAAATAAATAATTAAAGTTAAATTTATATTTCCTTAAGAGACTATCTAAGTAGCTTTTAGGGAAACTCTCATTTCTTCAAATATATTTCTGCAGAGTATTTCTTCAAGCAAAACATATGCATGATTTATAATGTTAACGATATTATCTGCTAATCTAACAACCTGCTTCAACATATAATTCAATTTTACATCCAACGTTGTGATGGACTCCTAGTATATATTCTAATATCAGACAAGTTCCTGAGAATATCTAGAATGCATTTTTCGTGCTCCACCTCTCATTATAAGTGAAATCGATTTTCTAAAGGAATGTTGAAAATAAAAATATTTTTCATGTTTTTGATGGTCTCTAGAGAATTAGATTGCAGTTAAGGTTATGAGGTTGTATATCTACGTATCGATAAATTTTGACGTTATTATATATCATGAGATACTGTCTTGGACAGTAAATGCATCAGAATGAGTCAGTTGGGCATAGATCATTATTTATGCAATGGGCAAAAAGTGCAGTTCACTATGAAATAAATAAAATAAGAGTATTTTTCTGTTACAAAATTCGCGAAATACTTTACATTTTGGATTATAGTAAACTTTTTCTGTGTATAATGGATTATATGTATTTATTGATAATATTGAGTTATTATTTTATGAAATTACTTATGGAGTATTTCATTTTAATACTCCAAAATAAAATGATGCCAGAGGAAAAAAAAATTCAAAATGCAAAATCGTCCAAAGGAACTTAGTAGATTGTTTTGCAAATAGCATATGACATCAAGATGAAGGCAATTTTTCAGTTAAGACAATAATATTTGGCAATAATCATGTGCAACGAATGTGACAGCATCGAAACAAAACCTGACGACTATTTTAAACTCAAATTATTTATGCAAAATAATTTTAAATAGAGGCATATTACGTAAGAACAATTGTAATGATTTGTACTGGTCACTAAATGAATAAAAAAATATTTAAAAGAGATTGTATAAAGAATCAGAATCTATCTGAATCGTGACTGAATGCGAATAACATATAAAAATATAAAATAAAAATACCTTTGATATTTTATATATTTGCCTATAACTAAATTTTCAGTTACTGAGGACGACAAGATTGAAATACACTAGTCAGATTGTAAAAGCAGTGATGAATATATTAATTACAATTTTTTTTTTTAAGTGCTGTAAGACTACTACTACTATTACTACTACTAATAATAATTTATTTATCATAAAGCAAAGAAAACGCAGTAAATGACTCTAAAATAATTGCAGTTGATCCTCGAATTTGTCACCGCCAGCAAAATAAACAAATACACACTTTTCATTATTTTTGTACATTATATTTAGATATGATATGATTTTCTGTTGGTTTGAAGAAACTTTTCTTGATTTCGTTAAGGTTCTATACAACGGTCTGTTTACGACGGAATACAAGTTAAAATTAATGTCCAATTCCTTTATTAGAACAAAAGAGGTCCTCTTAATATAACTCACATCCTCATTAATAAAAAAAAAAACTATCTTGCAAAATTAATAAGATCCTTTTAGTCGTGTTTGAATTTTTGATAACCAAATCAAAACCGTATTCAGAAAATCACCTTTCTTGGAATGAAGCTACTTAACAAGTTTAAGGTGTGTATAATTCTTTATTCATTATATTACTGGTAGTACAGTTCAATGTCCTTGTAGGCTTCAGTGCAAAAAAAATGCAAAGGAATTTTCTAGTATGTTAAAAGATTACTTGGGGAGAGAGAGAAATACAGCATAAAAGTGATCATACTTTACTGTTCATTTGTGAAGTATCATTTTTGTAGAGAGTATTTAAATGAATGTGCGTTCACGAGTTATGCTTTGTTAGCAACATTAAATACTTTTACTTTGCTTGAGAACTGATAATAACATAAAGGTATGGCTGTTCTCATTGTTCGAAGTTTATTGAGCGCAGAAGGATTTACAAATGTTATCTGAATAAAAAACGAATTCCTGTTTTGAATTTTTTACCAGCTGTAAATGAAGAATTTTGCAAAGATTCACGTACTACGAATAGTAGTGCTTTAGTGTAAGCAAACTATCATCTTCTTGGGGAAACCTATCATATTTAAAAGCAATGCAACAGAGAATCAATCGTACAGCAATAACTTCAGATATATTAAGGTTGAAACTCTATGTGCGCATATCAGGGATATCTTTTGGCTACGATATCACAGTGTCTTCTTTAAGACATCTTGATTACGCCTTTTATTATTAAAGTTATCGATATCGTATTTTTAATTATTATTTTCATTTTTTTCTCTTCGACATGTATCCAGGTTATTTGTTTGTCGTTTAGTAGTTTATATAAATTCTAATAATATCACACGTGGAGACTTGTTCTAACACTCCGAGCATTTAGGATACATTTCTGAGTGAGTAGTTAATGTTTATTGCTTTATAAATATGGTTTTATGATTTTCAAAGGTATATGAGCTCTACGCTGTTGAAATGGCCACCAACTTTCTTCCAATTTCCTTCAAAACTGAAAGAACACAACCTTGTGCTGATCAACATCCATTCACTGTTCATCTTCAAACTTATCGAACCAATTTCTCATCCTTCTCTTCCGTTTAACTACCTCTGTTGTCTCGGACAACTGCCATCACTCTGGCTTCCCCAAAGACTTCAATCTTCAACTGTTCCAAGAAACACATCAACAGTTGACTTCTTTCTTTTTACCTTCTTGTCCACATACGGCATTCATTTGTTATAGTCTTTGCTACCCGCTGCTGCCTTGGGCAAGTAAATTCCTGCAACTATCCCAAAATGTTTTTTCCCTGGTAAAATAATGATTATATTATCACGAAGCATTAATTTCAGAAAAATAAAAACGGATTCCCACTTCATACTCGAAGGTTAAGAGTTGAGAAATTAGCAGTTGTATAATTAAAAGAAGATAATATATGTAAAACTATTACTATATGTGTAAAGATTATTATATCATATCATTTATTTTTAAAGACTGATATAGTTAACGATAGTCTGCGGCATGTCAAAACAATTAGAATGTGCATATCACTTAAAGTCCAAACTAAATTAACTGCATGTTTTCCCGAAATTTTTCTACGGATGCTACTTGAAAAACTGAGCTCAATTCTTCTCTCCCATAAGAATTCAATAGAGAAAACTGCGCCGCCATCCTAAACTATCATTTTAAACTTCGAATCTCATTTATTTTAAGCAAGTTTCTGAAAGGAATTAGTATCCCTATATCCTTTGAAGACCTCCGTAGCTCAGTCAATTTAGACGAAGCCCTTTGGTAGGAAAGACCTCTGTTCGATTTCCATCAGTGACGTGAGAAACGTTTATCTGGTCTCTTTCGATTAAGGTGAGTTATCCGGTCTTACACGGAGGTGGGTATTTTTTTTTACCTGGAAACTCGGGTTTTTCGTCCCCCAGAAAAGGTAAACCGGCCCCGTGAACACATGCATCCACAGACATAGGACACACCAGGAGGCATAGGGCTAACCACCTTATCCTCGAAACGGTTGCGGTTGCAAGAATAAGAAACCTCGACACCGTAAAAATCTAGAAGAGGAGGATTAAGAAAGAAAGAAAGAAATATCCATTCAAATTAAAATCACCAGCGCAGGTTGCTCTGAACTGTAACACTACATATATCATTATTAGAAAGTTTAAGAAAACGGGAGACTTGAAAACCTGTGGAAGAAGAGGTCATAGCTTCTTCCTGGCGCATTCTTTTATCAGAATCTTTCTCACCGGATCTGCGCGATCACGCACGCACGCACACACACACACACACACACACACACACACACACATAGTTCTCTTGTAGGGGGGGGTGATAAGGATTTTCCTGTTAGAAACTTTTGTTTTTCTTAATATTTTTTTTTTAATCCTGAAAAACAGGCAAACCATTCAGAGGAGCACACGCAATAATTAAAAACCGTCGTTACAATTGAACTGTTTCCTTTCCGTCAGAACAATCATTCTATGATCCAGCATAATCTGTGTCATAAATCACTCGAATCACTTCTCCAACTTCATTCTCAGACGATACAAATTTAGATTGCTTTGGAATTATGACTGAATCATAAGATTATGAGACCAGTGCGTTATATCCTTTACTTGGACTGATTATATTCTTGGTAAAGACATCTTATTCATCTCTCCTTACTTAAAATGAGGAAATTGTTCCTATAACAGGTATGACATAAATTCGATGATGTAGATGCCGACTCTCATGACAGGCCTTTGCACACAGCATCGATGGGTCCAGTGTAGAATCAGTAGAATCAATGTTGTTTAACGCGATCTCTCTATATAGGTAATCATGGGAATGGGAACCAAAGCGGAGACGGTGTCTTTTTTCCCGTGAGATAGTTCTCCGTAGCCTGTATTAAACAAATAGCTACACAGAACAAAGAAGAACATTCAGAAACTTTGCAACTTCATTGCATGCATCTTTTTTTCCCCCCATGATAACTCACCTTATTTCATTCAGAAAATATTGAACTACAACCTTCGTATTGTTTACTACGGCAATACTTCATCAATTCCACATATCTAGGTCTCTCTCTTTCTTGACCCAAATGTAACAGTAATGATGATTATTCCTAAATTACGGAATCCTCACACAATTTATCTTTTTTTTTTCTACCTCCCTCACCACTAAGTATTTATGAATGTCTGCGGAGAATGAAAATACAGGGGGTTATCATAATAATGGAAACCCCTACAAACTTTTGTAGAATTTTTTATTAATAAGCTGTAAGCCCGCCTTGGAATGGATTGATACCAAGTCATGCATAAGATAATGGTAATGTTACATAAGATAATGGAATTTTGGACCACTCTTCCTGCCAAATATGTCCCAACTGTACCAGTGATGTTGCAGGCGGAAAGTGTGATTGAACCTTGGAGAAACGATTGGAGACAACACCTTGTCCATTTCAATACATTGCCATAATCTTTATACTGTGGCTCGTGCTATACCTACTTTCTGCCGTTTTGGTTACGGCAGCTCCTGCAAGCCCACTCCAATGATTACACTTTTTTGGAGGTCACCGAGGTCTGACGTTTTGCATACTAACTGCACAACAATCACAGAGAGAAGGTCATCCGCGATGTGAGGTATATAATACGGTGCAGTATGATATCGGCTGTCACATAGCAGTGCCATAGTCGATGTTGGAATAGCTGTTGTGCAGTTAGTATGAAAAATGTCAGACCTCAATGATCTCTAAAAAAGTATGATCATTGGAGTGCGACTTGCAGGAGCTGTCGCAAACAAAACTACAGGAATCGTAGTTGTGTCATGAGCCACAGTATAAATATTATGACGAGGTATTGAAACGGACAAGGCGTTGTGTCCAATTGGTTCTCCAAGGTTCGATCACACTTTCCGCCTGCCATATCACTGGCACAATTGGGACATATTTTGCAGGAAGAATGGTTCCAAATTCCATTATCTTATGTGCATGACTTTTGTCTGTCTATTCCACATTCATGGTGTTCTATCAGTTCGAGGTGGGCCTACAGCATATTAATAGAAAATTCTCCAAAAAAGTGTAGGCGTTTCCAGATATGAAATCCTAAAGTTTTTATCCTTGTAGAAAATAGAAATCTTGTTACCGGTAAAAGGATAAAATAGTTCCTGTTTATTCATTTATGGAAGAAATTACATGTGTTGGTAACCGAGGAAATTAATATTCCAACTGCGTACAGAAATGTACACTGATCGAAATTCTGTAGCTTAACTACTTGTCAATAATAAAGAAAAATCCCTTGATACTGAAAAAAACAAACAAACAAACTCTGAAAAACTCAGCAAAATCATTTGTACTCTTCCAATTGCAAGATAAAAAATAAATGAGTACTTCATGTGTCTATAAAAGAGTAACTAGCAAACAGCAATTCAGTTGCATTGGTAGGATTCAGTTGAAAAAGAATACGATCGTATATCATCATGTCACAGAGGATGATGTCCCAACGCAGGAAGGAAAATCCTACCAAATTCTGTTAAGAACAACAGCAAAAATAGAAATAAGACAAGCAAAAAAATTCATGTGCGTGTGTGTGTGTGTGTGATAGTACTCAAACGACTGGAGTTTTGTTTAAGTTATACTAATAACATTTTTAAAACCAAGTTAATCTATGTTTAAGTTAAGGGATATTGCATCCCATATCGTTTCTTAGCCGAATAAGAAACTCAAAGAGTTTCATGCCGAATATAGTAGAAACTATATAAAGTTCGGCGATTCCAAGCGTAAGCAAATACCTGGATACTGCAGCAACTGACCCTAAAGGTAGTGCAAGCTGAGGCAACTCATGTCTAAGGTGGAGCAAGCTCCGATCACTATTCCTAGTATTTACCCATAATGTGAACTTATCTCCTAGGAGCTGTATTTCTGTTCGACATTATGAGAGAAGGTCACTACCCAGACCGGTTTCAACCTTTATTGAGGTCTCATCAGTGAGTAGGTAGACCTAGTTAATATGAAGTTTGTAGAGAAAAGAACTTACTACCCTTCTATGAGTATTGCCGAGAGGTGTCCTAATAAATTATTAGATATATGAAGAGCCAAAGGCTTCAATTCGGCGACATATGACTTGTTTAAGTTATAGAATAGTGATCGGATCTTGCTCCACCTTAGACATGAGTTGCCTCAGCTTGCACTACCTTTAGGGTCAGTTGCTGCACTATCCAGGTATTTGCTTACGCTTGGAATCGCCGAACTTTATATAATTTCTACTATATTTGGCATGAAACTCTTAGTTTCTTATTCGGATAAGAAACGATATGGGATGTAATATCCCTTAACTTAAACAAGTCATATGTCGCCGAATTAAAGCCTTTGGCTCTTCATATATCTAATAAAATAATCTATTATTTTTTTAGTTATTCAATATTGTCAGAAACTGCATAAAATCTTGATCGTTTTTTTTTTCTTTACCACTGTGGCATCAAAAACTTGGCCTAATGCCACACATTTTGTTTGAGTGACTATAATATAGTTGATTAGCTCTATTCACATACATATACATGAATATTAAGACTAAGTTCCTTCGAGATGTCTTCATTTTAATATGATTCTATCATTGATGCCATATGAAGAAACAAATAATTCCGTCATCGATTCCACTAAATTTCCTCAGATTTCTCGTATCTGTGGTCCCCAGTTTGATCAATTGTTTAATTTCTAATCCAGGTATAAGATTCATAAGCGAAAACTGGTTTTCACAATGTCTTGTATACAGCTAGTTTAGTATTTTTGGACAAATTCTCTCATGTTGGATATATATTTACTCAGTTGTCTCTCTACCATACGAGATTTTCTGATTGTACTGTCTGTTTCCGCATTTTTGCTTTTTTCGCTAAAAATACTCTGTCTCATCATCATCATGATCATCATCATCATGCTTATCAAGAATTTAGGCCTAAAGTGGCCTGTTGCGGCATTGGAAGTCATCGCTGAATCTCTTTGGAGGACTTCCTGGTTTTCTTTTGCCTAATGGTTTGTAGTTTAAAGCTTGTTTTGGTAATTTTTCTATTTTCGTTCTTTTAATTTATGTTTTACAATTATGGTTATATTTTTAATTCTTTCTATTACTGATTCCTGGTTTAATTATTTCATAATTTCTTTCATAATAGAGGTATAAGTATTCTAAATTCGTGTTACAAAATATATAGAAGAATTTTAAATTACAAACTAATAAAATATTCTGAAAGCTTTATTTCAGAAGTACAAAATGGATTTAGAAAAGGAAGATCATGTATAGTCCCGGCGTTCTGCCTAAAATTAATAACAGAGAAAAGAATAGAATACAATTTAGAGACACATATTACATTTATTGAATTTGAAAAAGCTTGGATAAAATTAATACAAGTATTTTAATTAACATATTAAAAAAGACGTGTGGTTAGCCTAGTGGCTATGCACTTCACAACCATATGCCTGGGGAAGGAGTGTCCTAGGTTCGATTCCCGTCGGTGACGTGAGGAGCTGAAGGATCTTCCTCAGTCTTGGGCGTGGACAGCAGGGTTTTTCCTCCAGTTTATTCTGGGGTTTTTCATCCCGCAAAGCAGGCATACTGGCCTTGAGAACTTAACACTACAGGCCATAGGATACACCGGGGCATAGGGTTGACCACCTTATCCTGTAAACGGAGTGAGGTCCGATGATCAATGGACCCTCGACACCGCAAGGTAAAAAAGAGGGTATAAAGAAGATGAGATGAGAAAAAGACAAATGCCAAATAATATTCTAAAAGCTATCATAAGTATATATGAAAATAATCAAATACAAATAAAATTAAATTATGAACTATCATATCTGAGAGAGAGAGAGATAAAAACCAAAGAGTAACAAGGATGTTCCATTTCAGCAACTCTTTTTAATATTTATCTAAATGAAATAATAATAAAATGGAATAAAATTTTCCATCAAGATATTATACTTTCTCCTGATATTAACTTAAACACTTTCCTTTTTGCCGATGATCAAATAATAATTACAAATCCTGAAGGTAACGTACAGAAAGGTATTTTAAATTTAAATGAGATACCTAAAGATTATAATAATCAACAGAAATATTAAAACGATGGCCTTTAAAGGACATGATCCAATAAGAACTAAAATAGTAATAGATAACAAATTTTAGAACGAGTGAATTCATTAAACTACCTAGGATGTGTGATTACATATGAAAATGAAAAAGATATAAACCTAAATATTGCAAAATATTTAAAAATAAGAGGTGTAATTAACTCTATATTTAAACCGAAACTAGTTCAATAAAATACATTAGCCCTACCAGTCCTATTGTATGGAAATGAAATGTGGACAAAAAAAAAAAACTAAGATTAATAACAGCTGAAATGAAGGATATAAGAAAAATTGCAAAATATAGTCTATTTGATAAAAAAGAAATGAAAATACTCTGTATGAATACCTGAAATGTTTTACGTGTTCTGTGCTTTCTCCATTGAGAATGCGTTCAGATTTCTGATTATTTTCGTGTATATTTTTATTTTTATTTTATTTTTTTAAATAAGTTGGCTATTCTATTTAGTTGAAGCGTACTGAAAATGTATTTAAAAGAATAACATAATTTGCATAAAGTAAGGAGGAAGTTAATATGTTCAGTTTTGATATTAGGTATCATACAGCTTTCCTTCATGATAATATCAACGTAGATGGTAAATATCAGTGAAGATATCGTGTTTTTCACGTGAAATTACATAAAACAATCTTCCGTACCTCCTTCATTTCTGACTGCTGACCTACAGGTTAAGTATTCATGGCATCGTGTCATATGACTATTCGAGATACTTCTTATATTCCCATAATTTACTGACTATTTGTTTTCAAATCTAAATCTGATCCAAACAACCCTAGTTGGTCTGGATACAGTTTATTCTTCCGAAGTCTGTTGGTAAATTTCACTGTAATTCTCGCATTGGTCCTATAAGAATTACACCGCCAATCACCCATAATGCACTTTATAACCGAGTCTTCTGAATTATGCAAGTCACTTTTGTAACAATTTACACGCTATTGCGGGCCTTTCTGATTGAACGTCATCTTCTCTATCTATTTTTCCCCATTTCAGATTTTTGAGTCTCCAATGATGAAATTTACTTATGACTGCATTCGTTAACTTTTCTATAAATTCCTTAATATACAAACCTGTGTCAATTGTTTTAGAATGAACTAATTATATTCTCTTTTAATATTTATCAGCAAAATAATATTTATTTTTTCCATCTCAAATTATAACTCTGTAGAGCAAGACGCAGCTTGGCTTATTCTGATGAATTTAAAAGCAGATCTAAGTGATTATAATAAATTATTGAGGATGTTTTTTTTTCGTGACTGAAGGTATTTGATCTCTCACGATTTTGCTAGTTTAAAGAAACTGCAATATGGAAAAGAAAACGTCCTTAAGCTTTAGTTGCACGATAAGCTGTTATTCCTCGACAAGGGATTATTTAATCCCCTTGACCCAGCTTTATGATCTTGATGATTAATTATATTAAATTTCTGAAGCAAATCTTCTTAATCCCTTCGAGTTCCATTTCGGGTAAATTCCTCATCTACGTCAAGTGCATGCGTGCGCCTTTTCCCATCAAAGCTTTGTTTGCATTTTTTTTTCTTTTAAATGGAAGTAAAAAAAAAGCCCTTCAGACTTATGTATACATAAGTCTGAAGGTTTTTCTTCCTTTTTTTTATGAATTTAAAACCTGCGCTTGAGTCGTAGTTCTTTGTCTGTTTGTCGTGTGTGTGTGTGGGGGGGGGGGGTTCCCTTCCGTCACCTTCGACCGGTTGATGTTGTGCCCTCCAATGAGGGACTTCTAAGTATATATTTTTTACTATACACGTCTGTGTTCACAGGGCCGGTTTGCCTATTCTGAGGGACGAAAAATACTGAGTTTCCAGGAGAAAAAACCTCTACCTCCGTATGAGACCGACTAACTCACCTTTAGTCGAAAGAGACCAGATAAAGATTCCTCACGTCATAGACGGGAATCGAACTCAGGTCTTTCCGGCCAAAGGGCTTCGTTTATGGCGACTGAGCTACGGAGGCTCTGTCTTAGTTCTTTCACACATACAAGAGATGGATGTTATTTATTGATATATTTACTAATTTATTAACTGTTATTTAGTTTATTTCTTTTAACAACAATTATCACTGCTCTGAGTCTGCAGGAAACTATTCGATTATCACATTGGTTTTATCGCTTAACTAATTTTAGAAAACCTATCCCACTTTAAATCACAATAACCAATCTGAACATGAATTCGTCTGATCATGATTCCCCCCTCCCCTCTACATCAAAATATTTGGAACTACTGGCCACGTACAACTTTCTAAATGCCATGACAAATGCCTGTCGAGAGGAAATAATACCGCCTGATTAAAAAAAAAAGCCTCACTTAGAACTTCTTTGGCTACGGCATTGCCATCCATTACCCTCCCTGGATACCCATTTTAGTCGTCTCGTACGACCACGCATGAGCTAGATTGGTGCTATTCTTATCCCAGCAACTACACGGGATCCTTATAAGGACTGGCTTAAAGGGGCGAAGCAAGAATGCTTTTCATATTCCCCGTTATCTGTTGCGGACAGTGTAGGGATAAGGTTATTGAGCTATTATTAAAGCTCTGATCATGGCAGGAGGGTAACCGCAATAGCCTAGCCTCAGTTAGAGCTTCATTAGCTACAGCATTGCTATCCATTACCCTCCAAGGGTATTGGATTGAATGAATCAATCACCGTATGTGTAAGTAAAGGTGATATCTCAAAAATATCGGACGATCTCTAGGCCACTCATTCGTGGGCGAAAGACCGTCCAAATCTCAGCGTTGGTTCTACTCAGTGAAACTCGACTACCGAGTAGAACCGCTCATATTCCGAGGAAAATAATTCACCGGCAAGTACCCCTCAGCGGGCCGTGCCGGAGAACACTTACCCCGGAGACTCAAAGTGCTTCCTTAGGGCAAAACCTAAGAGAGCGAACTCATTTACCCAGGATAACAGCAACTGCCGAACCTCAGTTAAACTTCATTGGTTCAGCATTGCCATCCGTTACCCTATATGGGCGATTGATTCTCTCCCCGCCCCCCACACGGGATCTTGATTTCTGGCATTTGATAAATATATCTTATGTAAGAAAAATTTCGGTGTTTAAACGATTTTCTTTCTAACAGCAAATGTAATTTTCTTCTAATAAAATCTAGATTATTTAAACAAGTTATCACTGATTCATTGTATTCTATTTTTTTTTAATCAGCAAAAATTGTTAATATCTATTAGGAGACAGTTAATATAAAATTAATCTATTTGGATGTGAATAAAATAGGGATAGCTGTGTATATTCAACATATGTCTAGTGGTCAGTGTATCCACTCTCCAACACCATGCGTTCGAATCCCAAAGTGAGCTTGGATGTTTATGAATATCTATAGGCGGGAGAAAATAAAAATAAAACAAAAAATAATTTTAACTCGTTTCACTGTTTTAATGTTCTACAGGTTGATATTTTTTCGTGGGTGAGAGTCATATAAAAATGCTTATTATATTATTTTTTTAAATGTATTTTTATGCGTACACATATATGGAAAGTTTATTGGTCTTCCTTGTTAATGTATTGGTGCTATGAGTTAGCTAAAATTAGCAAGTAAATAAGTATAGTGCCTATATGTGGTTAGTGTATTTGAATGAATAGCACTGTTGTATTCAGTTATTTTCTGTACACAAGAAAGTCCTTACACATCTTATAGAGAGATTTATTACTTCATTGAAAGTCTATTCTGACTATTTCGAAACTTGAATATTCCAAACACCCTAGTACAAAAACACACTAGAATCAGACTATACAATGTCTTGTCAAAACGAAATCTACTATACGGAAGCGAAACATGGACCATAAAAAGGAAAGATGAAAAACGAATTCAAACAGCAGAAATGAAGTTCCGCAGAAAAACAGCTGGATATACTAATTGGGACCATAAAACAAAGGAAGAAATTTTACAATCTCTGAAATTAAACCAATAATTACTACATAAGATAGTATAATCAAAAAATGCTAGAACATTTAAATCGAATGGACAACAGCAGACTACCAAAAGTATTATACAGATACAAAATAAATAGAATAAGAAGAATCGGAAAACCAAGAAAGAGATGGCATGAGACCGAAACAGGCCACTTGGCCTAAATTTCATGTTAGGAAGAAGAAGAAGAAGATTCCAAACATTTAAAATTGCAGAACTAGTTTCAGAAATCGTGTGCCCTATGTTGGGAAACATTTCTATCTTCTTTTTTAAGTAATTGTTGTTTATTATGTAAATGTACTTAATTAAAAAATGTAATTGTTTTAAGCTTAAATAGTGAGAATAGAATGAATTCCCTAATAATTTGGAAAGCTTCATTTTATAAATTGTTATCGTTACACTTTGAATTAAAAAAAAAAAAAAATAGAAAATAAGAAGCTAGAGAAACACCTGGAAATGATCCTTCTCAGCAACTATTAGGAAGGTAGCGCAATAACAGTTCATTGCGTTATACATTCGTTGTTGAATTGTTTACAGTTTCAGTTGCATCATTTAACAATAACAAAGATTTCAACAGCTATCGCTGTCACGGACCTGTTGTACGAAAAAAAAAAAAAAAAACCAACACGATTGCCATCATTCAACAACATCGTTTCTCTTCAGGAAAAGAAAAGAAAAGAAAAAAAAAACCCGAAAGAGAGCGAAAGTAATGTGAAAAGGAAACCTGGAAATGAAAGGAAGCGGACTATCTGTGGAGAAGTCACACTGATACGCGAAGCAATTATCGCTATTAAATCTGAGTAAACAGTGTTAAAGTTAGTGAGTATATAATTCTGAACATATAAATGAAATTGCACTTGCTAACTATTTAAAATAAGTAAAAAATATTCTAAGGAATCTTTTTAGCCCTTTGAATCAGTCGAAATTAGAGTTCACAGCTCAAGTGGAATTCTTTTTGTCACACATAGGCTTGGTGATTTTTTTTTAACCTAATCTATTTGAAGATTGGACACTCCGACGAAATACTGAAAAAAAAAAAATCAGCCATATGGAATTTACTTCATTGGAATTGTTTACTAAACGTAATCTGTTCATCGTGTTATTTTTATAAAACATATTTTTTTCTTGGTGAGTCCTGAACTGCACCATTTTGTAAGGTAATAGTAACACGTTAACGATACAATTATTCTTATTAACCATTAAGGATATTTGTGTGTGTGTGTGTGTGTGTGTGTGTGTGTGTGTGTGTGTGTGTGTGTGTGTGTGTGTGTGTGTGTGTGTGTGTGTGTGTGTGTGTGTGTGTGAAATTCCGTATGCAATTAGGAGATTTCCCAAAACTAATGATAGGATTGTTTAAAATTAGTTATAGGTTTGCTATACAATTAATTTTAGGTACGCTATAATATACAAATTGTTTTTAATTAATGAGTTACCAAATTTTCCAGGATCCAATTTATCTTATCAATATTAGTTTTGTTTTGTTTTTCCTTATATCTTAACTAACATTTTATTCATTACATTTGCTTATCTTAGTGTCACAATTAAGATAGAATTCTAATAAATAGCCAAACATTATGCAATAAGAATTTATCGATAGGGACAGATGAAATATCAACACTTTTGCTAAAGGAATGTTCTGCTGAATTGGCTAACCCTTTCACATGTTTGTATAACTTGAGTCTCAGCTCAGGAATGATACCACAGGAATGGAAGGAATGCATAATTCCATTCTACAAGGGTGGTGCATTGTAGAAGAGTGTCTAACTACTGATTTGTCAGTATATCTGGTGTCATAGTGAAGATTTTAGGGAAGTAGGTAAGAACTCTCATGCAAAAATGAGTAGACAAACATGCTATACTCTGCAAGGGACAGCATTGGTTTACTAAAGGAAGGTCATGGTTTAGCCAGTTGCTCATATTTTATAACAATGTTACGGCTGAGTTGGATAAAGGGAATGGATTCACTATGATAATGTTGGATTTTGCTGTATCATTTGATAGGATACTACACGAAAAGCTGTTGCATAAACTGGAAAATATGGGATTGCAATACAAACTCTTGACTTGAATCATTCGATGATTGACAGACAGATATCAAAAAGCGGTATAACAGTGGGTGTGAATCTGCCAGATTTAAGGTAACTAGTGATGTACCTGAGGGTTCAGTACTTGGGCTATTATTGTTCAATCTATACATTAATGACATCAGGAAGGATCTAACATCAGATGTGCAATTGTTTGCTGATGATGCGAAGATAGGTAGGGCAATCCGGGATGCTACTGATATTCAGCAATTACAAAATAATTTGTAATTAAGTGTAAAATTATGCACTTCAGCGTGATGAGATTTCAAACAGCATATTATATTAGTGAAGTAATGGTGGATAGGAATTTGAAGTTAAAAGGTCACATAATGATAGTTACAAATACAACTCAGAGGATAATGGCGATGGTGAAGCGAACCTTGACATGTAAGGATAAGGAAGTCATTTTGCCTCTTTATAATGGATCACACCTGAATCACTGTGTGCAGATTTGGTCTCCCGGGTTCCAGAGGGATAAAGAAGCTGTGGAAAGGGTGAAAAGAAGAGTTACAAAGATTATATCTGGATTATGGGATTTAGATTATGAGGACAGATTGCGAGTATGTCGATGGCAGACTCTGGTTGACATGAGAAAGAGGAATGATATGATAGTCTATAAAGTTTTGAATGGGTGTTATAGGATATCATCTGATAAAATATTTCGTTATATGGAAGGTGAGGAGAGAACACTAGGGCATCAGTGGAAGTTAAGTTTTTTCACAGTAAAGAAAGGGTAAGAGCTAGGTTTTTCTAGCAGAGAGCATGAGTGGAATAGTTTGCCTTTTAGAGGTAGTGAGTGCATGTAGTGTGAATGAATTTAACGGAATGGATTACAACTGATTTCAGTGATTTATAGCCTCCCTCGATGAGTCCTTGACTCTCGGGAGGTCTCAGATAATAATAATAATAATAATAATAATAATAATAATAATAATAATAATAATAATAATAATAATAATAATTTACCCACAGAACTAAACTTTATCATTCGAATTTTTTTAAAAATAAAGTTTAACAAAAAAAAATAAAAAATTGTTAATATTTTTAAGATTTATTAAGTTCTGTTTTCCTCTCTCTGTTTTACGCTTAGGCACAGACTCACGTTCCTACCTTTTGAAAAGAAATCCGACGGAATAGGATGGATAATTCTTATTTTCGTAGTCGTCTAAGTCTGTATATTGCATGCGATCTTTTGGTAGGATTAACTGCTTTGCAGAATCATCCCAGTTTTTCTAAAGAGAAAAGAAAAAATAAATAAAATAAAACTCTTGCTTCTCCTTCTATGAAACCCGATGAACTGACCTTTAGATGAAAATCCCTGATAAAGGTTCTTCACCTTTTAGATGGGATTTGGACCAGATTTTCCCATAAACAGCATGGTTGAAATCGACTGAGCTTAGTTTTCAATTACTCCCGTATATGCATGCTATCAGTTGAAATGAGAACTCACTGCTACAGAAAAAAAAAATCTTAACTTGAAAAAAAAT
This sequence comes from Typopeltis vanoorti, assembly GCF_054136105.1. Taxonomy (NCBI): domain Eukaryota; kingdom Metazoa; phylum Arthropoda; class Arachnida; order Uropygi; family Thelyphonidae; genus Typopeltis; species Typopeltis vanoorti. The sequence goes on along the minus strand of NC_143556.1, from coordinate 84,300,743 downwards.
AGAAAACCTTGTCGTACCCCATCAGACTTGAATGTAAAGGTCATGATATAAAATTACTTACCTCAGAAATTATCCACTCTGAATAACACATGCATAGAATTCTGTTAATTTAGCAGTTTGTATAGACTGTCCTTCTGTCTTCGGAATATAGCTTCCTCCTTTTCTCCATTATAGGTAATGCAATTTGTCTCAGAATGTAGAAATATCAAATGAGCAACACTATTATCATCATCATCATCATCAAATTCCTCCCATGTACCCTCAAGGGGAGTACAGGATATAATAGTACTACATGAAAAAAAATTACATCATTACTAACTTCCTATCTACAATTTTCCTCCAAATCAGTCTGTTACTTGTCAAGACTCCAACATTATCAGATCTTATATTTCTATCGTCTAAGGCACTTTGTACCGTATCAATCCACCTATATCTTGGTCTTCCTCTGGGTCGTTTTGCTGCCAACCTGACAGAGAACACTTGTTTTGCTAATCTTTCCTCGCCCATTCTATTTAAGTGATCATACCACCTGAGATTAGTTCTGATAACGCATTCCTGGATGCTGACAATGTCAAGTTCTTTCCAAATATCCTCGTTTTTAATATGATATTGCCATTGATGCCATCTGTTCACGACTGTAAGCTTTCTCAGGACTCTCATATCTGCGGTCCCTAGTCTTTGGTCAAGTGTTTTACTTCTGATCCAGCTCTCAGATCCATAAGTTAAAATTGGTTTGAACACTGCCTTGTATACAGCTAATTTAGTGTTCCGACTAATTTCTCTCTTATTCCATACGAATTTATTCAATCGAATTCCTACCATACCAGCTTTGCTGATTCTGTTGTCTATTTCTATATTTAATTTACCATCTTCAGTAAAAATCGTGCCTAAGTAGCTGAAATGTTATACTTGTTCCACAGGTTTTCCATTTACAACACAGTTGACGTTTTCAATGATTCTGCCTATTTTCATTGTCTTCGTCTTTTTATTGCTGACCTTCTAACACTATTAAGAACGTATAATTTTCTCTTGAAAAAATAATGTTCTACCTCCAGTTTAAATTATGTGCTAACACACCTCAAGAGGGATATCAGTAGTAATAGTCCAATTTCTTAAGAAAATAACACTCTCCAAAAGTGTATTACCATTTATCCTGTATTATGACTAAACGTTATAATTAATTTTCTAATTTTGATTTTGTGAAGATGTACTTTCAAAATAAAATTTCCTTCATTCAAAATCCGATATTTTACATTAAAAAAACCTTCATTCAAAATCTAAATTTCGTACTCCACCTAATTCTACACTAAGCATAACAGCATAACTGCTATACTGATATTTTTACTTTATTTATTATTTTTTATAGCAGTACTGTGTATTGAATTTCACCTGCCTTATTTTAAATTGCAATTGCAAGAAGTCCTTAAGATATCAGTGAATTTTAAAATCCCACCTTGTTTAATTCCTGAAATTGATGAACATAAAATCAGCTTAATAATAAGAAATGCAACTTTATTTCATCTCTTCATTATTATTATTATTTTATTCACATAATTGATACACAGTCAAAACAAGATATCATATAAACAAAAATATGACTGCTGATTCAGAACAATTCAGATTCTACCCAAGAAACTAAGAATAGTCCGTCAGGTAGCGTCGTAAAATATGGACTGTTCCAAGTAATGCTGTTTTTTTGTAGGTCATATGGGGTCACTTCGTTGATGTTTAATTGCTGTAAGCTTCTTTGAAGTTGCACCAAGTGCACCGATAACTATTGGGATGAGTTTGGTTTAAGCCACAGCCTGCCAACTTCGATTGCCAGATCTCGATATTTAGTATTTTTTCCACCAGTTCTTTGTTGTTAATGTTGTTATCACTGGGTACTGCGATATCAATAATCCAAACTTGTCTATGCTCGATAATTGTGATGTCAGGTCTATTGTGTTCCAAATGCCGATGAATTTGTATTCTAAAGTCCCAGAGAATTTTTGCTGTTTCGTTTTCCAATACAGTCTCTATTTTATGCTGCCACCAGTTATCAGAAGTAGGAAACGCATATCTTTTACATACATGTCAAAAAATGTTTTGGCCACTTGATCATGGCTGTATTTATAGCGGTATTATTATTATTATTATTATTATTATTATTATTATTATTATTATTATTATTATTATTATTATTATTATTATTATTATTATTTATTTATTTATTTATTTATTTATTTTTAGTTTGTCATCTTAAATTTACTTTATTTATTATTATCTTTGATAGCAGGCGTTATATGTTTCCACTTTTCGTATGGTTTTAATAGCTCAGTCGCACAAAATATTTTTTATGGATTCCTAAAGCTCTTTCCCATTTAGAATTCAAACTTGTTGTATGCACTTTATTTTTTATTCTTGTGTTGGAAATAATATCTTTCCGAGTGATCTACACGATTTCTTCAATACTAAATGATGTCTTTATAAAAAAAATCAGAAAATTAAAAATTTTATTTAATATCTTAATTCTTTAAAATTCATTAAGATTTTATTTCAGGAATTCGATGATAATAATGATCTACAATTTAGTACTACACATCACCATTATATAAAAAGTAGTCGGTATTGGCATTCCTCAAATATATACTGTCTTTGTTTTGTTTTGTCAAGTCTGCAATATTGTCAACTCTAGCATTTTGTCCTTCTGAGGCACTAATAATAGCATCAGCCCATTACTGATCTTGATTGCTTTATGACTCTTTCTTATACCATCCTGGCGTCAAACACAAGCCTTGTTGACCCATTCTGTTAAATTGACCATACCACATTACATTAGTTCTCCTCACACTTTTCTGAATGCTAGCAATAACAGGTTCCTTTCTAATATCTTCATCCTTAATATGATTCTGCCACTGATATATTTTTTTTCACTTCCGCAAGTCTCAGATCTGTTTTTGACTAACTGTTTTATTTCTAAGCAGAACTCTGAGATTCATAAAGTAAAACTGGTTTGAACGCTTTTTCGTACATTGCTATTTTAACATTTTGGCTAATTTCTATCGTATTTTCATGTAAATTTATTCAAATAGTTTACCACCACACCTGCTTTGCTTATTTTGTTATCAATTTCAAATTTAATTTTCTGCCTTCACTAACAATTTTACCTAAGCATCTGAAATATTTCAATTGATCTTTAACTTCTCCATTGGATGCAGTTGTTTCCAGTGGTCCTACTTAAGTTCATAGCATTTATCTCTTTGTTGCTTATTTTCATACCAAACTTGCTACGGCGTATAGTAAAGAACAGTATATAAACCGTATAGTAAAGAACCAAATAAACTAAATATTTCCAAATATGGAGATATTTAGTTTATTTGGACACACACATGATATATATATATATATCATGTGTGTCAAAGTATCATGCATACTTGTTTTATATCTGATTTTACAGTACAAATATCAGCTTTCATTCCAACAGCTGACTTACAACTTAAGTAAGAGAATGTATCGTGCAGTATGTCAGAAGGAGGGGGGGGGATTTCTTACATATTATTAACTTACGTTTTTCCTTTTATCAAAAGAATCGTATTAGAATTTTTTTAAATTAGGACTGATTTCGCTTTAATGAGAATTATGTCATACGAAGATATTTAATTCTTCTGCACAAATTTTAAACTTTGACCAATTTACTGGTTTTCTACATACGATGCAAGATTAGAAATAATAAGTTTAAAACATCCGAAGTTTCCAAAATATTCAAAGTGAATTACTTTACTTATTTATAGTTAGAACTTAACTGAGATATTGTATTCCTAAGATATGCTGAGTGAAAATAAATTCGTTAGAAAATAATTATTTATTTTTGGATATTATACGGACAATGTATTCTTTATTGTTTCATACACAAGTTAACACACATTTTCCTTAATCTATAAAATTTTTTCTGATTAAAATGATATTTTAATTTTTCTGATTAAAGAGTTAAAGTTAGCTTACAGGATATGACTATATTAAATATATGTAAATTTCTAATACAAATACATGTACAGTATAATAAAATCTATGACTTTATAATGCATTTTTTATTTCCCTGCGTATCAAACGATATCCTTAACCCAGAAAATTCTTTAAAAGAAATAAGAACTGGCGTGGGATACATCATAATAAAAAATGTACGCTTAGAGAATTTTGTTTTATGTGGCGGTTGAGTGAGGCCTATAAAACTCCGAGTTATCGGTAACCTAATTACCTACCAACGTCATACAGGTGATCAGTTTTCATTCCTCTTAGTTCCAAATTTCGATAGCACGTGACATTTCCCGTTTCGCAGATACAGTATTCACTTAGTTGCTCATCACTTAAACAGAAGAGTTTCAGTCATTTATTAAGCTTTTTATTTTCTTCTTAAAAGTTCATACCACAGTTCTTGACTTGAGTGTATCATTTCTTTGTAATGTGGTAGTTATTTAAATACGAACGTTCTTTTTTTTTTTCTTTAAATAAAAATGGTGGAAGAAAAATAATGCACTGTCACAAGGATAAAAAAAGAAGCTGCGTTTATTTTATTTAAAGGAGAATGGCTTATTTATGTGATTAAACTAAGTTTACTGAAAGTAAAAGTATAATTGTAGCATCACTATACGTTTGGATTTTCCTCTGGACGTAATTTGATTATTATCCCTATTTTAAAATGGTTAACAATTTCGAAGTTAAAATAATAATTTTACCGACAACTCAACCATGTATCGTATCAAATACACACACACACACACACACCGGTCACTGAAATAGAAACATTTATGCAGATGTACGTAAACATCACTTACACAGAGTGTATGCAAAATACTTGATCACACGTCACTACGTGTTCTAGGCAATTATTTAAGACTGCTGCTGGCAGTAATCTTTAATAGTCTTGATTATAATAGAAATAACAAGATCATTTCGGAAGCCTATTCTACTAAAGAGATTATCGTGGGTGCCCGTCTGGCTCGGGCAGCGATTTAGAAAATAACAGAGCTGACTAGTTTCTCAAAAGATGATATATCCCGGGTGTTTAATCAGTGGAAAAATAACCCACATTGCTTGACTAAGGAGCGTAACTGTGGTCCTAAGACAGTCTATGAGGAACGAGATAGCCGTCGTCTGAAAAGGTTTTGTACGGACAAATAAACCTTCCTGTATGCAGCAGTTGACCGAAGCATTTAATGAAGGCTGCTCCTGACCCATATCTCACCGAACGGTGCTCGGGGAATTGAAGAGGATCGGTATTGGCAGTCGCATGTCTATACGGAAACCACTGATTTCTGCGAAGAACCGGAAAGTTCGTTTACAGTAGTGTCAGGAACACCCTGACTGGACACTGAAAGGCTGGAAAAAAAGTCATGGTGCACCTTGTTCTGTACCGACGGTAGGCAGAGAGTTTAGCGGAAGAGTTTGTATTTCTACAATAGAAATACAAAATGATCTTTGTATTTCTATTGTAGCGGGAGCATCTTGAAGCAATGAACTAAGCTTGTAAACACAATTCAAGGTTCTGGAGGCGGTGTCATAGTTAGGGGCATATTCTCTAGGTGCGATCGGGTCCTTTGATATTACTGGAAGGTCGGATGTCCTTCTGAACATTTTGAAGAATATCTGAACATTTTTGCCAATCAAGTCCATCCTGCAATGTTGACTTTTTATCCAGCAGGTGACTGTATTTCATGGATTACAATGCGGATGTCCATCGCGCAAGAATTGTTCAGGAATTTTTATTTTTATTTTTTTTATTTTTTAATGTTGAGCCCATACACGATAGGTTGGTAGATCAACCTATAGTACGTTAGTACCGTGTATGGGTTGGGAAAGAAGGTATTTGTTCACATTTGATTTGAATGACTGTATATTCTATTCCTATTCCTTAGGGCAGCGCTTCCCAAACTGTGGGCCGCGGCCCCCTTGGGGGCCGTTAGTTCTGTTGAGGGGGACCGTGAAATAATGAAAACAAATTTAAAATGTTTTAAGACTAATTGGGCCATGTCCAATGTGTATGTAAGATGCTAAAAATGTAATATTTGTATTTGAATTTTGCAATATTCGCTGTGTATGTTTTGTATTGAATATAAATACATTAAATATTATAATAATATATGTCTGTATTGTGATTTTTTTTTCGATGGGGGCCGTGAAATATTTTAATTTTTCCAAGGGGCCTTTACATCCATAAGTTTGGGAAGTACAAGTGCGGGAATTATTGATGTTATTTCAGATGAACATTTTCAATGGAAATATTTGTAGAAACACATAGTGCCAAGACCGACCGTCTGTGCCAAAGTGGGGGAAGTGAATTGGTAAGAGATGGGGCATTAATAAGTCTGATTGCTCTCCTCTGTATTGAGTCAAGCATTTGAAGGGAGCTTTTGATTATCCAACCCCATATGTGAGAGCAGTATTCGATGATTGGGCGGATTTGTGATTTGCATAAGGTTAATAGCGGTGAAGTAACGTCTTGAGCGAAAGAGAAATCCTAGTTTTTTAGAAGTTGAGGATGCAATGGTTGTTATGTGTTTATGCCAGGAGAGGCTTGATGTCTTGGTAATTCCAAGAAGAGAAATCTCAAATTGTCTGGAAATTTGGGTGTGGTCAAAAACAATACTGGGAGAAAATGGTTCTTTTTTATGAGAAATGAGAGAGAGTACTGAGTTTTATTAGCATTGAAATTGACTAGGTTATCTGAACCCCATTGGAGGATGGCTTGGAGGTCTGAATTGAGGGCAGTGGTGGTTGTTGTTCTGTAGTTGAGGTGAGTTGTATGGAGTAAGGTATCAAAAGAAAGGGAGGAGTGCAATGTGCCATCGTCTGAAACTGTGTATTGGGTTGGAGGTAAGCTGAAGTAGGTCATTGATGCCTAGTAGGAAGACAGTTGGTGAGAGGACAGAACCTTGGTTAACCAAGCATTACAGTGACTTCCACCATCATCCCTGGGCACACAAAGCCCTGATCTGAATCTCATTGAGTATGTATGGGAAATGTTACAAAAGAAGATCCGAGAGCAAAGTCCTCTTCCTACAAATCTGAGCCAGTTAAAGGACTCTCTGGCGAACGTGTGGTACGTTGTAGATGCAATCCAACACCTTGTAAATAAGTCTGTAAATAAAACCTGTAAATAAAAATTAAATAAAAGTTTCTAATTCAATGTTCGTTACAAGTATATACAAATGTTAAAAGTTAAAATTCTGGTGGCTTGTATCTATGTTTTGTTAATTACTGTAGATAACCATAAATATCATCTACCAATGTTGCGTGTATTAAGATTGTCGTGTTATGTGTAATCCAAGCATGTATTTAAGTTGTTAAATCATCTAACGGACAGCAGGTCTTAAAAATAAGTTGTAAGTTATGAAATAATAAAATTTAAAAAGTGTAATAAATAATAAATAGTAATAAACAGTAATAAATTATTACTAAGTAATGTATTATTATTATTGACCTTCCATTCAGTCATAAGTTCATGTGTGACTGCATGAGATCCACGAAATAACCAGCTGTGCATATTTATACGTGGATAGTAAAACTACTGTCAAATGTGAGCAAGATCTGATTGTTTGAATATGAGAAGAAAACCAAAGTAGTCGGATAAAAACCAATTTCACGGTCACATCCTGACTCGAAGAGAATGTTGAGAAAATAATAACAGCTAACAGCAGGTGAACCACATGCCTCGGTGATCATGACTGTGACCAAACCGACTTCCAACATGAAATCATCACCACCAGCACCCCTCTGTAGGTTTGGGGTGTGCATATTCATTCTCAGCTTCTCTCCCTCGTTCCCTCATATTTTACTGCTCTTTTTTTAAAGAAAAATTCTTTACTTTTTTTTATTTTTGTTCAAACATTTATACATAAAATACCGACATGTTCAATATTGCTAAATTAGATAATCATTATTCATCAATTTTAATTAACTTGTCCATAAAATTATAAAAACTCGATTTTCGAATGATTTTGCTGAAAAATGGTGAAGCAATTCGAAGATAATCAGGTTAATGCTTTGTTCGAGAATTTTATTATATAAGAAATTTGTAAAACGTTGGAAATATTAAGAAAATTTGATTGTTTTTCAATCATGGCAGAAGCAACCAAGTCAGATAATGCACTGTCGTCTATGAGACGACGGTGCATTATCTTTGTAAATTAAGCTTTGTGAGTTCTTCTGGGGGTGGTTTGCATGTTTTATGGGATGAACAGCTCTAATAAACAAGCCTCAAGCTATAAGATATTGCCAAACTAACGAAATTTTCTGAACGTTTGCACAGGAAATGTTACACATGTTCTATTCATATACTATTCGCAAGTGCGTGAATACAGTCAAAATCATTTGTGACACTTTACGAAACTTCTCAAGCTTCCGCAGCTGTCATTAATGAAATTTACAAATATTACGATTTTAATATGGTCTAGGCCTGTATTTTCAAACTGCGGGTCGCGACCCACTGACTCGTTAGTGGGTCGTGAAATCGATTTGGCGAGTCCCGCTAGCATTTTTTTCTTTAATGAAAAATATCAAATTGTATCTTATGGATTTCGTAACTTTAACACTTACACACCGACAATGTCACATTCCGCATTTTGCTTCAAGCGGGAAGTTGCTTGACGTATTATATCCCTTCTGCGTCAAGCGGGCGAATTTTTATGCATTTTAAAATTTTTATAAACTTTTAAACATATACAGAATTCTAGTTCGAATGTTTTGGATTAAAGTTTATTTATAAAATTTATAATTTGCGAACTGTCTTAATAATACAAAAAAAATTCAAATGCGATTCTGATTTCAAGTATATATATATATATATATATATATGAAGATTGATTTACTCCAGTGTTTCTCAACATTTTTTAGATTAGATCATGCCCCACCTCAACGTCTCAAAGATTTTGATGCCCCCCCCCCGCTCTAGCATAATAGTCAGCCAAGTTCTGAAAAAAGTATAATATAAATACGTACATGTAGATTTTTAATTGCCCCCAAAATATTCAAATTGCCCGCCTGTGGGGGCGTACGCCCCACGTTGAGAAGCACTGATTTAATTGAAACACTTTGAGAGTTGAGAAACACTGATTTATTGAGAAACACTGATAAAATATGTTATACATATTTTAAAAAAGAATTGAATGACTTAAACGAGAGAAATGGGAAAATAAATACTAATAAAATACTAATAAACCTTTTCCCATTTCTCTTGGTTTAAGTCATTCACTTCTTTAAAAAAAAAAAAAAAAAAAAAAAAAAAATATATATATATATATATATATATATATATATATATATATATATATATATATATATATATATATATATATATATATATATATATATATATATATATATACAGTATATATATATGTGTGTGTGTGTGTACTTTGTGTGTGTGTGTGTGTGTGCGCGCATTAAAAATTAGATATGTATATATAATTACATGTACTGTATATAGAAATAGAAAATATATTTCAAAATAATGAGTAAGCAGATTATATATATATATATATATATATATATATATATATATATATATATATATATATATATATATATATATATATATATTGTGCATATACACACACACACACACACACACACAGTTCATCTTTATTTACTTTTTAAAATTTTCTTTAAAAAAATCGTTTGTTTTCTGCACCCAATGACTACATTATGAACAGATGTGCCCACATATTTACTGCAACTGAAAATTTCAAATAGGTTGTTAGGAATGCATTTAAGTAAATATTGTGTTTGTCGGTACCATAAAACTTGTTTTCCTTGCCTGTATATGCAGTATAAATGCAATCTGTTTATAAAGTGTTGTGTCGTTACATATAGTACATAGACTCTAATTGTCTCCTTAGTGTATTTAGTGATAAAATGAAGCTAATTTTTTCTTGCATTTGCAGTATCATACCTGTTGTATAGGGGATATTTATCACTATACAGGGAAAAATTCGTTCCACTCTTTTAAAATAATGAGTGTAGTAAGCAAAAGTTAAAATCAATCTTTCTATGTTATGTTGTAACCATAATCATCGCATTGAAAAGAATATTTCCTATTTTTTTCTGTTTATTTTGAGTTTTTTCTTCTTTATGTTGTATTTATATATGTTTTTTTATTATTAACATTTAGAATGTTAATAAAAAATCTTGTTTGATATTAACTTTGTTATGCTCTTGTCTTTACTTTATTAAATGTAGTAAGGACACATATAGTTTTATGCAACTTATGTTTCAGTTTTATGTGTACACACACACACACACACACACACACACACACACACACACACACACACACACACACACACACACACACACACACACACACACACACGCAAGCAAGCACCCACAGTATATGTTTTTCTTTTCTTCCCGAGGGGGAAGTGAAGAGACTCAAGAGATAGTGCAATTCAAGGCGACTCGAGGCAAAAGTCGATCAAGCTCCAAACACTTCGCTGCATTCCAAAAAAAACAGTTTAATATCTTTTAGGCCCATATCAGATTTTAAGCTGATAAGAATGGATTTTCTTATCAGCTTTTCGTATCAGATATTTCCGTTTAATATTTGATACGACCCCACTGGGGCCGAAGATCTTAAAATGATTTTTGGAAATTGGTGAAGATTTTGAAACTTGCTCCACTTTACTACAATTTTCCTTGGTATTGTACCACTTCGATACCAGAGTAGGCTCGGTTTTTGGGCTGAAGATCAAGGTGCTACCTCTGTGTGCGCGTAGGGGGGGGTCGCGATAGGAAATGTACTTTTTATTGTGGATCCGGGTTAGAAAATTTTAAAAAAAATGGTATAGGTCTTTCCACTTCATCCTGCATCACATCGTTTAGACTTTGCTATAAACATTCTCTGTTTGATAAGTTTAATGATGAATTAACCTCCGATCTTCACAGAACTGTCTACAGTATAGCCAGTGATGTTAGAGCCTATAGTATATTCCACACTCATCATTCCATCCTCTCCAAAGGTATCCAGTGGACTGCGCAGTATGATAGGATGGCATTATTTTACTTGCATGATACCGCCGTGGAGTTCAATGACTCAAGACCGCTGTACCACGAAATCCACCGCCTAACACTGCAGCATCCACTGTCTTAATTTATTAACCTTGCGGAGGTCGCGGCTGATCTGACAGATACAAACAAATTGTTTTAATATATATATTCTTACACATATCCAGAGTGTATAGCTTGAAGGTCATGACTAGCTGTGCATGCATATATTACGAGCGATATTCGGCACTGTTTATGCCATCAGTTTAGTTTAACACGTGAATATGTAAAGGTTTGTGATATTTGATATCAAATTGTATCTGAGCGATACCGCGAACTCCGATGTCAGTATAGTATTTTTTTTTTAAATTTGCCGTTGAAAATGGCTGTAAAAATATATCGATTGGATAATCCATCAGATGTTGAAGAGATTCAGCGAATATTACTCGGGTCCAATGATGAGAATGATAGAGTCGAATGTCTGCACGGTTAGCCTAGTCGCTGTGCGCTTCACAACCATATGCCTGGGGAATGAGTGTCCTGGGTTCGATTCCCGTCGGTGACTTGAGGAGGTTAAGGATCTTTCTCATCCATAGCCAAGTTAGCCGGTCTTGGGCGTGGACAGAAAGGTTTTTCATCCCCCAAGCAGCAAACCGGTCCTGTGAACACACGCTGCTATAGTCAAAAATGCAAACTTAATCCCTCATTAAGTATATATTTATTAACACAAATAAATTAAAAAAAAAACAAATAGAGTCGAATGCGAAAGTGATATCTGATAGTAAATTATATTTAAGAGATACCGCGAACTCCGATGCCAGTATAGTATTAGTTTAGTTGTTTTTTTTTCTTTGTTTCTTCGTTCAATAATTTCTAGATTGCAACTGAAAATAAATAATCCATCATGTATTATATTTGCAGTGTTTTTTTTTAAGTTTTCTCGCATTTCAGTACATGCTAGTAATGACTGTATCTCTCGGATACACGCGACCCAAGCTGTAATTTTTTCGACTGCGACCTCCGCAGGGTTAACTATGCTATCACACACTGCACAGTATATTTGTCTGTTAACTGTGTGCGGCCTGCCCGGACAGAATTAACAGACTTAGCTGGTCATAACTAACCACTTGGCTGGCCAAGGGGTTAGCATATCCGCTCTCTAGCCAAGAGGCTGCGGGTTCGAATCCCGTCATGGGAATGGATGTTTATGATTGTCCCACCAACTCTATGTGGTGGGAATCGAATTCAGTTCTTCTTCAATAAAAGGGCAGATGCTATTTTATTTTTCAAGCAGTGCTATGAGGTACTTTGAGTAATGAATTGGTACTTAAGCTATGATTCCCACCTACTGAATTTTTATTCTGATCACAATTAAATCTTTGTTGAAAACATAAAATTGACGTTTTTCCCCCCTTACATATTGTTGGTAGGCTGAATGTGAAGTTAGGTTTTTAACTCGAGCCGCCAGATCTACTAGATATTATTATTCAGGGTGATATCTTCAGCCTGGTTCAAGATACATGCACACATAGGGAATTTAAATAAGAAATAAGTAATAAAAAACCTCACTGGCTATGTTATTGTTGATAGCGATATCTTCAAGCTGGTTCAGGACGCAAAAGTATAAAGAGGATTTGAAATCAGAAGTGATCATTATTTAGATTAAAGCAGGATATAAATGAATATCATGCTGAAAAGAAAAATATGAAAGAAAATTACATAAAAGAAATGAATTTAATTACGTTTCAAAGGTGAATGCAGACTCAAACATGCAAATATTATTGAAGGAAAAAGTAAAGGAGTTTGAATACAATAATGGAATCTTGGAAGACTGGACTCTATGAAGAGCATGGTTTTGCTGTAACTAATATCGTTTTTCACTTTGAAATCTTATAATTGCAAAACGTTGCTTATCCTGATCCTTCTGTAGATACATATCTTTCTATAAGGATATCTACACATCACTAGTGTCGAAGTATCTGTTTTCATCTTCTCTTCGCCATGCAAAGTTCTTTTGACAACACAGTATATGTGTTGTCAAAATGGGATGGCTCACTATCATAGTATGTGAGATAGTGAGCCATCCCATAATAAACTTATATATTATTCTGCCGGTTTCTAAATAAGAATCGGTAGTGTAGAAAATTGATCATTTTCATAGTTTGTTCAAGGAAAAAGTGACCTGCATTTTTATCTTGGTAACTTGCATGGATGGAATACACTACTCGATCGAAGTACAAGGAATCCATTTATATGACAAGAAAAGAGGATTATAATAAAAATTGGTAAGCGCTATATAGAGATTATTTATTCGGTTTCTTATAAATCTCAGAAATAATAACGAAAATAGATTTTTTGAGATAAATTCTAAATTTATAAATTTCATAAATTTATAAATCTTCATAAATTTTTATGAGAAAATTTTACATGACAACATGCAATGAAATCTGGAAATTTGATAAGGGCATTGTAAACAAGGGAGAGGAGATGGCAGCTCAAGTTTTTGTGATAAAAAAGAGAGGGGGGGTGCAGAATGCGTCGCCAAAGGAATGAAATGGCAAATGCTCCAACGTTTTTTTAAATTTAAAGGAAGCATAATTGACATTTTGATGGTTAGCGTTACCTTAGAAAAAGATTCATTTTGACTCAAAAAAAATAATACTTATAGTTAATTGATAACCATGTGACCGTCACATTGGTCATTGGTCTGAATTGGCTTCAAAGAGTTTCCAGTTTGGCCTCTAGAGCAGAATTTCCGCATTATTTGACTTCTACAGTCTACAACCACGTACACACTAAATGTGCTATAAATTTCCATTTGTGAGCGGAAATGACATTAAGAAATGCTAAGAAAAGACGTACTACATTTAAATATTTTGTAAACTTCGGAATTTCATTAAAATTCAACGAAAGTTTCAACATATACAATATACAGTAGAAGAGTTTCTTACAATTGTTCGAAGTAGATGAATGAATTCTATCGGTCTATTAAAACACCACTAATGTGATTCCTGTGAAAATATTATTAATCCTTATAAGGACTGGCTTAAAGGGGCGAAGCAAGAATGCTTTTCATCTTCCCCGTTATCTCTAGAGGACTATACAGGAATAAGGTGTTATTGAGCTATTAAAGCTCTGATTATGGCAGGAGGGTAACAGCAATAGCTGAGCCTCAGTTAGAACTTCATTGGTTACAGCATTGCCATCCATTACCCTCCCCCTGTGAAAACATCTTAAAGTTCTTAAAAGAACTGGGAGATGGACTGAGTCCTTGACTTTTTATCCCGTCATCTGAATGAAGAAAATCTGTGTGGATGGGATGTTATTGAGCTAAAAGTTCTAGTCATGGCTGGGTAACGGCAATAGCAGAGCCTCGGTTAAAACTTCACTGGCTATAGCATTGCCATCCGTTACCCTGGAAGTCCTAAAAAGACTATATCTCATCCCCTCCATCTCTCCTGTAAAAAATTCTGGTAAATATTTTCTCTCTAAAGTTAATATGCCATTAACATTACTGACAGGATAGGTGAAGAACTAGTGCTTTTCATATTCCCCTTTATCTGTAATGAGAGTTATTTGGGAAGGGGAGGTTTGTGAGCAGTTAAGCTCGCCCTCTGAGGGCAGTTGTGTTAGCTGTGATCTGTTGAGAGAAGAATAGCCCTCGGTCTTTTGTGTTTGTAGTAATCAGTCTCATTGTAATTGACAGTTTGTACGATTAGTGGGTTTGAATGTGAACTTGACTTCACGAAGAATTTTTCTGCGAGATTACGAAGAAAGGAGGAAATGTATGGAATGCCGGTTTGTCGGTGAATCTGTGAATTTCTGATGAACCACGGTGCATCCAGAAGCATCCTTAGGCATTTGTTTTTGATGATCTGTAATTTCGAAATGTTGGAACTTGAGTGTGACTCCATGCTGGCGAGGCGTAGGTACTGACTGGACGTATTACCATCCGGTAAAGAAGCAATTTATTATGTAGGTTGAATTTGTTCTTGCGGTTGATCAATGGGTAGAGCTGTGCTATTATTTTGGAATATTTGGAGCCAATGAGATTGATGTGCTTGTTAAAAAGGAGTTTCTTTTCCATTAATACCCCAAGATATTTGGTCTCTGATTTCCAAGGGATCTTATGACCAGAGAGCACGATGTCTTCTTTGTTGCAGACCTTTCTTCTTGAAAACAGCATGGCTGAGCTTTTGAGGGGGGTACACTTGAACCCTCCAGTTGGTGAACCAGTTTGTAGCTCATTGATACTTCCCTGGAGTCTAGTGATTGCTAGGCGAGGGCTGAGCGATCCAGCTAGAATAGCAGTGTCGTCGGAATAAAGGGCAGTAGTAGTTGTGCTTGAATTGAGAGGAATATCTGCCATGTAAGTTGTGAAAAGTATTGGAGCCAGAAGAGAACCCCGAGGTACTCCCGCCAGAATTTTGCGCCTTGATTAAACAATTCTATTGAGTTTTACTTGCATGTATCTTTCATTAATATATGAATATATGAGTTTCGCTAGTTTAATTGGAATATTGTTTTCAATTAGTTTGAAGATAAGGGCTTGATGTCAGACCTTATCAAAGGCCATGGCAACATCCAAAATTACAGCAGCAGTGTGAAGATGCCAGTTAAAACCATGAGTGATATGTTCTGTTGGTCGGTGAATTTGTTGTACTGTGTTGTGAGCTTTGCGAAACCCAAATTGTTCATATATATATATATATATATATATCATATCTATTTATATATCATATCATATCTATCATATGCATCATATATGTCATATCTATCATATATATATATATATATATGTCATATCTATCATATATATATATATATATATATATATATATATATATATATATATATATATATATATAAAAGAACTGGGAGTTGGACTGAGTCCTTGACTCTTTATCCCGTCATCTGAATGAAGAAAATCTGTGTGGATGGGGGTGTTATTGAGCTAAAAGCTGTAGTCATGGCTGGGTAACGGCAATAGCCGAGCCACAGTTAAAACTTCATTGGCTACAGCATTGCCATTTATTACCCTGGAAGTCCTAAAAATGACTTGATCCTCTCTTCCGATCTATATATATATATATATTTTTTTTTTTTTTTTTTTTTTTTTCAATTTTTTTCATGTAGTACTGTCATATCCTGTACACCCCTTAAGGGTACATGGCAGGAATTTGATGATGATGATGATGATGATGATGATATATATATATATATATATATATATTATAGTACTTATAAGGACTGGCTTAAAGGGGCAAAGCAAGAATGCTTTTCATCTTCCCCGTTATCTGTAGAGGACAGTGTAGGGATAAGGTGGTATTGAGCTATTTAAAGCTCTTTACAGCATTGTCATCCATTACCCTCCAAGGGTATTATTAATCACCGCATTTCACGGTCGATTCACCACACCTGCTTTATATTATTATCACCGCATCTCACGGTCTTTGTCTTTGAAAATGAAGGACACCTTTTATATATATATATATATATATAAGGTGTCCTTCATTTTCAAAGACAAAAACTTATAAAGTCTGAAATAAGTTTCTGTAATATAAATTTTATTTTGCATTTTAATATCACGATGTATTATTAAATAGCTAATGTATTAGTACTTAATATTCTTCTATTAATGCAGGCACACCTTCATTTAAAAGTCAAACAGAGGTGCTTTTACTTATAATAGTCACGATTGTTCAACTTTGAGAATAAAGTTTGAGTTTATAAGAAGAGTGCTTTTTAACTTACATAAAACATGCGCAATGTAAATCTGTTTGTTTATCTAAAAGATCACGAACTTTCCATTCTGGAGATAAAAGTAAACACTGTTTTCATAAGAAACCAGCTGTATTATGACTCTTGAGTTACACACGCAACAAATGAAATATACAGTAATGCAAATTATCGTGAGTTATTTTCTACAGCAACTGATTTAAAGCATCTAAGAATCTGCTTCTCAGTTTGATTTCAGGCACTACGTACAGTCAACTTTAAAACAAAATTTTTTCAAAATTCAAATGTAATTTCTTTTTAAGTATAGTTTATTTGTAGAATAGTTTAAAATTTTTGATATAATTTTAGAATAGCCAAATATTTTACTAATTTCATCATACACTATTTTTTTATAATACAAATAAATGCATGTATATATATTTATATATATATGATTTGTTATATTTCGTTAGGAGAGGGATTTAGGTAGAGAAACTCCTTTTTAGGACTTCCAGGGTAACAATTGGCAATGCTGTAGCCGATGAAGTTTTAACTGTGGCTCGGCTATTGCCGTTACCCAGCCATGACTAGAGCTTTTAGCTCAATAATACCCCATCCACACAGATTTTCTTCATTCAGATGACGGGACATTCAGATGACGGGATAAAGAGTGAAGGACTCAATCCATCTCCCAGTCTTTTTAAGGACTTTTTTTTAATAACATCAAGGACCCTGAGATGCAGTGATTAATTAATACCCTTGGAGGGTAATGGATGGCAATGCTGTAGTCAATGAAATTCTAACTGAGGCTCGGCTACACAGATTTTCTTCATTCAGATGACGGGATAAAGAGTCAAGGACTCAATCCATCTCCCAGTCTTTTAAGGACTTTTTTTAATAACATCAAGGACCGTGAGATGCGCTGATTAATACTCTTGGAGGGTAATGGATGGCAATGTTGTAGCCAATGAAATTCAAACTGAGGCTCGGCTACACAGATTTTCTTCATTCAGATGACGGGATAAAGAGTCAAGGAGTCCATCTCCCAGTTCTTTTAAGAACTATTTCGTTCTAAGGAAACTAGCTGTGTGTGAAACGTTTGTAATGCTTGTAATTTTTTCTATGCTTGTGACTTTCACCAAGCGTAAGTAGAAGAGTGTGCTAAGGATTATTTTTTTTCAAGTACTTGTTTTAGTATGTTTTGTTGCATAATACCAAAATTACTCTACAGACCAAACATGGGACTTTCTCAATCCACGTCTGATTTCTAAATAATAACAAAAATTCAATTTATTCAATAGTACTTAAATTTCAAGTAAACATTGTGAAAAAATTTAGTATAATCACTCTTCACTTTTTTTATTTTTATTTTTATGCCCTGTGTATCAGACCTTGTTCACTCGAGTGAAGCGAACTCCTACATCTACTTGACATGTTCCCTGAATTAACAATCAACTTCAATTAACTCTTCTCTCGTTTTCTGGTTAAAAAATAATAATAATATAATCTTTTCATGATAAAGTGTCCTTCCAGTCTGTTACGAAATTTTCACCAATACCTTCGATTCTCTTGATGCTTATTAAATACTTGGACGAGTAAATTCGAGCGGAAAATTTATATAAGTAAAATTATGAGCGGAGAGCGTAAATTTCAGGTTATACTACGGAGGTAGATAAGCTGGTTTTAATTAATTTAATTAATTTTTAGTAACCCAAAATCTGCTAATAATTACTAGTTATCTTATCGAACTTCAATTCTCTTTCAAACAAAATACCAAAGATTGTATTCATTAAATGTTTCTAAATCCTATTTATTCGGCCTACACCTGTCTAATATTATCTACCTTCTTATCAAATCGTGCTATTTACATCTGTTCGGATTGAATTTTAAATTTCACTTCTCGTTCCACTGTTCGAAACTTTGAAGATCATCCTGCAAAGAACTGAAGTCATTCTCACCAGCTTCGTTTAAGCAGCAAAGAAAGAAAGAAAAATTTAACCCCTAATTTATTACTTAGAGCGAAATAATAATTCCTTTTGTTTTGTGGGTTCAAATAAAACAAATTTTCTTTGTTCTATCGCTTCTAAAGAATAGTCATGGTGTTTAAAAGTAAGGCTTTTTTTTTGTTGGTTGAATCGCGTATTCTGACATTTCAACCCGGAGCTCAAAAGGAGTTTTTTTTGTCCTTAGTTTTCGTGTGATCCGATATTTCATACTACTATCTCCCATTCATTGGTGAGCATCTCTCTCTCTCTCTTATCAGTGCACTGCACCACAGAGAGCAACTCATCAGTCATTCGAAAGAAAGAGGGAGGATGAAGGATGGGTTAGAGGAGAATAGTTACCGCTGAAAAGAGTGAATATGATTTTCTTGCCCGCCTTGAAGGAACCATCAAGACATATGAAATGGAAAATAAGTAGATCTTAACATCCATTTTTAATAGACCGTGTATACCTATCAAATGAATGCAAAAAAGAAAAAAAAAATTTGTTTTTCTTTTTTGGCACTTATAAAGTGTATAATACTAAAACTGCTGTTGTAATTGTAATTAGATACATAATGATTTATAAAAGTGAACGCGTTTACCCTAAATCCTAATCTAAGGAGATACCGAAGTTCAGTAGAGAAGATTTTGAACCCTTTGGTTGAAAAAATCTAGGGCGCAAAGAACCTTTATTAATATTCAAGTGAAATCGAGTTATTATGTGTCATAGAGGGATTGCAGGGTTTTTCCCTCCCGAAAACTGGGATTTTTCATCCCGCAGGCAAATCCAAATTCACAGAAGCAAATAACAGACGTAATATTGACTTCATAGCCTGAGTTGCTGATCTAAACTGAAAAGACTAAAAGTAGCAAAAAAAAAACGAGAAGGGAGGGGAATAAACACAAGGCAGTTTCACAAATCGGAAGCAAAAATATGAGAGGGGGGGGGGAAATTAAACTAAAACAGAAAAAAATATTCAAATTGCAAGGTGGAAATCAATAACGGAGGTTAATGTCGATTAAATTCAAGCATTAATTTCAAGCATTAACAACAACCTAATTCAAGGAGACCATCGTTGCTCTTCCGAAATGACATTTGCCAGTACGGAAGAAGAATTTTGATAGATTAAAGAAATAATCACCAGACTAGTCAAGAGCAAATGATCAGAGATGAATTCTGCAAAATACTGAAAGTACATAATTTCTCCACTAAATGTTTCATAATCTGTATTGGGGTTCTTCTTCCCTTCACGTATTAGACGGGGGGGATGGGCTGTCCTTAGCCCTTCTAAACCGTACCCGTCCCGAGGATAAGGTAGCTAGCCCTATGCCTCCCGGTGTATCCTATGTCTGTAGATGCGTGTGTTCACGGGGACGGTTTGTCTGTTTGCGAAAGAAAAACCCTGCATTCCGCGCCCAAGACTGGCTAACTTGGCTATGTCTGAGAAATATCCTTAAGTCGGCTACGGGAATCGAGCTCAGGACACTCCTTTCTCAGGAATATGGTTGCGAAGCGCACAGCCACTCGGCTAACCCGCGCGACCGATTGGGGTTCTATTATCCTGAATTATTAATTCACAATTCTATTAGATTACTTTGAATTCCTTTTGAAAACACATGCATCCTTTTAAAAGTATTTTTAAAAGTATTCTTGCTTTAGCGCAGTTGAAAAGACTAAAAGTAGCAAAAAGAAACGAGAAGGGAGGGGAATAAACACAAGGCAGTTTCACAAATCGGAAGCAAAAATATGAGAGGGGGGGGGGGAAATTAAACGAAATTAAACTAAAACAGAAAAAAATATTCAAATTGCAAGGTGGAAATCAATAACGGAGGTCAATGTCGATTAAATCAATATTAAGAAAAGGAATCAGTGGTAATACGACTGGTGCTTTAAATGCAATCGAAAAAAAAAAAAACAGGTTATGATGAAGGTTATTTTCTTGATCATAAATTAGTAAATAATAATATTTTTTGGTTTACCGATCAAGTGTTGATCAATCTTTTTACAGTTATTCTTGTCAGTTTGCAGTTACGCATAATTGTGAGATTGTTTAAACCTCTATGTAAGCCCTGAAGATGCCAACAGATAAGTGTGGCGAAACTAGTTGGTTCAGTTAATAAAATTGATCAACACTTGATCGGTAAACCAAAAAATATTATTAAAAAACAGGTTAATTAAAAAAAAAGAAAGAAAGAAAATAAGAAAACGCGATCAGACGTATTCGTTGCAGCACGAAACTTAATTTTATTAGGCACCTCTAATATGGTGAAAAACTCTAGAATAATTAAAAAGTTTAGACTAAAAATAATTGTTGCATAGGCATTGTCTTCAATACGATTAATAATTATAATTGACAATTATGAAATTCTTGCTGTTATAATATATCAGTTAGGCTTAGTGAACAAAAAGTTCGTAATTCTGAATGAATTATTGATATTTTTTTGGCCATATTTTGTAGAAAAGTGCGTTCACATTTTCTACATTATGTAGAAATATGATGAAATATTTGAACTAAAGCTTATGATGACAAAGTTCAACGCGACTACGATTATGAAATGTATTTTTGCTGGTATCCATCATCAACTTTATTTTCGTAAAACGTTTAACCAATTATAAGAAGTTCTTTTCAATGTTATTTACAGAATAGAATAATGGAAGTGAGTGCATTAAAGTGTCTAACTTTAGTCAAGCACTCAAGAAAATACGATTTCCCGATATTGCAAAAGTAGAAAGTTGTGTAACGACATTTATATTGACAGACCTCGCAATTCATACCAATAAAAAAAAAGGGAGATAAATGAATACTGATTAGCTTCGTATTATCTAAATAGTCCCTTTTGATTGGCTGACTTATATCTAAAAGAGAATATCAGGATCTTTGATTTAGCAAAACATTTATCACATTATTTGTCATCATCGGTATTCTTCTCAATATAAATAATCATTTATTAGCAATATAACGAAATATTACTGAAAACAGTTTAATTTTTCAATTTACTGTATGCTTAATCATTATTCTCATATACTCATTATTCTGAATCGACTAAAATGAAATTTTATTAGTGAAGTCAATCCCATGGTGACACTTTTATAATTTCTATAATATAATATCATTTCAATTCTAGTAAAAAATGGATTCTAAATTCTGTGGATGAAAAATATCGTTAAATAAGTCTATTGTGCGAAACACATTAAATAATGCAATGTCATGGTTACTGCGCATGTCTGTGTTAAACTGCCTGCATTTATTTCAATGAAGATATACCGTACTTTCTTGCTTCTTAAAATGAACACTTGGCCCAAAACTTTAAAAAAATGAGATTTACTAATAACTTGCATAATATCTTAAAAGTTATTCATTAATTATTACATGATACCTCCAGGGAGTCCAAAGACTCATCGAGGGACCGCACTTACTCTACAACTCTGTATCCACCATTTTCATCAACGCCATCTACCGTCCACTACCACTTTCAGAGACAATTACAAACATCCATGCCCAAGGCGGAATTCGAACCCTCAGCCTTTTTGGCTGGAGAGCGGACACCTCGAAGGAGACCTTTGAGGCTTTGAAGCTCTGGAAAGTTCGTGTGCGAGTCTTTACACACATCCATGTCTTACATGGGATTTGAACCCACAGCCTGTTACAAACAGTTATAAGGCAACAAAGTCAATTTTTTACATACTAACATATCCACTTTACTATTCAGGCCGGCAATCCTTCCTTTAGACAAAATTCGTACTTCTATGTATATAATCACCAGGGGCGAATGCTGGTCTTGAAATTCACGCTTACTCTTGTTATCATTCAGGGAATGAGAGGTGTGATTGAAGTCTGATTAGCGGAATAACGAATTACTGACCATTTGAAACTATGTACAGGTAACTCTCGTATAACGCGGATGTTAGGTTCCGCAGAAATGCCGCGTTATATAAATCGCGTTATGCGAGTCTGAGATCACATAGAAAAAGTAGGCTTATATTCCGAATCGTTTTTTTTTTTTTTTTTTGAAATTACATAAACAACAATGACATATCCAACAAAAAATATTTTTTTATTTAATTCAGGTAATTCATGTAAGTTAAGAAAACATATAAACTATGAGACAAATACATAGTATAAAAAGTATAAAAATTACAAATTGTACGTAAGCTTCATTGCACTTAATGCATAAATGTTTTAGGCAAAATAAAATAGTGCATATTTTAATCTTTCATAGCACGAGGATTTGAGGATTGGTTAATAAACACTGGTTTTGTCATGTAATCACCTGATGCATTACTACAAAACAGTACAGTAATTCTATCTTTGGAAACTTTGAATCCAAGAGCTGATCTTACATTTTTCGAAATATAGGTGCATTTTTGCACTTTTTTCCAATATAACCCGGATTCATCAGCATTAAACACTTGGTTTGCACTATAAATGTTTATAAACTTGAGAGTTTTTTTGTTTAATAATATTTCCATCCATAGAAATTTTCTTTTGAGTTGCAATCTTCTATCGAAATCATTACAGATTTTTCCATTAGAATATCGCATACACAAGCAACGCTCTTTACACTTATCGTTAACCCAGCAATAAATGCTTTCTCGGATTTTATGTTCGTTTTGTTTGATTGTTCGAATTGTTGATTCATTTAAATTCAAAGTCCTTGCAAAAACTTCTGGTTTTTCTCCATTTTTCAACCGATCCAAAATTTTGAATATTTTTCTTTGAGAGAAATTAAGTTTGTTTTCAATGTTGTTTTTTCCCTTTCGTCGTAGTTTGTGGCCATTACTATAAAAATAATTTTTTACACAAAAAAGCAAACATTACATATCGTATGTAACTCACAGAAAATAAACTGTTCAGCTTGAAATGAACACACTTATGATTTTAAAGGCATTTTCCTGGCAGAAACGAGGACAATTTTCAACATTAAACGTTTTATACGGTAAACAATTGAGGTACATGCGTGCTAAAGGGCATTTCCCCTAATATAAATTCGCTACTTATAATTACATGCAGGATACAGGCGGACACAAATTTAACGAAGATGAAATTTGATTTTTAAGTCGCGCGGTGAAAAATATATGAAAAGATAAAGGGTTACTACAATTTGTAGACCGTATTTTTATCGGAACCGTGTTGTATACGTACCGCATTCAACAAGGGTCACTACAATTTAAGATCGCGTTATATCGAAACCGCGTCGTATAAGTACCGCGTTATACGAGGATTACCTGTATTTAGAAATGTATGTACATTTAATCATACAAATACAACATTTATTTTACAAATGATATTCTATCTTTTTCAGTTTAGCTACTTGAATACAAACTCTACCCTACGGTTCTTCTTTATGAAGTGATCAATAACATCGTCATAAAAAGTTGGTTGTAACTTAATTTTCCCAAGCAACACGCACACTTGTAAAGGCTGGCTGAAGCTCACTGGCTAAAGCTGCTTTGACTGCGTGTGACCTGTGTTTAAGCAACAGGGTGAGATGACGTGGAGGGAGCGGAAATGGCTATGCGCGCGCATGAAATCACAGTGCTGAAGCGAGGACCTGGCTGCTCCCACAACCGAGCAAGCCAAGGTAGCTTGACTAGCGTCGGCCTTCGATACACAACGCAAAGCTCAATTATTGCCGCGCAAGCTTAAAACGTCTTCTGTCTACAAAAAATAAAAGACTAAATAAATATTACTTCTTTCTCAATTAATGAGCTTGCACAGCAAGCATGGAGAATGCGCCACTGATATTTATAAGGTTTGCTCATCTTCTATTCCAAACTGCTCATTAATCATTCTTATTCCAAGTTTCAAATACGTATCTATATATTTCTATTTTTTTTTTTTTTTTTGAGAATTTTTCTTCCTAGACCTAGGTTCCATCTTTTAGGAGTCTCTGGCTCCATCTTTCCATCTATTCTTACTAGGTCAAGGTTCTAAATCTCGAGAACTTACACTGTTAACGCTCTGCACCCATATCACCTTCTGGTTCCCATTTTGTTACTAATTATTCTGACTTGTCTTTTACAGTACGTGTGTTATGACCAACCTTTATTTGCTAACGCTTTTTTTTTTAAATTTTTAAAATTTTTTTTTTTTATACAGTGTTAAATATTCCAATGAATAAAGATGGCGTACATGTGATTGTTTATCCAAGAAATTTGAAATGGTTTTCAAGCGATGTTGCATATATATGGATTCTTTTCGTCTTGAAATCTTTCCGCTATTTTTTAAAGCAAATATAACAAAAAAAAAAGGAGTGACTTATTCATTTTCCCCTCTTTTAGGTGACATGTATAATTTACTTTCTCGTGATGACAAAAGCCATAAATAAAATCTGTACTATTACGGTGACTACATAGAACCATAAATACATCTTTATATAAACCATAAAATGCAATTTCTCACAACTAAAATAACTTCTGAAATATTTTCTTATGTGGATAACAACTACTTCAGTACATGAAGAAAATAATACTCAAAGTACTTCAAACACTAATCGCAAAAGGAATCATTCCTCTCCCCATTATTATTGGAGCAACCATTCCTATATTTGTTCGTAACCTAAGAAGCGGAAGAGCATCAGTAAAATCGTAATGTGAAATAAGTTGAACAGAAATCAAATAAACCCGCATAGTGCTTTCAGAAGAATTTTACTTTTTTGACTGTTTTCTTTTATCTTATTTCTATGCCTGTCTGATAAAGTTTAACTTTATTGAAATGCTGTCTAAAGACATAGGATTTATTCATTATATATAATACTTTTTTTTTTTTTTGCTTTTTCTCAGACGACATTTGTTCCTGTTTCTAATCCTAAAATTAAAAAAAAACAGAATATTTTATAATAGAAATGGAAAGAAATACAAGAAACCATGAAAGATTTTTTTATTCATGAAGAATATTGACACTTTTTCCCCCAGAAACAATACACATATATCATTATATTTATTCATTAAACATATATTAATTTATTAAATTAATTAAATTATTTATTTGTACTTCCAAATTAAAATTCTTATTGGAATTAGTTAAAAATAAATAGTCAGGAAATACTGAGCATTAATGTTGAAAATTAAGAAAAATATATATTTAGATAAAATAAAATTAAGAAAAATATATACGAATAGATTAACTTAAAGACTAAGTAATAATAATAATAGCAATAATAACAATAAAACAACAACGACAACAACAACAACAACAACAACAACAATAATAATAAAAGAATAATAATAATAACAACAACAAAACTATTATATATGATTGCACTCAAATATCTGTGTAGAATAGTAAATTAGTAATTCATTACTTACCGTGTAATTTAAATTTCTAATTACTGACATTAAGCTGTTTCTTAAATTCACGATGATTTTGTATATTGGCAAAGAGTTATGGCGCATTATTGTTCAATTTGCAATTCTCATCATTGCGACAGTAGATTTTAATATTTTTCTTAAAATAGCCAGAAAAAAAATCAGAATAGCCGTTTCAATTATTTTAAAGAAGGTATTACATTAACTTTATTTTCAGTCTTCATCCAAAAATATTTTATATTTCTTGAATATTTAAATAAACAATCAGCAGTATTCTCCCTTTCTTTATTCTGCTGCCATCTAGTGGTAGCTATAAATATTATTTTGCTAGATTGTGGTGCCATCTCGTGAATATATTGTTGTTTATCCTGTAAACAGGACATTAATATTCAAAATAAGTGAAGTCAAAATGATATATTTTGAAAATATTAATTGCTTTAGAAATCATTTAATTAGTACTGATATATTAAGTTTAGTTCGAAATTAAATTAGTATTTAAAATATTTTTATTTTAGTTTTAAAATTAGAAATAATTATAATTATTAATATTTTACCCTTAAACAGTACTTATTTTATTGGATATATATCGTTTTGTTTCTTTATTGCCTAAGAGTTGGTAATTTGTCTTTTGACAGTATTTGTTATTCACCAGTGATAGCTATGTGATCGAAACTGATGTCTGAGTTATTTTATTTATTATTTAATTATTATATGCACGTTCAGGATAATCACCGTATAATTTATAATATAAATTATATAATTTATGGTAAATAATTTATGACTTGCATAATTTACGATAATATGAAATTTTATGCTGTTTATACAATTAAATATATATAAAAAATCATCATTTTGCATCTGTTCTTTATATTTCTGTAAGGTACACTCATCAGCGAGTTGTTTAAATGACGTCATGAAATCGTCAGTGGCTGATAACCAATGAATTAAGTTATTCACGCCAATTAATGTTCGATTTATTTATTGATATCTCAACTAATTATCATCTTATGAATATCAATATTTTTGTGTGAAGTTTTTTTTTTTTTAAATTTTTATTGTTAAAAAAATGTTGCATCTTGGATTTTTCTTTTAAATAAAGTTGTGAAGCATTTTGCAGAAGAGTTGTTCATTGATTACAGAAATATAGGAACATGTTTTAAGTGATAAACCACAAACTTACATCTTATTTGTTTCTTTCGTCCCAAGAAAGTGAAGCTATTTGTTATAATGTCAGTTCTTCAAAAATACAACAAATGAACATTAATTAATGAATAAATTATTTATTTATTTATTAATTTTTTTTTGTTTGTTTGTTTAATTAACAAAATCTAATTTCATAATTACGTCTTAATTTATAGCAGGAAAATCTTCCTCTTAAATAAAATTAAACGTATTTAATTCCTTTAAAATTCATTATTAGCCATTTTTAGAGCTCGTTGATTTTAGCTTTTCTGGTTTTAACTTCTTTTTTTTTAAATAACGATGCTTCATTAAAAACCTTAACGTAACTGCAAAACGAATAATAATTATAATTCTTTATTGATAAGTATTAGAAATAATATTATTAAAGAAAATTGCCTGTTACATATCAAAATGTTCCAAGTATTTGTCGGATTGGCGTGCACAAATATATTTCATTATATTGACTAAGTTATCCAATATATGTAGAGAAAAGAAAATAAACAAACAAAATATTCTAATACTTGATTGGCATAATGAAAACCTGTAGTTAGGTAATTATGTTTTTTCTAAACTGCTAAATACATAGGTTCGACTGTGAATTTCTTTTTTTTTCTTTTTGCTGGCACAGATGAAGGATCTCATGTAGTGAATCCCAATTAATAAACAATGTCTTTTAATGCTTATGGCTAAGAGACCCTTTCTAGAACGAAAGGACCTCGTAGCCATCTTTTCATCTTGGCCATCTGAATCGATGTTGAGATAGTTGACGTTTCTTCCTGAAATTCTATCTGTTACTTATACAGATAGAATTTCAGGAAGTAGAATTTCACTTCCCATTACGTGAGTTGCTTATGTGCAAATCTGGAGAGAAGTTATATAAAAGTGAAATGTTTTTTGTTTAAAAAGAAAAAAAAACTGAAACAAACCAATAAAACGTTCGCTAATATGTAACAATTTCATGTGGCTAGCACAAGATTAATGCAGAATGTCTCCTATTACCATGCAACAAGATCATTAACAAGAGAGAGAGAGAGAGAGAGAGAGAGAGAGAGAGAGAGAGAGAGAGAGAGAGAGAGAGAGAGAGAGAGAGAGAGAGAGAGAGAGAAGAAGGTAATAACATTTACTGCCTCGCATTAATTTGGCGTGGGTCATCAGAAAAGAAACCAACTGGGGCCATAAAAGCTTCCCGCAGTGATATTCGGCCAGTAATCTCAAATGGGATAGTTTCCCTTAATGGCCGCTGGTGGTTCCTTCCTCAAAACTGCGTGCAAGCAAACAACTGCACGTTATGGAATGAGAGAACGCACATTGTCTACGAGAAGAGAGAACTGAAATAAAATATCTGCGATCCAAAATCAAAATTGTGGCAGAATTAGATGAATTGTTGAGTGCAAATGTAATAAAAATAAATAAATAAACACGACAAATTGTTCACAGTGAAGTTGTTCCAGAAAATGGAATTGCTCTTTAGAGAAAAAGATTTATTTAAAAGAAACTATACTGCGAATTTTAATTAAAATTGATCATCCCCATAAAACGGACAAAACAACCAAAAAATGTCTCTCTTTAAAAGAAAATCCTTTTCCTTCTTTTTAATGTAATTTTTTATGTAAAGACAGTCATGCATGCCTATCCTTGGCGAGACTGGAACTCCTAAGCTGTTAGTTGGAGAGAGGATACGCTAACCACTCAGACAACCAGAAAAATAATTTTAAAAAAGTAATAATCGTTGATATCTTCGTCTGAGACCAGTTAATTGACAGGATGTGTTTAAAAATCATTTAAATTTAGTTCAAAACTAATTTGTTAAAATTTTCAACAATGACCCTAAGATACACAAGTTTCCAGCCACTTCCGTCTTAGACCGATTTACTTAATTTTATCTGAAAAGGTGATTTATTTTTTTTTTCACCCTAAATTTATTTACTTTAACTTGCTGGAGATTCACAAATGTGTCAGAAATTGGGATTTCTATCTGAAATGTATGAACATTATTATTATATCCATACAAGCTGCGAGGTCCGAATCCCATGGCGTCAATGGTATTTCTGAAAAAAAAAAAAAAAAATAGTTGTTACATAATTTTCAGTTCCCGGTTTAACAACATATTAGATCAAGGATTAAGCTTTATCTAATTTTAATTTTGAAACCTTTCTTGGATGGAAGGGGGGACTGGCATAAAAAGTTTCCGAGCTATCAAATGAAAGTGATTAAGAATGTAAACATCCAAACATAATTATTTTAACGACAAGGCAAGAGAGGAGGTTCTGTTATTTAATTTACAATGGTGGAATATGCATTTTATGAAATATGTTCGCCTCTTATGTGAACAGAATACTCTTTAGGCAACGTGACCCTCTGCACTGGTTATTTGTACACAGGGAAATTGATATTTTTCTCTTCTAATTTCTGGAGTATATATGCGCGAATGATTCAAAAATATGGGGCTATTTTTTTTTTTTTAAATTCGTGAATTTTGGTTTTATCCCAAACAAACCAGCCGAAGAACACTGTAACATTATTCGCATCGCCATCATATTAATTAAGCCAAGAATGATTACGATCAAAGAAATAGAAATCGATTCGACAATTTAACGATCCTAATAAGCCAACGTTGATATTACGAATTAGTTCCACTTGCACATCTAACGTAACAGGCATAAGATTAGAGGCTTAACCTAGTACCACTTGTTTCCGAACATCAAGACGACCAATCGGTAAGTCATTCAGTTCGATTTCTTAACAGTCACGCACTATAGCAATCCCTCACAAACCGGCGACTGTCACGCCATCGTAACAAACACACCGTCAACCTCATCTTTAGTTAGACAACTGGACGATTTCTACGAGCTACAATGTTAGCAGGTCATTCTGCTATTCTTCGCGAAAGTGTGTGGAAGCGGACAGGAGAGAAAATGGAGAACGCCAGGAAAACACCGAAATATACGGAGATAGTTCGATGATGTTTTCGACAAGTGTAATAAAGAAATATACAACTGCAGCACCCCCCCCCCCAATTTTTTTTCGATATATAAATATATTAATTAATTTATTTATATTTGCTTGTAATATTTAATTTTATCATCAACAATCCTATACAATTCTCTTTTTTTTTGTATAAAAAATAATAAAAATCCATCTTGTAGAACTTAGGAAGGCGAAGGACGCTAGTAGCACTCTGTTTACCACAGTTTACCTTATTGCTACGCGCGTGCAAGCATATGCACGTTATAATGAGATACGAGCCATTAGCGTAATGCGGCACTGTCCGTCGCGCAGTTCCATTGTTGTTTATATGCAGTTTGCGGCAGTAGTAGAGTGTTCGTAGTGCTTATCGTGTTTACTCCGTCTCTTTAAATATTTGGACGTTACAATTAAAGACATAAGATTTGTTATAGTTTTTATTTTAGAACATTATTGGGGTTATGATAATAGATTTTATTTTTAAGTAATTTTGACTTATACTAAACTGTTTAATTATATCGATAATAAAGAATATTATCATGAAACAAAACAAGAAGAATATAATTTATTTTGAAGTAATTTTTAATTATACCAAGCTGTATAATTTTATCGATAATAAATAATATTTTTTCATGTTTAATTTGTTTTTATTTTTTATCATAATTTTGATATTTTATCCAAACATTCATACAGAATGTCAAAGCTTATTTAACCCTGCGGAGGTCACGGCTAATCCGACAGATACAAAAGAGCCTGTGTAGCTCAGTGGATGTGGCGTTTGCACACCACCGCGCTAGGCCGCACGAAGGAAGTCTTGGTTTCGAGTCTAGTCGGCGACTAGAGGAAATTTTTCTAAGCCTTTTTTCGACCGGTTCCCGAGTTAGTCGATCTCTGGCACGGGCAAGCAGGTTTTTCCTCCCGGAAACTCGGGTTTTTCGTCCTGTAAACTCAAGAAAATCGACCGTAGAACCCACATTATTTTTCAGACATTAAATATATTGTGTTAGGGTTAGAGGCCACGAGATGGCGGCACATTTGAGCCGTCTCTCTTCACTGCGTACCGCTTAATTAGTGATAGCCTTGGGCCATCTGTCTCTGATTGGGTACCAGTGGAGATTGAACTGCCCACTCAGTCTCCAAAAGTTAGATAGGGCTAAATGGCCTCGCCTACTCCCGTATATACGGGAATAAAAAGGCGTTAGCTGATTTTTTTTTTTTTTTTTTTTTTTTTATATAAATATCCTTACGCGTATCCAGTGTACAGCTTAGAGGTCATCAATGGCTGCGCATGCGTATATTACGAGTGATATTCTTCACTGTTTATGCGGTCAGTTTTGGTTTAACATGTGTTATGCAAAGGTGTGCGATATTTCATAATAAATTGTATCTGAGAGATACCGCTATCCCCCATGTCAGTATAGTGATTTAGTTGTTGTTTTTTTCTTTGTTTCTTTGTTAGATAATTTCTAGATTGTAACTGAAAATAAATAAACCATCATGCATTATATTTGCAGTGTTTTCTTTTTTAAAGTTTTATCGCATTTTAGCACATACTAGTAATGAATGTATCTCTCAGATACACGCGACCTACGCTGCAATTTTTTCGACCGCAGAGATAAATGAATAGCAACCTTGACTGTTGACCTTGATCTTGAAACACTTCATATAGTGAGACGTTAATGGTTCATGAAGAATGGAATATCTGTTATCTTTGTGTTGGTAAGTGATTCATGCATAAAAAAATATATATTTAAAAAAATCACTCTTCATTAAATTAAATAGTGGATTAAAAAGGTTATTTAAATAATTTAAGGATTTTCATACTTTAATCATTTAAATTATTAAATTTTAAATGATAATTTCTTTCTTTCTTATAATTATATGAAAATAAATATATTAATTCAGATATTTTCCACTTTTAATATACTTTTATTTGGAAAGTATAATATTATGTAGTAAAGTATAAAAAATAATTTTTTTCTTTTCGTCAAAAAGTATTTATTTCTGAACTAGACTAGCACACCATTTTCTTATTACTATGGTTGAATATTACAAGCCCGCATGTGTGTTTTTTAATTTTATTTTAAGAAAAACATGTTTAACGTAAATATTGTAATTTTTTTTACGTTCAAATGCTTTTGGAAATAATTTACACACATATGCACGAAAGTATTCAAGCAGAAGAAACAAATGAAAATCAAAAGCTTGGTTAGCCAAAACGTATACTAAAATTCCATTATAAACAATTCAATAATCGATATAAAATGCATTAAAAGTGTCCAATGATGTATCTACTTCACACATTAAGAGTTCTTTCTTTCAACAATTGTTTTTCCAACAATGCATTTTCCAATGTGTTTCCTTTAAAATTTTTGCACAACAGAACGACTATTTCTTTCAACGTTTCTATAATATGAAACGTGCTTTCATCTCCTGTTTATGGCCATTTTATGTTTTTTTTTCCCTTAAAAAAAAGCAATCTTCTTGCATTTCTCTTTTTTTTTTATTTTATTTTATTTTTATTTTTTAGTGAAATTCTCCAACTTCTTGTCAGCCCTTTTGTTCTTCTATCCATCATGTCTACGCTGTTGTCATCAATCATGATATTTACACATGAGGATCCTTTCGACTTCATATCCAATGCAGTATTCTATTTCTTAAACCTGTTTTAGCCTTTTTATGTTTTTTTTCTCCCTTTAGTGACGTAGGGAACTATATTCAAAACAGCTTCTATCTCTTTTTAAATCCCATAAGAATTAATATTGAAGATGGTGAGCAGGTTCACAATATAACCGAAACACCTTAACTTTACTTTTAGTGTAAAAAAAGATGAAAAAATAAAATCGATTTTCATCCAGATTATATACATTCTATGTGATCTTAGCAAAGGAAGCAACAATTCTAAACTTATTTTAACAATTGGATACGCGAAACGAGTTGTTTGGAATTAGCTTATAACTAAAGCCATATGGCGTCACCTGTTTATGTAAATTTCATAATTAAATAAAATTCTACCAACGTGTGGAAGCAATGAACACCATAATGAATCATTATCCCTCCCGCCTTTTTTTTCCTTCTTTTATTTGTAACCAAATCCTCTTTTTGTTGGGAAATATCACGACTAGATTTTTAGTTCCTTCTTCGATTATTTTAAAATTTTAAATGTACGGTTTACTGAAGGAATAAATTATATATTTGTAATAAACAATAAAGTGAAATAAATAAAAATCTTGATAAATACTGAATAAATAACTTTAGAAATAAAATGTAGCGCTTAATTTCATTATTCCAAATTCAGTAAAGGTAATAAGAACATCAGACATGTTTCGCTTCAATTAGTACTCATGAGAATGCTGTTAATGTCTACGTCAAAGCGATATGCCCTGAGGTCAGTACATTACGTGTGTGTGTGTGTGTTCTCTGCTACATTTAGATGTTTTGATTAGATAATAATATAATATAATATAATATAATGCTATGCTATATATATATACTATATACTATAATATAAAACCAAGATATTAAAACCATGTTAAAATCTTATTAAACAATTTATTGTACTATCATTAGTATTCTCACTTAGTTGAAAGTTGAAAAAATTAAACATAAAAAAGATTAATTTTAATAGAGGATTTTTTTCCACTAAAATCACATTATTATAAAGTACCGTTTGCTATTCAAGAGAGAGAGAGAGAGAGACAGCTTAATAATGGCTCGTATGATCTAATTTCTTTCGTTTTTACATATATCAGCAGACAATTCCATCACTAGACTAGTGCGTCATTTTTAAGTGGATATTCACTATTTATTGCTCTAAGTGAAATGCTTTCTTCTCTTAGTGGTTTAAAATTCTTAGGTGAAGTAGATATTGATGTAGTACGAGACATGTCATTTGCCATTGACTGAGCAAACAGCATTGCGTGCAACATACTTATTCATCAGAGTGATTATCTAATATTTACATTCTAACATTCCTCGCTTATTGACGATCCTACATCAATTATCTTGTTAAACAACAGTGCAGTAATTACCAAGAAAATAGCATTTCATCTGAATTTGCTATCATTATAATAACAAATTATGATTATCCATTAAATAGCAAGTTATAACAGTAAATATAACAGTAAATATGCACTACTTTTAATTTTAATTTAATTTTAGATTCCTTATATAGTCCTTATAAGGACTGGCTTAAAGGGGCGAAGCAAGAATGCTTTTCATATTCCCCGTTATCTGTAGAGGACAGTGTAGGAATAAGGTGTTATTGAGCAATTAAAGCTCTGAACATGGCAAGAGGGTAACAGCAATACCGAGCCTCAGTTAGAACTTCATTGGCTACAGCATTGCCATCCATTACCCTCCAAGGGTATTGGATTGAATGAATCAATCAATCACCGCCTAATTTTAGATTTTATTATAATAACAAATTATGATTATCCATTAAATAGCAAGTTATAACAGTAAATATAACAGTAAATATGCACTACTTTTAATTTTAATTTAATTTTAGATTCCTTATATAGTCCTTATAAGGACTGGCTTAAAGGGGCGAACCAAGAATGCTTTTCATATTCCCCGTTATCTGTAGAGGACTGTAACACACCAAAAATATTTATTTATATTTTATAAATATTCCATTCCATGATTTAATTTTAGATTTTAAATCATGGAATGGAATATTTATAAAATATAAATAAATATTTTTGGTGTGTTATCGCACATACATATATAATATTTATTTATTATCTAAATAAAGTTTTTTTATTTTTATCATAATACTATTTT
Source organism: Typopeltis vanoorti (assembly GCF_054136105.1). Classification (NCBI taxonomy): domain Eukaryota; kingdom Metazoa; phylum Arthropoda; class Arachnida; order Uropygi; family Thelyphonidae; genus Typopeltis; species Typopeltis vanoorti. Next base: position 84,265,781 of record NC_143556.1, on the reverse strand, counting down.
TTTTTACATTTTATTTTTATAGATTTTCATAAATACTGCGCGAAGTATTTTTATATATATATATATATATAGATAACTTTTCTGTATTTTCCACACGAAGCATTAACAGCCTCTAAAGGATGTCTTTATATTTCAGGTCTCCTAAAGTTACAACACATCTTCCAGCTGACAACCAACCACTATAAGCTGGAAGTGCGTGTCGTGAAAAGAATCGCAAATTCTTCTGAAGCTAACGATTTTCTTCGAGCTGTTGAAAACCACGATCCAAACAGCAGTAAATACATTGTGCTAGACTGTAGCGCCGCCACAGGCAGAACTATTATTGTTAATCATGTTCGTGACATTTATATGGGAAGAAGAAATTATCATTTTCTCTTAACGGATTTGGTGAGTAAAATACATAACTTCAAACATTAAAAAAAATAATAATAATATATAATTCACTGTAGTTTTTCAGCCTTCTCAGAAAATAGTCTCTTTCGAATGAGTTGAATGAAATGATTATTGCCTGTTTATAATTTAAGAAAATCACTATTTATGATAAATATGCCAATAATAATATGAAATAAATATAAGAAATTACATTTTGTATTCTAAATAAATGCCATGTTTCGGGTGTTAGCCTTATGTGAACTCAGGTTGCCATAGTTGCCAATAGATGGAGCCAGGAGTATTGCTTCGCCTCTGATTGTGGAATACTTCAGCTCAACAACATACGTACATCCATAGGCCTTTGCTGGAAGAAAGTTATTTTCTTGGCTTTTCGCTCTGAGAACACGCGATACTTCAATACGATCCTGTTTATTTTTATCACTAGGCTTAAAGCACGATTTACGTTTTATGTAACGGTAATGTTTAACTCTAGGCAACTAATAACATGAACTGCTGAGTATTTAATTTTTTTTTTTTTTTGAAATTGTTGAGAGAAAAGTGTTTCACATTTCTCGAGATTTATTATTATTATTATTATTATTATTATTATTATTATTATTATTATTATTATTATTATCCGATATCGGCCTTAAGTATTGAATTGAATATGGTAAGATTCTATTGAATATATATAAAAAAAAAAGGAAAACAAAAATAAAATAAAATACCATGTAAGATGTTAGAATTGTAAATCGGATTATTTCATTAATTTATAAAGATTTCGACAGTTGGCTAACATAATTAGGCTCTTATGTTTAGAGAAGTGCCTATAATGTTTACAACTTTGGAGTTCCTGCTAGTATGTGAATCTTTTAATTTACTTTATGTGAAAATAACTTGTATTATAAGATTTCGTAAGCCATCTTAAAATTCCCATTCTAATAAAGAGTAGCTAAAGGAAATATTTTTGCGGAAAAGTAGGCAATCATTGGAATAAACTTCCACGTGGAGTATTATTTTAATATAACTGGCATACCTAAAGGTTTATACATAAGTACAATACTTTTGATTTTAAACAGTTGCATGGACTATTATCAGGAGTCATTTGCTCCCAATGATTCTGTTGAGTTCTGAATTCGATGTGCTTTGTTTTTTTCTGGTGGTTTCCCAGATTGGTTTCAATTTTTAATGAGGTTATGTAACTCAATACATATATTTCGCATATCACCATATCTACAACTACAGATTTTTTTTTCTGCATTTATCTTTATTCAATAGTCTGTGGAATTTTTAGTAAATATTTTGTTATCCGTATTCGAATTTCGACAGCTAATGAAATTTAACTCGGGAATTAAATTTCACACGGGACTTATTTCATCTTAATAGTCCTTATAAGGACTGGCTTAAAGGGGCAAAGCAATAATGCTTTCTATCTTCCCCGTTATCTGTAGAGGACAGTGTAGGGATAAGATGGTATTGAGCAATTAAAGCTCTGATCATGGCAGGAGGGTAACAAACAATAGCCGAGCCTCAGTTAGAACTTCACTGGCTACAGCATTGCCATCCATTACCCTCCAAGGGTATTGGATTGGATGAATCAATCTAGCCCGACTTATTTCAAAACTCATAAAGCAGATGACATATTTTTATATACAATAAATAAATTGGTGTGTTAACATATTTTTTTCTATGTTCAGGATTTCCTAAAACATTTTTAAATTTATAGTATAATAAAATATTATAATATATTATTTTGTTACTTATATACAAGAAATTTAATTTTATCTGTAGTGTAAACTTGAGTATTTCCGTGTGTAGCTTGTAAAAATGAAATATCTAAACGCATAAGGTTAGTTCATCAATATACTCGTTCTCTGAAGTATGCTTTGCATTAAGAAATACCTTGTAACACACACACACACACACACACACACACACACACACACACACACACACACACACACGCACACGTAAAATATAAGTGTAAACAAGAATATGCAAAGTCAAAACTCACCATATATATATATATATATATATATATATATTCCTACGGTGCACTTTAAACGGCGTGCTCTTCCTGCTAAGTCTTTTCTCTCTTCCATCTTTTCTGACATAATCTTAAATGTTCTTTTCTTGATTCTCATCTCTCTAAGCATCCCCATTTTTATCTCTCCTCCTTCTCCAAGTATTTCCTTCATCATTGTGTTTGCTTCCCCTCAACACTTCAAGGTGTAATTACTGTCTTATAAACTCTGGATTTGATTTTCTCAGGTAGCTTCTTATCACATACCCCTGATACTTCTGTTGCTCATTGCCTTTCTTTACTAATTGAAGCCAATTTTCGTTGTCGCTCTCATTCTGCACTTTCTTTCTATAGGGTTGTCTCTAAGGACTTAAACTGTTCCACCAACTTTCTCTCTCTCTCTCTCTCTCTCTCTCTCTCTGCCGTGTTTAGTCTTCAAAACCATTGTCTCGTGTTCTGTCCCTCTAGTCAGCATGGTCTTTGTTTTGTCAATATTAATCTTTAAGTCTTCCCTGTTTCTTGGCTTCTTTACCACCGCAAGAATCGCTTTTGTACTTCATCTATTGTTTCTGCTGTAATGACCGGATCATCTGTACACGCCAATTCCCAGTTTGTCTTTTCCTTTCACTCGATACTATGCATTGCAATAAAAATCAAAACTGACTAGATGGTAATCCCTGGAGCGTGCAAGCTTTAATAATAAAGAAATCCGTCAATTAAAAAATAATCATAACAGAAAAGGCGCAGTTTTTCTTTTCTTTTTTTTTCTTCCTACAATGCACGTGCTATCTTTTTTTTATGCAAATTTATTTGCGGGGCACTAAAAAGAGTAACAATAGGAAAAATAATAGCCACCCTTTATTACTATTTTTTTATAATAACGGATGACTTATGAAAAAATATAAACCTTCCACATGAGTTGCCTTGGTATTGTATTCTTTAGATTACTTGGATTATATTCATATTTGTCATTTAAACTACCGATTCTCATCAGAGAATATTCATAACATTCCAACAGCATCCTGAGGTAGTATCCCGAGTTTCTTGCTGATCCCTAAATGAGGAGAATCAGTTCAAACCAGTTACGAGGTCTATGAAACATTTCATCAGAATATCTAATAAAATGTGAATATGTATTCGAGTTTTATTCTAGTTTTTATTTGAAGATGTGATTATAGCTTTTGGGTTGCGTTTATGTCTTTTAAGTGATGCAATACCAAGGCAATTCTTGCCCGAAGGTTGACGTTTTCGTAAATTCTCGATCACGTCAAAATTTCTGTAGTTTACAAAGGCAATCATTGTTTATTATCCTCCACTAATATGGTTTACTTCCAAGAGAATTTAATGCTGTTTTCAAGCTTTTTTTTTTTTTTTTCGCTTACCCGGAAAAAAAAAAATTGCTTGATGACTTCCACCTGACTTGAATGATGCGAATAACATATTCGTGTAGTTAGTTGGTGTTATCAAACTAGCTCAAAAATTGATGTTTGCTTGAAATGTGAGCAATTCACTCTAAAATATGAGAGTTAACTGATGACATTTTAAGTAAATTTATTTCTTCGTTTAAGTTGACTTCACAGAAACTTGCTGCTGGCTATTCAACCGATGCAAATATGTCAACCCAAATAGCCAGAATCTTCGCTTCTCAACCAAAAGGAAGTAGGTTTGCCCTAGTTGGATATCTTATATTTGTGAATAGAATGATATTCAATTGGGGATTGGGCCATAGATCTAGAGGAGGTAAAGGGTGAGTAAAGTCGAACCTGGAATCTGACTTCCTGGATTTAGGAAGTCAGAAATATTCAAAATTGGAACTGTGGATTGAAGTATTGGGAATTTAGGTAAATGAAAGCTATTAGGCAGTAAAAATGGACTCAAAATAACAATAAAAAAAGTAGAATGAAAGTGTCAAGACTACTATCAGAAATCTTTAAAAAAATGCTCAAGTTATTTATTGGTTTCTAAGTTTTCGCTAAAATATCCAATTTCGACCCAAAATGTTTGAAAACAATGCCCCCCCCCCCCCCAATCCTACCAGTAAGCAGCGACAGTCACTATTTCGTTCTTAATGCAGCAAATTCTCACATGCTATGCATTGTTACGTAGCAGAATCTATTGTTGCTATGGATACAAAGAGGCAAAATAGCATATCCGTTTTAGTCAAGCAAGCAAACGAAAGTAGTTCATTATGTATTGGAGAAAGTTTTGAATGGTATAATGTATAAACATTCTAATCAGATTGATTCTATTTGAAGTATGGTTACGATTTTTATAATTTTGAAAATTACCAATTTGCACGTGAATCGGTAAGTTATTCTGAAAAACACTGAAGCCATTTTTTTTTAAGGAATGTTTCATACTAAATCCACTTCTGCTTTGCCAAAAAAGAAAATAAAAGGCGGATTGGTAATTAAAGCCACCTAAATGTTCTGATAAATCCTGCCGGCAAGGGAATTTAAAATTTAATGGATCAGAAATTTAAATTTCATTACATTTTTCATTAAAATTCTTAATTTACATCAATGGAAACTTGTGTAAAGCTATTTCCTCATTTTTTTTTCTTCCTTTCTGTCTTGGCAATGACGCAGCAGGTTTACAACGTATTTTAATTGCTGCTTAGTGCTTAATTAAGGCTAATTAATATTCAGCTTCGCTCATTGCATGATGAGCTAAATAACTTGAAGTTCCCTCTGCAGAAGTCTTAGAGTAAGTTGCGCGCGTTCACGTTATACCATCAGTGATAATTAACTGTTTTAACTGACTTTGAACTATTTTAAGTTTTCTTTGAAGTTTAATAAGTATTCTAAATTTAGTTACAATTGATTATTGAATCTAAAGGGTATTATTTTCCTTTCTGTTCTAATAGATCCAATACTTCCGTTGGAAGTATTGGATCTATTAGCTATCACCTTCAGATCTGGCTCTACTTCACTTAAAACCTTAAAATATATTATAATATGAGGCAACACGTGGGTTCCAATAGAAGTGTATGTCTTCCATTATTTCTATTGTTAATATAGTAGTGAGATAACTTCTTTTGGTATTAAAAATAGCTACTAATTCCATGCCATTTTGTGGCTCTCATCCTCAATCGAAACTTTTGTTTACGATTTTTTTTTATTATTATTTTTCATTATTTTTTATTGGGTTAACTGATGAATTACAAGGCTGGATTGATATTTGCTGATAATCGAAAATATTTTGTTTGACCTGATCACAGGACTCTCTTAGGGTACAAATCGAATTTTTTATTTATTTATAAAATATATAAATCCGCTTATGCCTTTTATTCCTCATACAGATTAGGTGAGGCTCTTTAGCCCTTTCAGAAACGAAACTGGAAGGGAGGGACAGTCAATCCATTCTTTACCAAGTACTGATGCTAGTTCAAGAAATTACAGTACAGACGTTGGTCTAAGAAAGAAATTATCTTTCCAGCCAGATAAGCATTGTCTATACCGATTGAACCGAAGAATTCAGTTAAATAAATATTAGCAGTAATTATAAGTAAGCTATCTTATTTTTTTTATTCTGAAGCACTGAAATTTTTGGTGTTTCTTTGTGAACTTAGGATGGGCATTCCGATGAGTGCTGCTGTTTCGCTAAATGGCCTTCCAACATATTTTTTGCTGTAGCATGATCATTTTTTTTCCAGCCTTTCGTTTTTTAGACCACCATCTGTAGTATAATTTCTTGAACCACCATCTGTACTTGGCGAAGGGTAGATTGACTATCCCTTCCAGTTTCGTTTCTGAAAGCACTAAACTGCTTCAACGCACCCGATCTTCTACCAACAGGCTGTGGGTTCGAATCCCCTCATGAATATAAGTCTTCAGATGAGAGATGAATTTGATGCTTCGGTGTCAAGTACTGCCTCACTTACTGGAGACTTGTAGTTGTTTGCCAAGTCTCCATGTTTGTTTACCAGTGCAGAGTTTCTAGATTATGTAAAATAATCAATAAAAATATATAAAATAAGTACCATAAAAATAATCCTTCGCTCACTTACTGATGTACGAAAGGTTTACCAAGTTTCGTGGGTGAGAGTTACAAAATAAAAAAAAAAACTATTGGAATAAGGTAATTTGCAGCGTAGATGATGTTATCACACGAATGGAGTAACTGTATGTGAAATAATCAAAGCCATAATATCGCATAATTGAATGAAAAATAAATAAAATAAGTTTCCGTTCCATTTCATATTGGTTGCTGTGTTGTGCAAGAGAGAAGAGATTGCTGAATCCAGAATCACACTACCACGACTGAAGAGCTATCTTGTGTTGTTCAACTACATAAATTATTGTCCTCCATCAACACTGTGTGCTGGATTCATCAATTACAAAGTTAAAATACATTAAAAAAAGTATATTCATACAGCAGTTTTCCCCCCTTTTTTTAAGGAAATTAATGAGCCCACCATTTAGAGATTATCCTTATTTAATTACATAAAAGTAGTGAGTAGAAACAGGCTCACAAAATAAGATGAAAGAAGAGCAAGATGATAGCATACGTAACGTAAATATACAAATATTGCAAATATCTCGAATAAAATCACTTCAGTTTATTCTTAAATAAGAAAATTTTATATAAGCATTTTTTGGAATTAAATTGTGCTATTTTAAATACGTTATTACTTCTAACACCATCCAAGCACGCACGCACGCACGCACGCGGACACACACACACACACACACACACACACACACACACACACACACACACACACACACACACACACACACACACACACACACACACACACACACACACACACACACACACACACACACACACACACACACACACAGAGGGGGGAGGAGAAGGAGACGTACAAGTATGCAATTTTTTCGATAACGTATCCGCATATTTTGCTACTTCACAAAAACTATTTTCATAATGCTCGTATATAGGCGCTGATTATCTTGCACAGACGTTACAGTATCATTCTGATTATCTGCACACTTCTATAGAACTACGTTGTGAAAATGGCTGCTCACTTAGCAGCAGATGCTATTTTTCATTGCAAAATCTGTAAAGCGCAGCAGCTCGTGGGTGTTATGAGATGAAGAGCCGATTGATCCAGAGGTCTACCCACGGAGAAATGAGGAAATGAGCAAAAGAAAGGAAATGAAGTAGTCGTTAACTGAGTTTGCCTTCTTGTCTATTGATTGATGAAGCCACCTTAACTACTGTAGTTTGCCATCCATATCTTTCTTTCCTCGAGGCAAAAGAAGGACATTTATCTAGAGACTGCCTCGTCTAACTTCAACGAATACATCTCTAGTCTTGATCAGCCAATGGCTAGGATTTAGCGCTGCTTAATCTAGGTTAGTAGAACCCATTCTACACAGTAATGGCTCTATTTACGAGGTTGGTAGATTATAGGCTGTAATGGACTCATTTATTAGCAGAAATAGGAACATATTCACACCATACGCCTTTTTTCAGTAATACGAAATTGTTTTTTTTTTAAAGTTTGGCATTTAAAGTTGTTTGAATTCATATTTGTATTCACACGATTACTCACGTCTCATAAGTTGAGAATCAGCTGTGGAATCAGCTGGTTATCTGACGTAATCACAATGATATTAATTACTTTAATCACTTTCGGATGTTTTTATTAGATTGAGGAAGTAAACGATCAACCTTTGTTTTCCATACAGGATATGAGAGAACTTACGTCCTCTACATTTTTCTTCGAAAAAAAAATGAACAGAAAAATGCACCCTTTATAGTTATAATTCCACTCATCAGAGAGGGTACTTCGATGCAATCTGAAACAACAACCCCTCCCGAGAACCGAAACTAACCACTCACTAAACACAAAGAACTGAAAGATATGACATCAATTCCTAAAGATTTTAACTGTCTCGGCATTAATAATTAACTATTGACAGCTTTTCCTATTGAAATCAGTTCGACTTTTAGCCATAATTAGCAAGTTTTTACAAGCAGATATCTTACGTTCAGGCCAAGTTAATCAACAAGTACTATTTTGATTCTTGCATGTGAAGTACTGTTTGTTTGAATTAGGGCTATTTAGAATTAACATTGATTCGAAATTAAGAATTGAGGCTAATAAGTGTGCATTATATTATATAAAGTGTCTTTCAGGCAGGTTTTTTGATTGGTGAGAGGAAAAATAAAAATTTTAGGAATAAAATCCTTTTTACCTCCCCATGAGAATCTGTTACTTAGATCGTCTTGAACAGAACTATAAAAGGTGTTTTGCACTCTCTACCTTTCACCATGTGATCAAAGGAAATAACCAGGGGGGTCGAAGATGTATATTTTTAATTTTGAATGAAGCGAGTTACTTCGTACGCCTGTCCATTACATACATTACATCGAATTCTTTACATCGAAGAATTTTTTTTTTTTATTTATTTTAACTTTTAGATTGTTCCTTCATTCTATTAATTACGGCGGCCAGTTTTTATTTGACGAATTCACTGAATTTTCGGAATTCCATTTCCAAGTTATTCAATATCAAATGTTTCGTTTCCATTTTGGCTCAAGAGTTTTACATTTTGACTGCTTATTTGCATTTTCAGATAACTCTTTTCAAGAAGGCGGCATTTTTCTTTAGGTGTTCCCAATGCTCTTTTCCCTTCCTTTGTATTTTACCCTGCAAGCCAATTGTTGAATGCATGTTTCATTTCTGTGTGTTTTATTTACACATGCAGTGGAATAAGCATTCCCAAAAATCATTAATGCGTTTCTTTCACGAAAAAAAAAGAAAAAAAATGCTCCAAATTTGCATTAAAAACAGCTGACTTTGAAGCTAAATTTATGTAGGATGCCCAAATAAAAATTTAAAAATTTTATCAGAGTAGATGCCCTTGTAAATGGCTATAAAAATAAACGAAAATCATTTTTTCACTGCGTACTTAGTATACATCCACTTATCAAGACATACATTTTACGATCTGAGTGATATGAAACAATTAAAGTACGTGTTGAGAGATTTTACACATCACCAACATTAATGGAAAAGTAGCAAGAAAAAGCGCATTATTTATAAAAAAAAAAAAAAATCAGCTAACGCCTTTTTATTCCCGTATATACGGGAGTAGGCGAGGCCATTTAGCCCTATCTAACTTTTTTTTTTGGAGACTGAGTGGGCAGTTCAATCTCCACTGGTACCCAATCAGAGACAGATGGCCCAAGGCTATCACTAATTAAGCGGTACGCAGTGAAGAGAGGCGGCTCAAATGTGCCGCCATCTCGTGGTCTCTAACCCTAACACAATATATTTAATGTCTGAAATAATGTGGGTTCTACGGTCGATTTCCTTGAATTTACAGGACGAAAAACCCGAGTTTCCGGGAGGAAAAACCTGCTAGCCCGTGCCAGAGATCGACTAACTCGGGAACCGGTCGAAAAAAGGCTTAGAAAAATTTCCTCTAGTCGCCGACTAGACTCGAAACCAAGACTTCCTTCGTGCGGCCTAGCGCGATGGTGTGCAAACGCCACATCCACTGAGCTACACAGGCTCTTTATTATTATTATTTATTTATTTATTTATTATTTTTTTATGTGGCTCCTGCAAACGAAACATTTTTATGTAAACCCATAGTACATTAATGCCGTGGACAGGGTAAGGATTTTTCCCTATTTTATTATGTTGATAAACCTTTTTATTTATTTTTTTATTAACTCGAAAACTCTGATTTAGAGAAAAACATGAAACTTTTCAAGCCACTTCAGGCCTCCATTAAGCTGGACGTGGCCTCACACCCGGCGATGAAATTCATCTCAAATCTAAAGTTAGTCTGAAAATGCAAATAAGAAACCAAAAATTACATACTTGAGCATTAAAGCTGTACTAAAATAAATAAAAAAATTATCGTCATCTGGAAATAAGCTCTGATTAATTTTAAAACCATCCGATATCGTAAAAATTCTGCAGATTCGTCAAATCAAAATGGCCGCTATAATTAGTAAGAAGCCAGGAAAAGAAAAGAAAAGGATCTTCTAGCTAAATAATAGGATAAACAATAAAGCGTTTTCATCAAAATATAAAAACATGGAGCTTCAATTTATTTTCATTTTTTTAATTTAATGGTTACAAATGGAATGATTCGCAAAATAGTATACGACCATCATTCGGCATTATACCTTTTATTTGGCAATTGAAACTTCGGTTTTCTTAAAAATGAAACTACTCTTTTGATTGTTTTAAGTTGATAAAGAAGACAGATTCTTCTTCTTCTTCTTCTTCTTCTCGAAACTTCAAAGCATGGTACATATGGCAAACAAAGCCAGTAGAACATGTGGGAAAGCAATGCCAAACAAAGACCTCATGAGGAACTAAAAACTAGTCACATGGCACACGTCGAAGGAAACAGAGGAAGATTTTTAGGCCTTCAATGCTGTTAATCTTGGTAACAGTGAAAATATATTCAGTGTCACCATGCACTTCTTTGCAAAAGTATAGCATCGAGTTTACTGTTAGTTAAAAAGTAAAACGGTGGTCAGCGGATTCTACTTTTAAACTTCCTTCTAAATAAAACTTTTAGAGAAAATGTGGACTTTTGATGTCGAAACTAACACACAGAAGATGATTTTTTGCTGAATGTTTAAATAGAAATTATTTAACCAGAAATTATTTAACCTTACAGTTCGCCATACAAATATTTCATTAATCAATTCATTTTTAACAAAAAAAAAAAAAAAAAATTCTTTTCTAGTGGGTCTTATAATGCAGCATTTACATTACTGTATTATTATTTTATTTATTTTTTAATAGTACCATTTCTTTAATTAGTGCTCAGCCAAATTCTTTCCTTTTAATGTTCCCTACATCAGAATAAAATCTCGACAACCAAATTATAGTTTGTAATACCACAAAAGTGTTTGCATATGAAAGTTACACTTATTATTATTTTAATCACTTTTAATAATTAAAAATAATATGCAGTAAAGTTAAATGAAATCTCAATGCGAAATTTTATGTAACTAGTACACCCATTTGCCTTATGTAAGTTGTCTACCTGCGAGAATTCAAAATTTTATCTCTTCTTTTGAAATCTAAGGAAAAGAGGCGAATTTTAAGGAGAACAGAATCTTTATGGGTAACTACTGAAGAGATGATGCGATTTGCATGTTCAACAGTAGAAACTGTTGTATGACCCCATAAAAGGAAGTTGCGAGGCTGGAATTTCCCAAGTGGAATCGTAACAATGCTGACAGAACCCGTCCAATGCTATTACCAAAATGCTAGCTGCACACAGGAGATTCTTTGCTTTCAGGAATTCAGTCTTCTGACTAACCAATGCTGCTGGCAAGCTATTTTGTAAGCTCATCGGTAAATTGGAGTAGAGAGAGAATGCATAACTCTGCGGACAGATTAATGTAGTGAAAGATATCCATACCTACAGCGGCAGTAATATTTTATTATATTTTTAGTTTTTTTTATTATTATTATTATTAATTTATTGAATACTTAAGAGTTTGAGAGTGTGAATAGTAGTGTTAAATAATCACTCAAACCACTTTAGTATGCAGTCCAGTCTATTTTCATGTGACAATCTACCTTATTCTTGTCTTTCATTAAACTTTAAACATCTTAAATTTGCTGATTTATTTCATTTGTTGAATTAAATGATGCAATAAATCTCAGTGACTTCGAATGATACATTAAATATTATTAAATAATGGTTTGAGTGGCTGAACTAAACAGATATGAACTAAAATTAACAGATATTATTCATCATTATGATAAAATGACTTGAATAAGTTAGCATTAACATTAACATTTCTGGCTAGATGAGTGAAGCAAAATTGTTTTTCATATTCCCCTTTGTCTTGTAATGAAAGAACTTTGAATGGAGTGTTTATGAGCTATATGCTCGCCCATTGAGGGCAGTGAAGTTAGTTGTGTTCAGCTGAACTTAAAATAGATTTTGGTCTTTTATATTTGTTGATTTCTGCTTCATTATATTCCGAGGCTTCCTTGATTAAATGGTGTGGATGGTTACTTGTCTTGGTAAAGAACTTCTCAGCTAGATTTTTGAGAAAGGAAGAGATATAAGGGATATTAACTTCTCTATGGATCTGGGTGTTTCTTATAAAAACCAAGGGGCATCCAGAATCATCCTAATGCACTTATTCTGTAATCTCTGAAGTTTTAGAATGTTTGAATTTGCGGTGTGGCTCCATGCTGGAGATGCGTAAGTGATAACCGGTCGAATTACCATCTTGTAAATTGTTAATTTTGTTTGCGTGTCCAGTTTACGTTGTCTGTTGATCATAGGGTAGAGCTGTGCTAAGACGTTAGATGTCTTTGAGGTAATGTAACTAATATATTTGTTGAATAGGAGTTTACTATCAAGAATCACTCCAAGATATTTAACTTCAGTCTGCCATGGAATCTTTACTCCCAATAAATAAATATCCTCCGTGGTATGGATTTTCTTTCTAGTAAACAATATAGCTGAGCTTTTTTGGGGTTAACTTGGATCCTCGAGTCTGCCATCCACTTTTCTAAAGTGTGTATGCTAGTTTGTAGTCTTTTAGTTGCCAGTTTTGGGCTCAGTGATCTTGCCATCAGTGCAGTATAATCTGCATATAATGCAGTGAATGTTGTTCTTGGATTCAGAGGGATATCTGCTACATAGATTGAAAACAGGAGAGGTGCCAGAAGAGATCCCTGAGGTATGCCTGCCGAGATCCTGCGTCTGGTCGAAACCGTTTCGCCGACCCTGCTGCATATATCCGTCTTTCAGGCAAGAATGTAGTATTTTTATTAACTTGACTGAAAAGTTAAATTTTATCAGTTTGTAGAGAAGGCCTTGATGCCATACTTTATCAAACGCCTTCTCTGCGTCAATGAAGATGGCAGCTGTATTGAGTTTCCAGTTGAAACCTTTAGTAATGATTTTTACCAGTCGGTGCACTTGTTGAGCTCTACTATGGGCCTTACGGAAGCCGAACTGTTCATTAGGCAAAATTCCTAACTTATCTGTTTCTGCTTGGAATCTTGAGAGGATCACTTTCTCTCTCACCTTTCCGAGGCTGGACAATAGGCTTATGGGTCTGTAGCTTTCGGGAAGGTGAGCATTTTTTCCTGGCTTCTTCAGTGGTATGATTGTGGCTGTTTTCCATGTAGTAGGGAAACTGGAATCTAAAGATGGCATTTGTAATGTTGACGAGATGGACTATGGCCTTTCTTGGAAGTAGTTTTATTATTCTGTTAGTTATGCCATCCGGTCCTGGAGCTTTTTTACTGTTTAGATGGGAGATGATATTTATCATTTCTGCCGGATTTGTAGGAGTGATATGTTCGGAGTTAACAGTGTTCTGTCTTAAGGTTGTCCTAACATGACGATGAATCTTGTACGTAAGGTTGATATTTAGATAACAGTGTTCTGTCTTAATGTTGTCCTAACATGACGATGAATATTGTACATAAGATTGATATTTATTTAGATTCGTATAAGATGGATTGCACTGAGATTCTAGGTTATCTACTAGTGCTTCGGCTTTCTCTTAATCTTTGTGAACTGTCCATTTCTTGGTTTGTATATAGTGGGTATGGGTTGCTTTTTGGTGCGGAAATTAGCACTATACAATTTTTCTTATTTATTTAGGTTATGTTCAAAATATTTTGGTGTTACTATATATTTTACGATTTTTGTTGAATTTTTATGCAATTCTGCAATATAAAAAGATATTATAGAAGAATTTTAAAGTTAATTTTATTATAATAATTTAAAATACATTAAATTTAATTTACTAATGAAAATTAATGCTTACATGCATTGCTTACTCATATTTTGAAATATATTTTCTATTTCTATATACAGTACATGTAATTATATATACACATCTAATTTTTCTGCTTATATAAGTATGCATAGTTTATAGTAACTGAAATATAACTTCTTTAGAGATAGCATAAGACAGTCATACATGTAGCAGAACTATTTGAAAATTCTAAAGCGATTAAATTTCTTGGGCGATCTATTCTATTCTATTCTATTCTCTTTAGTAAAACATACTAAACAACAATGATATAAAATTTCAGATAATTAAAAGATCATGTATTATCTAATAAATTATTATTATTATTATTATTATTATTATTATTATTATTATTATTATTATTATTATTATTATTATTATTATTATTATTATTCAAGAAATCAAGGGATATTAGACATCAAGAAACACTCAACTAACCTACTTCCAGTTATACAAAAACTGTTAAATAAAATCTTACTGTTAAATTAAATCCATGCACAAACATGGAAAAAGAAACATTATAAGTAATTACAGACACATCGCCACGTTGTCTGTAATCAACCAAATCATGGAGCGCATCGTGCATCAAAAACTCTCCACATACGTTGAAAAATTTCAAATCATACCCAAACCACAATATGGCTTTCAAAAAAATAAAGGAACAGCAACACTTCTGTGAACTCTTTCAGGATAAACGCTGCATTGGATAAAAACAGAATAACATTAGTGGTATTCATTGACCGAACAAAAGCATTTGACACACTAACACACAAAACCTTGTTAACGAAACCAACGCATATCGGATTTGGAGGTCGTCTACTCAAGCATACATGAAAAACAGAAAGCACACCACACGTATAGGATCAGCGTTCAGCAAAGAGGTACATGTAACCTGTGGAGTACCGCAAGGAGCTGTCCTATCTCCCATTCTATTTAACATATACACACACGACATAAGCCACCTTCCCCTAAAAAGTAAAATCTCCCAGTACGCAGACGACACGGCCATAGTATCCATTCACAACAACGCCAATATCGCTTACACAAATATGCAACACGACATCAATCAAATCCCTAACTGGTTATCCGAAAACGGCATATATATAAACCCTAGAAAAACAAGCTAATGATATTCAAAAACCCCCAAACCCTGCCCATAGGAACTAAATATCTTACTATCCAACATTCATCCTCCTATACACAAAGCGCAGAACCTAAAATCACAAACCATCACAAAGGTGAAAACAACACGCTATCTCGGACTTCACTTCGATGCTGATCAAAGTTGGAATAGCCATATAAACTACCTACATATCCAGCTTAGGATAATAGCAAGGAAACTATACAGATTAAAAGACATTGCCCCAACCCACATAAAAATACTAATCTATAAAGCATTATGTGAAAACATTTTAAGATATGCAATCACATCATACGCATTCTGCGCAGACTACAGACTTAACAGGCTACAATGGTTGCAAGATAAAATGGTAAAACTGATATTCTGGAAACAACCCACTTATGCAGGAAGCACGGACAAAACACAAAATATTTAAGGTGAAACACTTATGCCACTACACAGTCATGCTAAAACATTACTACAGTCCAACCTATAGAGTAACCAGAACAACATATCAAATAACAAGACCACAGTCAACAAACTACATAACATATAAGTACAACAATCACAATGGCAAAGCCACCCGAAACTTCTACGTACCTGACATGATAAACAAACTGCCGTTCGACAACAGAAACCTAGGAACATACAGAGAGCTGAAACAGGCACTATATAAATATTATAGCGAGAATGAAAATTAGAGCAATTCCTGTTTCTCTCCCCCCACACACACATACACACAAACCTATGACAAACCCCTTCTCAAAAACCATCACTGCAAGAACACAAAGAAACAACCACACCATGTCTAAATCCAACGCTATTTGCAAAAAAAAAAAAAAAAAGTTAAACTGTAACAGCAGTTGAAGTCTTCCACGCACGTACCAACAAAAAGTAAAATCAACACCTGGTTATCCTAATATATATATATATATATATATATAACAAAGTTCAAGTTTAAAGATGATACAACACCAGGGCAACTCATTGTAAAGGTGGGTAAAGCTCTGATCACTCTGCTAAGTATTTTCCCATAATGTAAAGCACATCTAACCGGAAGATGTATACCGCAATGCATTATGGGTGGGGTCACTACCCAGACTGGTTTCAACCTTTTTTTGAGGTCTCCTCAGTGAGTAGTTAGACCCTAAATACCAAGGTTTTAGTAATATGGAGCCTTATCACCTTTACTTAAAAAGGTTTCAACCTTTTTACTACATCTATATCTCCTCCAGAGATTTTTATTAAAAATAAAAACACCTTGTTGCAACTTCTATAGGTAAAGGTGATTAGGCTCCATATTACTAAAACCTTGGTATTTAGGGTCTAACTACTCACTGAGGAGACCTCAAAAAAGGTTGAAACCGGTCTGGGAAGTGACCCCACCCATAATGCACTGCAGTATACATCTTCTAGTGAGATGTGCTTTACATTATGGGAAAATACTAAGAATAGTGATCAGAGCTTTACCCACCTTTACAATGAGTTGCCCTGGTGTTGTAACATCTTTAGACTTGAACTTTGTTTCAGGCACAAACTAAATTGTTTGCATACTTGGGATTAGGAGTTAAAATAACTAAGTTTATAAAATTACTCGGTTATCCTAATATATATATATAATTATTACAGTATCTATGCATGCAATTTATCTGAGACATTAAAAAATATTATTTAAGAATATTATTGACTTGCAAGTATCTGTTATATAATTGTTAAACGTGTATATATAATTATTACTCATCTATGTATGTAATTTATCTGAGACATAATAAAAAAATATTATTATTATTATTATTAATGGTTAATAGGTCCAAAAGAAAAGGCTTTCTTTTCAATTAGATAGGTTTTCCCAGGAAGTCTAAGAAGTCGTCGCGAGAGGGCATTCCTCAATCACCACCATCTCTTCTTAATTCCCAATCTACACACAACGCCATCTACCGCCCACCAATAGTACTGTTCTTCAGGAGATAATTAAAAAAATTTTTTTTAAAATTTAATTGAAAAAAAAAAATTGTCAACAGTTCATCATTATCAGCTAGACATTCAACTAACTAATAAATATACAATTTATTAGTTCATGCAACTGTGACCGTTTCAAAAAAAAAAAAATTGCATCCACTTTGGACACAATATTTCCTACTAGCAATTGGATATATGAAAATCTCCTCTTTTCCTTCATAACATGAAACCGCATACCGTGAGTTTCCTCAAATACCTTATCTCTGCATGCAATTCGTGAGATGCTGGCTTACAGTTATAATGAGTTCATGTCGTAGGAAAAGAATCCGTTTTATCAGCACAAAATCTGAATAATCTTCTGATATGTTTGCGTAGATAAACGATATGACAGTTCTTCCTTCCTTTCCCCCCCCCCCTCAAGATATCAAATAAACATATACTTTCACGACGCAAGGTCCAAAATTGCTCTACTTTTATTGAGTCGCAGTTTCATAGAACGCCGTATTATAGCTTATATTTTTCAAAATAGGTTGCTAAACCGTGTATCCTAATAAATATTAACACCACTGTTAAATTTTCAAAGTACTTAAATTTGCGAAACTATGTATTCACAGAAAATACTCCTACCAGTTTTAATTTTCTAAACAAAGAAAGAAGGGGCGGAAAATATTTCGAAGGCTTTCATTTCAATTAAATAGGCATTCCCAGTTCGCGTTGTATTGTTTTGACTGTATTGTTATATCAATATTCTATCTCACGATAGTTCGCTTGCATTTTTACGTCAAATACAATAATGAAGTCTCGTGGGACAGTATGAGAATTGATTGCAGTAGTATTAGCAAATGCCTTGCTTTCTTGCGACCTGTAATTTAGTGGGTGTTTAAATTCATTTTATTTTATTTATTTATTTATTTACCTATGGAATATAGGTAAGTGAAATAGTGAACAATTAAAAACATGAAAGAGAAAAATATTGATATTATTTATTTTTCTTGAATTAATGGTGATGTTGACAAGAACGAAACATTATTATAAAGGTTATGGGAAAAGAAAAAGAATTAGCCTTTAATTCAATTAAATGCAAAACTAGTGTTATCCTTTTATTTTATTTATTTATTTATTATTATTATTTTTTTTTTTTTTTAGTGTTCTGCAATTTAATTTTTAATGATCATCACAATGCTCCTTAATACAATAAGTGACTGTAATTACTTATACCAACGGTTATTATTTGATTAAATATTTGCTTAAAATTCTGAGTATTTTTCAAATTTTAGATATTTTTTTCTCCTCACGATAAGCATTTGAAATTCAATTCGATTTGAAAATTTCTCAAGACTTTAGAAACAGAATTGTTAGAAGGAAAATTCTAAAAATTCTAAAAGGCGAAACATTTTCGCCTTTTCCCCCCACCCCCCCTAATTTTGTTTTCTTTTTTTTTTTTTTTTCTTGATTCCTGAGCACAGCTTATCTTAAGAAAAACGGAGGAAAAGAAGAAGAAAAATAATAAAAAAAAAACGTTTTCTGCCTTATTTTAGCATATTACGACCATGACTCTGCAGAAAAAATAAAATAAAATAAAATAAATAACATGAAATAAAAAAATAAAACAAACGACAACAATAAAAAAGAAAATAAATTACATAAAATAAGAAATAAAAACAAATAAAATAAAACAAATAAAAAATAGTCCAGCTTATTCTGGTTTGAGATTAAACGGATTATGTAAAATAAAGCTTCTACATATTTTCCAATTTCTCTTAGACTTATACGCAGTTAAAATTACCTCCGTATTTACTTCACAAACGAAGAATGAATTATATCACACTGATTTATTACTGTGTACACCCAAACCTCATTGAAAATATTGATCTTCGATACTAGCAACATGGTCGAATTTCTCTGTAATCTGAGCTTTATCTTTTCCAAAAGAATAGGTTGCTGAATTTCCGCGAAGTTAGAAACATTTCTAGCGTTCCAAATCATAACGTGCATAAGACAATATCACTCACATCTCTCTCTCTCGAGCTCTGCAGCGTGCCACAGATTATCTGCTGTACATTATGCTTCTCCAGATATTATCGTGTGTTTGCCTCGGCAGAAGAAAAAGATTCGGAAGACTGCTCACGGTATATTGTTCAGACAATTATACATTGGACGCTATTGGATGGTGGATATTAGAGACTGGTGAATGTCATTTTTAATTTAATCACGCAGTTAATATTCTTGATTATGGTTATTAATATCCATAAACCAACGACGGAGGTCTGTTTTGATGAATAAAGTAACTCTATAACTAAAATCGCACTTCATAATTGAAATTAGGCTTATCTTCATCATTAAATTACGAAAAGTTTGAATAATAATTTTAAGAATATTTATAAATATCTGCGGTGATCCAATACAGAAAACTGTATTGGTGTTTTTTTATTAGAGAATGTACAAATGTAAGTTAATTTTAAATTTAAGAAATTATATTTATAAATGTTATTTTCTCCATTGAAATTAATATTAAAAAGCGGCTTCAGTGAGACTCTCACACTGTATAATTTCGGTGAGTTGTATCTCAAATTCATTTTTGAGTAGTCCCATTTCACTAGGAATCTGATTTAAAAATGCCGATGCAAAAAGACAAACAAAATACGTGAATGCGCACGCACTCACTCAATGAATCTGTAAGCAATTGTTGAACATACAACTGAATTATTAAACAGTCGTTATTTTGAGTCGAATTGTTTGTTTATATTCTGATTCTAATTTTCATTGCATTGTTATGATATGGTTGAAAAAAAAAAAACTTTTTGACCTGGAATATATTACATTAAACATGTCAAGAATTTATTATTCTTGTTTCATCATTTATTGTTTCATATATTCACGAGTCGATCAAAAGAAAATCATTAATTTTATTTTTAAAGAAAGATATTTCCATGATTGCAACAATGTCTGCAAAATAATAATAATTTTTTATTTATTTATTTATTTAATATTTTTATTATTTCTCAGATAAATTACATACATTATATGAACACAATTATGCATAACAAATACTTTCTCGTACATAAAGTTTTTCAAATAATAATAATAACAATAACTGTTTACAACGTATATTATTATAATATTCATAATGATGATTATTACAAATGTTTCTTTGCAAATTTTACACTCTATATATACAATATCAATAGATATAATCACTCTACATTGCATATTTTTGTTACAGTTATTACATACATTACATACATTTGATTACATATGATACCCTACTTACATTTGTTTATATATGATACTTACATTACATATATTTCTTTACATATAATACATACATTACATACATTGGTTTACATGTGATACGTACATTACATGCATTTGGTTACATATGATACATCTTGGATGAGAACTAATTTCTCTGCTTTCATCCTCGAAGCTTATATGTAAGCTTATCTGAGGATGACACCAGTTGGTTATTATTTATTGTTTTTATTTGCTTTGTTGGAAAGCTACGAAATCTATGGTTGAGAAGTTCGCCCGCACACGCACGCACGCACGCACGCACGCACGCACGCACGCACGCACGCACGCACACACACACACACACACACACACACACACACACACACACACACACACACACACACACACACACACACACACACACACACACACACACACGCACGCACGCACGCACGCACGCACGCACGCACGCACACACACACACACACACACACACACACACACACACACACACACACACACACACACACACACACACACACACACACACACACACACACACACACACACACAAATAACTTGCAATGTATTGATGCGTCGCTGAACTGGAAGCCTGAACGAATATATTGTGTTTCATTAAGTTTGTATGGTATTTTTGGTGCGTGTTTCTTGTTCATAATATGTCTTTAGATCTCTTATCAGGCTATTGTAGTTTGTAAGGTTTCTGTATTCAAAAGATAATTTGTTTATCATGTCTGGGACATAGAAGTTTCGCGTGGCCTTTCCGTAGTGATTATCACAATATTATATGTGATATACAATATTATATCACATATAATATTGTATTTATTTGTGATATAATTAGTTGTCTGGGGTCTTGTTATACGGTATGTATTTCTTACTGTCCTGTAGTTGGCATCGAAATAATGTTGTAGCAAGGCTGCATAGTGACATAAATG
The DNA here is from genome assembly GCF_054136105.1 of Typopeltis vanoorti. Taxonomy (NCBI): domain Eukaryota; kingdom Metazoa; phylum Arthropoda; class Arachnida; order Uropygi; family Thelyphonidae; genus Typopeltis; species Typopeltis vanoorti. Next base: position 84,244,366 of record NC_143556.1, on the reverse strand, counting down.
TTTAGCTGTCAGTATTTTGTGTTCTGACATTGCAATGTTTATAAGGTCGTGATTTTCTCTTTGTTCCCAAAAGATCAGTTTTGTCATTTTGTACTGTAGCGATATTAATCTATTTAATTTGTAGGGTGCACAGAAAGCATGCGTTGTTATAGCGTATCTTAGTATATTTTGGCATAGTGCTTTGTATATTAGTGTTTTTAGGCGTATGGGAACTATGTCTTTTAACCTGTAGAGTTTGCCAGGTTGTTCGGAGTTTGTTGTGTAGATGGTTTATGTGGCTATTCCAGTTCATATCTGCATCGAAGTAAATTCCAAGGTATCGTATTGTTTCAACCTGAGTGATTGTAGTGGTTTTGCTGTTCTGTATGTTTTTTATGTTGGAAAGTGGATGTTGGATGGTTATATATTTGTTAACAACTGGTCGAGTCAGTGGATTTCTGAATATCATTAATTTTGTCTTTTCTGAGTTTAGGTGTATGGAGTTTTTCGTGGGTCAGTCTATGATCAGATTTATGTCAAGTTGCATATTTGTTTGGGCTATGCTTGCGTTATTGTGGATGGATATTATTGCTGTATCGTCTGCGTATTGGAATATCTTACCTTTGAGTGGTAGCTGATTAATATCATGCGTGTAATAGAGTTGGGGAAAGTACAGCTCCCTGTGTACTCCACAGGTTACTGGTAGCTCTCTGCTTCGGTTTGACCTGATACGTGTGATATGCTTTCTATTTTGAAGGTAGTTTGTAAACCACCTGTGTAGAGGCCGTCTATTCCAACATGCCTCAGCTTTTCTAACAAGGTTTGATGTGTGAGTGTATCGAATGCTTTAGTTAGATCAATAAAGACTACCAAGGCAATTTTGTTTTTGTCTAAGGCGGTATTAATTACGTCTGTAAAGTCTTCCAAGAGTTATGTTGTTCCCTTATTTTTCTGAAAACCATATTGTGTTTTGGGAATAATATGAAAGGTCTCTGTGTATGGTGTGAGTTTCTTCAGTATGATCCGCTCCATAATTTGATTGATAACTGGTAAAGTTGCTATGGGTCTGTAATTGTAATAATAATAATAATAATAATAATAATAATAATAATAATAATAATAATAAAACGGAAAATGCAAAAATATTGCGATCAAAAACAAGTAGAAAAAAAATTATTTAGGCAAATCAAACAAAGATTTGCCTAAAATACAAACGCTTCAAAACTGAAATAATAAGAAACACAAAGAACAACAGGAGATGAAAATAGTTAAAAAAAATATTTGATGATGAAATTTAAGAAACAATTAAAAAGACAAATATGATTTAATTTATATATTAACACTAAAAATCAAAACATAAGTGTGAATATTGAAGTAAAAACCAGAATATCATATTTCATAAAGCAAAAGAAGTTAAAAATACACTCGCACAATCCTCATTAAGGAAGTTGAGTATAAATATTCATGAGTGTGTGTATATTCAATACACGGAATGAATCGTATAATGAAAAATAATGAATATTCAATACTTTTTTCATTAATCAAATTACCATCCAGCGGAATATGCTTTCTATCTATGTAATTGAAAAAATCCATGTAATTAAAATCATTTGAAATTGTAACTAAAATAGTTAAGAGTAAATCAATGCGATATTGATAGCTTTACTTATACATTTTCATTAAATTTTATTTACCAAAATTTGGAAATATAATAAATTTTTGTCCCACTTCAAAACGATTTCCTTCAGACTTATTAATATATTTCCAGTAAACGTTCCACGCGCACAGACACGTTATTTCTCTTGATCATTATAGTAATCTTAGTAGTTTATAACTCAGCGGCAAATCTATTTATCACTCTTCTGCACAAACTGAACACAGCTTTGTGTAAATGAAGTAATTATTTCACAAGGATGAAGAAACTTGCAATAACTGATGAAACAACATAAAAAAATCTCATAAATCTCTTGTAATTGTTCACGCGCGTGATACGTAGGTAAAGTTCGTTCACCTCTGTAAAATATGATTAAGAATTTCAAGGAGGAATGTTTTCTAAGAATACTTCGCACACATACAAGTTTTTTTGCATGAATAAATAGTAGAAAGCAATCACATTTTCTTATGCATGTCTGAAGTTGTCGTTTGAAACTGTCTTATTTGTTTTATGGTACGTACAGATTTTACATTAATATAACAAATTATTTTCTGCTATTGAATGATATTTGAGCTTCCGTAGCTATGCCAATATCGATATACCTGTTAGATTACAATTGGCTGGATATACCTGTTAGATTTCTGTCTTGGCAGCGAAGTTGCTTTATAAAGGTATTTTAAGGTCATTTTCTAATATTATTTTAAATTATTCATATAAAATCTATTTTAAAGAATAATATTAATAGAGATAAAATTAATTAAAACAACAGTTATTAAAATTCTTAATAAAAAATTTAAATAACAAATTAAACCAAAAATATTAGCATATAAAAATAAATCTTAATTATTTCTTTGTGAATTTTTTTTTTTTTTGTACTTAGCTGAACGTAATGATTTCACCCACATTGTTGGTGTTATTCTTCTTCCTTCCATGCTAACTTTCACATGAACTTTTCTTCGTCACTTTACCTTAACAGATAATGCACAAAGCATTAATTAAAATAAACGCTCTTCTTTACGCTTAATCGAGTTACAAGGAAAGCTCTTTAGCTCTTATCTTTCGGTCATGATTGTCCTCCAGAGGTTTGTTTACATATTTGGGCGGATCCTAATTGATGATAGTGTGAACATTTTTCTTCATTTCGGCCTCACATTGTTATGCTAAGCTTCTGTTATCTCATTTTCACTTGGATGCTACGAGCGAATTAACGTACGGTATCATTTAGCGATTATCTCCTCTGATATAATAAGAAGAAATAAACTAAAATATATTTTAATGTACTGCAAATAATTGTAAGTATTGTATAAGATATATTACGCGTGATACAGATTTTACAGAGATGATTATTTATTTATTTATTAAATATCAATAAATTTTGAATAACTTTTTAATTTCTTCATTTCATAAACGAAATACCCTCATATATATATATATATATATATATATATATATATATATATATATATATATATATATATATATATATATATATATATATATATATATATATATATATATATATATATATATATATATATATATATATATATATATATATATATATATATATATATTATTATTTCTTTTGGACATATTTTTCTCCAATTTATTAAATTAACAAAAGCGTTGTCTTCAGTTAATTTGAACTGATACGTCTGGACACCATAGGAGTTTAAAAAATGCAATTTCAGAAGGTTTTTACAGCGAATTAATTTAAAGGATTTGCTTCTGATATAAAAATGATAATATCCGATGAACAGATAAATTATAGGATTTTTTGTGTTTATTCGCAATGTTATTTTTTTATAAATCAGCATTGACGTATTATTTAGTTAAGTCTCTACTAAATACGAATGTATATCCTCATGCTGTACGCTGATACAATATTATTATATGATGACTGAAAAACACCTGAATCTTACTTAATAAACCTTTTAAGGTTTATAAAACAGAAAGTGAGTTAATCTGGCATCATCATCATTATTTTATTTTTTTCTTTTATATGCCGGAAACTTGATTTTTTCATCCCATAAGCAGGAAAATGAAATAGAACAATACACCTAAATAATAGACCATATTTTTCAACAGTTGTATGAAAAGGTTCGATTTTTTTCACTCGAGAAAAGTATAGTGGGGAACGGGAGAGCTCGCGCATGTGTATCCGTGAGTGTGTGTGCGGCTAAGATATCAGGCTATGAAAAAATGTCACTATCTCAGTGAAAATTAACTCTACGCTGAATGAAAAAAAAAATGAAAAAAAAGAAAAGAAAAGTTATACCATTTAATTAATTAATTAAAATATGTGTTTGCCTTACGTTTTCCTTCATGAACAAAAGTGTTTTGCATGCAGCTTTCCGCTTATTCTTTAGGGTTTTGCATTAATTTATTTTTTGTATATATAAAAATATTTTTCAAGCCTGTGGAAAGCAATATTATGGTTCAACATATCGCTTTGCGCCTTTGAAATTTATGTATTAGTGTGACAATGCCATGGCATTGTCACACTAATTATCACCTGAGGTCACTAACCTGCTTTACACTTTGGTACGATGTCGTCCTTTGCAGGCACAAATTATGTGCGCATAGCTTACTTTGGGACCAGATTTCTTTTCTTTCATTAATTTTTTTTTTTACTAAAGAATAATTTAGTAGCATTAGAAGGTAGCAGGTCTGCCCCCCCCATCTCCAGCTTCATTTCTTTTCCTTCCATGCAATAAAAATAAATCTCATTTAAAATGAGTTTCTTCTCTTTAGCATCCATGATGATTATTCTAAATCATAGATCCAACTTGCTGCATCTCAAAGACCAAAATGTTAGGGACATTCCCATACTAAATGAAATCCACCCGAACATGGGATGATGGTAACGAATCGATAAGACTGTCTCAGAATTATCTGCAATTAGGGATATTATTATTATTATTATTATTATTATTATTATTATTATTATTATTATTATTATTATTATTTCTTCAGATAAGCTTACATATAAACTTCGAGGATGAAAGTAGAGAAATTAGTTCTCATCCAAGATGTATCATATGTAACCAAATGCATGTAATGTACGTATCACATGTAAGCCAATGTATGTATTATATGTAAACAAATATATCATATCTAATCAAATATATGTAATAACTCTAACAAACTTATGCAATATAGAGTGATTATATCCATTGATATTGTATATATAGAGTGTAAAATTGCAAAGAAATATCTGTAATAATCATCATTATGAATATTATAATAATATACGTTGTAAACAGTTATTGTTATTATTATTATTATTTTAAAAAAATTATGTATGAGAAAGTATTTATTATGCATAATTGTGTTCATATAATGTATGTAATTTATCTGAGAAATAATAAAATGTTAAAAAAATATATTATTGTTTTGATAAAAATAGTTTAGAAATGACAAACATTGAAAGCTTGCAAAATTTTTACGGAAGAAAATAGGTTGGTATCAACTTTCAATATGTTAATGTTAATATCTAAATAAAAAATTAAAATTTTATATAAAATATTATTAAAAACTGAAATTGTTGTTTAAGTTTTAAAAATATGGGAATAATAATGAAAATACTTTAAACAGTATTTATTTTCAACAGTTGCATGAAAAGGTTCGATTTTCATGCAACTGTTAATTTGCATGAAATTAACAGTTGCATGAAACTGTTGCAACAGTTTGATGCAACAGTTTCATGTTGCATCATGAAACTGTTGCAACATGTTTCATGTTGCAACATGAAGTATTATTTATACTTCATATTCCATGTAATTAAATGTATAGATTGCTTATTAATAGGAGAATAGAAATTAACATGATCCAATACCCTTGGATGGTAATGGATGGCAATGCTGTAGCCAATGAAGTTCTAACTGAGGCTCGGCTATTGCCGTTACCCTCCTGCCATGATCAGAGCTTTAATAGCTCAATAACACCTTATTCCTACACTGTCCTCTACAGATAACGGGGAAGATGAAAAGCATTCTTGCTTCGCCCCTTGAAGTCAGTCCTTATAAGGACTATAAGAACATTTCAAATCATGTTTTAAAATACTGGTTAGAGGCATTTATCCAGTAAGGGAAGTAAAAAATCTTCCTTAAAATTATGAAAAGAAAGGAAAAAATTCAGTACATGGAATGCTAACCTGTACGAATACGTAATGTTGAGACTGTTGATTCGATTTTGCTCGGATTACGTATGATAAAGAGAAGTAAAAAAAAATTATTATTATTATTATTTTTTTTTTTTTTTGCTTGTTTAGAGATTACAGGAGTAGATCTTTGGGCTTTGTATCTCTATCCCAGAAATTTCAATATTTGTAGTTGCAGGGATCTTCGCTTGACTGTAGTGTATGTTTCGCTTAGCAAAGATCGCAGTACCCCCCCCCCCTTTCCTCCCCAGCATCTAGCCTATCATTTTAGTACAAAATGTACTTTCTTAAGCTTGGGTTGTAAAATGGACGAAGGGTGGGTTGAACTTTTGCAAATTGTATCATGCAACCAGGACCGGCGCATAATATTTTTCTTGTGTGTGCGATTAATGTTCGGCATCTTTCCAAAAAAGTTTTTTTTGAATAAAGTGTGAATAAAACGAACAGGAAATGAAAAACAAATGAAAACCGCTTTACAGTATAATGTTACCTACGGATTAGTCCTGCTTATACAAATTTTTCCAAGTTATATACATTTTAAAAATAATATAAAATAGTAATATAAAATTAAGAGACTTATTCAAATATTCTTTACATTTATTTTGCTAAAAGGGACCTCTGGCTTTCATTTTAGCGAAATCCTGTCGCAGTACATCAATATTGATAGCCTGAGCAATATTATTTTCTATTGAAATTAGTGCCAAACCGTTGCTTGATCGCGGGTAATTCTTTATTAATTGGAATTTAGAAAATGTTCTAATGAAAAAATAAAGAACTATTTTAGGTATATTTTCGTAAATTTTAATCAAAAATTACAGTGATATAATCGGGTCCAGGATACAATTTCAGAATTTGTTTGTTCGTTTCCGGGAAGATCTGAAGGGGCCCGAACGGAAAACGACGTACATTCATAATTATATGTACCATTGTGTACCATTCATTGTTCGTTTAAACTCTTATCTCATATTTTTGACATCTTTTAGGCGCCTTTTCTTCTGCGGCGCCTGTGTATATTGCTCACTTTGCACACGCCACTAGCCGGGACTGCATGTAACAAAGGAAATATTACTCTTGTGTGTGTGTGTGTGTGTGTGTGTGTGTGTGTGTGTGTGTGTGTGTGTGTGTGTGTGTGTGTGTGTGTGTGTGTGTGTGTGTGTGTGTGTGTGTGTGTGTGTGTGTTCAAAGAAAACGATCAAATCGTCTCTGTATTTAATATTGATATGATTTAAATAAAAAAAAATATTATTATTATTATTATTATCGGCTTTCCATCAGGTGAATAATGTCCTCCGAAGGTGGCATAACCTCCATAGAATACCAAATTCATATTTATAGAAGGATGTATAGGTGGCTAAAACAATAATATGTTCATAATCGGTTTCATGTTTTCGAGCGAAAAACTGGAGTATTCGGAGGAAAATAACCCCGGAGCCACAGTGTGAGACAGACTGGTGCAATGTTGGAAAAATTTACGTGTGCAAGTTCACTGAGGTTTCTTTTTCTCATTCATTCTCTTACATTTTTATTATTTTTTCTCCCTCACATTTATTAATCGTGACACACAGCAGACAGACGCATAACAATACCGATATGTTCAACAATGCAAATTATATAATTATTATTCTTATATAATTATTAACCACTCCTCTAGCCATGACAACCATGTAATTCAAATATCGAATATACCTGAGAATTACCGTATTTGCTGGCGTATAAGACGCACCGGCCTATAAGACGCACCCCCTTTTTTGTACACATTTTTTTTTTGCGGGGGGGGAATTAGATTAGATCCTCTTCCTGATTCCGCCAAGTTCTTATCATTTTCTCATTTGGGGGTGGCCCGAAATGCCTCTCAGCAGCCCTGTTTCCATGTTCTTTAGCATACGCAATCACACGTAGCTTGTATACAATATTGTAGCAATGTTGACGTTTTTTAGCCATAATTTGCCAAGAAATTTAGAGAAAATTTAACGGCAGAAATTTATCACCGTTCACAACAACCGCGACAATAATGGGAAAGTTTAAACGAACAGAAACACAGCTGTGATCGTCGATGACAGCGCATGCGCATCCACTGAACTCTACGTAACTGGAATGCTCTCACACACCGCAAGGAAGCAAGAAAGAAATCGCGTAACTCGGAACAGGGAAAATTTCCAGAAATCAAAGTAATAAAAAACTCAGTAGCTGCGAATAAGACTCACCCTGCTTTCCAGACCTATTTTCAAAGAAAATAAGTGCGTCATATACACTGGCAAATACGATATGTGATAAACAGAGAACACAAACTAAGTGCTGAGCATGTTGAAGTAGCTAACGGATTCGAGAAAGAGACAGAGAAGTGGATTACCAACTGATGCTCTCATTATTTTTTAAATCGCTACAGGCTACAACTTGGGATGCATCTGAAAGTATTATATGCTGGACACTGTCTAGACTGGTGAAGAACAGCAGATGGTCATTACGGATAAATGACCATCTGCTGTTCTTCACAAAAAAAAAAAAAAAAAAAAAAAAAAAAAATGCAGAGATACAGCAGATATTTGAGAACCGAGAAACAGTAGGTTACGAAACATATGCCCTAAATAATTGGGGGGGGGGGAGAGTTTATATCAAGGGATGAACCCTGTTCTTGCTGTTTTATGCAGTAACAAGCGCAAGTGTAGATTTGTTGAGAACCACACGAATAATCATGATTAGGCATAGAAAATAGTGGTCTGTGACCTGAAGAGCAAGGACGCAAGCCAATTACATGAATTTGTGTTGGCCGTTTGCCACACATGCGATGGAAATTTACAATAGTATAATAAGCAATGTCAGAGACCACGTGCTGTCCAGGAATGGTCATATGAATATGAAGTTTACACAACAATACACTTAAATCAACACACCTCAATCTCATTGAGAATCTCAGGAATTCAATAGAATCAGTGGTTCGTGGTAATAGTTCACTTAAGCAAGTCTGAAGAAGTTGTCGTAATTCTTAAGGTACGCCTCGGGTTGGATGCCTGTGAAGTGTTTTGGGACCATCATGAAGTCCATACATATGGTAATAATATAACAAGAATAAGTTTGGTGATCATTACGTCCATCTCTTGTAAATAAAAACTTATAAGTTTAATAGAATCTTACTGTTTAAGAATATACACTTGCTATTCAATAACTGATTTATGAACATGGTCTTGATATGGCCCTTGAATATTTATTGGATATTTATGCCAAGAGATTGTGCTTTACCATTGCTTCATAATCGCAAAGTGGAAAACGTGATTTATTTGAGTATGTGATCTCAGGTCTATAATAAAGAGAGGTTTTCAATTAACTTTGCTAAGTAATTTGCTGATTTACTTAATTCGATATTAAGATGAAAATTAGTTCCGATGTTAAATATATATTTTAAGCTTAAAATACTGTAATAACTCAGTTATTTTCTTTATCAGTTCCGCAATGATAATTCATTTGCCTATAGAAAAGGGCGTACACATACACTCCAATTTTATTGTCTGTCGATGAAGATAAAAGTCATTAATCTGTGTGATAATTTTAGGATTTCAGCCCAACTAATGAATTTCCGAAATACACAAAAGTCAAACTTAAGAACTTTTGTTCTTGGGAACAATATGAGAGGAAAGCCAGACATCTTAAGATAAATTTGGCTCAGCAGTTGATCAACAAAACCGATTACTACATATGCTGTCATTAAGTATGGACACCACAGCTGATGACCCTTCATAGATCAACTAAGATGGTGATTGCGGCTTACTCTTATGATGGGACATCCTTCACTTATGATCCCCAAAGTCATTGCAGATGTGTGTTATATACGTGGAATTCATCTGAGTCAGAGACTTCTAAGAAATATTAATTAACTTTCCTACTTCATCATCAAACTTATGAGTGTACATTCCATTTCCCTCAGGATCTATTCAGATCTTCCTTCAAGTTGCGCACAAATGAATCAGCTTTCTATAATTATAGTTGATATTTTTAACATTCACTATCTTATGGGGAATGATTTTGCAATTCATATGAATCTTTTTCGCAAAGTATTATTTAGGAATAAGCAAACTCCAGTTTTGTTTTGTTTTTCTTAACAAAACTGGTTAAGGATTATTCAGGATTATTTTATGCGATTTTTGAATTGCATAAAATAATCCTGAATTTTATATACATTTATGAAATTAAAATATTATTTAATTCCTTAATTATTTTAAATATACAAATAACTGTTTATAAATAAATATATTTTTATTATAAATAAAAAGGTATCTGTTATTATTTCTACAAGATACAACTCTTTAATCTTTATACAAGATATAAATCTAAATCTTTACACACCCTTCTAAGAATATAATCTCCGATGTTAATTGCGGTTAACTAAGAATAGTCCCACTGCAACCCATGCATGTCGTAAGAGGCGACTAAACTGGGATGAGTTTCGAGAGTTTCGCTCTCTTAGGTTTCTTCCGAAATTTTTTAATCTGGTGAGGGGGGGGGGAGCTTAGATTTGGTGGGTTTGCCCTGAGAGAGAGCATTTTAAGTCTCTGGGGAGGGTGTTCTACGGCGTGGTCTGTGAGAGGACCTGTCGGTGGATGCTTTTCCCTGGAATATGAGCGGTTCTGCCCAGTGGTGGGGTCCCGTCACTGAGTGGAACCAACGCTGAGTTGGACAGTCTTTCGGCTACTCGTAGGGAGTGGTCCGGGTATCGTCTTAATTTTTAGAGGTGGCTTTACTTAAAAATCCCACTGTAGTCCAGGAAAATCGTACGAGGCGACTATTTATATATATATATATATATATATATATATTTACCGGTAACCTTTCCAAGGCTCGATAAAAGACTGATGCGTCTGTAGCTTTCAGGGAGTTGAGGGTTTTTTCCTGGCTTCTTTAACGGTATGATATCGGCAGTTTTCCAAGCTATAGATAAATGCTAGAATCTAAAATTCGCATTAGTTATTGACTAGCTGAACTGTAGCTTTTCATGGAAGCAATTTTATTATTCTGTTGGTGATGCCATCTGAGCCTGGAGCCTTTTTGTTGTTCAGATGAGTTACGATGCTTATTATTTCTGCTGGAGTAGTGGGGGTGATAGGTTCTTCATTATCTTTATACTGCCGTAAAGCTTTCTTGACCTGGTGATGAATCTTGTAGATGATGTTGATGCTTAGGTTTACATAAGATAGATTGCACTGTGTTTCCAGGTTTCCTATTAGAGGTTCTGCTTTTTCTTTATCTGTACGAGCAATTTCTTTCTTGGTCTGTATGGTGATATGAGTTGTCTTTTGGTGCGGAGGGTTCTCAAGAATTTCCAGACAGAATGATCCTCTGGGTTGATATTAGCTAATATTGCTTCCCATTCATGATTTCTGTGTTTTTGAAGAGATTCACCAACAAATACACCGACTGGTGGAACATATCACAAAAGACTTCAAGTGGAATCTTCATATAGCTGCAGTTTTCATCGATGCTGGGAAGGCATTCGATAACGTGTGGTATCCAGCCCTTATTTATAAACTTATAGAATCGAGATTTAACATGCCAATAAAGTTAACAAAAATAATCCATGCATGCCTCAAAGATAGATATGTGCAAATTAAAATCAACGGAATAGTATCAACCAGACGTAAAATCCTGACAGGTATACCTCAGGGTTCTCTTTTGGCCGGCATCTATTCTCAATCTAGCTGACATCCCACAAAATCCGAGAACAACAATGACTGCATTATATGTAGATGACACTGCAATACTAGCAAGATCTATCTCAGTCCCCAACTGGCAATCAGAAGACTTCGAAGTAATATCAATACACTGGAGAAGTGGTTGGCAGACTGGAGGATCCAAGTAAACCCCCAAAACTTCTTCCATATTACAAAATGGTGCTATGTTCCAGAAAGAGGATCCTTAGCAAAAAGGACATTCATCTCTTAGGACTTAAAATTCCATAACAGACATAAGTCAAATATCTCGGAGTGCAAGTAGATAAAAACAACTCCAATTCAGCAAACATATCAAACTCATAGACTCGAAGATATCCAAAGTAAGTGCTCAACTTTATCCCATGATCAACCGTAGAAGAAAACTAGACATACAAACCAAGTGACTTATCATAAGATGGTAATACGCCTGGTCATCACCTAAGTTTCCCCCTGCATGAAGCCATACCTTGAAACAAATATTCAAAAATGCAGAAAATCAAGATCAAATGTCTGAGGATGATTCTGGATGCCCCATGGTTTATCAGAAACTCGCAAATTCATTGAGAAGTCAACATTTCTTCCCTTCTCGCAGGAAAGTTCTTCACCAAACAAGCACCCAAACCCGCTGATCAAATAAGCTGCTGACTACAATGAAGCAGAATACTGCAAATACAAAAGACCCAAATCAATCCTACATCTAGCTGAACACGACTAATCTCACTGCCCTCACAGGGGGAGAGCATAAAGCTCAATAACACCCCACCCATAGTTTTTCCTATCAGACAAAGGGGAATACGAAAAGCATGTATGCTTCACCCATCCTGCCAGTAACGTTCTGAGTTCTTTCTTTATCAGCCCACAATTCGATACGGGAATTTTAAAAATGTGGTAATGCGATATTCCATTTCTGTTTGCTCTTTGGTGAGAATGAATAGTTCAAACGAACAGCTGACTTTTGAGTGAAATTCTTAATCATAATGCTGGAATATATGGACCGTTGACTAGAGTTTGTCTTTTAAGTAATTCGATAAAAGGTCAATTCGCAAACATTGTTTACCAATTTAATTATAAAATAATCACTGATATTTATTATTCATTTTCATCGAAATGGAAAATTGGTAAATGGAAATGGAAAATTAATGGAAAAAAAGAGTATAAAAAAAGCTTCAAATTTTTATCGAAAATTATAAACGACGATCAAGTTTTAGACTCGATATTTTCATGAGTGTGTGAATACTCAAATATTGTTTGCGTACTTTGCATCAACAATAATAGCAATTTATTATGCCCATTTCTAGTAAGATTCGTTACCAACTTGAAGCATTTAAGTCTTATTTTTTTACTAGTAACTAAGAATTTTATAGGTTATAAAACTTCATATAATTTAATCATTAGCAAAATAATATAAAAGTTTTTTTTTTCCTTTTCATTTTTTCCTTTTTTTCCCCAATAAGATTGACTGTGCTCAATTTGGTACATTGATTCGGCAATTTTTATAAATCATTGCTATATTCAAATATACTATTCGATTCTATATTCAAATATACTATTCGATTCTATATTCAAATAATAAACTGAATGCTATATTTTAGTTAGTTACTGCAATTTCTTTCTATCTGTAACTGCCATACAAGTGAATATCAAAAGCTATACACTGGTTTCCATTCTTCGTTGGTTTTCTAGTTAACATTTCTTTTAGTATAGAAAAGAAAATACAAGGTTAAACAAAGTCTAAGAACAAAATCGTTTGCTTTCTAATTTTATCAAAAAAATTTCTCAGCTATTCTCTACGTGCACTTTCTTCTAGTGACCTCCCAGAAAAGGTTTGAATCAGTCTTAAGTGTATTCAAACAACGGTACGACTTTGTTATGGATCTACACATCTACCCAGGAGGCAATAAGGCGAGAAAGTAAGTATCAATTTCCCGACATACAGCAACACATGCACGTTTTTATGCAGTTTTTCCTTTCCTTTGTAATTTAGGTAATGGACGAATACTGGAACACAGATGTGCTAGAGTTTGGAGCAATAAATATTACAGGATTCAGGATCATGCAACCAAATGGTTTAGAAGTCCGACAATTTCTCAGCATTTGGAAATATTTGGACCCGTACAGATGGCCTGGAGCTGGAACAAAATATATTTCAGTAAGTTTTCTTTTTTATTTAACTTAACCACAAGTTAAGCGAAAAATTGTGTTATACATAATATTGAAAGCTGCTTAAAAGGGAAAGAAATTCATTAAGAAAATAAACGAATAAACCAAAAGAGACCATAGTGTTTGAAGTTTATATTGTTTTAACTGACTCAAACAATGACTAACTTTCTTTCTTTTTTTTGTTGCTATTGTTATTGAAATAATAGATAACAAGTGAAAATCATTTAAACAGAGTAAATATAACTACTTCTAAATGCTAATTTAATTGTCTTTTGGGATTTAAGTATTTAGTTGAGCATTGTTGCGAAAATATATCACGTGACTTCATTATCATTAAGTGCTCATATTTTAAAATCATAACTTCATGTTCCGTTATATTCGTTAACAGTCATTAATATATTAATAAATTTAATTTAGCATTAAATATTACACTAATATTTTTTGACAAATTATAATTTGTGTAATTAAAGAGTTTCATAAATTGAACTACCTCCTTTTATCTGATAGGCAGACGTGGCTCTGATGTATGATGGTACAAAAGTAATCTTAGATGCTTACAGTCGTCTACTGAAAAAGCAACCTGATATATTCCGTAATAATTTCAGACGAGGAGAAGTGTATAATAACGGCACAAAAGGAATCGATTGTCGTGCACTTCCTGTTGCGCCTTGGGAACACGGAGATCGGATTAGTAAATATATCAGAAAGGTAAGTTTTGAATTTAATGTTTATAAGATGATACAAATGGCTAATAGATAATTTTCAGTAGCTGTTACATGGATTTAAGGAAATGCATTTGCAAAACTTAATAAATGTGACTATAAAAAAGAAATAAATGTACACAGCAGAGATTTTATGATATATTCCGAAAAAATAATAAAATGCAAACAATGAGTGTTATATAAAGCTGATATTGTTACTGATAGCTTCCTGTCAATTTTTAGCATGTTTTTGATCAATGCTAAGGTAACTGACTTCTTTTAGTCTGAAAGAAAAGTCATTCTTCGTGAGTTTCTGTTTTCTTTCTCCCCCCCCCCCCACAAAAATTTCTGTGTAGGTATCTTTTGATACCATTGTGTAGGTATCCAATCATGAATGTTATTAGTTGTTCATTAGGTAATAATTCTCTTAGATTCTTCCCTATTAGAGGTTAATTGATATGAGATTGACTCATCTGTTTCTATGCTTCTCAACAGGTAATTCATTTTCAATTTCGATAAACCTTGAATTAATTAAACTACGCCGTAGTTTCCATTAGTTAAGCAAGGGCATACAGCTGTAATATATTTTAATTCATGTTTTTTTTTTAATTGTGAACCGAATTAAATGCATTATTCGTTCGTCCTCTCACACGAAGATGCTCAGACAAGTTCACCTTCTTCATAAACGAAAATTTTATTTTTGACTGTTTGGAGACTTCAGAGTTTTTTTCTTCTTTTTTTTCCTAAGAAAGTGACTTTCTGTCTTTACTGGTAGACATTTCCACTAATCTCATGTAAAAACGTGTATAAATAATTTATTTTGAAATGTGTATTTAAATTTATGAACTCAGGCTAATGGAACATCTCGTAATGCAGCCTTTGGCAACGATCATCCTATCGTTGGCGAAAGTTTGGGTTCATTTCCTATCTTAGTATGAGAAAACGTATTTTAAGACTTCTGAATATAATTCTGAATCAGTTAACGCTAATGCTTCTTCTTATTACGTGACACCTCCAGGGAGTCTAAAGATTCATCGAGGGAGTTCATCTAGTCTACAATTCTGTCTGCTCCACTCAGTCCACCAACTTCACCGAACCACAACTACCATCATCATCCACACCAACGCCATCTACCGTCCACCACTAGTATTTTCACAGAAAATCAAAAACATCCATTCCCACGGGGGATTCGAACCCGCACCCGTTTGGCTGCAGAGCGGATACGCTAACCACTCGAATATTTTATTTTCTCAAAAGCATCTATGTACATTCGGACGAACTATTTACATATATACAATAAGTACATAGCATGCTTATTTCAGTTAACAATTTTCATTTACAACATGATAATATATACAATAAAATAATACAATATACAATAACATATATGCAATAAGTACATGGCATGCTTATTTCAGTTAACAATTTTTATTTACAACATGATAACATGCCCAATATCTATTTTCACCTAGAGTCCTGTGCAATCTTTTGGGCAGTTAGTTTGCCATTTAACATCCATTGAAATATTACAATATTTTTATCTTATCTGAAAATTATAAGACATATACTTCCTCTTATGCAAATAGATATATTCATTACTATACAATATTTCTACACTTATATATACATATTTACATTATGTGTTTAGTTTTCTATTCCATTATTTTTCCTTTCAGAGCGAATTGTATTGGCTAGTTTTTATGTTTTTTTCTTTATGGTGGGTCTTTTATTTCCATTATTTGTATGTTTTCTTCATATTCTTCAGGCCTATCTTTCGCCATTGGTGTTTTGTTATCTTTTTTTCTCTTTATTGTGTCTGTTATGATTTCATTTAGTTGTTTGTTGAGTTTTTGCATTATATCTAGCCTGTATCTCTTCCATAAATTCTGTCACATCTGTATGTCCAGATGGTGTACATTGTTGCTATAATTATAATTGCTTCGGTTATTTTCATGTTTCCGTCCTTTAGCGAGAATAGTGTGTGTTCTCTGATTGGTTCTTTGTGTTTTATGAATTTCTGAACAGTGTTTCATATTGGAGAGGTATGGGGGAAGTATAACATTATGTGATGTAGTGTTTCTGGTTCAGGGCAGAAGTAGCATTTGGCTGGGGCTTGGAGTGGAATAACTTTGTATGCGCACCATAAACTGGTTGGTTGGCAAGCGTGGTGAACCTTGCTAGCCTACCTAAATTAATAAAATGTTTTTAATTTAGGGTATATATGTAATCTGAATGCCTTTTTGGGTGCATTGGATAATTTAATTTTACATTTTTTCAAACTCTCGGTGTTGTGGTGGTGGTAAAACTGCTCGCGTGAGAGTAATATGTGCAATTGATTTTGGTTTCATTTTGAGGAAATCTTTTATTGCTATATGATTATGAATGAATTTGTACCCCTCCGCAACTTCAATGAACATTTGTGGTATTTTGCCATTCGATTGTGGAAGGGAACAAATTATTTGGTGGGACATTATTCTTTGCATGTAGTTTATGATATATGCACTCCATGCTTTGTGTTCCGAGTAAGCTCTCTCTGTGATTTTTGCTCTTGCACTTTGAGTTTTTAAATGTACATTTATTAAACCAAGTTCTCCAGCTTCTATATCATGAAATATTGTACACCTTCGTATGGGTTCGTATTTCGAATCCCAAATAAATTTTGCACATTCTCTGTGAATTTTGTCAACTTCGTTGCCATTGTAATTAATGTTGGCTACAAGGTACCATATTTTTGATAGTAAGAGCTGGTTACATATTTTTGTCCTGCTTCTAACTGATAATTGTCTGGGTCTCATTTGTGAAATATTTTTGTAATTTTGTTATGAGCTACTTCCCATTGCTTGTTATGATGCGTTTGGTCCCCTATGCTGATTCCTAAAAGAGGGAAGTGTTCATTGATTTTAATTTCGTTCGGCAGGGTTGCCTTATTTGCCCACCTGCCGACGAACATCGCGTGACATTTATGAAAGTTGAGTTTTAATGCGGATGCCTTTTCAAAAGATTTAAATATATTACAAGTAATCATGAAGGACTCGGCTGTGGTTAGTGTTAACGTAACATCGTCGGCATAGGCTAGTACTTTTCTTTTATCTTTTTCTCTTATATGAATACCCGCTATGCCGGGATGTCCCGATATCGCTCGTATCACCGGATCTAAGGCAAGAGCGAATAGGATCATAGATAAGCTGTCTCCCTGTCTGACCGAGCAGTCAATTTTAATAGGTGCAGACAGTTTTTTGTTGATTATGAGTTGTAACTGTGTAGTGTTGTATATGTTTGACATTAAATTTTGAAATTTCTTCCCGAAACCTGCAGCTTTAATGACTTCTTTCAGGTAGTGGTGACTAACCGAATCGAAGGCCTTTTCTATGTCCAAACTTACCAACAGGCATGGTTGTTGTGTTGCCTGGTTGTGTTCATATATGCATCTAACTGTCAGAATATTATCTTCTATTTTTCTGTTTTTAACGTCGCAGGTTTGGGATTATGGTATTATTTTATGTATGTGTATTTGAATTCGTTGTGATATGATTTTGGATAAGATTTTGTAGTCTGTGTTGAGGAGTGTAATGCCTCTCCATTGTGAGTTTGCGGTTGAAATATTCTGGGATGCTTTCCGAATTCTGTATTTCGTTCAGCATTTTCACAAATAATGTCTCAAACGGGGGATAGTAAGCTTTATAAAATTCCGCAGTGAGACTGTCGGGTCCTGGAGATTTGTGTAGTGACAGGGACTTTATATTTTTTTTTTTTGCATTCAGTTTTTGTAATGGGTGAATTTATACTTTCAGCTTCTGACTTTGTTAATCTCGGTAAGGTTTTTAATAAATTTTGTGTTTCTGTTTTGTCACTTTGTTTTTGGGAGAAGGTACTTGTGTATTGTGAGTGGAAGAATTGGAGGAGGTTTGCATCTCCCTCGACCTCTGTCCCCTCATGTTTTGTTTTATGAATAGAGTTTTTTTTTTTGCTTTCTCTGCTCTTCAAAGAGCCAAGCTGCTTTAGACTTCCTTTCACCATGTTCCATTGTTTTGATTTTTGCACGTATCCAGGCCCCTTTAGTCTCTTTTATTTCTATTTGTTTCGATTTTGCTTTAAGAGCGTTGATAGCTATTTTATTTTCTGGGAGGGTTCTGTCTGTGTTGTACTGTCGTGTTAGTTCTTCTATTATGCTTCTTTTTTCTTGGTTTGTTGTATATTTCTTATATTTTCCTATTTGTATAGCAGCCTTTTTTTAATGTATTTTGAATTGGTTCCAGGCATACAGTGGATTTTCTATTTCTGTTATATTGTCTAATATTCTTCTGTTGTAAATGTGTCTGTGTTGGTTATACTGTTGTTCAGCTTCCAGACTGAGTAGTTTCTGTTGGAGTATGTATTTCTGTTGTTAGCCTGGAAAGTTTGCCCTTGACCATGTAGTGGTCACTAAAAGTCAATGGCAAGTGACAAACCTCCTTAACGGTTAATCCCATATATCGGCTTATGTAAATTCTGTCTAGCCGTGAGGCATTGGTGGGGGAATAATGAGTATAAGCTTTTCATGTTGCATGTAATTCTCGGAATATGTCTTTGAGTTGACATCGCTGTATAATGTGTGAAAAATTGTTTTTTGTTATAGTATTTTTTACCTCTCTGTGGTTTTTGTGTGTGTGTGTGTGTGTGTGTGTGTGTGTGTGTGTGTGTGTGTGTGTGTGTGTGTGTGTGTGTGTGTGTGTGTGTGTGTGTGTGTGTGTGTGTGTGTGTGTGTGTGTGTTCAGCCGGACCGCAAACGTTAATTAACGACACTATTTGATCTTCCCAGACTATTTCAACCTCTAGCACTTTGTTCTATTAGAGTAGAGTGTGATAATAATTGTATGCTACTTCTCTTACTTATCAAAGTCATTAAACCTGCAATGCCATTACTTTGGGCTTGTTCGCCAAGAATGTAGTAGTGTCACTGCAGATTTCTGTGTAGTTTTTGTTCTGCTTCTGAATTTTTTTTTTTTTTTTTTTTTTTTTTTTTTGTAATCTGGTATCTTGTAGCATTACTATATCTACTTGGTTCTGGTATATTGTGTTTGTTAGCAATTTTTGTGAAACCTGGTTATTCAATCCATTACAATTCATTGTAATTATCTTAATTGGCTTATTCTTCATTTTTTGTATATATATTAGCAGGCTTTATTTCTTTCTGTTTTTCCTTTTTCTCGTTTTGTTTTTAACATTAGGTATGAACTGGATTTTTTTACGTCTCCCTGGAGTAGAAACGCTGCGGTTTGCTTCATGTTTTCCCCTTTCGTCAGGTGTCATATTCTTTTCTTCTTCTTTTCTCATAGATACCTGACCTTTATCTGTTTCTAAACCAGTACTATTCCTTTCTCTTTCTTCCGTTGTTTTTTCTCCTTCTGGATCCACTGGTTTTTGATGTCACAATTGATATATTTTGAGAATCACCCCGCTCCGATTCCTCTTCGTTGGCACCTATTTGGTTTTTTTCTTCTAGATGATGTACAGTATTATTTTATTGTACATCATCTACTGACTCTAGCTCTTCTTCTTGGTTAGGTTGGTTTACTTCTGGTCGTTTAACCAACATTGATGCATAAGTTTGCCCTTTACAGTCTTCCGTATCATGTCCGATTCTTTTGAATTTATCACACTTAGGTGTCGTACACTGCTTTCGCAAATGTCCAATTTTTCTGCATCTGAAACATGCCGGAGGTCGTCCTGGAATTATGAATATTCCGGTCATTTTTTGAACCTTAATTACATACGGTATATCTTCTACTTTTGTATCTTCGTTCAGAGTTATAGTTAATTTTTTCTTATTAGAGAGAACATGGGACCACTCTTTATCTTTACAACTGGTGTTATTTTCTAAAATTTCAATTTTCCCGAATTTTTCAAAGTGCATAGCTTCTAATCTGTTTGATTTTTTTTTTTTTTGGAGGGGGGGGGGTTAACCAGTGTATAACAATGTCAATTTTACATCATTTACTAATGGGTATTATTTCACATTTTAAATTACGAACATATAATTTCTCTTAAGTTAACAAAATTGGCTTTCACTGATAGGTGTGTAAAAGATATTAGAAACACATGATTATATTTTAACGCACTTAGGTGCCACGCATCAGAACCTCTTACCTTTGCTTTTAAACCTTCTATTACATCCTCCTCTGTGTATGGGGCATTTCAATCAGGGTCGCATTTCAATATACAGGCTTTTGTCCAGTCAAGTTCTTCGGGTAAGTTTAGCACTATGCCAACCGACCCGGATTTAATAATAATAATAATAATAATAATAATAATAATAATAATAATAATAATGATGATGATGTTAACACTATGCCAACCAACCCGGCAATAATCATAATAATAACTTAATTAATTCTGAGCGATGTATGCTGCATAATAGCATACATCGCTCAGAATGTTATCTTAATTGAAAAAAAATTTCCCTCACACATCTGTCATTACCATACGAGTAGTGGAAACAGTCACTCTTGAAGTTCCTCCATTGTAAAGTTATTATTATTAACTTTACAACCAAACGAAGTGACTTAAATGAAGGGAGTCTACTCTATCCATTTTTTTCCAAAACACTAGCTTTTGTGACACGGTTACATTGACAGCAATGTTTGAGCACTTCTCTTTTAGAGTTCGTCGATTTTTTAACCATTATTACGCATAAAAACTACTCATAAAAGTTATTTCATAATATGCTATTTGCATGAACAAGACGGAAAGAAAGAAATTTATTTATTATTATTATTTTAATTTTCACAAATAGCGACGAGGAAAATCTATTACAAATAATAAAGTGAGGGTTGAAAAGGGCAATAAAAAAAGGAATTTGGGTTTAGTAAAATCCTACATCAAGAATGACTCATAAGCATTTTTCTGTAAATCGATAAAAAAAAAGGAAAAAGTTATTATTTATTTATTTATTTATTTATTTTTTATTGAGAATGAATTGCAGTTGTGAGAATTAAGGCTATGAGACCAGATATATGTGTGTAAATTTCGTCCATTTTTCTGGTCTATTGTGAAAAATGAAAATCCTGGGAGGGGAAAGTCTTCCCCAGTATACAACCGAGTGAATAAACCTTATAATAGCTCTTCGCATTGTAGACAGGATTCGAACCCAGCAGTTTTTTTTTTTTTTTCATCTCAAGGGCGTCGTTGATATCTACTGCGCTTTGGAAGCTAGTGGAGGATGGCTGTCACTTGTGTCAAAAAAAGATTGAAGACTAAAATTTTTCGGCGATTGAATTCAACGTGAATGTTTGATGTCTCTGAATATTTAACTACTCTACCCCCCCCCATTCTGGTAAATTTTTAGTTCAAAATGTTTGCGTGATTTAAACAATACTTTGATCCTCTGAAAAAACACGGTTTATCCATAGTAAAATATTAATATATTGACACTGACTGGTTTCGAAGACTCTGTCTGTACTTTGCTTCTTTTGAGTTACATAAAATATGTTCGAAACATATTAAATATAAAGAGTATAAACTACATCATTCAAAAGTTAAAAACAAAAGCCTTCTTGATAAAAGTGAACAGTTAAACTTGCGCATCGATGACGTCGAGCAAGAACATATTTACTCCTCCATCCGGGATATTGACATCACGTGTAGTATAAAAAGTCAATAACGAGCCGATCATAGTTGGGTGTTAAATCTCGATTCTTCTTGCACTCTGTAGATTAACAAATAAAGGTATTTATCCTTAATCTTAGTTTCCTTAGTTGTGTAGAAGGCTAATGTTCGCTAATTCGAATCCAGAGTGGCTAGTCTGTTCAATATAATGATTTTCAGAGGCACATAAATATTATAAAGAAAACACGCACGTAATATTAAAAAAAAAGCACTACGGCCCTTCTGATTTGATAAATTTATAATTGCAAATCAGCATAGGGGGAAAAGGGAAATAATTAGGAAGTTGCATACGAATAGGACAAGTTATTTTGCAAACTGAAGAGTTTCTTTACGAGAGTTAACACATAAAGACTTATATGGACAAACAGAACTTCTTGTGTGCATCAATTAACCGATGCATTTAATGAAAGCTGTTCCCAACTCCATCTCACCGCATTATGAGAAGGCCATTTAAGAGGATAGGTATTGGCAGTCTCATGCAAAATACGGAAACAACTGATCTCAGAAGTGTTTCTAATTTTACTGTAGACGTAAGACCTTTATGTGTATAAGGTTGGAGGACAATTTCTATGAGATTCTTTTGCGTAATGGTTTCTACAAGGTTAGACGAAAGTTAAGTGATGGCTACCGATTCGTTGGAGTAGCGGCTATGAAAGTACGTTTAGAAAATGTACATGACAGAAACTGAACGTCTATTGGAGTGAATCTGTGAGAGACGGTTCATCTATTAAGTACATCGCTCTCTTATGGATAACAATAATCCTTCCTAGGGAAGATTCTGGTGTCTCTCCCAAACGTGAGAATAGTGCTCTAAGGTAGAGTGAATTTCGATTCGTACAGTGCTAAGAGATGTTCAGGTGGGAAGTAATATCTTGAAAGAAAGAAAGAAAGAGGATGTTTTCTAGAGGTAGAAGAAGGTATGAAGCAATGTGTCTGTCCTAAGAAGAGATGCAGTTGTAAATTCTTAGATTTCATTTTCATTTCGTATAGTGATTCAACGACCGCGAGCCCCCTTTTACGGGGAGGAACGGCACCACCTCAATCCCCCCCTATTTTTATCCAGACTCGGGACCGGCATAGCTGACAAGTCAGACCTATGGCTGGAGGGATTGTCTTAAGAATTCTTGACTGTATCCGTGTGTGTGTGTTCACGGGGCTCGTTTGCGGGATGAAAAACTCCAGATAAACTGGGGGAAAAACTCTGCTGTCCACGCCCAAGACCGGCTAACATGGCTATGGCTGAGGAAGGTCCTTAAGTTCCTCACGTCGTCGACGAGAATCGAACCTAGGACACTCCTTCCCCAGACATATGGTTACGAAGCGCATAACTACTAGGTTAACCGTGGGGACAGTTCTTAGATTAAGACGAGAGATCTTATTATTTTTGGAAATATGAGTATAACCGAAGATAATAGAAAGTGAAGTGAGACTTCTTATGAGAAATAAGCAGAGCTGTGTTTTGGTAGCATGGAAGTTCACTAGAGAATGGCAAAGACATCAGAGTTTAACAATGCATGACGGATCTTGAAGTATTTGAGAAGTACAAAATATGCCAGATGAAGAATAGAAACGGATAGCATTGCAATCAGCGCAAAAATGCAAATGATTTGTGATTAGTGATAGGTCATTTTTAGGAAGAAGAATGTCGGCGAAATGACAGAAGCTTGATGTGTTCCGGCATTAATGGGGATAATCTAGAGAGGATACCCTCATCCACGCCGATTAATGATCGCATAAATAGGAAAACCCGCAATTGATTTGCAAAGGGGAAAGGGTAGTATGTAAGTGAATAGTCTGGTAAGAAGTTTTTTTTTTTTTTGTTAGATTCGATTAATATCTAGGAAAGGTCAAAAGCGACGTTAAAAGTGTTTCCAATTCTTTCTATAAGTGACTCCAAAAGTAGAGTGACAAAATTCATATTTCTTGTGAGTAATTAGTTGGGGTTCTTCAGGTACTGAAGACGTTGGCTATTAACTTTCTTGATTATGTTTCGAGAGACTTGAAGTGAAGCAATGGGATAATAGTTTGATGGTTGACTTCCATCTTTTTTTTTCTTGATTAGACAGAATATAAACTTTTACATTATGAGAGATAGAGAGCAGATGATTGAACGGTTATAAAATCAGTTAAGCTGGGTGCAAATTGTGGAGAACAAATTCAGAGTATAACTGATATATATATATATATATATATATATATATATTTACTGTATACTGCCTGGAAAGAAGTTAACGGATACCATTGTGGGAGGAACAAACAGCCATGGAGCCCACCTTAATAAGAAGCAGGCCTCCTTTGCTTGGGATGGTTGCAGCAATACTATGGTGCATAATTTTTAACAAGCGTACATTAGCGATTAATGGGAATTTTGGACCCTTTTTTTTGCAGGCATGTAATATGATCCTGGAATATTGTGACGCAAACATTCCTTGACCTCACACTAAGTTTCAGTTCATCCTACAGATGTCCAATAGCATTGAGATCAGGGATCTGTGGAGAACAGTGAAGTGGTAACGTTCATGTTCACAAACCACGCAGTTATTACAGCAGCAGCAGCAGCAACTTTATGAGCCTGTGCATTGTCTTGCTGAAAGAAACAATGGTCCGTAGAAATCACAAAGTAGGGAGCATTGCATTGTCCAGACTGTTCAGATACCTCTCGGAGTTCAGTGTTAGTGGCATCACAAGCAGAGGTTCGAGGCCGCCACCTCCGAATTTCATAATTGGAGTTACTCACTCTGGTAAAAGATGTTTACCGAGAATCCGCCACACTTACACCCGTCCATCTTCTCGATAGAGGGAGCAGTTTCTCCATAACACACCTTTCCAAGCTTCCAAATTCCACTGTACAAGCTCGTTGCCCCATTGAAGACGACCCTGTGTGTTAGTACAGCTAATGTGAGGCTTTCATATTGTAGTCCTATCGTGGAAACCCATATTGAAAGGCTCGGTTGTGAATGTTTTTGTGTAGATACGTGTTGCAGTCGATGTCTGGAACTCCGCCTTCGACGTATCGGCTGAAACATTGCGTTTTTTTACATGTAATCCTTCGGAGCATCCTACTGTCATGTTTGGTGAGTGTTATGAGCTATCCACTGCAGATATTACTTTCAGTTGACTCCCTGCGCTTTGATCTCAGTATGGTATTGCTGACTGTTCGCCTGGAATGGAAAATGCGTTAACAATTTTCCGAACAGATAGGCCTGGAATATGGCATCCAATCATAACGCCTCTTTCAAACTTCTTCAATTACTTTCTCGCGACAGATACAGTTGCACTGACTTGAGAGCATCATATTCCTCCAATTGGTACCGGCTAGAAACACGTGACTCATTATATAGCACGAAGAACGTTGCCGTTTTCCCATGTGTGTGTGTGGGGGGAGGGGTGTCCGTTGACTTCTTTCTAAGCAGTGTGTGTGTGTGTGTGTGCGTGTGTACACACACACACACACACACACACAGGTAATGGACAAAACAATTTAAACAGTGACATGTTTCGATTAATACGGCATTGGTCTGCCGTGGGCGTCAAGTGAAGCCTGTATTCTTCGTGAAAGAGACTTTATCAGTGCTTGAAAGTAAACAGGGGAAATTCTTCATCATATGTTCGACAGCAACTGGATCAATTTAGCTTTGTTCTTTGGAGGTGTGAAACGTTGCCTGAAAGCTCGCTCCAAAATGTCCCACAAATATTTTATAGGATTTAAGTATAGCGATTGGGATAACCATGGCAGACAAGACTCCTCACCGCAAACCACTGGGTGACTATATTTGCTTGATGAATGATAGCATTATCCTGCTGAAATGTGTCTGGTTGCGTAAGAGAAAAGTGTATGAACATGGGATGTTGACACACTTTTCTCCTATATCAGTGGTTCCAACTTTTTCCACTTGTGTACCCCTTTTAAACCCATTTCTATAAATTATACCCCTTGTATTTTAAATAGCTGTTTTTAAATACTGACATTTATTGTTCTATAATTAACGTTTTAGCGATTGGGATAACCATGGCAGACAAGACTCCTCACCGCAAACCACTGGGTGACTATATTTGCTTGATGAATGATAGCATTATCCTGCTGAAATGTGTCTGGTTGCGTAAGAGAAAAGTGTATGAACATGGGATGTTGACACACTTTTCTCCTATATCAGTGGTTCCAACTTTTTCCACTTGTGTACCCCTTTTAAACCCATTTCTATAAATTATACCCCTTGTATTTTAAATAGCTGTTTTTAAATACTGACATTTATTGTTCTATAATTAACGTTTTGCATTTTGTTTACTTTACTTGTTTTTCCGCCATTACTGATTATTTTTCGTGTACTCCTGAACCGCTCAGAACGTATCACCGGTTGGGAATCGATGTCCTAGATGATTACTTATGACTGAAAGATAACGTGTAGCATCCACTTTGCCTTCCAATACAACAAGTGGACCCAAACCATGCCATGAGAATGTGTCCTAGACCATTACAGAACCACCAAAATCTTTCACAGTTGGAAACAAGTAATCTGGCTGGTAAGCTTCCTTCGGCTGACGCCACACACGTATTCGTCCATTTGTAGCAAAAAGTGTGAATGGACCACATCTCATTCCTCCACTGTTAAGTAGTTCACTGCCTGTGATCTTTGCACCATTGGAGCGACGACGTGCGTTGACGAGAATGATCATAAGCTTGTGTAAGGCATCCTGACACTGTGATATTCAATGCTGTTTTGTTTCCGATTCAGAGCTTTCGCTGAAATGGGTTTCTCACGAGTAGTGTTCAATTTTTGACACAACTGCTCAGCAATAGCTCGACTATTTTTCGTGGTACAGCGCACTAATACTCGAACGTCCCTCTCTTGCAGTAAGCACTTTTGTCCACTATTTTTATCGACACGAACATAACCTTAGAGAGACTGTTCCTCGAATAACATGTGCAATTTCGCCTGTTCTGATCACAGAAGAGATGAAATTATCTGGATTCATTCAGAAGTCCTCTGTCTTGATTCATTCTAACATACAATAAAAGGCAGAAGGCCTCCACCTGCCTTTATACCCATGTCCTTAGGAATGTTCGGAGTATGTTTTGGGCATCGAAAACGCGACCCGATAGCTCAGTGTTTCCATTTTGTTTTGTATATATATATATATTGATATACAAGCTATTAGGGATCATCCCCAGTAACTTTCTGACGAAAGGACAAATAGGGGATGCAGTGAGTGTTTTTGGTACAATGGAAGGTGATCTACATTGAGAATCTGCGCAAGAGTTGAAGGAGGAGAACAATTCCTGGTAGTCAAGCTCATCATTGGACAATATTTAGATGGCACCATCTGGACGTAAGAACGCAAAGTATGGAGGAATGAAGATGCATTCAGTAGCCGTAACGAGGGACAAGAATATTCGATTGCCACATGAGAACGACTCAAGTTTTCTTGGTGATTTGGGTATTTCGAATTTGGATACGTAACGTATTTAAATCTGCTGTGAGGTATTGTGTAGATCGAATGCAACAATCAGTGTTTTCCCTCATCCCCCCCCCCCCTTTATGTACTACTTTGGTATCATGTTGGGAAACTGAAGCTAAAATATTTCCAATGGGCTCGAAAATGAATGAGAGATGATCATTTTCATTCTAGCAAAGATTATTATGGAACTTATGTGCATGATGAATTGCCTTTATGTAGAGATTTTTTTTAATTTGGTATTTGGCTACTTTTTTATGATTAATGTTCATGTATTTTATGTGAAAACGTTTGCCGGTTCTGGCAGAAATAAATACATCTGCATCAGAGGTGGACGGTCCGTTTTCCAATGGGTGTGCTGTGGTAAGGCAGCATTATTACAAATCACTAACTTTGTATATAAAAAAAAATACTTTAAGAAATCACCGCTGTAAATATTTCATCTCAATCCTACTCGTGCTGGTGAGAGCCTACATATCATTTTAATTCCCTCAGTGCGAATGCGCCAATGAATATGTGTGTGTGTGTGTGTGTGTGTGCGTGCGTGCGTGCGTGCGTGCGTGCGCGCGCGCGCGCTATTTAGTCTCCGTTCACCTTCAGCCCTTAAAAATGCAAGCAGATGCCTCATAGGGAATCACATTAGTATAAGTAGTCAAGACGTGCTTCGACAATATGTATAAGTAGTCAAGTATAAGTAGTCAAGACGTGCTTCGACAGCAATGCTCACCTTGTCTGATCTACAGTCGTGTCTGATTTAAAAATTTATTTCAAATAAATAACTGATATAAATCTAAAATATGGTTCAAATAAATAATTGTCCAAAAATTATTTTTTCATGAATATTCAAGGTTTACGGCGCACATCTAGCACACCCGGAATATACGCCCTCATCTGTATTCTTCATTTTAGACCAGAGAATATTCAAATTCTACACACACACACACACACACACACACACACACACACACACACACAAATTATTAATCACATATCGATATTATTAATCATCATCATCACATCATTGAGGGATTATAAATTAAATTTGCCTACTATACACATTAATTTTTCAAAATTGACAACAATATGAAAAAGTAGAAAAATTCAAAACTTTTGAAAATGCGATACTCTAGTCATAAATCTGGAGAGTAACGATTTACTGATGTTTTCTGAAAGTTAACTGTTTTTTCATAGTTTTCTGAAGTTTTGTTTTCCCATATTTCCATTTGGCTCCCTGTGAGTATAAAAGCGAATAACGAATAACATTTCTGGCTAGATGAGTGAAGCAAAATTGCTTTTCCTATTCCCCTTTGTCTGAAATGAAAACCTTTGAATGGAGTGTTTATCAGCTACATGCTCGCCCTGTGAGGGCAGTGAAATTAATTGTGTTCAGCTGTATTTAAGAAATGTTTTGGCCTTTTAAATTTGTAGCTTTTCGTTTCATTATATTCCGAAACTTCCTTGATCAACGGGTTTGGATGGTTGCTAGTCTTGTTAAAGAACTTCACTGCTAGATCTAGAAGAAGGGAAGCGATGTAAGGAATGTTGACTTCTCTGTGGATCTGGGTGTTTCTGATAAACCAAGAAGCATCCAGAATCATTATCAGGCACTTATTCTGCAATCTCTGTAGTTTTAGAATATTTGTATTTGAAGTAAAAAAAATTCTTAAAAGAACTGGGAGATGGATTTATCCCGTCATCTGAGTGAAGAAAATCTGTGTGAATGGGGTGTTATTGAGCTAAAAGCTCTAGTAACGGCAATAGCCGAGCCTCAGTTAAAACTTCAGTGGCTACAGCATTGCCATTCGTTACCCTGGAAGTCCTAAAAATGACTTTTCAATACTCTATTTTCTATTTTTCAAATTCTAATTTGAAGTATAAAAGAAGCATATTAATTTATTATTTAAATTAATTTAAAATAAAAACAAATTGGGTGTTTAAGAAAAATTTTATAAATTTTATTTTTTCTTCAAAATCTCAAAAATTTCTTAAAAGCTGCTCCTTAACTTTTTTATTACATAAATTTCTTAGAGATAATTTTAAAAAATATTCATTTCATAAATTTTAAAATATATTCATTGTATAAATTTTATTAAATACTTGCCAGTATTTGTTCTTTGCTTTATATTTCAATATAACATAAACAAACATGAGAATGATGCCATCGTGAAAGACATAAAAACGCATTCATTGAATATTGCAATGTAAAAGATATATTGCTCACATGAAAGTTATATTATTCTAGGCAACGACGAAAAAATAAAATTTAAAAGTATACTTTTATTTAATTAAATATTTGTATGCAAACATATCGATTCTTTATTGCTCTGAAACAATGCCTGTCATAAAAATTCCAGTTTGCACAAATGTCTTTCATCGGTAATGTTAAAGTTCTTTGAACTTTACATATTTTATAACAGCTGAAAATTCTTTATTGTTGAATCTTTCTGAGAGAACCGGAAATTAAAATATCCGATTTTATTGTTCTTAGACAGAGATAACTGGTTTAACTGGAAATATTAGCTTTGAGGACAATGGTTACAGGAAGAATTTTTCTGTTGATATATCAGAGATGACGATCAATACGGAAATGGCAAAGGTAAGTAATTCAGCTATCCTCCGTAATTTATAAAAAAATATTATTTCATTCTTAATTATTTTTGAGACAGGATTGATATAAATAATTATAATCACTGAGTCTTGAATTCAAAATGAGCTAGAAAATATTTATTCTCAGTTTAAATAAAATATCAATATCAGATAATTTCTTTTGTTTCTTTCTAGGTTAACCCCCCCCCCAACTGTGCATTTCAAATTCTTTATCTTTCTCCTAACTCAAAAACTCACTGGCCTTGTCTCATTAGCATTAATAACTTAACAGGAATAAATAATGAAGCATATAAATACCAGATCAAATAATATAGGTTCTTATCAGTGTTATTGATAATTACCCACTCAGAGGTTAATTCCAGTCATGTCTTAGTGCAGATTTTCATCTCAATGCAACATATCTATCATATAGATTATTCGTTAGTTATACTTTTTACGATGTTTATGATAATATGGATCAGAATATCTACCTATATTCAGATAGTTTTCTCAGGAATAGTGGTAAGCGGGAAAGTATGACTCATGATGTCATCCCCACCCACAAACCCGTACATGGTGTGTACTAGGAGATTTTACTGATTCATATACATGTGTAAGTCTTTTAAGTTATTTGGATAGGAAATATATTTTTACATCTTACAGCATCTATCCAATCGTTTATAAACCTATTCTTCTGAGGAGGGATGTTTTATATCACTCTTTTAACATTCTTCTGTTTTACGGATATCTACAGTATATCTTGAATATATGTGTAGATGAACACATCGGATAAAAAAACATTATGGAATGCTATTGGAAACATGTACATAATTTTAAAGTTGATTAACGTAAAGATGAACGTACATATAGGTAGAGTAAAACTAATGGAATATGATTACAGACATCTGAGCTGTGTATTTAATGCATCTATAGCATTCTGTATTCTCTTTTATAGGTACAACTATGGGTCATAAAGGTGAGGTTACCGGTGGCAGAAAGGTACCATTGTTTTTGGTCGGAAACATGGACATTCTTTGCAAGAGAAGACGAAGTTTCTTGTAGTGTGATAGCTCCCATAGGCAGATCAACCATGGTAGAAGTTCTATGATAACAAATCGGAATCGCAGGCGCTCGGGACGACTAGCAACAGTGAACATTTTCAAACTCATCAAGAACTGCTTCAACATCAACACTGCAGTGCTGGACCCAGTTAACCAGTTTCAGAACGAACACTAGGCGAGAACTGCATGGGTTAGGCATTTTCAGTTGTGTTGCCCCGATATGTTTTAAGTTAACAACTTCCCAGAAGAAAAATCACATTGCTTAGAAAAAACAGCAAGTTCATCATCATTGGACCATTGACCAGTAAAGACGAATAATATGATCTGCAGAATCCAGATTCTGCTTGTAGCCGTTCCAGCGTCATGCGAAAGAGAATCGTTTAACCCCAAATGTGGCCAAAGAGCCAAAGAGCTGTGCAAAAAGGAGGTGGCAGTGTCATGTTTTGGAGCTGTATTTCAAGTTCTGGAGTTGATCCATTCACTGAGGTGTCCAATCATATGAAATCCATGGATTATCTGACACCTTAAAATAATGAAGTATTGCCATTTTTCCAGCATGCCAAAAAATTCAAGCTGTATTTAAAGCAAGTAATGATATAACACTATATTAGGGAATAAAGTTTGCATTCCATAATTTTTTGTCCAATGTGTTTATATACTGTCCAGTATGTACTCCCAAATATACACTCTCCAATTAATATGATCTCATTTATTTGATATCGTTTCCTTTTAATATATTGACAGGAATATAAAGAAATACTATTGCAGTATGGTGGATTTCATCAACAGTCAAATTCTACACTTCGGAAACATCCACGTAATCAGGAATTGTAACTGTAGATTCCTGAATGTTAACGATCTTGCTCATATCTAGATAAACTCCATATACTGTAGTTTGGATAATGTAAGGGAGCTGCTGTAAATATCTCTAGATAATTCGATGGTCTTTGGTAGAAAGACCATCAGAAGAAGCTATCATTTTAAAGATACGTTTTCTGTGTTGATAGTAACAGAGTGTAATACCTTCTACATTCTACAACTTTCAAGATTTCAAGATTTTTTTTCTCTCTCTCTCTCTTGTAGATACGTTTGCAAGCATGGTTCATTTGAACTTATCTACTGCTATTTCTAGTCTCAGAATCTGTTGAAATCTCAGCAGTAATAAGACAACAATTTACAGTTCCTTATCAGACTCATTGAACGTAGCGTTCTGTTCTTTTCTGTCACTTTATCCTATGGTATAAACTCACTGAAGTATTTTCGTATTTTCAATAAGAAATTTGCTGCACAGCAATGTGCGCAAATCAAAAATTTGTCATCTTTCCATAGTCCGCCTTTCCTCATTGTCGTACATGAATCTCCTGTCTTTCATTGTAAAAAATGAGCCAGTTACTGTGAAAGCAAAAGGTTTCTGTAAATTTTTCTTTTTTGTGTGTTATGATACCCCTTGAATTTCTGAAGACAATAGATTTTTATAGAACAATTAAACTATAACGTCAGCCAATTACTGTTGTTAAATTGCAACACAGGGATATCTGTTACGTTTTACATGAAACAGATAAAGCCATCAAGAAATAATTGGAGGACATTTACTACGTAATGCGACCTGCAGAGGTCCTCGGAATTCTATATTCTATTTTCTCAGTAACTGGTTCACTTTTTTCCTGGAATACTCAGAAGAGGCTGAAGTGACGTAAGAAGCAACCATATTTCAAAATTTGATCGAAATCATTTGGACGATGCGAAAGACAGAGTTGTATGCAAAAGTAGCGACTCCCCCCCCCCCTCTCACAACTCCCTTTAATGTTTATTCAATTGAACAGAATTTTTCAGAGAATATTTCACTTTCTAAGACACAGTGATATTAGATTTAGTCAAAAAGGATTCAATAAACGTCCTTTACAAGTATTGGCTAAAGAAGCAAACAAGTTCCTTTGTTTTGGTTAGATTGCAACGACATTCTCAGAAGAGCATAAACAACGCAACAGTATTCTACATTTAATCGAAATCAATTAAGCCGTGCAATACCCAGATATATATTCAAGGAAGAGGAAGAGAAAAAGAAAAATCAAATCTTGCTTTATTAACCTTTTTTTTCTCGTTATTTTCAAAATGTTCTAGCTCTTAGATTGACTGCATTGAACACGTCCCATTCGGCAGGCGTGTACTGTTGGTTATCTCTGTTGAACACCAGTGTAGAGAAATTATAATTTTAAACTTGGAGATATAATTGGTCCAATATTGGCCCTAATCATTCGTGTAATAAGAGTACTGTAGTCAGTAACTTGCAGGGAGTAATTGGCTTAACGCTCACTACGTGACACTTGGTAGCGTATATCTCCTCTTAATTCTTTTTAAAGGAAAATAATATTTAAACCGAAGAACACTTATTTTATTTCATATTAAATTTTTATACAATTTTATAAATTTAATATAAGTATATTAAATAAATATGAATATAAGAATTTTTATATTCTTTGAACATGCTTTAGGTTTTGTCAGTAAATTTCTGATTTGAAGTACTGTAGAAGTTTTCTTTTCCTTTTTTAAATAATATTTCTTTTTTAATTCTCAAAGATTGCACAGTGGTCAGATATAAGAGGACTTGAACTAGTTCCCCCTAAATACAGAAGAGTGCAGGATACTGCTGGAGTTGAAAACAAAACTTATATTGTTACAAGTATACTGGTAAGATTCTTATTTTTGTGATAAGATTTTTGCATAAATATATCTATACACACAGTAAAATAGCTAAATATAATATAATAAAAATAAAATGAAAAATATATTTATTTTATATATTTTGTAGATTGATGGGCACTCGATCTTCACTATTAGTTATTGTCTGAAATAGTACGAATTCTATGATCATTTGTTTGAGTTGCGGAATTAAAATCCCGATTTTCTAGGAGATAAAATAAAACTATACATAGCAATGCCAGAGATCGACTAACGTGGATTACGGTCAAAGAAAAGCGAAACAAATTTTCTTTTCAACGATTAAAATCGAACTTAGAACGCCTTTTCTTCTGTGTCCATATCTTCTATCCATAGATAAAAGGCCTCGACTACTCCCTTTTGGAAATAAAAGGTGATCTGAAATTAATGGAAAAAAATATTGAAACATGGGACCGTCTGATACTCTGGTCTTATATTGTACTTGTATAAAAAATGCGAACTTTTGAATTCGGCGATGAAACAACCAAATCTGGTTTCTAATATTGTATTTAATATATATATATATATATATATATATATATATATGATGTTATCTAGTCATATTTATCTAGTTATATTATCTAGTCATATTCTAGAAATATGACTAGATAATATAACTGGATAAATATGACTAGATAACTGAAAGCTAGATAATTTTCATATTCAGATGTGAAACCGCTACTCTACTTATTGGTTTCCCCGGCATCTTCATCCAGTTGTTTTCTGCTAGTTCTAGGATCACTTCTCTCCACCCTCATCAACTATCTCTCCACCCCATCTACCATCTACTTCTGGATCTTTTGCTCTGGAAATCCAAATTGAAATAAGGATTTTTCATCTTGCATATTTCATCCCACCTTCATTTATTTTATGTAGAAGGTGTTCTGATTTCTATCGTTCTGAAGTATTCATAAATACGTCAGAATTAGAATTCCTCTAATTTAATATTTGGAAGGGAAGTAGTCACACAGAAATATGACTAGATAATATGACTAGATAAATATGACTAGATAACTGAAAGCTAGATAATTTTCATATCCAGATGTGAAATCGCTACTCTGCTTATTGGTTTCTGAAAAGTTCCATGTTTGATCTATGGCATATCATCTTGTTTGATTCAGAGGAGGAATACTGTATTATCTAACCCTTAGTCCACACATTGTATTAATATCCGAGCGGATTATTTCTGCTTAGGACTGACAAAAAAATGCATACTGTCTTAATATCAAAGTTCCTGGAGTTAAAATAAACTCTTATTCTTACATCCGAACTTTCTCTGTTTATCTTAATTGCTCTGTATCGAAACGATGCACCTCTGTCATCAAAATATCGCGTGATGTGTCATTTAAATTTAGTTGTCAATAAGTGTCAGCGTCGATAAAAGCCTACGAGTTTCACCCCGTATGGATGCAGCAGCTGCAACTGGGAAGGAATCGATACCGTTTTATCTTGCCCGAAGATTGCAACAAACAGAAACATACGTAAATGATAAGGAATTGGTAGAAAAGTTAGTATTTCTTCTTTATCCCTGTAGTGTGAGAGCACAGAGGAGTGACATTCAAAAAGGTGTCTGTGCCAAAAACTTTTTATCCTTTCGAATCATTTGGTTCCCAACCTTTTATTTTTTTAGTCAAATTTTTTAATGAACTATTATTACATTTCCCTAGAATATTGAACCAATCTAGAAATGCTCCAGTTAAGAAGTCGGTTAATTCAATCAGAGTTATAACTATTTATTATTTCAGGATTCCCCCATTGTCCTCTACTTCAATAATTGATTTTGAAGAAGAGATTATTAAATAGAACTATCCTGAATAATTTTTTACACACACCTGTTTGCGTATATGTATTAAAATTTAGCCTAACAGTTGTGCCAAATAGGGCTTGAAGGGTAGATAAGGTATATCCTATCATATACTAAGAAAATAGAAAAACAAAACATTAGTTTTAATGAGAAGGGCTTCATTGGATTTATGGAAAGTTTAAGTTGAATTCTAAAGAAGTTATGGCTCTCTCTTGACCATTTTTAATGAGCGATCGTAAATTAAAATGGATAAATATAGATAATGTTTCTAACTTCCACGGAATTAAAACAAAATGACTTCTACTGTTAAATATAATTGACAGAGGTTTTAAATGTCAAATAAATCATAAAGAAATCTCAATAAAGCTTAGTTTAGGAGAAGTTCTTTCTTGTTTACCAAATTAAGTCTGTATCATTCTATTATTTGAATAGATTATCTAATGTTAAACTGAAGGAAATAAGTTCAACATTCGAAATGTGTTATGCAATCGATGCTGTACTGCATAATCATCTTCTATACAAATTTAGGAAAGAGGACATTTAGAGCGATGAGTCAGCATAGATCGAAAGAAGATGACACTACTGAATAGCTCTGCCTTTACATGAGTCCTGTTGAAACTAAAGAGTAAGTCATTATTGATCTACTCTTTACCTAAGCTACTATTTAGCAAATTGATGCCTGCTATTAGTTAAGGATCAGAAAAATACCAGAATATGAAGAGAAGCTAGGGTGAGTACTGCAGCCTAATGTATTGGTGTCCCAAACCTAAAGACGAACCCTATTTCTGAAGATTATGACTGCAAATTCAGACGAATCAGCTGGTGCCAGTTTGTACAACCTACGATTTCGAGCGGAAAACGGATGCGATTTCGAAGTTTCGAATCGCTCGCAAGTGGATAACGTGGTAGCACAAGAGAATAAAGGGCAAAATGCTGCGCTCAGCGAACTGTATTTGAAGAAAGCACTTTTCATGAAAGAATAAAGATGCAAATTTGTAATGCTTCAAAAACACCATCTAGATGATTTTACGCTTTAAAGAATTATTGAAAAGCTTGAAGAAGGTCGCAGAATTGCTGATATTGCCACAGAGTTTGGAATCTCACATAGCGTAGTATCCAGTCACTGGACAGCATTTCACTCCAATGGAAGGTGTTCCTGACGTTTTCAAAGAAGTAATCCTTGTTATACCACAGAACACAAAAACAGATTTGTGGTTATAACTGCAAAACGTAATCGACGCACCACTGCAAGTCGGTTCCATTTAAGCACAGATACGCAGATATCTCGACAAACTGTGGCAAGATGTCTGTGACAAAAATCCCTATCGCCCGAAGGACCTGTAGTTTGCGTCCCTTTATCCACACCTCATCGTAAAGAACGTTTGCTATTGACTCCATGAAAATTGGACGAGATACCAATGGGCTAATGTACGCTTTACAGATGAGAGTGATTTAGTCTTTCTTCCGATTATAAACGGCACTTGATATAAAGCGTGAAACTGCTTACCATCATGAGAATATTCTTGAAAGGGATAGATAAGGAGGTGCTGGAGTCATGGTGTGGGGAGGCGCTATGATTAATAGACGAACCGAGCTACAAGTGCTGGAAAAAAAGGACTATGACTAGTGAACGGTATTACAACGTAGTCCTTCAACATCATGTTCGATTTTTTCCATGGTCCAGTAGGCGAAGATTTCATTTTTTGTGGATGACAATGCCACACCACATCGTATACGAGCAGTGGAGATACTTGTGAAAACTGGGGATATTAATCCAATCGAGTGGCCAACACGCTCTTCTGTGTCTGAACCCCACAGAACAGTTTTGGGACGCAATGGGATACACATGGCTGCTCGAAATTCCCTTCCAGAAAGTAAACAAAGCTTTATTCTTGCTCTGAAGCTGGAGTGGGGTAGTTTGCCTCAAGAACATCTGAATCAATTGGCGCTAAGCGTGGTATGAGAACTGTATCGCAGTTCGGGGTGGACATATTCCATACAGAAGTGTCTCCCCAGATAGTTTTCTGTAGGCATTGTGCACTAATTCCTTAACTATACTTAAAAAATTTGTAACTTTTTCCAAAACCGTATTGCAATTTAATTTGTACGATATTTATAACACAATGTTTGTAATATAATTTATTAATATGCTGGTAATAAATATATATCCACATTTGACTGTAGGTATGAAAATATCTTCATATACTAGTGTAGAAAAAAATTAATTCTAAACAATATGCTAGAGAATCTATAAATGCAAACAGGATTCTTTCGTAAATTTCCTGTTTGTTTTCTCATCATTGCAAACATTTAATTATCATCGTGTATAAAACAACATTGTGGTCTCATCCGGAATAACATATTCGTATTTGATGTCCTACTCTAAGAGAGAGAATAGAATATTAATATAACGGAAAAACAGGAGAGTAGAACAGTCGAGTTGAAATCCGCAGTGAGTGGACATTCGTATAAGGAAAGCCCAGTTGTTTACAAACTTTAGAAATAGTCAAGTAAAGGAACACTTCATCGACGTTTGTAAAAATGTTAACCGAATTGAGCATGTAAGTTGACTCACAGGGATAATTTAACATTTTCCCCTTGTCTCTCGCGTACTACAGGATCTAGTCTTAAACTAAGAAAGG
Organism: Typopeltis vanoorti; assembly: GCF_054136105.1. Taxonomy (NCBI): domain Eukaryota; kingdom Metazoa; phylum Arthropoda; class Arachnida; order Uropygi; family Thelyphonidae; genus Typopeltis; species Typopeltis vanoorti. The sequence continues at coordinate 84,206,102 of NC_143556.1, read as the reverse complement.
GTTGTTGTAGGTTAGACTTAAAGAAACATTTTATTAGTGAAAAAGTACTCAATTACGGGAATAGACTTTGAAAAGTATTCTACTGGTGGAACAGACTAAATGAATTCAAAGATGTTTTAGACCAATATTTGTTTAGAGCGTGGATTTTTTTTTACTAAGGCAATGCTTTTATTGAGCGTGACTGTAGGAAACTTGCAAAGGAATATAGTTTGTTTATTGTAGCTTCCTTGCAGCGAATTTAATAATTCATACAAGTACATCTGAATTGATGAATAAACTAAACTACAGATCATAAGTGTTTTCGAGCTATAATGAGACTTTTTAACATTCATTTTATGATATTTATTAGTTTGTTTTCCCTTAAACAATATTCAGTAATTTTGTTATTGTTTCTGTTAGAGGAACACCATATTATTGCCCTCGAGTACAGAAGAACTTTAGGTAATAGAAATACATTTTGTATGTGTGTGAAATCGGAAACCTGTATTATTCGAAGTTCTTCTAGACTAATGTCCAAAATCTAAGGATAAATACTATTTCTGAAGATTATAATCACGAATTCAGACGAATCAGCTTGTGGCAATTTGTATAAGTGACGATTTCGAATGGAAAGTGGATACACATTCAAATTTTCGAATTACATACAAAGGGGGTCACGTGATAGCAGTAAACTTGATAAAAGGCTGCGCTAAGCAAATTATGTTTATTTGGATGTCTGTTTGAATGTCTCAAAAACATCATCTAGAATCTAAATAATTTCACGCCGGGAGGAATTATTGGAAAGCTTGAAGAAGGTCGCAGAGTTACTGATATTGCCAGAGCTTGGAATCTACTAGCATTGTATCCAAGCTCTGGGCAGAGTTTGAAACGAATGGAATGGACCTCTTAGTAGATGTGTTCTAAACGTCTACTAAGAGGTCGCCCTCGATCTATCACGGAGAATGAAGACAGAATTTTGGTTATAACGGCAAAACCTAATCGACGCACCATCGCAGGTCAGCTTCAATCAAGTCGGCTCCATTCAAGCACGATATGCGGATATCTCAACAAACATCGGCAAAATTGCGACGAGTAAACCTATATACCCGAAGGCCTGTAGTTTGCGTCCGTTAATCTACAACTCATCGCAGAGTACGTTTTAAATGTATTATCCATAAAAAGTGGACAAGACACCAATGAGCTTATGTATTTTTTATCGATGAGAGTCGTTTTTGTCTTTTCTTCAATTATAGATGACACTTGATCTGGCGAGAAAGTGGTACAGTTTTCCATGTTTACATGTTCGAGGTGGACATATTTCACACTGAAATGTCTCCCAGCATAGTTTCCTGTAAGCACTGCACATTACTTCCTTAACTACGCCCTTAGGAAATTTTTGACTTTTGGCATGTATCTCATTTGAAATTGTACGGAATTCATAACACATTTCTTACACATTTCTTGTGTAATATAATTTATCATAGCCGTCAATGAATTTATGTCCACATTTGGCTGTAGTAATGATAATTATTTTTCATATACAGGTAAAAATGTAGTTCGTCCTTAGCTTTTGGAACACCAGTGTATAATAAACGCAAGCATTGAATGAACGTTTTCCGAAAATTTTATTCTAACAGATGTGACTAATTTTTTGATTTAATTTTTTTTTATTTTATGAAATGCAGATGCCATTTATTAGTAGCTTCTTCAATGATTAATCAGAAGATATCGTCAACAAGATTTGCTGATATTTGCATAAATCATGCGTTCACTAATTCACAGGAAGATAGCGTCACATAAAAAATAAAAAAAAAGAAATTGCAAATATCTAATATGCTTTTATCTTACCAACTCGAAAAGGAAGTCTGGAAAAAGTCATTATTTATTAATTGCAAGAAAAGAAGCAAAGTGATGTAACATGATTGGAAAAATATATTAGTTTGTCCCAGATTTTTGGAGTACAGCCCACGAACGTTGCATGAGATTATACAGAAAACAGAGTAAGCCAACTAGTTCTCACGCAGCATATGAGTGCTATATCAAGAGTGCATTTTCGATATAGTAGTGCATAAAAGTGAAGATCTGACTAGTGAGTTTTTCCGGGTGATTTTCTAACATTACGAGTATTTGCAGTCCATAATATGATAAATATAAATATGTTTAAAATAATTAAAAGGGGTCTAAATTTCTATATTATTATTCTGGAAAAAAAGAAAAATTGTTAATTGATCATTTGTGTCTCAACAAACAATAATCCAGAAAGCGTTGTTTACCTTACAACGTTATCAATTGTAAGGAACTTTTAAAATACAGCAACAATCCTCGTGATTAATGATATAGTATGCGTACAATATCCGAGATCTTCGTGTGCAGGTTTTTTATGAAACTCGTCCAAACTTGGTCTAATATCATATCTTGTTTCTTGTTACACAGAATGGTCTTATTTTTATTTTATTTTATTTATTTATTTTTACATTTCCGATGATTCATTGACTGAGCTGACGAAGAAATTGTAATCAAAGTAGGCCATTTCTTTGTCTTTTAGTTAAATGTGCTGGTAATCCGATTTATGTTTTTTTATATATATATACACGTCCTTGATACCATATCAAGGCAGGTCTGTTTGAGAGGTAAATAATGCTAATTAAAGCTGGTAGAATTATCTCTAAAATTAGATAAACTTCAAATTTAAAAATTAGATCAAATTCATCTAATTTTTATACTAAATTTACGAACATTTCCACAAATTATTTATTTTTGGGACTATAGTCCTGGAAGTTATTAGATCAGGTATGATTTTCTTTATGTTTGTAAGCATGTAGAATATCGTAGGCTATCGAATGGGAATTCTTATGGCTTTTTTTTCATCAGGAAGTTTTTGTTCTAAGAGGAGGAACGTAACTTTAGGATCACAAGTTTCATCTGTACATACAAATTCAATTCGAAAGTATGTGAACAATTTGAAAAAAGTGGACGAATTTGAGAAAAAAAAATAAAACAAAAGAAGTTCAAGCCCGCCGGATAACAGAAACAGCCAGTTCCTTTTTCGGCAGTTTTCTTGAAAATCAACGCTTCCAGCAATCTGTGAATTACATCTACCGCAGTCAACAGTATGAAAGATTTTTCAGAAAACACAATGCTGCCCCCCTACCTCTCCCATGGTACACAATGCCACCCCAAGCTACTACGTTTTGTATTTTGCTGTGATAAGATGGACCGTCTTGGTGAAGATGAAGCCTATATGTACAAAATATACTCAAGCTAAGAGACTGAAGATTGAGAACAAACCATGGAAAGAAAACACTCGAACAAAAAATAAATAAATAAATAAAAGAAAAATAAAATAAACACTTTATCCTAACTCATCTCTTCCATAGAATCAACAGACTACTCCTCTTAAGGGGAAAAAAGTAAACCCAATAACTTGCGCTATAAAATTTTAAGTTCAGAAGCGAACACAAAGATTTCGAAGTTTTTCTTCTTAATAGTGGAAGCATTTTTCCCGGTGTTCTTTTTTTTTAATGCATTTTTGAAACTGCTTTCATTTGCTCTTCTTATATTTCATAAAAGTTCAATGCTGCCAAAGTTTTAGATAAAATAAAATTGGTTACAAGTTAACGTTAATTTTAAATATCAGTTTACTTGAACACCAATGGATACTTTATAATATAAGCTTAGGTTGCATATATAAATTTAGGCAAAACAACTTTCTATAGAAGTGCAAATAAATATGCATTTATGCGCATAATCTAAACTTGATCGGATATTACGTCATTAAAAACTGAATTAATTGTTCCACTCGATTTCTTATCTTAAAAATTTTTATAAAAAGGGAGAGGAATAATAAAATTCTTATAAATATTAGAAAAATTCTAGGGAAAATATTTTAGAAAATAAAACAAGGTTATTATTTCTGTACAGTGTAAATAGTCTCGTATACGAGGAAAATTTTGTATGTAAACTCATAATATATATATATATATATATATATATATATATATATATATATATATATATATATATATATATATATATATATATATATATATATATATATATATATATATATATATATATATATATATATATATCTTAATAAATGCATATTTATATCAATGCATATATATATATATATATATATATATATATATATATATATGCATTTATATAAATATGCATTTATTAATATATATATATATTATGAGTTTACATATAAAATTTTCCCCGTGTGGTTGCCGAGATAAGAATAGCATCAAATGTAGCTAATGCATGTCGTACGAGGCGACTAAAATTGGTACCCAGGGAGGGTAATGGATGGCAATGCTGTAGCCAATGAAGTTCTAACTGTGGCTCGGCTATTGCTGTTACCCTCTTGCCATGATCAGAGCTTTATAGCTCAATAACACCTTATCCTTACACCGTCCTCTACAGACAACGGGGAATATTAAAAGCAATCTTGCTCCGCCCCTTTAAGCCAGTACTTATAAGGTCATAAAATTTGTAAACTCGACCGGTCATCACTTATGCATTCCCCGCATGGAGCTACACCGCGAATACAAACATTCTGAAACAACTTCAAGATTGCAGAATAGGTGCCTTAGGATGATTCTGGATGCCCCTTGGTATATTAGAAACTCCTAGATCCATAGAGAAGTTAATATCCCTTATATCTCCTAGATCTAGCTGAGAAGTTCTTTATCAAGACAAGCAACCATCCAAACCCGTTAATCAAGGAAGCCTCGGAATATAATGAAGCAGAAAATTACAAATATAAAAGACCAAAGTCTATCTTAAGTTCAGCTGAACACAACTAAATTCACTGCCCTCAAAGTGCGAGCATATAGCTTACAAACACTCCATTCAAAGTTCTTTCATTACAAGACAAAGGAGAATATTAAAATCAATTGTGCTTCACCCATCTAGCCAGAAATGTTAATGTTAATGTACTTATAAAATTTGGAGGATGGCGGTGATTAATACCCTTGGAGGGTGATGGATGGCAATGCTGTAGTCAATGAAGTTCTAACTGAGGGTCGGCAATTGCTGCTACCTTCTTATCATGATCAGATCTTTAATAGCTCAATAACACCTTATCCCTACATTGTCCTCTACAGATAACGGGGAAGATGAAAAGCATTCTTGCTTCGCTCCTTTAATCAAGTCCTTATAAGGACTATAATATAATATTATATAATATAATATAATATAACCACGGTGGCCAAACTGCGGTTCGTGAGCCACATGTGGCTCTTCTTAAGTTTTATTACTGCTCAACTAACAAATTAAAAATATTTATAATGTTTTAATTAAAATGAAAAGCCAAACGGCTAGTTTTCTGGCAACTTAATAGAGATTAAGCGGATAAAAATCCTATGTTGTTATATAGCCAGTAAGTGAAACTCAAGATCGAGAACTACGATCTATATGACTTTCAATGCCGAAAAAAATATCTGCAAAGATAGTTTTTCGGCATTGAAACTTATATAGATCGTAGTTCTCGATCTTGAGTTTCACTTACTGGCTATATAACAACATAGGATTTTTCTTAATTTTCTTGCAGACATGGGACAATCACCAAAGTTTTTCTGAATGATGATAATAATTTAAAAAAACTCGAGGCAAAGCCAAAAAAAGATAAAAAAAATCGATGTTTTTCTCTAAAAATCATCGATGTTTGTTTGCCATACCTAATAAGCTCTATTTTGATGCTCGATTGGTCAATGTTTTTGAGTGGCTTGATGAAATTCGCTGTTCATATGCTGTTCGGCAATGTAGTTATATTTATATTACCTTGTCAGAATATTTAAAAATATACATTACTGAATTTCGTACTTATTTTAATAAAAAGCTAATAATTTAAATTGCAAATGATTTAAATATTAATATTTTATTTTTTAAATTTTATTATAGAATATTTTTCAGCATGACTCTTGAAAATAAACAGAAGCGGAAGTATATCGACGAACATAGAAATTTTATGGAAGAATGGGAAGAAACCTATGCTTTTATTGAGAAAAATAGTAAAACTTTTTGCCTCATCTGTAGTTCAACAGTGAGCAATTTCAAAGTAGGGAATTTAAAAAGTCATTATGAAAAATTGCATCTCGAGTTTTCGTCTCAATATCCAGAAAAATCTGAAATACGAATTAAAAAGCTTAAATCGTTGAAATCTTCAGTTAATAACCAAATTAACTTCACGGCAAAATTTACTAAAGAATCTAAAATTATAATAGAGGTTAGTTTTAAAATATCATGGAACATCGCACGTGCAAAACGGCCTTATACTGGATTCGGGACTGAAGGGGGGGATTTATTAAGTAAAACATTCTTGATACAATTGAGTCACTGGACCCTAATAATTCAAAACTTTTAAAGTTAATTACCGATATTCCTACCTAGTTAATTACCGATATTCCCACATACAATTGAACGTCTAATTTTAGAAATAAACGTGGTTTTATTATCAAAATTAGAAAACGACATAAAAGATTGTGTAGCATTTAGTCAGTTGTAACATCAACTGACATTGCAGACCAACCACAATTAGCAATTTTTATTCGTTTCGTTCTTGAGGACGGAGTGACACGAATAGAATTATTAGATTTAATAGCATTAAAAGATAATGCTCGTGGCGTTGATATTAAGGAAGCTTTTGATGTTGCCCTTTAAAATGTTCCAAAACGTAAATTAGTAAGTGTGGCTACTGATGGAGCAGCAGCAGCAATGGTGGGTAAGAATGTAGGATTAATTGGACTTTAAAAAAAAAGATGAAAGCATTCCCGATTTCATTCCAATTCATTGTATTTTGCATCGAGAACATCTTGTTGCAAAACACTTTAATTTTGAACATATGTTTACACCACTCATAAAAATCAAAAATTTCATTCGGACCAATGCAAAAAACCACCGTCAGTTTCAAAATTTTATTGATGAACTTGATTTGAATGAACAAATAAATGATTTATCGTTGTACTGCATAGTGAGATGGTTATCTACGTACGATGTATTGAACAAATTTGTAGCTTTATTAGAACCTATTATCGAATTCTAGATATAAAAAAGCAATCATATCCGCAATTAAAAAACAATCAATGGATCCAGGACTTAATGTTTTTTTACCGATATAATGGAACATTTACAAAATTTCAATGTGTCGCTTAGGACAAGAATATTTCAGAATTGAATCAGAGCATTTTTAGTTTTAAAAAAACATTACAATGTTTTCAAAAAATATAAGTGAAAAGACATTCAATCACTTTCCACGTTTGAAAAAAGCGACTTCAGGATGTGATATTCTTCCTACAGCCATGAGTAACTATCGAGCAAAATTAAACAACCTGTTGGACGATTTTTGAAGAATGATTTATAGACTTACAAGAATATAAAACCATCTATCGCATTTCTATTAAATCCGTTTGAAATTGATGTAATTAACAACGGTTTCCCGCTTTTAAAAAGCTCACTTCCTGGAACAGCATCAGAAGAAATGGAGTTAATAGAAATGCAAGAAGACAAAGGTCTTAAAATGTTACAGAAATCAGTAAATTCAATCAATAAATTTTGGAAATGTGTACCTACGATAAAGTACAGCCATTTAAAAAAATGCAGCATATCGTTTATTATCAATTTTTAGCTCGACGTATGATGTTGAATCACTGTACTCAACGATAAAATTTGTAAAATCAAAATACCATTCTCAATTAACAAACCAACATTTGAAAGAATTAATAAGAAGTTAAATTACTAATTACAAACCAAATTATCAAAAATTAGTTGCTAACTTAGAAATCCATAAACCCTCTACTAGTAAAGAATAAATAAAAAAATGTAAATACTTGTAAAAAAATATGTAATAATAAATATAATGTTTCAAAAACTTTTTTTCCTTATTCCTTATAAATGATATTGTATTTATGTGTACGTATATGACTGACATAGACCTTTTGAATGCGGCTCTTAACAATTTCTGGTAGGTAACTAGGGCTCTTGCTGCAAAAACTCTGGCCACCCCTGTGATATAATATAATATAATATAATATAATATAATATAATATAATATAATATAATATAATATAACATAACCATTCTTTTTTTTAGTTGAAAGCGAAGTCGTTTTCTGCATAGAGTAATATGGTCTGCAAACCTCATTTGAAAAATTTTAAAAAAATAATTCCATTTTTAATTTAAAGACAACGTTGCTTCTGTACACACTGTAAACAGTCTCGTATACAACGTAAACATAATTTGACATAATTCCGTTTTTTAGTTATTTAAATATTTAGCCGATTTAATATTAAATGTCTTTAAATTTGGTTTTACATTTTTTTTCTTGGACGATAGTATATTAAAATTATAAATTTATTAGCAAATTTTAATGTTCAAACAGTTAACTTGAAAGGTAATAAGAGTTTTCCTAAACCTCTATAGAGCAAAAGGCTAATTAATAAATTCCTATCGCATAATTTGATGTTTTCACAAACGGCAAAACTATTCATGATTCTGTAATAGATAGTTTGCTAAAACTGTTTTAGGACTAGTCTATAAATAAACAAAGATAATGGAAGTATTTAATAGATCTCGAGTACAGGCGACTCTCACAAATATTACACATAACCTCGAATACAATAGATGTCTTCGATTTTAAGCTCCAAAAGAACTTCCCGATCTACATTTTTCACACGAACATAACATAGTAGAGAAATAATTGCTCAGTTTTGTCGCTTTTGCTGTTTTTATTTGGGGCATTCATAATGGGATTTTTTTAAAAAATCATTTTGCTCTAATGTACAATGATTAATTGTTGAAATACAGTTAACCCTAATTATCCAGTAATTAACTAGCAATTAACACTTAAAACTTTTTTAATATCAAGTGTTCGCTCTTGTTCTCTATGTATGAAAGACACAGTCCTTACTTCAAGTATTATTTTTCTTCAGACGATCTCCAACAATAAAGATTAGCTTGCAATTTCGTGTTCATTATCACCCTTGTTAATTGCTAACAAAAATAAAATCATTAGCAGCAGAAGCATTATAGCTGGAAAATTATTTTTAAACACTTCCTAGTTTTAATAACTAGACTACTATTTATTCTATAGAATATGACAGAATTTAAGCTTCTTCAAGTTATATAATAATCTGTAAAATAGTTCTAATAAAATCTTCGCAGCAATAGCTGATGCTGTGGTAACTGCTTTTCTCTTCCAAAGCAGAACAAATGAATTGGAAGTGAATGATTTTTAGTATGCATCACTAGGTAGCAGCACAATAGTAGAACGGAATGTGCATTTGTTTGTAGCTTTTTTCAGCACACTAAAATGGCAACCGTGCTTGAGGAGTGTACAACTTTCAAACAGCATGATATCTCGTGGGTGAAGAACTTCCTGCCGAGGACATTAATATAGAGATGTTCATCACTATCAACCCGAATGAAAGCGTATTTCAATATAACGCAAACATCTCACTTCACCAGCAAGAAAGAAGTTCAAGATGACGCCATCAGAGGGAAAGCATATGTTTCCGTTTTTTAGAAAATTCAGGGAGTACTTCTGGTCCATTTTCTGAAATGCAATGTAAATTCCACATCTTAGTGTGAAATTTTACTGAAGCTTAGGGACGCATTTTGCCGAAAACATTCAGACCTACTGACAAAATGAGTATTGCTCTTGCATGATAATATGAGAGCTCATAGAGGCTACATGAACCCCGGAGACAATTCAAGTATTGTAGGAACTCCTTCAACATCCACCTTACCGCTTCGATCTATGCTCAAGAGAATTTCACTTGTTTGGTCCCTAGAAACAACATCTTTGTTGCAAACAATTTGTTGATGATCAGGAGTTGAAAATGTATAATACAGAAGACATAAGAATTCTGTGTTGCTGGTTTTGAAGGACTGATAAGGGATGCGACAAGTGTGTAAATGTTGAAGAGGATTATGTAGAGAAATAAATGCTCTTTTTTCGACGTGTTTATTTCACTTGTTTTATTTCCGAATATTCAAAGGAAATGTCATGTCAGAGAGAGTTTTTATCCACTTAACCTATCTTGAAGATGTCTATAATCATTTGTAAATTACTTATTGACTCCCCCCCCCCTCTCTCTCTCTCTCTCTCTCTCACACACACACACACTGAGATAGCAAGAGACATTTACATGAAATGTCTACTTCTAATAGCAACTGTTGGCTTGTATTATCAATTCCTGTGTTACAAGGAAGTTCTATCAAATAACAATTATGAAAGTAGCTGCTTACGATCATTTGTTTTGTCTAACAGTGGCGATAAAGTGTTAAATGAATAATCTGGACATTATTTATATGCAGAATATTTATAAGACGTTATCCATGTCGATAATCCAATTAAACTTTATTCTTTTCACTGTCATTCTGAAAACTTTGTGTGTGTGTGTGTGCGTGTGTGTGTGTGTGTGTGTGTGTGTGTGTGTGTGTGTGTGTGTGTGTGTGTGTGTGTGTGTGTGTGGCGTGGATGTGGGTGTGGATGTGGGCGTGGGTGTGGATGTGGGTGTGGGTGTGAATGTGGGTGTGGATGTGGATGTGGGTGGGTATGGGTGAGAGAGAGAGAGAGAGAGAGAGAGAGAGAGGTTGGCTATACTTTCACTCACTTTAATGACGCTGTGCTAGTAGATTACAGTTACTACACACTCTTCTTAAATATTGGTTGACAAAATGTACGTCAAATCTCTACGAAATTCAAATAAACGAACTGTATACTTACAAAGAGTTTTCGTTCATTTTTAATATTAATACTTGGATATTCACAATATGTCTGCACGTTCGTGGTCTTTAAGTTACTCTTTATTCTCTGAGCAGAAACGATTTAGAATGCATTTTAAATCGAAGACATTAGAAACCTTAATTCAACGTCTTTTCGAATTATTGCAAACACCTTTTTCTTTAGACTATACTATAAACAAATAAAGTTCTTTGTCTCGAATATTGTCAGAATTCAATTTAGAATTCAATTTACAAAACCAATTCCACCGCAACGTCGGTTTGCATCTTGCGAAGAATATTTACGTATCAAATCTGTTGTCTGAATCTAAAAGTAGGCAACACATTTAGAAAACTGGTTTTCGATATTTCTTGAAAATATCATTGGATAAAACGTTTTACACTCAATTTAAAAACAAAGTTATTTATAATGCCGTATATATGCATTCGTTTAGTGCAAGTTAAAATGATTGCTTTGCAAGGCACAAAATGTATTTTTTTTAAATTATATTTCGAGAAGATGTATAAAATTTAGAATTTAAGGAAACGTTTAAGTATTTCCAATTCTCTGAATGTATATCTTAAACATCTAAAAAGGCACAAAATTAAAAACACATTTCCTTTGTTTTTAATTATATGAACATAGGAAAGACCTATAACATTTCGTAGAACCGTGAATAGTATTTTAAAAACCATCTAGAAAATATTCTTTGTCCATTATTTTATTTTCTCAATATGAGCTAAAGTATGGTTTCTTTTATCTTGATCTCTCTCTGAGGAATACCAAAATATCCGGTTTGGTTTAATGGAAACCAAAAATTCGCATATTTTGGTAATCCTGAATAATTACTTTTAGAGTAAATAGTAAGTCAGTCAGTCAGACCGCTAGAAAAGCAGATTATGCAGTTGGTTGATATTTTAGAAAACTCGAAATGTGCTCATTAAAGTGACAATTCTGACCTCCTTTGGATAATACCGAAAGTAAAAAGTTACATAGCTTCAGATATTTGTAGATGAGATAAGTGATGCAACACTAACATCAATTTATCATTAATTAGCATATATGAAAAAAAAAAAAAACATCTGCATATGAGTCTAACTGACCAACTTTATCTACTTACTTTTGTTAAAAAATAACAAAACACTTAAGATTAGCACCGAGATTATAAATTTATTATTAATTCTTTCCATTCTGAATATTAAATCAAAAGAAAGAATAAATGTTCTATCCAGATAAGGGAAAAAAAAAACTTTTGTCTACTTTAATAAATTATTTATTCAATATGGGTATCCAAAATGGGCATATAAACTCTCAGTTTTAATTATTATTATTATTATTATTATTATTGACAAAAAGGGTACTAAGCATCATAAGATATAACGAAAACCTTAGGCTTTCCGTACTGCCTGCAACTTATGGATATATCAGTATGCATCAAATGGCTATGAAAATGTCTTCTTTTTAGGCTAAAGTGAAATGGCAAATAACATTTACAGTACTTAGATGTGATGACATCTTAGTTATTCACAGGAAGACATTTATTTGGAGAAGTAACTATATTCATATTTGTTCCAGAATACAAAGCAGAGGTATATTTTACCCATCATCGCATATAAATTACTAAAGAGTTTAGGATATTTTCGAAACAAGAAAACGTTATGGAAATATTCATTGTCTTATTAAGAAGAATAAATTGAATCGAAATCCTCGCTACCATATTTTTATTCGGCATATAACAGAGTTCGAACATTTCTGAATGAATAAATAAAACGATAAATAAACTATAGTACACGATAGAGGAATCAATAAATGTGTGCAATTTATACTAGCCGCTTATTGGTAGATGTTGTCTCTAAATAAGAAGCTTGATGAAAGACCTTTCATCCTAAGCAATCAAATGTAGTTGAACCCAGATGGGCTGTATGCGGTTGACATTGTTACGAAGAAGAGCATCTCTGACAGTAGTACGCAGAGAAACATTGCCATATGATTCAGAGCCGGTTTACCTCTTGCAGGAAGGAAATCGACCAAAAGTATTAGTGTCGCAAAACACACCGATATTACGAACAATCTGAAGTTCTGGGTCGGGTCGGTCTGATCTTTCCATATCAGTGTCATCATACTGTTCATGGATGAACTACTTGCACTACTAATTTAATTCTGCCTGATAAACAATTCTTCCTATAAACTGGGAGTCATCTGACGATAAATGTCATTTGATGTAGCATTATGGGAACACAAAATTATGCAAACGGTCTTCGTCTTTTTCTAGTGGACATTGCCAGAGAAAGTGATTATTATTATTATTATTATTATTATTATTATTATTATTATTATTATTATTATTATTATTATTATTAAAATAGCAGCATTATGCAACAGAGATCATTCGGGCATTACGTTTTATTGCATATTTATTTATTTCTATTAGGAGTGGAGTTTATTAAGTATATTTCATGGGAAAATGTTTACATAAGTGAAAAGTGGAAAAATTCCAAGTCAAGCCAAAGTCACAGCTCTCTAATTCTGTTCTATACACAGGATATAATTATAACATACATAATGGAATAAAAGTGAGACAATGTTTCTTTTAATTTGAGAAGCGAATTTCTGGTGGTGTTGTTAACTCGTGAGGAGAATTGCGATATTTTTTATCAGTTCAGTCGGAAGCAATAACTTAATTGTATTATCCTTCCTTTTATATATTGTTATAAACGGTATATGGATGAATTAGTTGCACTACCAATTTAACCCTGCCTGATAAACATTACTTCTTATAAACCGGGGAGTTGATGATGGTGGTGGTTCCAGAGGACACTTTTTCAGGTTTTTAGAACAAGAAAGTATGATGTACCATCCTATCAACATCAGAACAGCAGTAATATTGGTACACCTTTGATGAATTAACTTAAAGAATAGCGTGGGAAGTTATGATTTAATATGTAATTTTGTATTTGATAAAGGTGTAAGGATAAAGCACCTTTACATTCAGTCACCTCTAATACAGAAACTGAAACATTACTGTAAATAATAAAAGATCGAATAAAAATGAAGTTGACATAAAACATCTTTGTGTCAAATCCAGTTTAGTATGTTTGAAATGTTAAAAAAAAACAAGTTTGAATTAACTCAATATTTTTAAAATATCAACATCAGATTTATTTGATAGTATTCTCTTCTAAGTGCATTTCTTGATCGTGGCGGGGGGGGGAGTATACTGACAACGATGGTTTCTATATTGCCACTTATAAATATGCTGCGTGGTTTCAGGTTATTGCACATACGTTACCTCTTAATCGATTTCTGCATTATTCTAGGACAGATGGGATTGAGTTTAGAACACTGTTCATTTATCCTAAAGACAGTATATAGAGATAGCAAAGTGGAAATGGGCTGGATCTGAGCAATTTTATCTGCCGAAAAATAGCAACAGAGTAGTTGATACAAACGGTTTGAAGAAATAGAGAAATGCCATCAGGCTTTTCACTATTTTTTTTTAAACGAAATCGAACTCATATGTAGCAAACTCAAAGAAAATATTGAATAGAAATCGTTTATTAAAATAGGAACAGATCTGCTGACATCATCAACAGCAGATCTGATAATCATCTCGAGACGAAAAGTTGAAAATAAAGTTTGAAGGACATTAAAACCATGGTGGCAAACCCTTATCTACACAGTTTCAAAACCGCAAATGGACTTATTTTTTAAAATATGTCACTCATTATACTTTTGATCTCCACAAATTTAAAACGTAATTGAAAAATTACAGCTAAATAATCAACAGCTCTGAATTGTTTACAACAGTACTTGGATATTTCTGGATATAATTTATTTTTGATAATTAAAATTTTTAATATAAACAAAATTTTCTAATATTAAATTTTACAGGACACAGTGCAATGCACAAAATGAGATAACTGCAAGACCTGCGGAGTTAGGTTATTTAATCCACTATCTGTCTATACACCGGCAAATATTTCAATCATTTGAACAGCTCATGTTTCTTCATTATTAATTGAACCTTTATCAACATACTAATACAATAAAAGAAATAAAAAATAAAATTTGATTTTTTATTCCTATCAATGAAATAAACTTCCATCGAAACTGATTGCATGTACTTGTACTGCATGGATGGAGATTGGATTTTATGAATATTTAATCCTTTAATTAATTTATTTCTATTTTTTAATTTATTTTTACGCTATGGTTTTTTTTTCCACGCAAAAAATTATAGCGTAATAATGTTTTTGGTAATAATGTTCCAGAAAAATGAACTGCATTTGCATTCCATCCTCTTTTCATCTTTTATTATTTTGTTTTAGTTAGAACAACAAAAAGCATTATGGATATCTTACCCATTGCTCAGATAAGATACTACACAGATTACAGGGTTATCTAAACGATAAAATAAATGTTAAAATACTAGTATTTGTTTAATCCTTAAATAAACATGATCAGTATCTGATCATGTTTATTTAAGGATACATAGTAAGAAAGAAACACCATGCATAGTAAGAAAGAAAGATTCAGCATCCATTTAGTAACGGTTTTGTACAAATGTCTTTGGTATTATTCTCAGTAAGTGAAAGCAAGAGTCACTTGCTTCCACTGACTTCTTTGATTTGGTTGATTTGATTGGTTGACTGGTCAGTAGATGAGGTTAATTGAGAACACTCCTGAAAATAGAACTATGCTGTCAATATATTACGCCAATAGAACTTAGAGGTTCAAAAAATCAGGAAGAAGAACTCTGCCCTCTCGGTATATGAGTCCAGCTAAGTTATAAGTTCAAAATAAAGGGATTTTGCATCCTAGATGGCAAATTTGAACTCAAGCCTATTCAACCGAAGAGCAAATGTCACGAAGTGTTAAGGGATCATTATCCATTATATTTTACAGGTTAAAAAGATTTTGCTGTCGTTTATTCAATGATTTATGTAAGAGGGAAACAGACAGCTAGTTTTCCATACCAACTCGTAAAGATAATACTTTATATTATAGAGAGATTGATAGTTGTTCCATATAACCTAATCTAATTAGCTAATCAATTATCAATCTTCTTCCCATCTTCTCCTATCTGGGAGGTGACTACCATGATGTGACTCAGAGTTGACAAGAGGCGTAACGACATGTGGTGAGGACCGTATCTCTTCCACATATTGTCGTAAGTATTCAGGCTGTGAATCCGTGTGTGTTCACGGGGCGGGTTTGCCTGTTCTGAGGGACGAAAAACATCTAACTCCTTATGAGACCGGCTAACTCACCTTTAGTCGAAATAGACCAACGGTTCCTCACGTCATAGACGGGAATCGAACCCAAGTCTTTTCGACCATAGAGCTTCGTCTATACCGACTCAGCTACAGAGGCTCTTCTTACAATATAGAAAACATTGTAGCCTTAAAATTTTAAGTGCGACTGTAAAAATATTAAAAGCCATACTGAGAATTCCTCGTTAACTGTAAATTTATTGTTACCGACATTTTGAGTTTTGAGCACCATTCATGAGAAAAATTGAAAACATAAGGACAGAAAGTTTAGTAAAAAAAAATAACAGAAATTTTTATACACTTCTACCGGACGATGCATTAAATTTAAGATGAAATAAGTAAATTTTGCTGAAACAGAAAGATAACGTCTAAATTAAAAAAAAAAGAATAATAAGCATTGGACGAATATATGTATTTTGAAAACTAAAACATCATAGATAATAAAAGTTACAAATTAATTTGGGATTACATTATGGTGGTGTACAGTGTTTGAATAATCGTCCTCAAACAACAACAACAACAAAAGTGAAAGATTATATGAGGGCATCTTGCTCTTTGTAGGCCGTATCATAAAAGAACTGATTTGGTAAGTCAATTGGTTTTTAATTAAGTTATTCATAAACATTGCTATAAAAATCTTAACATTAGAAAACCAAATGCAATAAAAATATTGTTGCAAACATCTTTTTTTTTAAAAGCCATTTAATTTACTATATTTAACTGTTAATGTTATCGAGTGTAAATTATCGGTGAGTAAAAGTGTTTATTACGACAGCCATTTACAGCATTTTCTGTGCAGACACAGTAATCCTACACTGCTATATCCAGCTAACACCAAACTCCACGTCTGTAAAATAAAATGAAAGCCATTATCTAAATATCGTTGACACCTTTAAAGTGACACAGATAATTAAGCAATAATCCGTTTGTAGATTTTTAGAAGGTCAATCACCTCAAAACAGTATCCAAAAAAAATAAAAATAACGACATGAATTGCAATGAAGTTGAATATGTATAGCTAGTCGTCTGGATGAAGTCGGATATTATTGCTCAACTAAATTTGTGAACGGTGCTAATTAAGTCACCAGAGGCAATAAAGGATTACCATAACATCCTGTAAAACAAAAATTTATCGAACGATATTTGCATTTTCCTTATGGAAATGGTATCTACAACACTAAAGTCATTTTACAAAAGATGGCTCATTTATTTTCTTAAGAAAAGGAATAAAAGTGCGGAAGTACACTTTGTTCTACAGCCTCTTAATCTCAGAGTTTCTTTTTTTTTTTTTACGAAGTAATGTCTCCCTTAATTTTGCTTTTATACAACACGCAGTCAATGGCGAAAATCCTTCAATTAATTCAAGCAACCTTTCAGTGCAGGAGAGTACCTTGTAAGGATTTTGTAAAGAAAACAGCGTTCTTTGAACCAATTTTCTCTTCATTGTACTGGAAACCCTTTCAGTACAATGAAGAGAAAAACAACGTAGAAAGGATTTATGTTTAAAGATAACGAACTTATCTCACTAACTTCCTTTGCATCGGTAACGACTGGAACATATCGTATGTTATTTTCTTCTTTTTTTTTCTTCTTTTTAAAACCTTACAACAGATAGTTTCTAATAATTGTGTGATTAATGTGGTCCCGAATTCATATTTTTCCAATCATCTAATCCAGAGTGGAGACGAAGCTTCTCATTAGACTCACTGGGCTGAGCACAGTTTGAACATTAAGTAGGTTTTAAAAGGAATCCCTTGATGCATCTTCTGTAGAGTCTCTTAATGAACTTTTCATGCAGTCAGCAACAGAGTGATGACTGTGATATATGGTGCACGCGCTCATTTTACGGCTTCCGAAATTTCCGGATTAAAACAAGAGTTTTATCTCTCTCTCTCTCTATTTTTTTTTTACTCAGCCATTAGCGGGGAGATATATTTATTGTTCACTTTTTTTATGCTTCTGAATTTAAAAATGTGGGCTGTAAGAATATGGAACTTTTTTTCTTTCTCCGTGTTCATGCAATTAATGACTCATAGATTTAATAAAAAGTCTGATATGTTTAATAAATTAAGTGTGCCATCACGATTTAAACCATAACTTTATGGCAGTTCAGAAGGAAAACGATATGAGGGAGAAACTGAGGCATACATGATACTGACAACTATACATAAAGTTTAAAAATATTGCATTTCTTTTGACTTTAAGGAAGTTCGTTTATTATGTTTTCTTAAACTATTATAGGAAATGAAACTTATGTGATTATTATAATGCACGTGTCGTTTACTTTTTAAATAAACTACGCGATAATTATTGTCTTTTCACAGTCCTTAAATTAAAAATATAGTATGGATGCAGAAGATACAACAATGTCTCAAGAAAAAGAAGAAAGGGCACAAATTCTTCTTCTTCTTCTTCTTCTTCTTCTTCTTCTTCTTCTTCTTCTTCTTATTATTATTATTATTATTATTATTATTATTATTATTATTTCGTTTTAAAGCGTATAGAGAAAGCACTATTTGAATATTTAGTATACTGTCCGACCACAAATGCGCAATCCCGCGACACTTATGCGTATATCAGAAGAAGGAGAATTCATTCCGATAGTAAGGCAATCAAAAGGCGTTTCGTGGGATGAGTGTTTATTATTATACGTCGGAAAATTACTCTACTTTTATGAAAATTCTAATTTTTAAATTCACATCTATTTTGCTTGTACTACAGTTGGAAACGCTTACATATACCGAATATGACGAATTCCTACATCCCTTCTCCCCTTCAACATGAATTGACTCTTCTTGGAAATCTGCCAGCCAAGGGGATCTAGCATCTGTGGTCGGACAGTACACGTATTTTGTTCGATCAGCGAAAATATTTTCCCAAAAAGATTAATGTTAAAAGCCATCAACAAATGCTCACTGATTTCGAATGCTTTATGCAACAGGCTTATGTTTGCTTAAGGCTGGCCTTGTGTGCAAAACAAGAGTTAACACTGTCCCTTTTGTAGAGTATCCATTAGTTAGTGACCAGAATCCATGTAGATCCGCTGAACCTCTTTGATCGTTTACATGTCGAACAACTAAGATTTCCATACCACCTGTCTGATAAACCTTCGGTCGCTTGGTTTTAGTTGCGTGTTTCTTCCTCTGCAATTCTTGAATGAAATGCACCCTCATGTTTCCATTGGCTCATAATGATGCTAATAGATATTTCAAGTGCCTATGATGTCATAAAAGGTTAGGTCACCGATATGCACCCTATGATGATATACTTTCTAAATCTGTAATTTTTTATTTTTTTGGTCAGTCCCACTCAGATACATTTACAAACGTGTAGTACATTTGTATCATAGTAGATTTAGGATTAGATTATATGTCATTACTAGCGCTAAAATTATCGACGTTTAAAGAGATTTACTTAACCTTGCCATCCATGTGCCATTTGTAGGTAAATGAAAGTTTTTTTCTTACTCCTTCGGGAATATCAAAACCTCTTCATCCCAAATTGATGCTAAAATATTAGAATCGAGTTATTTCCGTACCATGTCTTATAAGAACGTGAAAAAATTTGTTGATGCAATGTTTAAGAGGAAAACACTGTTTTTCCTCTTCAAAAGCAGGAAGTGTGCCTGGTATTAGTCATTTTATTTCATTATAGAAATAAATGAATGAAATCTCAATGGAAAGCTTCAATATCAATAAGATTTATTAATAGCAAAGCTTCTTAACGCGAATTTAGCTTTAATATTTGTTGAAGAACGTCCATTTATTTTGTTTTTCGAATTTGGGTAGGAAGTATCGGAATAATACCATACATTCTTCTTTTTCCTTTCTTCTTACTGAACCTCTATTGTTTACTACAAATACCATTTTCTTTCTTGTTTTGCGCTCTTTCGAGTTCGCTTCCCATGAGGCCTCATCAAGAATGTTGTTTGTTTAGCCCTTCTGTGTTCTCTCATTTTTAAGCTATTTCATGTCCAAGACATTACAATCTTCAAGTTCTGATTTTCCTCAGTTAATAGTGAAGATCTCTAGAGTTGATATACTTCATTATGCTTTCTTCACTGTTCCTTATATCTCTTACTGCTCGTCCCAAGTACTTTTATAAGGATTTCATTTTCAAAGATCTTCAAGGATTTGGCATTTTGTTGTTACGTTCCATGCTTTTGCTCCATATAAAATAACAGGTATAATGAATTTCTTGTATATTTTTATTTTATCTCTAGATGAAATAATTTTGGAATATAATAAATGTTATAGTGAATGATAGGTACTAATGGAAGTATATTCTAGGTTATATTTCTGTACTGATTTTATTACCTATATATTTTCTAAGATATTTGAAAGCAGTGGCATTTATAAATTTCTGCTTATCTACAGGAAAACTGATAATTTTCGTCTTGCTTGTTGTTTCTACGTACTTTTTAAATATTTTTTTTTATCCTAGATGATTCATAATCCTAGTTTTTCAGGCAGAATGCTATCACATGTCTTCAACATTTTCTCTCACTAGGAAATATCATATATATAGCCTACATGCAGCCTGCAATTTTCCAAAATCACATTAAATAGGTGGGTGAAAAGGCACTGCCTTGCTTCAATCCTATTTTTATGTCAAAAGGCTCAGATCTATTTCGATTACCTAATATCACTATTCGGCTGAATGGTGAATATTTTGATTAAATCTATTAATTTATGAAGTATTCTAAGTTCATTTAATATTCCCAAAGGCTTCCATCCGAATGCTATCACATGCGTTTCTAAAATCTATAAATAAAAATTGGGCAGAAGCTGATTTATATTCCCATTTTTTCTTTAATATTTATCTTAGTATAAAAATTCAATCATCTGTGGACCTATTTTTTCGGAATCTTGCTGGGTATTCATTATATTTCCTTCAACTTATGATATGATTTTTTAGTATAATATTAGATAAATTTTGTAATCTAAGGAACTAAAATTTCTTTTATATATTGAGATGATTAGTGATTATTTCCATTCTTAAGATATCTCTTCATTTTCCCATATTAATTGTTTTTCTTGTTTATGTATTTCTCTGTAGTTAATTTACTAGTTCCAATAAAATGCATTCTGCTTTTTCTTTAATATCTAGAGAATCTTTCTATCCTATAAAATTACCTATTTTATAAACGATACGTGAAAATCATTTTTCAGATATATATTCCGTCGGTAACTGGTACTTTGTTGCCTCTGAGTTGTGTGTGCCTTTTTCCTACCTCGGATAATGAAAGTTAAAATATTTCTGGTAGCAGGTACGATAAGTTTCTTTTCAAAAGTGTAGGCAAATTCATTTCAAATTGAGAAGTTGGTTAAAGTACTCTCTTCACCTGTTATTTCATCTCTAGTAGCTAGCGTTTATCCACTACAATTGTTGATTATTGTTATTTTCATTTGTGGGCCTGTTGGTTTTGGTTTCTAATTTCTTAGACGAATTTTCTTTGGTTATTTAACTTAAATCGTTTCTGGATCTCTTCAGTCTCTTCATATCAAAATGGTTTCTCTTTTGTTGTCTAATTGTTTTATGGGATTCTCTTATCTTTTCTGTATCTATCACTGATGCAATTCTCATGCCTTTTATTAATTGTATGGACATTTCGTTAAATGTATATCCATCAGGAGATTTCCCCTTTTCTTTGTATATATACATATTCTTCCTCATAAACTCAGTGTTACTTATTATTAAAAATCTAGATGCAACTAAATTAATCGATCTCTTCCATTGAGTATGTCTATTCATGAATGCTTTAGTTTCCAGTAATTTTTATATATTTTTCCTTCTAACTTTTGTATTTAAATCTCCTAAATAAGAGAATTACTTGATTTCGTGGAAGTTTGAGAGGATTACTTCCAGTTTTTACATAGAATTTATCTTTTATTTCCTCTTTTGCAGTGGGTGAACGTACATTAATATAAGTTATCTTGAGTCATTTTTATTGTAATCTTAACTTGCATTGAATGCTTGTAATGAAGTCTTTACTAATTATGTTTATCTGAATATTTTCTCAACAAAGTAGTGAAAGATTGCCTTTACCTATCCACGTCAACCCTTGTATTGCAATTATATATAATTCAGATGTGGTTAATCGACAAGTGTGTTTCTGGAATTCTCAGAATCTATAAAACTTCTATGTACTATGACCCTAATCGCAATTAGTATTGCACTTCCAAAGATACCGCGAATAATATGTATTTTTAAATAATTCATCTCAAATCCATCCTTAATTTCATATCATAGACTCTATAGTCAAGATGAATATTTGGATGTGTTTTGCTTCATATCATAGGTCAGCTCTACAAATAAGAGACTCATATGGGACAAATGAAAATTCACTGTGTGTGTGTGTGTGTGTGTGTGTGTGTGTGTGTGTGTGTGTTCCATCCACGAAAAGCTGCAAACCTCTGAAATATTAGTGCAGTATCGAGATAGAGTTGTTATATTACTATTATTATTTTATGTATTTTTTTTCGATTTTTTTTAGATAATCGTAAGTCCTGTTCTAGAGACCAAGCACAGAATCTTTTTAAGCCAATTCAGGTCTCCAATAAACCGGATGGTATTCTCATAGCGGGCATTAAAATTCATCTCCCATCTTAATTTTAAATAAAAATTTCAGTATTTTAATTACTTCAAGAATTAATGCTTGTAAGATTAGCTATTTATAATGTTTCTCGAATTATATATTAGTAATTAATTTCAGGACTTTAATTGCTGCATTAATAGATGAATTTAAATTTCGAAGTCTTCGTGTTCTTTATTTAACAGTTTTTTTATTTCATAGCAAAATCATTTACTAATAAAACTATTTAATTGATTTTAAGAATGTTTTATTATTTTAAAACAGACAAACCTAGAGATTTTTTAAACAATAATTTTTAAATAACAAACTCTTTCATCTAGCATCTAGGGACACTTTCACTCCTATAAAATTAACTTTCTCTCCTATAAAATTAACTTTCTCTCCTAATATGTGTAAATGAGTACATTTTTCGCAAACATATTTTATTCAAGGAACCAGGGTGAACAGTGAAAAGCAGTTGTTGGAGGAAATTTCACATCAGCAGAACGCAAGGTGGTTGGCAGAATCAGCATAAGAATCATCCACGGAAAAGAAGTTGAAAAGGGAAACGAACTACGGTACTTTGTAGACTTAACTGGCATTACTCTAAAAAGGTCCCCGTGTTGGGGCTGGTAGTAGAACCCCAACAGCACTCCTGTGTATCGTAAGAGACGATAAATGGAGACCCAGTCCCTGGGGGATAGAACCATCCCCTTCGGGGGTTGGGTGAAGGGCTAATCACCCCTTCCGGTAAAAATTATCTGATTACGGAAACTACAAATCTGGATGAGTGCAGCCTTATGTGCTTAGGCACGGAAAGACTTGATGATGATGACTCTAAAAACGGAAATAAAA
Organism: Typopeltis vanoorti; assembly: GCF_054136105.1. Classification (NCBI taxonomy): domain Eukaryota; kingdom Metazoa; phylum Arthropoda; class Arachnida; order Uropygi; family Thelyphonidae; genus Typopeltis; species Typopeltis vanoorti. The sequence goes on along the minus strand of NC_143556.1, from coordinate 84,182,689 downwards.
CGGAACGCAAGAATTGCAGAGAAGTTTTGCCACTAAGTGTTTCAAGTGAGATTTATGCAACCTTGAGAAGAGGCTAAGAAAAATTGTGGAAGCGAAACTTGGAGATCTGAAAATGTTACAGTGCTGATAAGTGATAGACTAATTTGAAGAAAAATTGTATAGAGGAGATAGTACTAATGCAAATTTAATCATATAACACTGTTATTGAATCCTATACATCCACTTGTGTACATTTCATTTGGTGGTGGTGATGATGATGGCGATGGTGTTCTGATATATGAAGGAATGCAGATGTCCTCCCACATATCCATTTATGGTAGTCGAAAATAGAACAAGAACAGACTATTTACCAAAGTATTGAAACCAAAAGAGCAAATCAAACAAATGTTAACATATAAAATGGATTCCACTCACGAAAAGGTTGTGAAAGAATATTACATTGATATTAAAATATATGTACTCTTATTATAGTTTCTGTATTTGACTTTGAAATAATGCTGTATTTAATATTCACTTGATTTCTATACATTTTTCATCACTGAACTGAAGCCTTTTGGCTCATTATTTTAGTAATTGCATTAATAGCGTTGGATAGTGTGGAAAGTCTGGTGTCGAGGATAGCAGGTGAAAAGACGTAGTGTCAGAGAGTTCCTGAAAGATTTGTGATTTCTTTTTATTTATTAAGTGTTTTCTTAGATTTAATTGTGTATTTTTAGTATATTATTGTAGATTTTTAGTGTAGTTATTGTTCTAAAGCATTTTATAACATAATTTCAGAAATATAATTAGTTTTTACTATTCTTAAAAATGGCATCAAAAACTCTTCGTAACAAAGCAGTGACTAAAGCTAAAGTTGTTGCTACTGAGGAGAGCGTTTGTCCTGAACAAAAGCACTGCTTCAGTGATGATAATAATTTATCTGCGGATGCGTTGACATTAGTAATAGCTCGATTAAAAGAAATTATTAGAAAATCGAGCAGAGAATTGGAAAATGTGGAAAATCATTTTTGACTAAACTTCTACAGGATAAGAAAAAGGATGAGAACAAGAACAGACAGGAAAATACTGAACATGGAAATCAAAATATTAATAACAACAAGGTAAGTCAGTTAATATCTAATAAAAAAAGAGGTAATATGGTATGGTGACTCAATTTTAAAATATGCGCTTGCCGAGGGAGTCACCACTTCTAGTTTCCCGGGAGCGAAAATTAAAAATATGACAAACGTAATTGAAAATCAAAAAAGAAATGTAAAAGGAATGGTAGTACTGGTTGGTACTAATAATTTAAGTGTTAACAAACATAGTATGAGAGAAGACTTGAAAGGTCTGTTGGAAGAAGCGAGAAAGAAATGTGAAAGAGTAAAAATTGTAGGATTACTACTTAGATATGATGGTATTGAGTTAAGAAGAAGAGCGATGATAGCAAATGATTTCATGCGCAGGCTATATAGAAGATATGGATGTGAGTGTTCAGATGTGCGGGGTGTGTTTGATGGCAGAAAAGATTTGTATAAGAATGATGGCCTGCACTGGAATTCATTTGACATCAGAAACCTGGAGAAATTACTTCTTGATAAATGCAGAGCGTCAGGGAAACTATATCATCAAGGGAGGAATGGGAAAAATGTGTGTGAAAGTTCAGCTATGGTATACAAACGTGATAAAGATATGAATGCCTTTGAACATGGTTATAATATAGTTATAACCGTATTATAACCATGTTCAAATTGGTGGTAAAATAGCCATATAAAATATGGCTATTTTACCACCAATTGGTGACAGTGATCATGCTGTTCCTTCTTGGGAAGTATCTACTTGTATTGAAGCTCTGATTAAAACATACCTACATGCTGAACTACAAAGATGGAAATTATGATCAACTTAGAAGGATACTATATTTTTTGGTCCCATGGTATCAGTTACTGAATGGAAGACATGTCAGCAATGCATGGGAATCTTTGAAAAAGTGCTTGAATGAGGCAGTATCTCAATGTATCCCTAGTGTTCAAAGAATAAAGAAGTTGGAGAGTGAAATAGATATGCAGCCTTATTAAGCAAGAGATCCACAAGAAAAAGGCGATGTGGAAAGAATATCATGAGAATAATAGTGAGAGGAGTTATGAAATATATAAAGCTCAGGCCAGAAAAGTAACGAGTATTTTGAGAAAAGCTAAAACGGTGTATGAAAAAAAATTGGCCATGAAAGCTAAAGGCAATCCAAAAGAATTTTATCGTTATGCCGCAAGCAAAAGAAAGCATGAATGTGGAAGAATAACTTTATTGAATGCAAATGGGACACGAGTGTCGGAAGCTAAGGAGATTGCTCAGTTCATGAGTGTTCACTCTGTTAAGATATATCAACTAGGTGTATGTAGCATGTTGCACAGTGCTACGTTGGATGAAGAGTTAGAGGGTCATGAAAATGAGGTTGAAGAACTCTTGCATAACCTGAATAAGAATTTGTCTATAGGGACAGATGGAATATCAGCCCGTTTGCTAAAGAAATGTTCAGCTAAATTGGCGAAGCCTTTCACACATTTGTATAACTTGAGTCTCAGCTCACGAGTGATACCACAGGAATGGAAGGAATGTATGATAGTTTCATTGCACAAGGGTGGGTGCAAAAATGATGTCTCCAACTACCGACCTATTAGTATCTCTGGTGTGGTAGTGAAGATTTTAGAGAAGTTGGTAAGAACTCGCATACAGAAATGGGTAGACAAGCATTCTATACTCTGCAGGGAACAGCATGGGTTTACTAAAGGAAGGTCCTGTTATTTGATAGGATACGACACGATAGGCTGTTGTGTAAACTGGAGAATATGGGATTGGAACATAATCTATTGACTTGGATCAGAGGATGGTTAACAGACAGACATCAAAAAGTGGTATACAGTGAGTGTGAATCTATAAGATTTAAGGTAACCAGTGATGTACATAAGGGTTCAGTCCTTGGGCCATTAATGTTCAATCTATACATTAATCACTTCAAGCCGGGTCTATCATAGGATTTGCAATTGTTTGCTGATGATGCGAAGATAGGCAGGGCAATCAGGTATGTTACTGATATTCAGCAATTATAAAATGATTTGAATAGACTGGAAATCTGGACAAACGAAGATGGCTATCAGTTTAATGTTAGTAAATGTAAAGTCTTGCACTTTGGCGTGATTACAGTTGCTGCGGCATATTATATTAGCGGGATTATGCTACAAGAAACTGAAGAGGCAAGGGATCTTGTGTATTGGTGGATAAGAATTTAAAGTTCAAAGATCACATAGCAAAAGTTGCAAATACAACTCAGAGGATAATTACTATGTTGAATCGAACCTTGACATGTAAGGATAAGGAAGTAATTTTGCCTCTTTATAAGGTTTTGATAAGAAGACCACACCTGGATTACTGTGCGCAGATTTTGTCTCCCGGGTTCCAAGGGGATAAAGAAGCTGTGGAAAGAGTGGAAAGAAGAGTTACAAAGATTATATTCGGATTACGGGATTTAGATTATGAGGACAGATTGCGAGTATGTGGATTACAGACTCTTGTTAACGGGAGAAAGAGGGGTGATATGATAGATCTCTATAAACTTTTGAATGGGTGTTATAGCATTTCAAATGATGAAATTTTTCGTTATATATGCGGGGAGATAACACGGGGACATCCATGGAAGTTAAGGCTATTCTCAGTCAAGAAAGGGGTAAGAGCTAGGTTTTTCTCCCAAAGAGCATGGAGTGAGTGGAATAATTTTCCCTTAGGGGTAGTGAGTGCATCAAATGAATTTAAGGGAAGGTGATAACTGGGGTTGGGTAATTTCCAGCCTCCCTCGATAAGTCCTTGACTCCCAGGAGGTCACAGATAATAATAATTATATATATATATTTTTTGACATTTTTATTATTTCTCAGATAAATTACATACATTATATGAATACAATTATACATAACAAATACTTTCTCGTACATAAAGTTTTTTCAGATAATAATAATTATAATAATACACAGATAATAATAATTATATATATATATTTTTTGACATTTTTATTATTTCTCAGATAAATTACATACATTATATGAATACAATTATACATAACAAATACTTTCTCGTACATAAAGTTTTTTCAGATAATAATGATAATAATAACTGTTTACAACGTATATTATTATAATATTCATAATGATGATTATTACAGGTGTTTATTTGCAATTTTACACTCTATATATACAATATCAATGGATGTAATCACTCTATATTGCATACTTTTGTGACAGTTATTACATACATTTGATTACATATGATACATTACTTACATTTGTTTACATATAATACATACATTACATACATTGGTTTACATGTGATACGTACATTACATGCATTTGGTTACATATGATTCATCTTGGATGAGAACTAATTTCTCTGTTTTCATCCTCGAAGCTTATATGTAAGCTTATCTGATGATTGAGAAATTCGCACGCACGCACGCACGCACGCACGCACGCACACACACACACACACACACACACACACACACACACACACACACACACACACACACACACACACACACACACACACACACACACACACACACACACACACACACACACACACACACACACACACACACACACACACACACACACACACACACACACACACACAATAACTTGCAATGTATTGATGCGTCGCTGAACTGGAAGCCTGAACGAATATATTGTGTTTCATGTATGGTATTTTGGGTGCGTGTTTCTTGTTCATAGTATGTCCTTAGAGCTCCTTTCAGGTTATTGTAGTTTGTAAGGTTTCTGTATTCAAAAGGTAATTTGTTTATCATGTCTGGGATATAGAAGTTTCGCGTGCCTTGCCGTAGTGATTATTGTATTTATATGTGATATAATTAGTTGTCTGACGTCTTGTTATACGGTATGTATTTCTGACTATCCTGTAGTTGGCAACGAAATAATGTTTTAGCAAAGCTTCATAGTGACATAAATGTTTTGCTGTCAGTATTTTGTGTTGACATTGCAATATATTTAAGGTCGTTATTTTCTCTTTGTTCCCAAAAGATCAGTTTTATCATTTTGTACTGTAGCGACATTAATCTATTTAATTTGTAGGGTGCACAGAAAGCATATGTTGTTATAGCGTATCTTAGTATATTTTGGCATAGTGTTTTGTATATTAGTGTTTTTAGGCGTATGGGAATTATGTCTTTTAACCTGTAGAGTTTGCCACTTATTGTTCGGAGTTTGTTGTGTAGATGGTTTATGTGGCTATTCCAGTTCATATCTACATAGAAGTAAATTCGAAGGTATCGTATTGTTTCATCCTGAGTGATTTTAGTGGTTTTGCTGTTCTGTGTGTTTTTTATGTTGGAAAGTGGATGTTGGATGGTTATATATTTATTATCAACTGGTCGAGTTACTGGATTTCTGAATATCATTAATTTTGTCTTTTCTGAGTTTAGGTGTATGGAGTTTTTCGTGAGCCAGTCTATGATCAGATTTATGTCATGTTGCATATTTGTTTGGGCTATGCTTGCGTTATTGTGGATGGATATTATTGCTGTATCGTCTGCGTATTGGAATATCTTACCTTTGAGTGGTAGCTGATTAATATCATGCGTGTAAATGTAGAATAGAGTTGGGGAGAGTACAGCTACCTGTGGTACTCCATAGGTTACTGGTAGCTCTCTGCTCCGGTTTGACCCGATACGTGAGATATGCTTTCTATTTTGAACGTAGTTTGTAAACCACCAATGAAGAGGCCCCTCTATTCCAACATGCCTCAGCTTTTCTAACAAGGTTTGATGTGTGAGTGTATCGAATGCTTTAGTTAGATCAATAAAGACTACAATGGCAATTTTGTTTTTGTCTAAGGCGGTATTAATTACGTCTGTAAAGTTTTCCAAGAGAGATGTTGTTCCCTTATTTTTCTGAAAACTATATTGTGTTTTGAGGATAATATGAAAGGTCTCTGTGTATGCTGTAAGTTTCTTCAGTATGATCCGCTTCATAATTTGATTGATAATTGGTAATGCTGCTATGGGTCTGCAAAACAAATAATAATAATAATAATCGGTAAAGAATGTTAGACATTTTGAAGCCACTTTAGACTTCTAATAAGCAGCCTGACGGCGCTCAGAGGTGACGAAATTCGTCAACATAAAAACATTCACAAACATCCGTGTTTCAAAGTGGAATTTCACACGACAACTTATTTGTTGGAGAATGAATATGTCATCAATTAATCCGTGAGACTATTAAATTAGCAAGGATTTCCCAGAGATGTTCAAAACTTAATAACAGATTTCTAATTCTATCAATTCCAGGTTCTTTTTTGAAGCAAATTCGCGGTAATTTGCAGTTGTAATAAGGGGAACTGATTTCGTGTCGCAGATAAACAGTAGATCATAGAATCTAAGGTTTCCAACATAATGCTCTTATGGTGTATCAATATCATTACAACACCAAACTAGGCAAACATCCTCATCCTAAAAATAATGCATCCCTAAGAGAGTAAATTTTCAATTCTACAGGATCTTAGTTTTAGATTATAGCACTGTTACTACAATCAATTTTTTGTCGATGCTTTATCTCTTTAAGAATTTAATAGAATAAAAAAAGTATGTGATGCTCTTAGGTCTCTTTCTATGCGCATGTATGGCTGGTTAGTCAGTTTCATGTTTCAATATTGTTACAGCCTTTCATGCATGTGTGACGTTTCATAGAAAATAGTAATAAGTAAGTTAACAGTTTCTGAACTCTATCAAACTGCAATACGTCATCCAATATGGATGCAATATATCACTGAATTTCTGGTGCATTCCTTCTGCAGGTTTCGTATCTAATTGTAAAGCGAAATCCCCATTCATATCTAATAATGAAGTGTTATATTTTTTGCAGTATACTATACTATAAATAATTCACATAATCTCTGTAACATTTTGGTAGTGATGGTTCAATTCTCTAGGTCGTCTGTATAATATTGTACTACATTATATTTTTGTTAATATTAGTGATAGCGTTATTAATATTTGTTTTAACAGACATTAACTGAGATTAGTTTGCTATTTTTCTTACATAGGAAAAATATCGAACTTTTCTTTCTAGGAAGAGCCTTATCTAATGGAAAAAACGTCTGAGCCCGGAGAAATTATTGAAGGAAATGATCAATACGAAGGCTACTGCAAAGATCTAGCTGATTTAATTGCCGAAAATCTTAAAATAAATTATATTCTTAAATTAGTAAATGATTCTGCTTATGGTGGACAAGATCCAAATTCGCCTGCAGGATGGAACGGTATGGTCGGTGAGTTAATTAGGAAGGTAGGTTTACAACATTCTTTTGAATATTTTATCTGAACCTATATGTAAAAAAAAAAAAACTGCTAATAAGATTTTTAAAACTGCAATGAAAAGTTAGGAAATTAATTAAAATTAATTGAAAACTAATTTTCGGCGCTTCTAAAAAAAGTTACCTTTTTAAAAACAGGTAACTTTTTTTTTAAAAAAAAAACTAATATATCGTAGGTTTTATTTTAATTTGATTTTTTGCTTTACTAAGTTTAGTAGTCTCTTTTAAGATAACTGAGGTTCTATTGTAACTGTATCGATTAAACTACTGATAGCGTAGATTTTAATAAGATCTTACATAATTGTCAACGTTTGTCGCCTAGTCATAGTAAACGTATTTAATTATAGTTAATGAATTAGATGTTTGTAATTGTTACAAGGGTAATTATTAACTCGTCATTGTCGCAACTAACATTCGCCGAAGAATTTGACCATTGGGAGTTATTATATATTCGACTGCAATGTTCATTGCATTCATTAGAGAACTAAAGACGTAATGAATATTGTATAATGATAAACATGATCCTATGGTCTTACATGAAATGAATGTTGCAATTTTTTTCTCCTTATTTGCTTTGCAATTTTCATTTGTCAAGTATCGTACATGTTAATGAATATATGCTTATATTAAGTGTGCATCTTAGGTAATATCAATAGCAACGAACTGTAGAAACACACATTGTATGCAAATGTGGTTATTAAAATAATGTATAAAGAATTTTATCAGTGATGAATATTTAAAAAATGCAGTTAATCACAATGACTGATTTAATACTGCCTTCATAATATTTTAGCGTAAATGTAATATGTATAGGAACTGCGCGATCATTTGCATTTTTATAAAGAAAAATGCAAATATATCATCTAGACCAGGCCTGAATAAGACGTGGACCACAGTCACTAGTGTATTAACTGTCGTCATATCAAGTAACTAAGCAATTATTGGCTGTTAATTGCGCGTGTGTTATCATATAATACAAACCTTTTCTCGATAAAGAGCTTATTGCGGGTGCATCTCTGGCTGGAGCCACGATTTTGAAAAGAAGAGATCACTAGTTTCTCAAAAGATGAGATATATCCCTTTTGTTTAATCAGTGGAAAGATAACCTGTTGCTTGTCTAAGATCGGTAACTGTGGTCCTGAGAGAGCGTGTTAGGTATGAGATCGCCGTCTCAGAAGTCTTGTAGGAAAAAACAGAACTTTATGTGTGCAGCAATTGACCGAAGCTTTTAATGAAGGCTGTTTCCTTCCCATATCCCACACGAACTATGCGCAGGGAATTGAAGAGGATCGGTATTGGCGGTCGCATTCCTATACAGAAACCATTGATTTCTGCGAATTTTCTAATTGAGTGACCGTTATGTGTACTACAAATATTGTAAAGAATATTGGACTATTTTCATAATATCTAAATGGATAATTGGAAACTATACCCATAAAATAGAACAAAGAAGAAGCAGTTGGAATGATATAGGGGATTTATGACCATTTATATATTCATGCTACGTGTAATTTTTAATTTTGATAAATCTAAAATGTTTGTCTACTGCATATATGCTACATTCGTGGATAATGCAAAACAAATGCTATATTAATAATTTCGTATGAAAATATTTTAAAAAATGACATTTTGTGAAGAATATACATTGTGTTAGGATAAAAATTGTTATATTTGCTAAACTGTTTGAATTATAATTGTTAAATCTTTCATGCGCATAAAAACTAAAGATGCTTGTGATCAGAAAAGAATATTTAATTGGTTAATATAATACCATCACTATAATAATTGGAAGCCTGAAGTGACACAAAATATCCATATTTATTCTCTGTAAACGATTTTCTATATTGATCAACCCTATACCCACCACTGCTAATAATGAAACAGGCTTACAACCACTCATGGGTGCAATGCACAAAAATATTAAGAACAAACAAATTATTTTCACACTAAATATTTAGAAAGAGTCATTTTGTTATGCATTTGTTCAAATATGTCCTATATTTTTCACAATTCTTGCCCTTGACTCAAATAACTGCAAATTTGGCTTGATGATTTGTCCGTTGCTGGAGTTTCAAATACAAGCACATCACAAAATTCTTGACTAGATCTTTGCTATGTTCTATGCTATGCACTGTGTCTAATTCCTCTCTCTCTCTCTCTCTCTCTCTCTTAGAACTTAGAATGTAACTTGTCATAGCTATAGATATCGTATACGAGTTTAGCAAATTCCCAAGTTTCCTTTCATAAAAATTAAATTAAATGAAACAACGCACTCAAAAAACATCCGAAAAACCTTAGCGTTGTGAAATGTCGTCCACATGTGTAATCAATATAGAGAGTAAAGCTGATTGTAATCCGCGATGATATTATTAATTCCACTTACTTGATTAGAAGAAATGCATTTCTCAGGAAAATTAAAAGAGTTACCACGCTTTCGAAATCCATTACGTCTATTTCTATACATATATTCACTAAAATAAAGTAAACTTGTTATCTTTGCAATTGTCATCAAAAACAGCTACAACAGTGCTCATTTAGGCAGGAACTGTTAATAAGATCCTTCTGTTGTCATTATAAAATATCATATCAAAATTTCCTGTTTTGCCTATGGTAGTATTATTTTAAAAGATATGATTGAAGCGAAATGAATTCTCTTTATCAGAAAAAAAAGAGCGATTCATTTTACTCAATAGATTTTTAAAAAATTTATAAAGGAGTTCAACCTTATTATTTCAGCAGAGGATATGAAATAACAAGTAAATGCTGTTATCTTAGAGGGGAAATAAAAGTCCAACTTAAAAAAAATCAGAAAAAGGAACTTTATTTTTTTCAACGCGTGTGTTATGGTGAATTTAATTGTTGAGATTTCGTGCATTTTCATGGTCACTTATTACATTCATTCAAATGTCAAATATTAGAAATCACGCATCTAGTACTTTCAGTTGAAGTACTGATTACTATACCTGTTTTTGTTGCAGGCAGAACACGCAAGCATTGGGTTTCACATGTAAACATGAACAAATGCAAAAGAAAAAAAAAGGGATTTCCCCCAGTGAGAAGGTTATATTTGGAAATGAGGTGTAATCTTTGATGCAGCGCTAAAACCATATTTTCTCCATATACTTGTCAGTTATTGTTTGCTTCTGCTCTCTTTTAAAGTCCTACTGTAAAGTCCAATGCAGCTAAAAGGAAGACTGTTTTTGAACTAGCAAAAGGCTAGTTCAGATCCACCCATTTATTGGTACTTTTTAAATGAAGGGTGAGTTTGTCGATCTCACCACGGAGCTGTCAGGGCTTATTAGGTCTTAGCAAAGTAGACAAATCGGCTAAAGTTATCAAACGTACACTTTACACATATAGCTGCTTAAAACACGAAAGTAGATATGAGTATACGTAGTGGGTACCACTTCGACTACAGGAATATTTCACTCTTAAAGCTGCTTTCTTCTTCAGTTGGAGTGGAGGACACTTTATGCAAGTTTATATAATTCAATAAAATGCATTTCAGATGATGCTCTAAAAATACATTGACTGAACTTAACATTCCCCCTCTCCCCTCAAAAAAAAAAAAAAAAAAACTTGGATGATGTACAAAGTTCTTAAAATCAGACAGTAAGTGAATCTTTTAAATATATTGTTGGTACTCTGATGATTTTCTAATATAAAGGCAGTACAGTAACTTATAGTACGAAGAAAGTAGTTAAAAAATATAGACGCCGATGGAGAGAGAGAGAGAGAGAGAGAGAAAGAAACGATCTCTTGTCGCTGCCAATCTAGTGCACGTTCCTTTCTAATGACATGAAAGACGCAGTTTTCTTCAACGTGACGCTATAACCTTAAATAAGAAAACCTGCACTTAATCACAAATCATGCAAGCTGACTTCTGCCAAAGTCACGGATTTCTTTTCAACAGTGAGAGTTCAGCTACAGCAATACCTGACTACCGATCTTCTTTCTATGAAGGTTCTTTCTCTAGCAACCAGTACTAATTACTGCTTCGAGCAGTTGCCAGGATCTATGCATTCTACGGTAAACTCCGCAGGCACGAAAGGTCATATAGCATTCTCTCTGCTACTTCTTGCACGACAAAAGAATCTCCAATCTAAAGTCAGTGCTGTACTAGACTTTAAAACTCTTAAAGGAAATCCTGGGGTAATAAGTTTGGCAAACAAACCAGCTTTTATTACACTGCTTTATAATCCATTCTTACAAGGAGGTTATAAGGATTTCTTAGATGCACGCGGAAATAAAGTTTATATGATTGCTTGTCACTATACGCTATTCGGGTTTATTTGCTTACTTATTTTATTTTTCTTAATTGGGACCACTTCCAGTACTTTCATTATATTGAAAAATAAATTATACCCAAAGGAGGATTAAATAACAAATTAAACCTAGAATACATGAATAAATAGATGTAATGAAGTCGTAGTGACCTTCATGGCCAATGTTATGCAGAATTGGCTATTATTATTCCTCCTGTTTCTTCCAAGACTATAATAATAATAGAAGCTGATGGACAACATCCTTTACTGTCCAGCTACATTTTATCGAATCAACTTCTATTTTTTTTCTTTTCTTTCTATCTCTGTCCCTGCAGTAACCTTCCTCACTATATCTTCTCAAAAATACAACTTTCAAGTGTTTAACAAACACAGCAGATTCTGTGTACTATATATATATATATATATATATATATATATATATATATATATATATATATATATATATATATATATATATATATATATATATATATATATATATATATATATATATATATATATATATAAACTCGCCATGACTTATCTAACTCTAAAATGTTTTTATCCTTAAAAAGATTGAAATTTAGAAATAAACACACCTATGCAATAACATCAGTTCAACCTACTAGAAAATTGACACCAAACGTTTAATATTATGAACAAATCAGCCAGCAAATAATCAAGAAGAATCAGTATATATTACTCACTCATATTTTTGCTTAATGCTTTTAATTTCATTGTGGCTAAATTCATTCTCTCATTGACTATCTGTGAATTGATAGTCCATCGTCCACTTCAGTAAAATACTGTAGAATAAATGACTAATTCTCAATGGGCACACTAAACTATCAATAATCTTCACAGTAGATATATTAATTTAACTGTAATTTTCAAACTATGTACATTGGTCAGATGAACCTACATTCACTGCCAAATCAGACTCAGTTGTCGGCAGAGCTAATGACACAATATTAGTCATTCAGCGATTATAAACAAGATTCTTGTTTGATTTCTATTCTTCTAGTGAACAAAAAGTAAACGGAAGTTAACTTAAGAAAGTGTCATCTAGAAGGATTTTTTAAATTTAATTTATTTATTTTTAATTTAATTTAATTTAAATTAACTAAAATTAAATTAATTTTAAGTTTAATAATTTTTAACCCTCAGTGTTGTTATTATAATATTTATATCTGAAAATAGGTTTACTAGTAAAAATGTTTATAAATATTTTCTAACACAACACTTTATTCAAATACTTTATCAACGTAATTTAGTACATTGACTTTAGCGTCCATCCCCCTTTTTCAGAACGGTCGTTATTGTATTTTTTTAAATAAATAAATAGTGTGATTTGTTTAGATTCTATGCTGTTGAGTAGAATTTTGAAAGGATGCGAACTTATCAAATCTTTATGAGGTTTTTTTTTTTTTTTTTTTCATCTGAACTAGAATTAGTGACTCTGATCCAAAGTCACCTCTAGGTTTTGTCCTCGAAATACGAAATATGAGTTTTTTCAACCAGAAAAAAACAAAACTGGACAGAATAACACACGTGATTTATAGATATAATAAACTCTGTCGTCGCCTTAGTTGATCCAGCTGGAGATTAAAACAACTACTACCACAGATTCGTAAAAAATTAACAGTCAAGTGAACTTGATACAGTGATTGAAGAAACAATGTTGTGAAATATTTAAAATATGACACTTCAAATATGTTCTGTAATTAAAATTATTAATAATGGAATAACATTGGCAAAATAAACTTTTGACTGCCTGTAAGAAACTTGTGAGCACTCAGCTAATAAAATTTCTAAATAACTTATCGATAACGATCACAACTACCTGTTCAGCTCTGTAACTATGAAATAAGCTAATACCAAACCTTTAATATATGAATGCTCAAAAATGAAGGGTTATCTACTCTATAATATAAAATGATAAGGCTTTTTTGTAACATTTTTGTGTCACGTTTTTCGTCAAGTTATTTGAAATGTTTTGAAACTCAGGGCTACCCTGAGTATCGAGTTTTGAAAATTCGAGTCATCAGAATTCAAGGAGAACAGGCCTACCACTCCGAAACTCAGGGGGGTTTGGCGCCGTAGGGCAGCGCTTCCCAAACTGTGGGCCGCGGCCCCCTTGGGGGCCGTAGATTTTGTTCAGGGCGGCCGTGAAATAATGAAAACAAATTTAAAATGTTTTAAAACTAAGTTGATTTTTTTTTATTTCAAAAGAAACGTATTTAACTTTTATTATTTATTATTTCTTTTTTTGTTATTTTTTTATATTTTAATGCAAAAATTCACACATTGGTGTTGGTTCACAAACTTTGCTTCCTGCGTATTTCGGCGCTTAATGAATATTAGTAAATATTGCTTATTCATATGTTTCATTTCAAAGCAGTGGTTAATTGTATTTACTTCGAATGCTCTCCAGGGAAGCTCCAAATCTTCCTGTCCCTTTCATCACGCGTTCGTAATCAGGGACTGTTGATATTGACTTTATATACATATCAAAACTCGTTTTATATTATCACTGTCATCCGAGCTAGTTTTCTGTTACCAATAAAAGTTTCTCATATACTTCACACATGAAAAAAAGCTTAAACAAGTTCATGTGGGGAGACAGTAACTCACTTGCAGTGGTAAACAACACCCCTCCCTAACAACCACTATACTGCAGAGGCAATAAAAACAAGTACTTTTATTATGCCAGTGAATAAGGTATGAGGAGTCTGTGTAATATATTTCTCAACAAATAGTGCAATTAGAGACAACTGGGATAAAAACACACTAATTAATGAATCACATGTCCCCTCATACAGAAACTATGCTGTATAGACTGAAACAAAACCATATGTTGCATGGGCAAACACAGTATCTAACTAAAAACTATTGTTGTTAATTAGATGTGTGTGAGTTCGATTTCCCAAGGCAACAATAAAATTCAACCGAACGTGTTAAAATTCGTAAAAGTGTTAAAACTAAGTAATATATATATATAATGAATGTTATGGCAGTTTCACATATGGAATTCGGTTGAAGAGAGAGTTAGCATTTCAGCTCAATTGTCAGCTATGCTTTTATCTTTCGGTTGCGCTATCTTTTGTTAATACCGCACCAATCATATGCACGTTTTAATAACCTGCCTTTGCTGTCTGTTTCGCGTTAGGCTTAATTACCGTAAAGGGAGAAAAGTCACAAAAGAGAAAAATGTTCCTGGTCCGGGGATTCCCTTATTCAGGTAATATTCACTAATTTCGTGTTATCAGTCTGTGGTGTGCCAGTATCGGTAAATGGTGATATTATTTGATCTATTCTACGTTAAAAAATTTAACCCTGAGATGGATAAGTGGCTGATAAAAAATTAAAAAAAAATCCCACCAAGAAGCAGAAACAGACTCAAAAAAAAAAAAAAAGGACAGTATTTCATATTTTACCAGAACAGCCCGCATCGTCTTCAGAACCAAACGGTAAGAGGCAAAAAATGTAATATATGCATTTGATTTTTGCAATATTCGCTGTGTATGTTTTGTATTGAATATAAATACAATAAATATTATAATAATATATCTCTCTATTACGATTTTTTTTTCGAGGGGGGGCCGTGAAATATTTTAATTTTTGTAAAGGGGGCCCTGACATCCAGAAGTTTGGGAAGCACTGCCGTAGGGGACCCCTTTCGAGTCTTCAAAATTCGAGTCATCAGAATTCAAGGAGAACCGACATACCAGTCCGGAACTCGGGGGGTTGGGCGCCTTATGCGCCGGGGAGGAATCCCCCCCTTTCGAGTCTTCAAAATTCGAGTCATAAGAATTCAAGGAGAACCGGCCTACCAGTCCGGAACTCGGGGAGAGGGGGTTGAGCGCCGTAGGCATCAGAGCCACCCTAGTAGTATATAATTTTACATTACTATTACATTATGTTTGGAGACTCTTTAGTTCACTCTATAACGATGACGCCCTCTGGTTGGAAAGACGCAGCTGAGTAAGCCGATTTCACATTAAAGTGGGAGGATTTTCATCCTGAAAATAGACAAGCAGGCCAGATTGACACATATAGTCGAGGAAGATAATATACTTGCCGCATAGCTTTAATTGAGTAGGCAATAATTACAAAACAAACTTTATATTTCTTAAGTTTCTGCCTACTAATATGAAAACATGTGTGTTTTCATAGTAAAACTTTTCACACAAATCTTATAGTCTTCGGGCTTGTAAGATTACGTGTACTTGAATGTTAGTGATGATCTGAAAATTTTATTGTAGATAGTTGTCAGAAGAGCGTCCGTAGCTCAGTTGGTATAGACGAACCTTTGGGCGGAAAGCCCTGGATTCGATTCCTGTTCAAGACGTGAGTAACTTTTATCTGGCCTCTTTCGACTAAAGGCGAGTTAGCCGGTCTCATACGAAGGTAGAAGTTTTTTTAAACTGAAAACTGGAGTTTTTCGTCCCCCAGAACAGGCAAAACCGGCCTCGTGAACACAGCTAAGTCGTAGGACACACACCGGGAGGCATTGGGTCAACCACCTTATCCTCGAGACGGTCGAGATTGTGAATTCCACAGCTAAAGAACCTCAATGGATCATGAAAAGTTTAAGACAAGACAAGATAGTTGTCATAAGTAAATGATAATTTCTAAATACCCCCATATGAAAAAGCATAGGATTTAAGATTCACGGTGCCATACTGATTGTAAGGCTACATATGTAGTTTCTTCTACATATTTCTTACAAGCAGTAAATATATTCTTATAAAATCTTCAATAAATTATATTTCCAATTTTAATTTTAATATCTTCTTTTACATTATAATTCTTGTTTTATCTATCCCATAATGAGCTGAGTTCATTAGCTTATCACACGACCAATAATTGCCTTTGTATAAATGTATCCGATATTTGAAAAAACAGTTATTCTGTCTGTGTGTCAATATATATTATCATGTGGGATGAAAAATTAAAGTGGCCCAGAGGATAACGTCATATGGGACATCCTCATTCACTTTCAGCTAAAATACTCTGTTAATTATGCACGCTCCTAGAAAGGATTTGAACCGAAGTCTTCTCCACTTAAGACCATCGTAGCTAGTGAAGGAATTACAGGCTCTTTTTTTTATATTTGTATTAATTTTAGCAAATGTGAGTGACTGGAAGATTTAGATTGCTTAGGCTCTTGATAAGAATTATGGAAAAAACTTAATGTTTTTTCCATAATTCTCCGTGAGCTTTGGCTACGGAGAATCCTTGTAGAGATATTTGGCATTATAGTAAAAAAGAATAACTTTTTAAACTCACATTCCTCATTATCTATTATAAAACTTGATGGAATAAAACTGATGTAAAGTCATAACTAAAGGACAGATAACTATTGCATTTCACGGGAATACACCTACTTTTAATAATGTTGTTTAATTTTATATTTATATTTCGATAGTAGAAATATAAAGATGTCCCCCTTTAAATTATAGAAGGAAATGCAGAATAACTTAATGAAGATTATTAGGAATATATTATTACAGCGGAATAGTAACTGAACTTGTTAGAAATGAAAGAAAATTCTCTTCTTCTTCTTTCAAGATATAGGCTGTAAACTTGTTTCGTCATCTATAGGACAAATACTTCATTTCTTATATCGGCTTTCCTTTTATGGTTATATTTAATTACTTCTTTTACTAGTCTTCCATTTGCTTTAATGTTCTTTACAGTACGTTTAGAGATTCTTTATTGCTATTATTATTATTTTGATAGTTTAATACTAGACAACGAATAATTATACCTTTTTTTTTTTGAAATAGCACTGAGATTTTTCTCTTTTTTCAAACATAATTCAGTTTATTTTGTTTTTGACCTGCTCACTGGTTTTTTAATATATATATATAATGTGATGAATGAAATTGCCCAGTCTAGCCAAAAATAAATTATTTAAAAACATTAAAAATAAAGAAACTCCATAAGCATAACGTAGATAAATTACTGTACATACTTTTAATCATCATATCTACATATCCATTTATAATATATAACACGAACATTTTTTAAGATATTACTTTGAGAACCGATTGCTAAATTTGAATGTATTTATGGCTTGTTTGTTCGTTTTCCGAAAGTGCACTAGCCTGTAGTTTGTATTTTATTCAACTCTACTCGTTTCGCTGTGCGGTAGCAGTGGCGCCCAATTTTTTCTTTTCTTTTTTTTTAACTAAAAAATACCCAAGAACGTTTCCACCCAGTGAAGAAACATCAACCAGACTATGTTGCTCTTCCATTTATCAATGGTTGAAGCGTACAGTCTAACTGCGATCGATGTGTTCGGCTCACTGGTAATGGTGATAAAGGTTCTCAAGCAGGATTTCATTCGGTCCCCTCGTTCGTCAAGTGAAACGCAAAAGTCAAGTTGAACTGCTAAATAGTTAGAGAGCGAAAATGGACTGACTGATAACAGTAAGGAATCTACATTCTAAAAATATGTAAAGTTAGGTTGACATAAATAAACACTTCACTGACCTAGTTAGAACTTTGACACGAAAGTAACCCTGAGATTCCTACATTCGCTGTTTTTAAATTTTGACAGTTTCACGCCACATTAATTTTTGCTATAAATAAATAAATGTATATTTTTTTTTGCTGATGCATACGCTTATTACAGTATCAAGCGAAATATTTGCAATAATGACGTAATTGACAAAGTATTGTTGAAATTACGGCAAATATTAATTCCGTAGATATTTAAAATAATGTACATTGAGTTAGTTTTCAAATTTCATTTATTTCATTGACTTGAAGAATTACAAATTATTTATTTTATTATTATTAATAATTGTATTTATTATTATGGACTTATAGCCATTTTCATTTAACACACAATAAGACAATTGTATTTTACAGTGTTTACATTATAGTAAATTTTATATTATTTTAAACATCATAGCTGTGCCTATTTTTTCTTCTTTTTTAGATGCTAAAATCGAATTCAGTACATCTAGTATTTAATGAAAAAAGTCAAGCTTTAGCTTCGATAAATTAAATAACAAAAAAAAAAAAACACATTTTACTGTGTATATTGCGTTGTTACGTAATAGATCTCATGTTCGAGAGTAAACAGACATATGGTTTGAGACTAGAGGAATATAACGAATTACATACTGTTAAAATTTAGTAATGTGCAAAACTGACTCTCATAAAGTTTAGACTTGTCTTTTGAATTCACTTTTATATTTTAAACTAAATTTAAAATATTATTTTAAATTTAATAATTTATTAAATTTAAAATAATATTATTTTAAATAAAATAATATTATTTTAAATAAAATAATATTATTTTAAATAAAATAATGTTATTATTTTAAATAAAATAACAAATAATAATAATAGAATTTTAAATATATAATATAAATAAAATATTATTCCGTTTTTTTAGAATACTTTTGTATTCTAAAAAACGGAATTATATTTTAAGTCTAAAATACGTATTAGAATAAAAGTTATCAAATTAACATTAATAAAAATTTAATATTTCTGTGAAGATCCTTTCAAGAAATTATATAAAAGAAATATAAAGAATATTCTTAACTTCATTTCCTTCATGGTTTTCTGCCATGAGTCGCAAGACTATGTTGAGATAAAAACCCACGAAAAGAAAAGAAAAAAAAAAGCTCGTATGTTCAGAAATAAAGGATATTGCATTTAATAATCTAGAATAAAGGGGTTAATGTATTGTGAACCGGCTGGTTAGTGGAAACAATTGTGCACACACTCGTGAATCTGTAAGAAGCCGAGCAAAAAACCCCAGGTTAGTGGGTAATGAAGATTTTATTCAGGCATACTCAGCCATATGCCTGCATTTTGGGGCTGAATGACTCTCCTAAATGTTCGGATGTAAATTACTTAGGAGCGCTTACATGAGATGCTACGTTAGTAAACTAATGAATGGTTCATTAAGCAGCCTGTATTGATAAAGACGAAACATCTATATTAAACCATAAGAAAACTTTTCAATATTCCTGCCTGAAAAGATAAAATTAGTTCATCTTAATCACTTTTCACATAAAGGTCTCTCCATTTTAAGGAATAATGATATAAACTTGTCAGCATTCCGGGTTGACGATGTGATCAGAATTGAATCCTAAAAGGAAAATAAAGTTGAATGTAAAGAAACCATACTTTTATTGAGTGAAGTGTACTACTTTTCAGAGATAGGATTAATGGAAGCATGCATGAAAAAATCTTAGAGGAATTGGAAAAAGTAGGCTTAACAGGGATTACTAGGATCGGATATTTACTTAGACAAAAATGTAAAAAAAAAAAGAAGAAAATTTAATTCATTCAAATTTTGTGTATCTTTAAAGAGACATTAATACGACAAAATGAAAGGTATTCAAAACACAAGCTACGCATACTTCGTAAATAAAAAACCGCACACTGATTATTTCCCTAAATGTTAGTTTAATGATATCAAAGGAAATGAGCACAGAGATTTCAACTCAGTTCATCCCATCTCTCTTTTATAGGATCAGATTATTATTTCTACTCTTTTAATCTAAACACCTGTCTCAAACTAAGAATAACTGAAATAATTCTAATAGAAATAAGCTGTCATTCTCATCTCCACGCCGCTGTACAAATGTGTGTGTGGGTGTAATGAATGAAAATACGTGACTTATAGATATTTAACTCATATTTAGTACGCTTTTATTTGGCTTTGTGCTTAATATATTCGTCAGGCTATTGTGGAACAAGGATTTGACTTCGGTTACTTGGTTGGAGTTTGTGTTTTGGAGGAAAAGCTTTTACTTTCCTGGTCTTGCTTGGGAGAATAATCCCAAGAATATATACATGGTGTTTGATATAATGATGGAGTGTGGGAATCGTCTTCCCACCCTCCACATATCAACTCCATACATTGAAACTTATACAATGTCCACATACTGCTCTCCATTTCTAGTAAATGCATCGCGCAATAAAATTTCGCACGCACTATTCCAAAACAAATGGAAATTATGAAGGCAAATTATTATTACGTCATTTTTTCCTATAAGTATCGAAAGTATTAAAGAATATTTATAGTGTATAAAAACACTCATTTAATTTTTTTAATTTATATTAGCTTTATTTATTTACAAACTTTTTTCTGCATGATAAATATAAGAAATTAGTAGAGTTTTTTAAAAAATCATAAATATTTTAATGTAGAAGCAATAGTACATATAAAATATTTGAAGAGATTATACATTACACGACTAGATTATAGCATGTATATTTCAGTTTATATCCTCTATTGTTCTTATTTAATATGCGCAAATATCATACGCATGTTGAAATAATAAGTACAAGGTATGAAATATATTCGCTATGTACTACAAATTTGTCTCCTACCCATTCTTTACTTACACGGATAATCATAAAATTAGAAAACATTTCGTATAACATGTGGATAAAAAATAAAAAAAAAAAACAGGAACACTAATTATTTTTTGAACTATGATATACA
Organism: Typopeltis vanoorti; assembly: GCF_054136105.1. Taxonomy (NCBI): domain Eukaryota; kingdom Metazoa; phylum Arthropoda; class Arachnida; order Uropygi; family Thelyphonidae; genus Typopeltis; species Typopeltis vanoorti. The sequence goes on along the minus strand of NC_143556.1, from coordinate 84,161,584 downwards.
AAAAGAGAAACTTTTAACTAAAATTTCTGTTCTTGTGTCAAATTTGCTCACGAACTGGTTAATTCTCGGATATCTTTAGGTAGCCTGCACATTTACTTCGGTTGCGTGTTTCTCCACTCCACACCAAGTTTTTATTCCTACAGATTCCAAACATTTGGGTTTCCAAGGCAACAGGGAAGGCGATAATTTATCCTCGGTGACACTAAGAAATTTATTAAAGTAATGGCGCTCTAATATGCTATGCTATTTCATATAATTATGTACAAACGTACCGGAGGGTCATGTTGGTCTGACATTGATCAATGTAGACTCCTGGAAGAGGAAACTTGAAAAAAACACGCACGGTGTGGGAAAGCAGCCAAAACAGTGTTAGCCATTTTCTTTGGCCTTGCCAACCTGCTAATAGGTTCGGAAGAAACAAGGAAGCATTTTGAATAAATTCCTTTCGTCATGTGCTTTGAGAATAAAAAATAGATTAATTACTTTGTTATGATGAAGGTTACAACATTTAGGATATTTTAGTGATCTCCGGTACACCTTTCAGAACTGTACACATACATTTTTCTAACAAACCAACTTTAACTATTATTCATTCTTGTATCAAAGAATTCTCTGTTTCCTAATTGCATTGTTGTAGAGTCTTTCAGCGCATGTCAGTGTAGCAGAAGATAAGTTGACAAATAAATACCAGCGTTTTGTTTGTTGAAGATTCATAGTAATGTATGGTATTTGATAAATAGACTAAGAAACAAGGTTTCGCTTTTTCTCCTTTAGCATAACAATTATATTTGAAAAACGTGTGGAGCTTATCCTCTTTTGACACCTTTAGTTATATTGTTATTTAAACGTTTGAAAATGTCTTCGCAAAATCAAATTTAGATTTCCACATAGAATTCTAGAATGATAATGACAATTAATTCACTTAAGTATTTAGAGATGTTTTCCGTAATTCGCTATTAAGAAAAAAATCTACAGAATTCTCCCTTACAAATATGGAACTTTTTTCCCCATTTCGACAGCAGACAGATTCTTTCCAATTAACTATGAATTCTAATGGTTTCAACGTATGTGCTGTATTTTTGTGTTTGCAGTGCGTGAACAAACTTCGGATTTAATGGGCACTCGACGAGTTTAAAATATCTCCACGCTTTCCAAAGTAAAAAAAAAAAAAAAACACAATTGAAACAAAAATGAAACACGTTTATAACTAAAGTAACTAGAGCAATTTTCATCCTCGAATTTAATCTGGATAATGTACATTTGGCAATGATGGCATTACATCATTCTGATTAATGAAATTTCACTGAAAAATAGTACTAATAAACTTTACCTGTGCTGCATTTTTTTAAAAGCCTATTTCAAAAAAAAAAGTTCATTCCATATAAATGCAGTTACAAAATACTCTTTAGAAGTTTTGACATCATCATTTCTAAAGGGTGTGCCTCAAATAATTCAGAAATGGAAGCAAAAGTAATATTCGTTTATATAAAATATACTTTTTATATGCAGTTCTAAGGAGTTTAGTGATTTTTTTTATGAAACATATAACTATAGTAATTAAATATCTTGGTATGCTGCCAACTTTCTCAGGTTTAGTTAGCCATGTAGCGAAAAAAATCGGGAAGCGTTGATTGGATAATTCATCATCGGTAGGCATACACTACACTATTCAAGATAAATCTTAATAACTTCGTTATCCATAATATGATGCATTGTCCTCTACTGCTCTCGCAAGATACAAAATATTGAGAATACTAAACTCTAATGCAGTGCTTAGGATCATATTAGGTCTTGATTTCAGTTGCATTTATGTGATATTTCAATTTGAAGACTCACTTTTAACCACCGTATTAAATATGTCTCTTCGTTTCTCATTCACCACGCCAACTCTGTTCAATAGGAAAGACTCTTTCACCATCTGTATTTTCTGATGCATACAATCCCGGAATTCAAAATCGTATCGAATTTGTTCCTATTATGTATTCCCTGGCTCACTAGCGTATTTACACACTGTAGAAATCTACAGTATTTTAACCTTTCTTGTCTGAGATTACTATAAAAAGCACTTTATGAAGCGATACACTGTTAGGAATACTAAACTTTCTTTAACTTTAGCAATAAATAATTAGTTCAGTTAAAGAAGAGAAATCGGCATCTAACTTCATTCTATTTTTTTTTTAATGGTAAATTTCACCATCTGTATTTTCTGATGCATACAATCCCGGAATTCAAAATCGTATCGAATTTGTTCCTATTATGTATTCCCTGGCTCACTAGCGTATTTACACACTGTAGAAATCTACAGTATTTTAACCTTTCTTGTCTGAGATTACTATAAAAAGCACTTTATGAAGCGATACACTGTTAGGAATACTAAACTTTCTTTAACTTTAGCAATAAATAATTAGTTCAGTTAAAGAAGAGAAATCGGCATCTAACTTCATTCTATTTTTTTTTTAATGGTAAATTTTGACAAAGAAACCCGAAATTTCTAATTATCATCCTTCGTATAATTCTAGCTTGCAATATTAAAGCAGTTGCTTTAATATGCGCAGTAAGACAATGAATACTTTGATCTTATTAGAATCTCATCAGATTCCATGTGGAAGCACAGAATACTAAGTAGACCTTAACGAAAATTAAGCGAAGCATTATTTTTACAATTAATGTGCTCAGGAAAGGAGACTGTTTATCATAATTGAGAGATCTTTCTTAAAGAAAGAGCATTAAAACAGTTAAATTAATGACAAAAATACGAAAAAAAAAATAAGCCGAACTTATAACTCTGGTCCAGTACGAACACTGCAAAATAATTGTTATATACAGTACTAATTCCAATGCTGTTGACTTCTAGCAATTTATAATCGCAACTACAGTTCACTTCCTTTTTTTTTTTTTTTTTTTTTGCTGGAGTTTAGCTGCTTCATTACCGAGTCGAACAATTTGGCTTTCTTTTTAATGTGTCTTAGTTCAAAAACATGGCAATACATACTAAATTACTTTGTTTTTGTTTCTTTTTTTTTAATGTCGATCCTGTAACATAGATGAAACGTATTATTTGTATCAAGCCACCTAATAATTTACGCTACAGTGAAAAAAATAATCACAGTAATCTAACTGGCTGTTTATCCAAAACAAACATGAGATATTTGTTATTGTAGCTGACGGAAACTGCGGATTTCTCTCTCTCTCTCTCTCTCTATCTCTCTCGGTTCTCTTTTTCTGAAGGGATAATATCCAATTAGTCGGTGGTGACATAGCAGCTAGCTGCACAACCTGTGCAATTCAATTTCTGGGGGAAAAAATAAGTAGGTTTCTTTCATTTTGAAAAAGCTGTACGCATGATGTACATTACTACAAAGACAAAGTCAACACACACACACACACACACACACACACACACACACACACACACACACACACACACACACACACACACACACACACACACACACACACACACACACACACACACACACACACACACACACATAGAACATATTTTCGTGTGCTGATCTCCTGGTTGTTATTCTACTTAATCCTACAGTAACTATTTGCAATTTTATTTTAAACCCCTCCATCCTCTCTCTCACGAAAATCTGTAAAACCTGTAGTATATTAGTATCGCTACTAGATTAAGTTTTTATATTTTATTTGTTATTATTTTTTAATACAAAGAAAGTAAATTTTACAGAACCAATATTTCAGCTATTAGTTCCCCTCATATTATAGACATTATACCTGTTATAATCAGTTTGTATTCCACCTCGTTGTTCATCTTATTATAAAATATTATAAAAAAAACACTTCATGGTGTGAAAGAATACTTCCTAATAATACTATAAATGCGAATTCTAACTTGAATGCGATTTTATCTCCCTTCAGACTAGTCTGACAAACTTAATTATATTAGAGAAACCTTCTTCTGAACACGATTCATTAATTTCAAAATTTACGAAACCATTATCTTAAGAATATGCCAGTAATCCCCTCAAAACAGACGCGTGATTCATCTCTCTCTTTCGATGATTCTTTTCTTTTTAGGAGACTGACACATTTCATCTTCATAAACAGTTTCCCCTCTTACGGCAAAATCTCCCAATGGATGATATTCTTTGATGCCACATCTTTGCAGAAGAATAAAAGTAATAGCCACAGCAATTTCACGGAGATGATAGCTGCCGGTTCCATCCCTCTCTTTTAAAATCAAGAAAATCCAGCAAGCTTCCACTCGAGTATAAAAACAGGCACGCCTTTACTTACTTCGCTTTTCTTTCAATAGTGAAACCAGAAAATGCAACTGTAGGCTTGAGAATTTACCCGAGCAAACTTCTCCTTTTAAGTGTACAATTACAAAGTTGCTTATGTAGACTTTTTTAAACCCCTACTCTAGCGACTTTTATTATTTTCTCCTTGCTTTTTGTTTTTATATGATATATCTTCATTTATTATATATTTTCTGATAGGAATTCTCGACGGTTGGTTTAGTTGTGATTATTTTTATTTTCGCCCAAGCAACTAAGTCTATGAGGCTACTGTTGTTCTTTTCAAAAAAATCCGCCTTTTCAAGAGGGGAACCATGGCTCTCCAGTATGAGTCGACAATATTCGCCTTCATCTGAAATACGTAGCTCTTATCAGATATAAGAACTATTTGTGAAGTAGTGTATAGATACAAATTTCTAATCTAATATACAGTATGTATAACATTTCATTGTGAATGTGCGCATATCATCAATTCATTCCACTTCTCTAGTTCTGTTTAGGATACGGAGTCCTCATCTAGACCTTTAAGTAACATAACACAGTTACTTGAGATGATATTCTTATGATAGTCCTCCAGAGAGTAGGATTTCATTGCTATAAGATTCATTTTGCATGAAACAGAAACAAAAATCCAATTTCTTTCAATAATTTCATTATAGTAGGAATAATGCGCTAGTTTAGAAAGGTCCAGCTCATAATACAACAACATATTCGAATTATAAAGACATAAACAATTCCGGTAACTCTCCTAACAAACTTTCAGGTGTTTAAGCACATGATATACGGAATTCGTGATATATTTAAACGAAACCTTGCATAGTGAAATATGAGGACACTTCTACAAAATTGCAGTAATATTTTTAAAAATATCACCAAAATATAACGTATTAATTTTTATCAAAAATATAACGACTTTTTCTATACTGCAACAAGCACACTGAGCTTAGAATTTTATGTTTAAGGCTTATATCTCCACGAGCGGACAATGTGTAGAGGTTTGAATCCTGTTTGTGGTAAGAATATATGAGAGTGCATTGTAGAATTATCATAGTCCGCGCGGTTAGCGTAGTGGCTTTGCGCTTCGCAACCATATGCCTGGGGAAGGAGTGTCCCAGGTTCGATTCCCATCGAAGACGTGAGGAACTTGAGGATCTTCCTCAGGCATAGCCAAGTTAGCCGGTCTTGGGAGCTGGCAGTAGGGTTTTTTCCGCCAGTTTATCTGGCGTTTTTCATCCCGCAAACAGGCAAACCGGCGCCATGAACATACCTCTCTACAGTCCAGAATATATCCTCCCAGGTAGACTAGGCGACAGGTCGGTTGGGAGTGGTACTAATAAGTAGTCGCAGCTAAGTAACACGCAGACCCTGCATAGGAAGTGGGAATAATGCGGAGTGAAAGAAAGAAAGATTGTAGAATTATCATAAAAGTGCTGTCTTCATTTACTGTCCGAGTGGATAGTGTCTCCGCTCTTCAACAACAAATTCTGATTTGAATCCTATTGTGAAATGGATGTTTACGAAGGTTTTGCAAAATAAATGATTTCTTTGGTCAGTGTAAAACTGCTGTTTTGCCTATACTGAAAGGACGAATGAAGTAGTTTGTCGAATTCTTGGATTGTGTTATAATCCTTTCAACCAGGGTGTTAATAATTGTTTACATTTGATGGGTTTTAATTGGCATAAAATAAAATGAATAGTTTTCGTGTTCGAAAAAATACCAACATTGCTTTTGAAGAGGAGTATTGTGCTTCCTCAATGCCCCTCATTGCTTTTAAAGAGGAGCATTGAGGAAGCATATTATCTTTTAAAATGAAAATGCATTTCTATAATCAAATATCACGTTTTAAATTGAACTTCAATTTTATCTTTTTTATGTACTTATTTGATTCAGTGCTAGAGTGGTGCACAAACATACCATTATTATAACTAATGAGTCGTGTATAAATTTAATGAATTCTTGATAGTCATAAACATTAGATGGTTTTTACAGTTCGCGACCTTTTTATTTTCACTTCTTTTTTTTATTATTCCACTGTTGTCTGAAACATCAAAATCTGATAAGCAAAATTCGTTCCCCCCCAACTTAGCGTAATGTAATTACTTCTTTGTGTGTCTCATGCGGATACTCCGACAATGCGTGCAAGTTAAAAGTTAAGATAAAAATATGAGAAAAAAAAAGTTATAACTTTCATTCGCAATGGCGTTTCTCTAGAACAGTGAAGTGAGAAATAATCAAATTATGTTAAGATTATGGGATAAGAGGCTAATCTGTTTAGCGGGAAACTTTAAAAGCTGCAAGTACAGATTTCTGCTCGAATCCCAACAAACAAATGAAAAAAGAAAAAAAAAACCTAAGCTCTTCAAAATATACATTTAAGTAGATAACATCTTTCCAAAATCAAATTATGGACTGGCTGCGTCAACTTTTAAACTCTCCAACATGCTCATTTTAGAAAGTAGAAGAAAATGATTTGCTTCTTCGACATAATATCACCCCACATTACTGGCACTCCGGAACACGAAAATTTGTTTGAACACGCAAAGTTCAAGAGCACTTAAGGCATGTTTACTTCAAAATTAATCAACGTATTTAAAGTAGTTTAAGCAATATTAGTTAAAAAATGTACATTTCGTGATTGTAAGAAGAAGAAGAAAACGTTTCATTTGCTCTGATAATTATAATAATTAAATACAAGGGTTTAAATATTATTATCGACTTTAACTCCTAGCTCATTTTAATAGGAAAAATTGGACGTGTATTTTATATATACTCTTGGAAATCTTTGAAATTAAGTTTATATTTTATTATTATCAACTTAATATGAAATTAGATGCTTGTAATTAATACTTTCTTTTTCTGATCTTCCAAAAGAAGTATTATTCACAAATAGAAGTACTCGATTTTCTTAAATACTTTTTTTATTTTGTTTCCTGAATAATTTCACAACACGTTTATTGCTATTTGTCAGACTTTTTCCTTTTCATTCATAAGTCAAAGAATAAAATTCTTGTATGCATTTGACTTCAAGTTCTAATATCTGCAGTGATGAACGCTTAAATTACATCAAGAAAATCTGATTCCAAGAGGAATCAGAATCTGCCATGATCGCAATACGAAGAAAGTCAACTATATTATTTTTAAAAGATGTTAAGAATTCTCACCGAAACTACGAACTACAGATATATAGTTTAGCATTCATCCTCTAATCGAAAACACCTCTGCGAATTAATCACGTGCTACTGCAAATCGTCAAATATATGGAAGAGAAATAGCATAGTAAATACTATCTGAATATTCTTATTAAAAGATTTGAGCAAAAGGCAAGTTAGAAATATAATCCCTTCAAATAAAAAGTCCAGCGGCAGGGACATTTTTAATTCCTCCAGTACAGTACATCGCTAAAATTTAAGATGCCACTAGAAAAATAAAGTACAATAACAAATTGCCTGTTGCAGTTGCAAGGCAGTACATTCCCAGGAGATGTATAAGTAGCCAGAGTCAGATAGTAAGAAATACTGCATACTTACTACGCTCTTTTCACCCAAAGAAATCTTAAACATTTTCTACTGAGTTAACCTTGTCATTCTGGTCCCGTCTCCGAGCTGGAAGTTGGTGGCCATGGCCCTTCATTTATTCCTATCTTGTAGATCTCTAACGATCTGTATGGTACGGTCCAATGTTCAGTTTCGTTTATATAATATTTGTTTCATGTTAAGCAAGGCTGTTTTGTATTCTTCTTTTGATTTCTTGCCCACATTCCATCATCAGTGATTAGAGTTCCCATTTAGAGAAATGTATCTCCTTTACCCTATAGATTTTTATCAATCGCTTTACCTGTGATTATCAATATTTTTGTTTCCTATGCGTTTCTTTTAGTCCAAATTTATTATAGCTCTCTGTTAGTTTATTAAATATATTCTGCATTCTCAATGATTAGTACCGTATTGTTTGCATATCGTAAATTATTAATGTTTCTTCCACCAACTGAAATGCTTCTATTTTTGTGTGACCCTTTAGAGATCACAAACAATACTGGTGAAAATACACATCTTTTTAGAAGTCCTTATTTTATATCTATCGATTTTTAGAGCGTATTGGGGGTCTACATTCCAGTATGTTTTTATTAATATTATTATTATCCGTGACTATTTTGAGTACTGACTATATTTTTCTAAGATTCTTATTAATCATATTAATCATGAGAGATAGACATTCTCTGAAAGTTATAGTGAAGAAGCGAAAAAGAAACTGTGGTTAGCCATTATTATGGTCGCACTATCTCAAGATATCTGCTTTAATAAATTCAGAATTTTTTATGTACATTTTCAACTACGATCAAGTTCTTGAAAGAGCAAACCATAAAAGAAGATTACTGATCCAGATCAGGAGGAGGAAAATGAAGTTCTTAGGATATATGCTAAGAGAAGGAGGACTGGAAAATAATGCCTAATAAAAATGGCATTAGTCGATATAATTTGCAAAATGTAACGACTATTAGATTCATTTTGTCTGTGTATATGCATGTAATCAGTGTTCTAGTTGGACAACTTTTATTATTATTAAAACCGAAAGGTTGTAAATATAGTACATTAGAACCGTAAGTGGATTCATATTTTTTCTCTTTTTGTTACTTATATATAATTAAAACGCCTTAGATCATCATAACCAGCATAAACATTTTAAAAAAAATGAACTTTTTTTTTAAAGTTTGGGTTTAAATCAGACTATTTACAGTAAATTAAATAGACAAACGAATTTCAAATAAAATAGTCAATGCTAAAATGGCAATAACAAGCTAAACAATACATGCAGCCATCATTGCATCATCTTCGTGTGTTTAATAATGAAAAATCGCCTTTTTATAACCGTTTGGCTTATTTTATGCGTTTTATTTTTATTATTTTATGCTTTTTCTGTGCATACTGCTTCACTAGTTAATGTATATAACTAAATTAGAATAAACTGTTGCCTTTATAATTTATCATTTCACTGGCATTTATTCCTTTTACTTCGACTTGTGACTGTGATGAAAATAATCTTCCTCGTAGAATAAAAATTTAATTAAAAAACTGCGTTTGTAATTAAAATTGTGCTTATAATTTACTTTAAATATAATCTAGTAAAAGTTGGATCAAGATTGGATTGAAACTTTCCACACTAAAAATATTTTTGCATGTAAAATTTCATTTCGCCAAGACTGCAGATCGTAATTAAAATTTGCTTCCTTGTATAATAAGCCGTTCGATTTGGTAAAGGAAAATAATTTAAAAGTCTAATTAAATTTCCAAACGTTTTTGATAAAACATCAATCATCAGAGGTTTAATCTTTACCTCCCTTTTTCCTTCTTTCTTTTTTTTTCTTTTATTTTTTAAATAATTACGTACTTGTTATATAAGGTATACTTATCATTGGACATCAAGAAATCGCATATTTGATTAACATTAAAAATGGAATATTACACGAGTTTAAATTCACTATCAGTCATTTATAGAAAGTATCTTAATTACACTAGTTTTAATAAAATAATAATAATAATAAACAGGAACTAGATTTATCTATAAAATAAAATATAAAAAATAATATGTAGAAATTGTTTGAACAGGCTTAAGGGCATTTCTCTACGTTTGAATGCATACCAATTTTGGCTGCAGTGAAATACATAATTAATTTGAATGACGCATTAGATCGTCACGGATAGTATTAATATGCATTGGCTATAAATAGATCCATTGACGTTTACAGTCAGAACATATTAGTTTGCATATTTGGTGGAAGATTATTTGTCAGATGGATAAAGAGCAGCATAGGATGTCTAAAATGGCATTATTTTTAATTTAACTGCCATTAAATTAAAAATAATGTGTTAAATAAATAAAAAAAAACATAAATTAAAATTAAGTGTGTTTTATTCAACAATGAATTATGAAATAATGAAAAATTCATAAAAATAAAATAAATGATAAAAATGCTAAGTTCACCAACGATATTGATGTACTAAGTTTGAAGTGTTTCGCAGGTGGGGCGTCACTTTAGAAAAAAAAATCATCACTCTATATAGACGTAAAGAGATTTAAAGCTAAGGAGAAACATCGTTGTATAATAAAAAATAAAATAAAATAAAAGAAGGATAACAAGCTTTCGTTTCTGGTAAAAGAAGATTTAAAATTATTTCTACTTATCAGACAATGTTTTCATTCTTGCCTGTTGATTTAACTTTTATACACATAACTAGAACCATTCACAGAACGTTACGAGGAAACACGGTATTATTTAGGAGAACGGATTTGGTTGATAATTTCAACTGCACCTTCTCATGATTTTCAGTTTCAGTGATTGAGTAATTGATGAAATATTTATAAATTGGGGATACCCGTAGTAGGACAATTGTTATTTTATGGACTTTATGTAACTAAGTCTGTTATTTCGTTCTCATTCACTAGGCAGAATTTTCAAAACAAAAATACTTAGGAGCATTTGTATCCAATTTTTTTCAATGAGTGATAGGATAACTTTGATAAGGGAATGTCGATTTTGTATAGAATTTTGAATCGTTCAATTCTTTCCATTCTTTGCCGAGGAAGAAAGAAAATATGGAAAGCGTTGCATTCAAGTGATCGATACATTGTACCATCTTGAAATTTTCAAAAGGAAGCGGATCTATTCAACTTTGCAGCATAAGACAAGCATCTCTTTCTTTTTATTTTTCCCTTCTTTTATTTCTGTTTTTTTTTTTTTTTCATTCTATACAAGTATATTGTGATATGTACCTCAGATTTTTAGAATATTTGTAGAAAAAATGTTGCAACTGCTAAACCAAAATTAATTTTTAGATAAACTCCACGTGGTTACAACAATAATAACAACTTCATTGTTGTTATATTTGAGTTGTTTTCCTTTTTGGACTAAAATACGAACATATGTTTAAATTAAATGAGGAAAGATTTATTAATAATTAAATTATCATAAATTCATTGGAAATATACGGATTTTTGTTTAAGAAATCTGTTTTTTTCTTCGTACATCGAAGGGAGAAGATGTACGAAGAAAAACAGATTTCTTAAATGTCCCCCCCCCCATCACTCACTCATATTCAATCCAAACAGCGAAAAACACTGTTCACTCTTTATCTATTTGATGCGACTTTATATCATATGAGGTTTTTTTTTTTTAATGTTGGTCCCATGCACTAGAGGTTGTCTGATCAACCTATAGTTAATCAGTAGATTAATAGCGGAGCTGTACAGAATGTTTCTCTTTCTTGTTAAGTGCCCATAAGAAGATCTACTTATCATTTACATTATATTATACCAGGATCATTCAAAAGTGCTTCATAATCTATTCCTGTTGCTAAATTAAGCAATGTATTTACAGGCCTTTGATATAATCTTCATTCTGTCCTATTACTGCTGCGCAACGTTTGGGTAAATTTGCATTCCTCCCATTAATTGTTTTTTTTTTATGTGTTTCAGAAGTTGAGTCGCTTCAGTAGAAATCTCATTAAGTTCAAATAGTTCATTAGAAGATGCAGCTTTACATTCTTTATAGTTCAGATACTTCAAATATTAAGTCTTATTTTTGCAAATAGTCACCCATGCGTGGTGTTTATCATGAGTTACTAAGTCATTAAAACTAATAAAAACTAATAAAATCACGTTACTTCGAGATAAAAGTATGAGAGGAAGGCATCAGAACTTTCCAGTATGGCTGATATAACCAATTTTAGTGACGATTTTATTTATGTAGAAGTTCGAACGTATTAAATCTAAACGATAGTCTCATATACGAGAAACACTAAGATTTTTCCTTCTAGGAATTTAGATTATTCTTGCCAAGAAGCTGGCATACCGGCCAAGGAAAACACACTCAGTTAACAGATATAATATACTTGCTTCATGGCCTCAGATATTGTGGTCATAAATCCGTCCAACCCAGTCTAAATACGGAAATGCTAAGTACTAAGTTGGGAGCATGCATATACCCCCAAATCTCTAGGCTGTTGGTCATATGGAAATATATGTCAGATCGCATGTCCTTCTTCAAATGAAGAACATCCTCGAATGACATGGTGATGGAACATAGTCGAACATTTCTGAACAGAAACATCTTTTCTTAATTGTCAAATAAAACTTGGGAGCATGCATATTTCCTTCTTTTACAGTTTTGATCGTGAAATCTACTTTATTTTCAAAACAATGGAACTATCATGACAGATAGCTTTGTTATTAGTGTAGTGTAGGGAAATTACAATAGTCATTGCTCGCTATAGATACCTCTCCAGTTATGACAACTTTAATCTAGACTATTTGCCAGCATATTAGAATAATCAGAGAAATGCATTGCACATAAGAATGTCGTGCTATTCAGCTAAATTTCCCTCTTGAGTTAGAATCATCTATGCCGGTATTCAAATTTACATAACGACGTGGTCATTCATGGCAGTCGTCCATATGACGTCCAAGTCTCATGATGGAATGAACACACACACACGTGTGTGTGTGTGTGTGTGTGTGTGTGTATATATATATATATAATTATGTTGGCCAGACAAAACTTTGCAAGCTAGTTTGCTGTTTTCTGCGCTTTCCTGAAAACTATTTAATAACGATTATTTTCATGAATTAAATATTAAAAATAGGTTATAATCGTAATGTAATTTTCATATAATATTCTTTTGCAGTTATTATTTATATATTTATTCATTTTGCGTATACGTTTAGTTCAAATTCCTTCGACGTTCATCTTTAAATATTTTATGGAGTAGCAACAACAGGTTATGTCGATCTGTTGCTGCTCATTTATAATTTAAGTGAACATGATATTATTATAATTTAATGAATAAAGAGTACAAAATAAAGTTTAAATAATTATAATGAAAAGGCTTATAGGTTTATCTTAGTTTAACTGAAGTTAAACTTTGAAGTGAAAGTGAGTTATTCGGTATACTGTAGGAAGCCGGATAACTGACCTTTAAATGAAAAGTCCTTTGTAAAGGCTGTTCGAGTCTTAAACGGGATGTGAAACCATGTTTTTTTTTTTTGATCATATGATATCGTCCATACCGACTAACGCCTCCAAGCGATTCAATGAAAGAATAATAAACACGTTTGGGACATTAAATTTAAAGGCAATTCCTTTATTAATTCAACTCTATTATTATTATTATTATTATTATTATCATTATCATTATCATCATCATTATTATTATTTGCTTATTTTTTATGTATCAATTGTTTTATTATGCATTAATTTTTAAGCATTAATATTATGCTTGTTTATTAAAATATTTTCATTGCGTTATTTGGAGTTCCTGCATATCAGACAAGGTAATATTACCCAAGAAATATTTTCTTGCAAACCTATAGTGTTTACAAGAAAAGATATAACCCGGAAATGTATATAATTATATATATTTCCGGGTAAATAAATCGTATATAACCTCCGGGTATATACGATTTATTGAAATAAGTTAATTACGTATTGAAATAAGTAATGAAGGTATAATATTGTACCTGGAAAACATGTTTGATCGTTTGCAGCAATAAAGAGATTTAAAGTAACTTGAGCATTAAACGCCACACTCTTTTTCATTGATCGCTGTGAAACAAGGACAGGCGGTATTCTCAAGAAAGCATCTTAATGAGCCTTTTAAAAAGATGCTCACAATGACCATCGACCATAAATCACATCTCTTTCTTCCAATTAGGAATTTCTACGTTATAAACGTAAAAACGTTAGTAGGCTTACGGGGAACCATAAAATATAGTGTAATATTTATTTTCCTGGTGAAATTCTCCATCCTCAAATTCCGCCCCTCTCTCTCTCTCTCTCTCTGTGTGTGTGTTCGCTGTCTCGAACCATAATGGCAATTGCTTCAGAATTACCTGCCTCGGCTATTAACTCTAATAATTATAGTTGCTGATTTGCATATAAATACTCCTGTCTTCCTATTGATACCTGTTGTAGTCTTTTATAACCTAACGGTTGTTTTCTTCCTACTTATTTGATCCCACGAATTCTCATAAAAGAGGCTTTTCTTGTCATTGATGACTAATGGCATCCCTGGACTTTATGCATTTGTGGATTAAGTAACCTGAAAATAAACGACCTTTAATAACTCCGAAGACATAGACTCTCTTAAGAAAGCAAATGGGATTATAATCTTTCTTGGTCATTTATTTTCGCGAGGATAATAAGAGCAAAGAGGGATCAAGGTGTTTCGGACAATGGATTTACAAAACATTAGGTAATTGACAAGGATTATATTAATGTCTGCCTTTCGGCATCTGTTTCGACCTAATGCATGTGACTAGAGTGTGAATGCTGAACCTGAAGACGTAGACTTTCCCATAATGACGAAATTATTCAAATATAGGATTTCGACTAACAGAAATGGAAATATCATTGTGTATACGATGACTGATTTCTGCTTATTCCTTTCACTTCGATATTAGTAAAGAGGAACAAAATGTCAGCATGCTTATGATCTGCTAGAATGGGTATTTATGTAGCATTGAATAACTAAACACATCAGACCAGGAAAATCATATTTGATGAAACGCATTATTGCTGTGGCGATATGTTTTCAGTTTCTGATACATAAATCCAAACCATGTCTTTATTCCTGATTGTGTCCAAGGCGCACGAACAGATAAAGAAATCTCTTTGTGTCCTTCACTGATATAAATAATGCACAGCTTTATTTATATTATGATTTTTTTCCGTGTGCGTGTGTGCACATCAGTGGAGTATAAACAAATAAACAAAGGGTATTATATGCAATACATTTGACAGAATAGAAAAACGAGGAAAAAATAATCAAAAAATATATAATAGACAATAATCTCACATATAGACAATTTCTGAGTATATTTTCAAAAATAGAATTATTTGGAATATTTAAAGTAAATTTTCTTTAAATCGCACTACTTTTATTACCCTGTATTCTGATACAAAATGTTACATTCTAGGTATCATTTTCTACCAGGATTTGCATCCTTTTCTATTGTTAGTTACAATAGAAAATGATACAATAGGATAAATTAATTAATTATTTAACAGTAATATTAATTAAATTGAAACTAAACATAAATATAATTATTACAACTTTTATTGGATAGCGTGATTAAATATTGGATAGCTTAGTAAACGGATTTTTAAACATTTTTAATTTCAAAAATGGATTTAGATTGTATTTTAAATTTGTGTTGAGAAAAGTAACTTCGGGTTATTTCATTTAATCCTGGTCTAGAACAGGATTCATGCTATTGGAATCTGATTCTTAGCTTTATTTGTTGATGGTTTCTAAACCCCTTCTTGTTCTTCTCTTAAGAAAATCAAGCCGAACTAGATGGAAGACGTACACTTTTAATGATGTCCACTATTATTTTCATACATGTTAATTAATATTTCGTGAATTTGTGCCTCAAGTAAATCTTTACTTTGCAAGAAGGATAATTAGTACAGTGAATATGTGTTTGGTATTTTATTAATATATTAAAAACGAAAACATAAAAGTATCCTGGACTGAACTGAAAAGATGAACACGTTTTAATCAGCGAGAATAAGTGCGAAATGTGGCAGATTATTGGGCGATCGTACAGCATACAATAGACGTCCATGATGAGTGATCATGTCTATTTCTTTTCTTTCACATCCCTACTTAAGTCAAATTATAAAGGTTTGATGACTAACAGACAGCCATTGGATTAAATATTTTCTACTATGTATACTAAAATTATAAAAAAAAATAAGTAAAATGCTATTTTATAGAAAAATAAGTTATTGAAGTATTCAGGGATATCAGTTTATCGAAATATTTCACACTTGTCTTTTCATTGACTTCTCATTAAGCAGCGTTTCCTCAGAAGTAAGAATATAAAGGCTTGTTGTTGTTCCATTTTGAAATCAGCTTATTGCTTCGCCATTTGGGAATTTCAACTTGGAAAAGTTAGCCACAGAAAGTTAAAACGTGTTCCTAAATTAATTCCCTTCTAATCTATGGCATGGAGTTTTAGAATCTCCAATTATTACTTCAATGACGTACATTTCTCTACTAATAGCCAGAAATTATTTTCAGCAATAGAGAATTTACAAGAGGTAGCGAATAATGGAGAGATATATTTAAGTGACCTTTGCATATTTCTTCATTATTGTTTCGATTCTTTTAGATTTTCACCGTAAAGAATTCATTTAAGCTGTTTATTGTTAAGAGGAAATCAAGTTCCAGTTCAAAAGAATGCAGCATGCGTATTGCTTTAATGCCTTATTAATTCTTTCTCAAATGAATGAGATGTGCAGTTATGAGCATTTTCTTGCACAGTCTATGCATGAATATTAAATGTTTCCTGTTTCTCTACAATGAACAGAAGAGTTGAGATGAATGCAAATCTGGCAATTTAAATGTCAAAGAGGCTCCCTTTTGTCAGACTGTAATAAATGAAATCTGTTTCAAAGTGTGAATAATATCTGCACTTTCAGGATATATCAATATCATAAATTCTTATTTATGCAATTGGGAGCCTCTCTATAACGATCGAGATGACAAAATATTCAGCCGTCTTGTTGAAGAAAGACATTTATTTTTTTACGAGAAAAATTTTTACTGCATCAAACTTTAAGTCATATCTTTCGAAATAGAGGTTTTTCGATTGCTGGGTTGTGACTTTCATTTTAAGTTTGAAGAACTTTTTTTAACATTTTTTTTTATTCATTTACCGTCTGGAAATTTTTATTCATATAGGAAGGCAAGAATTATCCTAATACAACTTACAACGTTTACACAACTGAAAGTTAACATATTAAAAAGTTGAATTTATTATTTTTAAATTTCAAATATATTAAATATTAAAAATTACATAGCTCTACGTTTAATAGAACATTACAAATTCTAAAACATAATTTTTTTTATTTTTTTTTGGTTAGATGGGTGAAGCAAGAATGCTTTTCATATTCCCCGTTATCTGTAGAAGAAAATGTATGGATGGCTAATATAGAGCTATAAGCTCTGATCATGGAAGGAGGGTAACAGCAATAGCTGAACCTCAATTAAAACTTCATTGGCTATAACATTGCCATACATTACATGCATGGGCTGTTGTTGTTGTTATGTTCCGTCGAGTCGTTTTTGACTCCTGGTGATTCTATGAACATACATTCTCCATTTAGACCTGTCCCTGGCCATATTTTTCAGAATTTCCATGCGCATTCCAGTTGATTCTTTAACTCCATCCACCCATCCAATTCTTGGTCTTCCTCTTCTCCTGCTTCCATCAACTTTAGCAAGCATCAACATCTTCTTCAGACTGTCATTTGCTAGCATAATATATCCGAAGTATGACAATTTTTGCTTGATGATCATAACTTCAAGGGAACAATCTGGCTTTATTCTGTCTATCACTGATTTATTGGTTTGCTTTGTAGTCCATGGTATTCTTAGTAAGCGTCTCCAAACCCATAATTCAAATGCATCTATCTTCCTTCTTTCACTCGTTCTTAGGGTCCAACTTTCACATCCATACAGCACCACAGGGAATACCATTGCTTTCACGATTCTCATTTTTGTTGTGAGGCTAATATCTTTATCTTTAAAGATCTTGGTTAAATTTGTCATTGCTTTTATTCCGAGTAATAATCTTCTTCTAACTTCTTCGATACAATAGCTATCTTTATCAATTCGGGATCCAAGGAACACAAAATTCTTAACTGTTTCCATTTTCTCTCCATCTACTTCAAAATCATTAAGTTCACATGTTGCCATAACGTTTTTCTTTTTGAGGTTATTTAAGCCCTATTTAACATTTTCTTCTTTACCTTTCATAATAAGTTACTCCAAATATTCTTTGCGTTCTGCTAGCAACGTGTATAATCTGCACACCTCAAATTAATAATATTTCTTCCACCAATTTTAATGGGCTAGAGTGGACTATTTTCATCACAGCCACCACACGGGGTATAGTCCTTATAAGGACTGGCTTAAAGGGGCGAAGCAAGAATGCTTTTCATCTTCCCGTTATCTGTAGAGGACAGTGTAGGGATAAGGTGTTATTGGGCTATTAAAGCTCTGATCATGCAAGAGGGCAACAGCAATAGCAGAGCCTAAGTTAGAACTTCATTGGTCACAGCATTACCCTCCATGGGTATTAATCATTGCATCTCACGGTCGATTCAGTCGTCTCACACGGGGTATACGCCTTTCTGCCAATTTATAGAAATCTCTGATATAAGAAATTAATAGGTAGATTAAAATTATTCAAATTTTCTAAAAAACTTAAATAATTTTGAAAAATGTGGTATTTTTTTTATTACATTTTTATTACAAACAGTCTGAAAAGACTGTTTCTATATTCATTTAAATTTCTTTCCGCAAATCTTTGAAACAGCAAGTGAGTAGAGTATGTGGACGAAGTTCATGCAGATCATTTTCGGTTACATTTCCAGTTTCATATCTGTGAAACATGGAGCTTATGCAGGCAGTTACTCCAATATCTTCAACGTCTCTGTAGATTTCAAAATGGGTTTCCTACAAATCGGTTCACTGGACGGTAATGCTAAGTCTATTGTTACGCACCATTATCCTTTCGGTATACCAAAGAGGGCTTTTTGACTGGATGGATGGATGGAGAGTAGTGCTGTCATCGGAATATTCATCATTTGTTTTGGGAATGGAGGGAGGGAGGGAGAGAGAGAGAGAGAGAGAGAGAGAGAGAGAGAGAGAGAGAGAGAGAGAGAGAGAGAGAGCTTCCAGGAATATATAACAGGATAGGAATAAGGAATGTAATCTTTTCAGGCCGTCAAGCGACACCGCAATACACTGTTCAACGAAACTTTTCCACCAACAGAATCTTCAATAATGATCATTGTGAATTAGTAGACTTTTTTTATTTATTTTACACAAATTATACGATATGTTTACATTGGTAATCATCCCAAAGTCTGCTCAGTGTGGATTTGGAGATATGCTGGCATTAATTGGTGGAGATTACGTTTTCTTCCACGCTAGGCATCTGTAAGTATTACTTCGTGTTACTTCATGAGATAAAGGAACACGAAATTCTATTTAGCCTTTTCAACGGTTGTAGTCTTTTCGTATCTTGGAACCAAGATATGTTTACCCCTTTTAAGTAACTGCCTTCTTCACATCTTT
The DNA here is from genome assembly GCF_054136105.1 of Typopeltis vanoorti. NCBI lineage: Eukaryota > Metazoa > Arthropoda > Arachnida > Uropygi > Thelyphonidae > Typopeltis > Typopeltis vanoorti. The sequence continues at coordinate 84,142,175 of NC_143556.1, read as the reverse complement.
GGCGAATCACTTTTATCCTTAATATAGTTGCAGCAGTGTCAACCTGGTAAGGCTATCTGTGAGTGATCTTTTGTCTTTCAGTTAAATTTATATTTACACATGCAGTTTTCTCCTGTCGTTTCCTAAAATGTTGTAGACACTGTTTTCGATAGCAAACCTGTTTCTGCTTTTATAAATGCTGCACGCACGCTGGTTCCCAATGATTAAGTCCCTCTTGAAGTCATTAATAATCATCAGTTACTTTCATGATGTTTATGGTACAGTGATGGATTCAATGTGGGGGTGCTTCTACTGGTTATATCCAGAGAGATGTGTGGTTTCTGTCAGGTTGCCTTTTCTGTATAGAATGACTGCTATATCCATGATTTATAGGAATTTTTTGCCGGTATTACTAAATTTCTGTCTTCTAGTAGAGCTTGAATTACTGAGTATACAGTATCCCCAGTTAAACAAAAACACTTATTCACAGATTAGTATGCATAAAAATTATTTATTAATATACCTGTATGAAAAAGAAATATCAAAAATTCTGTTTTAACATTTATCAAGAGTTTAGGGGGAATTAACCATTTTTTTAGCCATCTTGTTTATTTATTTTTGTTATTTGATTTACAAAATTGGGAATGTTCTTCCTAAGTGTTATCGATTCTTATCTCATTATAACTGTTATCTTAATTATTAAATTGACTTAATTATCATATTATTAGTGTTTCTGTATAATCTGCCCAGCTTTATTAATATATCATTAATTACCATCACAGATGTGCAAATCACAGCAACGACGATACTTTTTCTTATTAGTGTCGTAAAGTCATCAAGGATTTGCCGACTATGCATCAACAGTCATTTTAAAAATTCCAAATCAATCTTCTATATCTGCATGTATTTTACGTAAAAACAAATGCAGTGAAAAGAATCATAATGGAAATTTTGACATACTCTTGCATTTCGAGAATTGTTTTCTCGTTACAGTTATATATTTCAATGTCCAGAGACATTTGTTTTAATTCACTGCTTTCATTGCTTTCAGGAAGCAGATATTGCCATTGCTCCGTTAACTATAACCTCAGCCCGGGAGAGAGTAATCGATTTTACGAAGCCCTTCATGTCTCTCGGCATCAGCATAATGATTAAAAAACCGATGAAGAAGAAGCCAGGAGTGTTTTCTTTCATGAACCCGCTGTCGGAGGAGATCTGGATGTGCATAATTTTTGCCTATGTTGGAGTCTCCGTGGTGTTATTTCTAGTTAGTCGATTTTCGCCTCAGGAATGGAAGTATGAAGAAAACTTTATGGGTCCTTCAGCATCGAACGACTTTTCTTTGTATAATAGTCTTTGGTTTTCTCTAGGTGCCTTCATGCAGCAAGGATGTGACATTTGTCCAAGGTAAAAGAACAAAATAAATATTTTTTAAAAAACAAACTAAAATCATTTCAGCACACAGTTTAACCGTGTCATTTGAGTGAAATGTGGTTACAAAAACGGTGTATTTTTTATTGCATATATTAATTTTAAATTTAGTTACATTGCAATCTGTGTTTTGATTTGATTTCTTTCCCTTCAGAAATTAAAACGGTTTACCTTCTTAGAAAAGTGATCGCTTCCATGGGTTTTACTTAATACACTATTATAAAAGAGTGTTAGCAATTGTATTTCTGTTTAGAATTATAACGGGGAAGAGTTATGGCGGTGATTAATACCCTTGGAGGGTAATGGATGGCAATGCTGTAGCCAATGAAATTCTAACTGAGGCTCGGCTATTGCTCTTACCATCTTGCCATGATCAGAGCTTTAATAGCTCAATAACAACTTATGCCTACACTGTCCTCTACAGATAACGGGGAAGATGAAAAGTATTCTTACTTCGCCCCTTTAAGTCAGTCCTTATAAGTACTACAACGATAAGAATATGGAAAATGAAGTAACCTGCATTTTATAATTTTTATGGCTAATTTGATGTTTTCTGTACTTATACTTTTTGTTACAACAACAGCAACTGCATAAAGATATTTAGAAAAATATAAGGAATTCGTGATCGTTCACTTTAATAAAAAATATAAAAATAAAATAAAAAAACACTTTTCATTGTTTTTTGGATAATATGACAATTTGAAGCGAATCTTGAAACAACGCTTGCAAGCCATTTGCAATCTCGCGAAAAATATTTGAACTATGGCTCTGAAAGGACAATGGCACATTTACAACCCCCCCCCCTTCGATTGGAAAAGAACCGAGTTCAATTCTCGTCGTGACGAGAGGAATCTTTATATGGTCTTTTTTAGTTGAAGGTTTTGGATTTTTCATCCTGCATACAGGAAAATCAGCCATGAGAACACATGCAATTTGCAGACAACAAATGCTACTGGTGGTAGTGGTGGGCAGTGAAGGATCCCTCCTTTGTGTTGATGGTAGTAAGATCTTCTTGCTCTTATAATAATAAGTAAGGGAATATATTGTATTAAAATATAAATTATAACTTTGGCACTCAAAGCCAGAACTTCATCACTACGAAAGATATGAAGCTATCGTTGTAATAGAAAGTATACCATGGACGTCACAAAAAATAAATTATATCACTGATAGCTTTGCTTCAGTTCTCAATTAGTGTCTGAAAAATAAAATAAAACTGCATATTAAATCAGCAAAAAGAGCGAAACGAACACACTTGTTCCGTTCAAAGATTAAAAGGCGATTAAAGGTTGAGATATTATTTATGTTCGTATTATATCACCAAAATCGGATAAGTAATATTCAAATTTTCAGTGTTGGAAGTTCATAGAGTGTACTGCAATCACCAGCCAACGAAGAACAAAGGACGTCGCCATTTTAAAAGTCGCACTACAGTCGCTAACAGGAAGAAAGTCTGCCGCATTGTTCCGATGTAACAAAAAACAACACTCCACTGTTCAGGGATCTCAGAAAGCACGTGGAAAGCAAAAGGAGCCACGAAACAGACTGAATGGCGATGTCAACAGTGCCCTGAGAAAATTAAGAACAAAGACCAGACACCAAAGAAAAGTAACGACGCACATCAAGGTAAGCCCCTTCCGGATCTTAAAATTACAGATAACTTTGATTCATTTAAACTCACGGTGAAAGACTTGCTAAATACACACATGGAACAAATCAACAAAAAATTTGAGGAGTATGAACGTTACATACGGTTCAATAACGAGACCTCTGAAGAAAAGTTAGGAACCGTGAGAGAAATAAAGGCAAAATTAACGGTAGCGATAGAAACGCAAGAAACACTCCAGCGCGAAAATCAAGAATTGCGGAAAGAAGTAAACACACACTCAAGTGTCGAATGGAGCACATGCTACAAAAAGAAAGAAAAAAAGAACTCCAAATTTAGGGAATAACGAAAGAAAATACAGACGACTTAAGCAACATAATGCAACTGATCGGCAGCAAAATTGGAATTCAAATCGCAACCACAGATATCACTTCTATTAACCGAGGCCCACAAAAAAAACAAAGAGAGAACACCACCAATCATCGCTCGTTTTTACCAAGAAGTCTGAGAGACTCCATTCTTGCAGCAAACAAGAAAACAAGGCCGACAACAACGATCTTAACTGATAAGAAACTCCCAACACCAATCTATATAATGGAACACTGGACTCCATACGTCAAAAATATTTTATATCAAGCAAGGAAGACAAAAACAGAGACAAACTACAAGTTTCTGTGGACTACGAATTCACAGATGTCTATGAGAAACAATGAAAACACTCAAGTTTACATAATTACAAGTGAATCCGACTTACACAGCCTACCAACATAAAACACTAACTCTTCACATCCTTAAGACAAGATTAGAAATCACTTAAAATTATATAATGGAGATCTCAAATATAGGCGAACATATCCAGTCAGACAACACAAACTTCAAGGTCTTTGACTCTTTGAAGAAATGGTCAGACAACATTTCCACCAATACCAACTCCACTATCGTACACACAAACATAAGAGGTATAAAAAAACACTGGCTTATATTGATAACACAGCTCAATTATACCATGATAATTGAGCTGTGTTAACATAGATGCGCTAATACTAACCGAAGTTGCAATAAACGACACAGGAATTTTTTTATTTAGACATACAACATAAATAATTACAATACCTATAACGTGTGTAGACCAAACAAACGAGGAGGTGGCATTGTGGCATTTATCAAAGAAAAATACAATGTGACAGAAAAACAAACTCACTTCGAACATGCGGAAACACTAATTTTGGAAATCACAAATAGCCACAATAGTACCATTACACAATAAACACAATATACAGACCATCCCCAGATAATAATCCACTGAGCTTTCTTCACGAGTTAGAAACATGGCTAAGCGACATCGAAACCCGTACAACACACAGGCTCATCCTAATAGGAGACATTAATATAAATACTCTTGACCACGCTTCTTCAACCACTAACACATATCTTGATATACTAAGTCAGTACAACATAAACCGTACCATTAACTCCCCAACAAGGGAATTGAGAAGAAATACTCAATAACTCACTAACACAATCATGCATTGATCATATCAACATACGGGCTCCCATCCATACATATACATCATCAGTAATTAACGTCAAAATTGCCGATCACTACTTTGTCTCAACTTCGTTTTATTACGTTACCTACCCTCCTTCCCACCACCGCCACAAAACTCGATCATACTAAAGAGCACTGTCGATAACCATGTAAAAAATACAGACTGGAATTTCCTACTTAAAATAACCGATCCTGTAACATTATACGAGAATTTTCAACTAAAGTTCACAGAAATATATAAAAAAGAAACAAAGCCTACACAAACGAGGCGACAAATAGATAACAATCCATGGATAAATGACGACATACTAAATAGTATTACTGTAAAAGAAAATCTATGGAAAAAACTAAAAAAAGTCACCCAGTAACACACACATTTACAAACCTTATACAAAAATACAAGAAATCAACTAACAACAAAAATTAGTAGGGCAAAAAGACACTACTACTTCCAAAAATTCATGGAATATATCGATAACATTAAGTAAATATGGGCTACACTCAACGAATTAGTAACTCGAAAAAAGAAAACTTCAGCACAAGATTTCATTGCAAAAAGCTTCGGTCAGGACACAAACCAAGAGAAACTAGCAGACTCATTCAACCATGCTTTCACAAAAAATATCACAAACTCAAAAAAGACAAACTACCAACGATCAGCAAAAAACTACCGACACAAAGTCAACAACAAACAATGTATTTTCCACCCGTAACAAAATGGGAACTGAAAGAAGCTTTCCTACAACTAAAACCAAAGGCCACCCCAGGAATAGACAAAATAAGATTCACAGACCTTATAACACACTTTGAACGAATAAATCCAATACTTTTGAAACTCGTGAACATAATATCGACACAGGCATTATTCCACAACAACAAAAAACTGCAGTAATTATGCGAATATACAAACACAGCAAAAGAAAGGATACTCAGAACTACAGATTAATAGCTACCCTACCTGTCATCTCAAAAAGTCTTGAAAAAATAACACACACCAGACTACAGAGCTATTTATAGAAGTACATCATCTCACAAAACCAATACGGCTTTCAGAAAACAAAAAGCACCATCACTTTATTAGAAGACATCGCCGATGTCTTCTAATAAAAACAAGTACACCGTCCTTATACTGCTTGACTTAACCAAAGCATTTGACACACTTGAACATGACATACCACTCACCAAACTATACTCAACAGGTATAAGAGGAACACTGCATACATGGTTCAAGAACTACCTCTCAAACAGAACGCAAGTAACAAAAATAGGTACATTTCACAGTCGAGGTATACAAATAAAACACGATGTACCTCAAGGTGCCATATTATCACCCATTCTATTCAACATATACATTAACGATGTTCATAACATATCCATAAGAAGTCAAATATTTCAGTACGCAGATGACACTGCACTACTAGCAATCCACACAGACATGAACATGGCTCTCGGCAAAGCACAACAAGACCTAAATGAAATCACAATATACTTCCACCAAAACGCAATTATAATCAACGGCACCAAAACACAGATGTTGATAATACACAACCCAAGAATCATACGCCACGCATCACTACCGATACACTGTCACACATACCGCTGCATTAATAACAAAAATACCTGCCAGTGTCCCGAAATCAAACCTGTAACACATTCAAAATACCTAGGTCTCTGTATAGATTCCCACCTTAAATGGACAAATCGTATGGAATTCCTACACACCAAACTCCGGATCATCGCAGCAACACTCTTCCAAGTTAAAGACATTATTCCATCCAACATAAAAAAACTCCTATATCACGGTGTCTGCGAATTCCCTACTCAAATACGGAATAACAGTCTATGCAAACACATCAAACAGCCACCTAACAAAATTAGAAAGATTACACAGGAAAATCGTGTCAACAGTGATCCGGACACCTTACACGCAACAACCAATATCCGACAAGCACATGGCAATACAAAGAATTCTGAGCATTAAAAACCTGAAACACAACATGACATTAACAAGGAAATACTTCAACATCACCTTTCTAAACAACAGAGACACATATCGTATAACACGACCTACAACAACTCTCTACATTCCTACACCCTTCAACAATTCATACGGTTCTTTTGTGAGATCACATCAGATACCCACGCAGCTCAACAACCTACCAAGAAATTAAAACACATAGATAACTACAGAACATTAAAACACGAACTATGGAAAATATACCAACCAAGTTAATATACTATACTAATACTAATATACCCATCACAAATCACCAGCACCCAATGCCTACATCCCATAAATAAACAGTAGCAACAACATAAATAATGAAGCCTAAATCCCACTCTCTTCACAAAAGCTAACCCAAGCTTCGAAGTAGGTGGGATCAACTCGCCTCACTCAACCACACGTAATCCTTATAACCAAAGAAGCATAGTTATGTAATAAAATAGTAAAGTATACAACAATAAAGAAGATACTGACGATACTGATTATTATTATGTGATAATATCATTAATATAATACTCTTATGTAACATGAAAAAATAATGTAATAAATTATTCTTATAATTAAAAAATTATATTAACAAAAATTTATTATGTAAAAAATTCTGAATAATTTTCATTGTTAACATTAGAAGAACATGTATTGTAAACACATAATATAGAGGCAAAAAATACTATTAAAATTTTAGTTGAAATCAGTGTAGAAAATGCAGCACTTAGAGATGAATTCTTCAAAATTATAAGTTGTAATGCCATTCAAGATGTCTATTGTATGTATAAATATTTTACCAATCAATAAATTACTATTAGTATTAAAAAAATCATGCATCGTAAATAACTGAAAGAATTAACTTATTCTAAAATTCTATTATTTATTATTCTATCTCTTTTCGTATAAAGAGAAATCTCTGGGCTCGTTATATGATTAGCTTTAAAGGCATCGTTCTTGTTTATATGGTGTAATTTTACGATAGAGTTGCTCCATCTGGTGCAACGTAGAGAAGCATGAATCATATTGCAAATTTGAAAGGTCCAAATTATGCATTGAAATCACTGAAAGTAGAAGGTATTTGGCTCCCCATGAAATGCACTACAAGTGCTTGCTTGCATTGAATTTCTCATGTGGAAAAATACATGCAATATATTTTTACTGGAAGGGAAGACAGTATAACATTGGAACCGATCATCCACATCTTGGTTGTACAGACGATGCCCCTTAGTTGGAAAGATCAGGACCTGGGTTTGAATCCAGTTTGCAACCTTGAAAATCTATTTTCAAAGCTTTTCGTTCGAAGCTGCGTTAGAAGCCCTGATCAGGTGGTAATAACAGGGCTTTTACTCCCAAAAAGTCGGTTTTTATATCACGTAAAATAGAAAAACCGTCCCGAAGAACGCAGGCAATATGCGGACAATCCAAAAAACTGACACGAAAGGAAAACCAAACCATTGTAGTTTCCGAGGAACGAAGATAGTTATCAGTGGCAGGTCATTGAACCTAACAGGAAAGGAAGTCGGGATAGGAATTTAATTAGTGATCATTAAAACAATTTTGAAGCAAAATCATCGTTTTATTGTCAATGCTAATGTATTCCTGACCAGTTTAAGAGAGAGAGAGATTGTACGTCCTTCTTTTATATGAAACTTCCACCACCAGATACAATATAGAGTTGTGTGAGCGACATTTGATATTTTTATTTTATTTCTTATTTTTAATATAAGTCTGAAAACATTGCTATAAATGAAATAAGACTTTTATCAATGTTTTTTCCAATACTTTCGGTATCATTGTGAAAAAGATTCCTGTAAACAGAATCCTTAGCTCAAACGTCATAGAGTGCTATCTCTATTTATGTAATATATATTGCACAATGCATATTTCTGTGACTTAATAATATTATAAACACAAAGGTTTGACCCAGTGAATGCTTTTTAATTAGCTTTGAAACTGTTATGACAAACGAGAATGACAATCTAGACACGTTCTGATTTAATGCGCAGAAGTCGACAGGTTTGAATATCGGGGAGTTAGTCTGTGTTTCAGAGTTACGAGGGGAAAATTCAAACGCATATATTCATGTATCGGGATATTCTAAAGTGAACAGAAGAGGCTCTAACAACATCAAGACCTCCAGGAGCTAGTTAATAAAGCAGACTGACAATGTATAATATTTGATTTCAGACTTTCTACATGGAATTGAAAGAGGAGAGCACAAAAAAAAAAAAAGGTAGGCATTTTCTCTCTAAACAGAGACAATGATAATCAGAAAGAAACTGAAATAAATGGAAAGCACACCTGGAAAGAATGTCATATGAAAGAACACCCAGATCGGTATAGGAAAATGAGAATAAGGAACAATGTAAGAAATATGAAACACTGCATGCAGATGGAAACAGACTAATCTGGCCAAAATCAACATCGGAATATTGCAGAAATCATCACAACAGCCTACAATTTTGTGTGAAATAATTTTGCAGTTGCGATACAGATCTCGTCTCCTGCTGATTGAAATATGTCAAAATGCTACATATGTTTGCAGCTTGTCAGGAATGCACAATATTATTTTGCAAGAGTTGAAGAAAATAAACCCAAATGTTAAAAAATTACAAAGAAACCTCGGAGAAACGGGATTTGCAGACCTAACGTTTGTGAATGGCATTAGAAGCTACATGATTTTTTTTTTCAAAATGCAACGTTTTTGACAGAATCTGAAATGATATCGTGTTTAGTCTTTAGAACAGATCGCGCATTATTGACATCCTGAGTCTACCCACCATAGCAGCATTGGTTTGCAAATTTTCACTGGTGGGATCAAATAAAAGTCAAGTGAATGATATATTTTATGTGCTTTTTTCCCGCATTTCTTTTGGTCATATTAGGCAGCTTATAACCAAGATGCATAGTTCATTTGCAATATTAAACGACAAACCGATTAAAGAATGTCGACAACTGACATATAATACACAAACATCAATTTTGGCTTAGATATAAAAATATCTCTTGCCAAAGCAAATTCTGCTGACGTGTTGTGATCTACATTTCGAAACACATTCCGATTCTTGATTCTCCCACCTGAATTAACAAAGCAGGAACAAATTTCATGTTATATAAGTGAAGTATCGGTAGCATAAAAACTATAAATGAAAACTTTGGTTGATGAGAGAAATAAGGGAAATTAAACATTCATCCTAATTTCAAAGCCACAAATAAAAACAGAAAACTTGAAAGTCTCAGTAATGTTGGCTCGAGAGTTTATCAAAATGCAATCCCGAGCAACGGAGTTGCCTTAGTTGCCATGCATTACTTAAAATACATGAGCTGTGACCAGAAGTCCATATTTAGTTGGTGCTTTAAATAAGGGTTTCGCTTTCTTGACAACTGTGAAGACATATGCTGATATGCAATACTTGCGGAATGATTTGAATAGTCTGGGATTGTGGACCAGGAAAAAATGGATGTTTATTTCAATGTAGGAAATGTAAAATGATGACTTTGTTGTGATTAGATATCCAATATCTTGTCATATTTTTGGGATTACGCTAGAAGGATCAGGCTAGGAATCTTGGTGTGTTAGTGGACAGCAAGTTGAACATGAACCAAGATTGCAAATACAACTATAAAGATAATTGCAATATTGAAACAAACTTTCCCATGTAAAGATAAAGTTGTCATTTTCTCTCTTTATAAGGCCTTGATCATACCTCACTGGGACTATTGTGCTCACCACCGGTCTCCTGGTTTCCGTTGTGATTCTGATAATAGAGAGTCAGAGCGCCAAGGAGAGTGCTAAAATGATATCGAAGTGGGAAATACTCATTAGTAAGAGAGAGAGAGAGAGAGAGAATTTGTAGGCTGCAGACACCAGCAAACGTGAGAAATAGGGGTAAAATGAGACTTACAAACTTCTGAAAGGGTCATAGAGGATTTCAGTTGATAAAATTTTTAATTTTATTGAGAGTGGGGAAAGGACGAGAGGGCAGCCTTGGAAACCGAGAATGAAAGGCGCAAGGGAGGGGGTGATATCTAGATTTTTCTGTAAGTGGGTGGGGCGTGATTGGAATGCATTGCTATTGGATGTTGTGTATGCAAGCAGTGTGAATAAATTCAAGGATATCTGGTGCGTGTAGTATGAAGCCTCCCTCGATGAGTCCTTGAATCTCTGGAGGTCTCTCGTAATACTACTACTACTACTACTGCTACTACTACTACTACTAATAATAATAAGTTTTTAATTGATCTCAGAAATATTTACATATGTACAATAATCTTCTTAAGTGACATTTCATCATGTTATTTTACAACGTACAGCAACAAACTTCTGCAGATTATGGTTCATTTTCCCCATTAGGTTTCTATTAAAAACAATCTTTTTTATTATTAAATTACGATTATATATTATGATTTTACAACACATATAGTTCTGTTTTTTTTGTGACAATGAAATTCATATAAATTTTCCTTTTTTTCTGTATAATGTATTAATAGTTACTCTAGTTTATAGTTGTGGTTAAATAACATTGCATTTTTACAGCATCTATACAATAACAATAAGTTAGATATATTTACAATTTTTGCTTTAATATATTTAAGAGTTGTAACTACAGCACTTAAATGTAATATATGGATTTTTTTTTTTTGCCTTTTTGTTGGGCTTGGTTGAGATGTAATTTCTCGGCTTGCATCAACCTCGAAGCTTTTTTTTTTATTAAGCTTATCTGAGGATTGCACCAGTCAGTTATTGTTTGTTGGTTTGATTGCTGTGTTGGAAGTAGGCTGATATTTAATAGGTCTAATATCGACTACAGCAGGAGGTTGTGAAATTCCTTCACATGCACACGCAGGGTAGGATAGCACGTACGTACTCACGCATGAACGTCCCCACCCCACACGATAATTTGGAATGTCATGACACGTTGCTGAACTGGAAAGCCTGATCTAATATATTGTGTTTCATTAAGCTTGTAAGTTGTGTAGGGTGCGTATTTCTTGTTCATAGTTTTTATTTCTTAAGGCTCTTTTCAAGCTATTGTAGTTTGTAATGTTCCTGGGTTCAAAAGGTAGTTTATTTAGCATATTTGGCATGTAGAAGCTTTGAGTGGCCTTTCCGTAGTGATTATTATATTTATATGTGGTATGATTAGTTGTCTGCGGTCTTGTTATACGATATGTATTTCAAGCTGTCCCGTAGTTGGCATCGAAATAATGTTTTAATAGCTACATGGTGATATAAGATTTTTGGTGTTAGAATTTTGTGTTCTGACATTGCAGCGTATATAAAACTGGTGTTGTCTCTTTGTTCCCAAAAGATCAGTTTTACCATTTTGTACTGTAATGACATTAATCTATTTAGTTTTTAGTGTGCACAGAAGGCATAAGTTGTTATAGCGTATCTTAGTATATTTTGGCATAGTGCTTTGTGTATTAGAGTTTTTAGGCGTGTGGAAGCTCTGTCTTTTATGCTGCAGAGTTTGCCAGTTATCGTTCGAGGTATGTGTCTTTTAGATGGTTTATGTGGTTATTCCAGTTGATATCTGCATCAAAGTAAATACCAAAGTACCGTATTATTTCAACGTGAGGGATGGTTGTGGTTTTATGTTCTGTGAATTTCTTATGTTGAAGGGTGAATGGTGGATGGTTATATACGAGGGTAGTCTGAAAAGTTCTCGGCCTAACAATTACAAAACGAATTTATAATTTCAAAATTATTTTCATTTTTCAACATAATCTCCCTTAAGACTAATACATTTATTCCAGCGAAGCTCCAGCGCCATTATCACGTTTTTGTAGAAGTTCTCAGTAAGATCTACAAAATACCCCTCTACAGCTGCAATCACCTCTTGATTCGAAGAGAAACGCTGACCTGCGAGGTAGAATTTTACTTTTGGGAAGAGATAAAAGTCAGAGGGAGCCAAATCTGGGGAATAGGGCGGATGTTCCAACAATTCATAGTGCAGATCCCACGTATATATATATTATAAACTGGTTGATTCAGTGGATTTCTGAATATAATTAATTTTGTATTTGCTAAAATAAAGAGCCAAAAGGCTTCACTTCGGCGATACAAAAATTATAAAAATCAAGTGGATATTAAATCCAGCATTATTTCAAAACCGAATACAGAAACTATAAAAGTTTCGTATGAAATTTGACCAGAGAGCTTACGGGAATACACTCGCCGTCATCTATATCTATTATTTACAAGTTGCCCTAGCTGGACCATACAGGAGACATGCCCACTACAAGCGTCCATATATTTGCCTTCTGTTGGTCTATTTTGATAAGGTTTCACTAGCCTGACTGATGTTTCAAACTGATTGGTTTTCTTCAGTGTATCGTTGGTTTTCCGTGTGTATTCCCTTAAACTCTCTGGTCAAATTTCACACGAACTTTAATATTATCTGTATTCGTCTTTGAAAAATAATGTTGGATTTAATATCCACTTGATTTTTATAAATAAAGATTTATTTTTCTGTGACGGATATGGTATGTTTATTTATTTATTTATAATTTATTAGACAAATCATTATGAAATTTCGCTATCATTTCATATCAGCTTGGAATTATACTGCACTTTTCAGGATTGAGATTGAATCTAATCATGATATGTTATCACGCATTTTAACATTCTTAGTCGTCTAGAAGTTGTTTTTATTTCTTTTAACATTATAAAACACCTGTAACGTCTGAAGCATCTAAGACTGTTTCATGCCAATTAGGATTGCTCAGGATTAGATATTGTAGTTTAATTTATACTGAGCTTATTTCACGAGTGATTTGTGTAGGGATACACCATCATTTCAATGAATGTTGAGTTCACTGGGTTATGCAGAATATGGACCGCTTCCAGGAATAGTGTCTGATTTGAAACAGGATCTGTGTAGTAGCCTGCGTCTCCTCCACTTGATGAGATAGTCTCCATCCAAGGCATATTATGCTAGGCTGGTTTTCAGTCCCATACCAAAAAAGACAGTATTACTAAACTTTCAAGTTTATTAATACCATCACCTATATATATATATATATATATATATATATATATAGGTGATATATATATATATATATATATATATATATATATATATATATATATATATATACACACACACACAGCAGACGGTATTAATAAATTGTTCGCGTCGTCTTTGGAATAAAGGGTTGAATACCATAAAACCAAAACTCGATGGCTACCTTGATTTTTTTCTATACTAATATTATTATTATTATTATTATTATTATTATTATTATTATTATTATTATTATTATTATTATTATTATTATTATTATTATTAGTCATAGTTCGTCTTACAAGCAAGTCCACAAGAGACTCGCTTGTAAAACTCATAAAACACAGCAGACAGAAAACATCAGTTGCCAAGGGCTTGAACGCATTGCAAGACAATACACCAATCTTCCTATTCGAACATTTAACACCATTCAAAGTGAAAAAAGAGTCTCCTAATTAGTTCAAAAAGAAGACCACTATAAAAATGAATGTGAACCATCAAGACAGATGCAATAACAGACCAGAATATATCGGCAATTCCACTTTGATCAGACCTTTCAGATTGTAAAATATATATAACTTATTGTCCTATAAATGCTGTTAAAATTATTATTATTATTTAATTAATTAATATTTGATGTAAAGGTTTCTTAGAATAATAACATAATAATAAAATATATAGGAATTAAAGAGTAAAAAAAATAAAAAATTATTATAAAAATATATTAAAAGCAAAAATTGTAAAATATAACATATTGTTATACTATAAATGCTGTTAAAAATGTAATCTTATTCAATTGGAAACTATAAATTACCATCTATAGTAACTATTATTAACACATTATACAAAAAAAGGAAAATTTGTATGAAATTTATTGTTAAAAAAAAAATAAACTAGAACAACATGTTTTGTAAATGCATAATATGCATAATACGCAATCATAATTTTAATAATAAAAATCATTGAATTAAAAAAAATATATATATTATCCATACAGACGAGAGATTACAAAAATCTATTAAGGCAGCAGTACTACTCTTTTGGCATAAGAATCAAGTGCCAGAAAATATTTTTCTTCATAATCTGCCGAAGTGAATTTTCATATGACATTAAGTATGAGCTTCGAACATTCCAACGTTAATTGTACTGTTAAGCTATTCATTTATTGAAAGAGTCTAATGTATCTTGTAGTATACTAGGTCAACGCTTCCCAAACTGTGGGCCGCGGCCCCCTTGGGGGACGTAGGTTTTGTTAAAGGGGGAGCGTGAAATAATGAAAACAAATTTAAAATGTTTTAAGACTAAATAGATTTTTTATCTTAAAAGAAATGTATTTAATTTCTATTATTTCTTTTTTTTATTTTTTATATTTTAATCTAAAAAAATCACACATTGGTGCGGGATCACAAATTTTGCTTCCTGCGTATTTCACTTAATGAATATTAGTAAATATATGCTTATCCATATAAGTTTCATTTCAAGACAGAAATCTAAAAATTGCAGTTTCATATATTTCACCTGATATTGACTTTTTTGTGAAGCAGTATTGAAACACATCCATCACATTAAATTATTATTATACTTTTAAGTTTTTAATTCTTTCTTTATTACTAATCGGTTTACGTTTCATGTGCTTGTACTGCAAATGTACAATAACAATATATCTATCTATATAAAAAATGAGATAATGTTCCCATGTCAAATGTGTATGTAAGATGATAAAAATGTAATATTTGCATTTGATTTTTGCAATATTCGCTGTGTATGTTTTGTATTTAATATACATATAAAAATATTATAATAATATATATCTATATTAAGATTTTTTTTCAAGGGGGCCGTGAAATATTTTAATTTTTCAAAAGGGGACCCTGACATCCAGAAGTTTGGGAAGCACTGTACTAGGTCACGTAAAGGATGCTGCCTTTGAGTGAGATCACGTTTGCTACATATTCATACATTCTTGTTGATCACCAGGAGTATCCGGTATTTGAATACTTGAACCATGTTCTCTTGGCCATCGTCCATGCTCATAATTCCTCCCCCTCTCTCTTTTTCACACACACACACACACACACACACACACACACACACACACACACACACACACACACACACACACACACACACACACACACACACACACACACACACACACACACACACACACATCAATTTCAGCATAGCGTGAAACGCTAACACTACTTTTTTATTTTTATTGATAACAAATTGTTAATTGCAAATTAAATTTCAGAACCTGAATCTCCATGTAGAAAACATCCCAGTCCAGGTTCTGATATTTAATTTGGCTTGTCCTCATTTGCTGATGCTTTTAGCATATTTAATACATGGTGCTTCGCCGGTTGGGGATGGAGGGCATAAGAATGGTGCACAAAGTAAAAATACAGGCTTCCTCTTGCATTCTAGACCAGTGGCCATATCACTTGGCTTATTCTGTGATTCTTATTCTTATTCACAGTTAATAGTCACAGTACTATTCGCATAGCACTGTGACTATTAACTGTGTGTTTTTCTGGCCGGTTTGTCTGTTTAATGGAATAAAGAAAACTAGTTTCCAGGAGGAAAAATACTGCCATATTTGAATGAACGAAAAGAACATCATTGAAACCGACTTAGTATGAATGCTCTCTTTACCATTGTTTGTAATGTATTTTTAATCACATGTCGATCAAATGTAGCATGGTTTAAATTTCGTAATAGTAAAACTCTCAACAAAATTAATCAAATTCATTAAACAGTGATTACTGTTTAATGTAATAAAAATGCATAATATAAAATATTATTCATTTTTATAAACAATATCTATAAACATTGCATCTATATTTAATAAGAGATCAACAACAATAATAATATTATTAAGGTGATTAGTAATGTATTAATTTTTATATAGCACTTTTCATATTTTCTTTTATTTATTGTATAATTGATTGTTATCTGCTTAATATATTGTTACAGTATAGCAATATAATATATATTGCTATAATATAATATAATGTAATCAAATGATACTCATGATCCTTTTAAAAATTAAATTAAATTATTTTTTATAAATTAATATTGATGATCTCAAATAATGGAACAAAAATAAAATTATGGAAAAAAAATTAAATAAAAATTCATCAGTTTATGAATTTTAAAAAATTTAATATACACGAGATAGGAAATTTTAAAAAATGCACAAATCAATAAAGAAGTTATTTTTTGTGGCCGTGAAAGCAATAACGTGATTATTATCTCATGCCACAGATCAATATCGGGTCGTATAGTGGGTAGCGTTTGGTGGTTCTTTACTCTGATCATTATCTCATCGTACACTGCCAATCTTGCTGCCTTCTTAACGGTTGAGAGGATGGTGACTCCCATAAACTCAGCTGATGACTTAGCCAAGCAAACCGAAGTCGAGTACGGAACTTTAATGTACTCTTCCACGCAAGAATTTTTTAGGGTAAGTTATTTTAGTTCATTTTAGAAGAAACAGGAAAAATGTATGCTTAAAATGATAAAGAAAAAAAGTTTTTATTAAAATTTTTATTACAAGTAAAACTAATTAAATTTACCAGAGTTCAGTTTTGATATTGTTTGTAAGGCAACAATTAATTGATTTTGTCCTTATCAAATGATCTATTATAAACATCCTATTAAAGCATTGTTAATTCATTTCCTGTTTTTCGAAGTTGTTGCTTTTGTAAATGGTAACAAATAACTAATGACTATTCAAAATATAGTATATGCCTGTCCCCATGAAAAAAAAAAACTGTCAGAGAAGCCTTTGAGATTATGATTATTTTCAAATAAAATAATTAAAAAACCACACACATTTCATTGACTTTTCACTGAAGTTTTCTATTCATGATGCTGAACTTTTTGGAGCGATCGAGAGAGTTTTACCTTATCGAGTCCATTTTATCCATTTTGGAGCTTCCATCGAAACTCCAAAATGGATAAAATGAATAAATGGATAGTTAATCCTTATCCCAGAATCATCCTATCCCTGAATATTGCGTGTGTTCTTCCATCCGGTTTGCCTTTTTTGGGGACGAAAAACCTTCTACCTCGTATGAGACCAGCTGATTCACCAATTCATTGAAAACACCTGATAAAGGATGCTCACGTCATAAATAGAATTCGAACCCGGGTCTTTCCAACCAAAGAGCTCGTTCCAAACCAACTGGGCTATGGAGGCTTGCAATTATCTTATTTAAAAAAAACCCTTAAAAATGTGGTTCTCTTTGTGAAACAGATTCGAATGAATCTATTTGAATTTAAGAAATGACGACTATTAACGTATTATCATTTGAATCCTTATTTATGTAATTGCAACTTTTGAGCTTGCATTGTAGCATCACATATGTTACAAAGGCCTATATGAACTGCGTGAGGTAATTTGATCAACTGGTTCTTAGTATATGATGTCAAAACAACTTCAAGCCATGCCGTGGTTCGGGGAGATTTCTGAGCAAAACTCAATGGCATTCCTGCAAACGACTGCTCACAATCTTTTGAAACTTAACAAACTCAAGTTCTAGCGTGTTTGCAAGAAATCCGAAGCTTTGCATGATTTTGAACTCTTCAGTGCGCAGTGAAGAGTATTGTAGTCTCACAGTGGGTGGTGTAAATTATCTGCCACTTAAATCACAGTTCCTTTAAAGGATATTTATGTATTCATGTTCTGTACTTATTTATTTAGCGTATGGTGATGGTCTAATGGCTGCTCACATGGGAAGGTAAAGCATAATCTAATGAAACCAATATAAAAAAAAAATCTGTTGTAATGTATTTTTGTGTGTAAACTGCATATATTCTCGTGAATGGTTTTTTCTAGTTTCAGGACGAAGAACCCGAGTTTCCGAAAGAAAGAACCCTGCCACATCCGTATGATACTGGATAACTCACTTTCAGCTAAAAGGTCCTGATTAATGTTAGCTTGTATCATACGGAGGTGGCAGGGTTCTTCCTTTCGGAAACTAGAAAAACCATACAGGAGAATACATGCAATTTACAGACAAAAATTATTAGAAACAACAGCGCTTATCATTCCTCATATAGAAAGCTGTAATACTGTATTAACATGAGCTGTTAATCGCTTTTTATTCAAATCCAACAATCGTTATTCTTATTGTGGGCGAAAAGCTTTTTCTGCCTTTTTATATTTTTGACTTTTTTTCGTGGGGGGGGATATGAAATAAAATAAAATATCGTATTTCAAGGGATGATGCACTCATTTCAAAGAAATGAAAAGGTATCCGTTGTAAAACAACCCAATTTCTTTGAAAACCCAATTTCTTTGAAAATCGTTTTTAATTGCTATACGACATCAGTCGTTTACGGAATTCCATTGTACCAAGTTGTCGGTCAAATGAACAATTTAACAATAATTATCATAAATTGGAATTGATAGTGAGTCAGCCTTATTCATAAGAAACTTAGCGCTTTTACTTATGAAAACTCAGTTGTTTAATCCCGCAAAATAAATAAACAAATAAGAATAAATAAAAAGCAATTTTTTAGTATTGGGACAGTTTAATATTCTTTCAGCCATATACTTTAATATATCTTTTATTTTTGGAAAATTATTTTGCCTTTTGAATTCAGAAGTGCATATGTGTTTTTAAATAGTAATAGATTTTACGTAGTGTGTTGTATTCGGAGATTTTGCTGAAATTTCAAGCCCTAGTCATCAAAGTTTATATGTAAGGTTATCGACTTCTTAAACTGGTGGATTCGCTTCTTTAAGAAGTTTCCTCACTTCCCAAGTGATGGTAAAAGCGAATTTTCCTTAGCACGTTAATATAACCAAGTGTCGTTCATCAGACTACTTAATTAAATGTCGACATACAGACTTCCCTGATTTCATTCCAACCCGAACCGCTACTTGGAAATGTTGAGTGCAAGCTTTTAATACAGTCATAGAAACGAAACCCCAACACATCATTCCACAATTCACCTAGTTAGAAGAAGTGATTTATCTCGTTCTAAACAGGATGTTTAAGTCGCACCAACAGGCGAGGAGAGGCATGCATCTTTTCTTTATTAAGTACTTTCCTCTCAATAGACAAGGCTGATTAATAATGCATGTCGTTGTTTTCAGCCTACTGCGTTGAAGGACATTTGAAAATTCATGACACGTAATGCACATTTGGATCAAAATGGTTATATTAAACAATATGTATATATCACTCTAAAAAGCATCTATTATTAATATATAATATTAATTATATATTACTCGTATATTAATATATCATATAATATATAATACATTATATAATATATAATAGAATTTATAAAATATAATTAAGACAAATAAAAATAATAATATTATATTAATATATAAATTATACACCTTTTTAAATTAAAAATGTACGTCAATATATTTACCAGAGATATGCTGTTGCAAATTGCAGATATACTTTTCCATTCCGATTGTGTTAACCAGAATTTATAGAAATTTTGAAATTGCACAGTACTTTCTTCGAAAATAGTATTCTCTCTCTGGAATTAATGCAACTTGGATTGCTTGAAACCATTCGGTTTTTATTACTTCAATTTATCTTTATATTTTTCATTTTTAAAAAGACGAGCCTTATGAACTCAAGAAGCTATACATGCTCGTCCAGAGTTGTTTTACAAACACCCATACTTTACAGTGTGTACTCGAACACACAACCTGTTGTTTGCAGAGTGGGTGTGCTATCTACTCAGCCAACCAAGTGATAAAACAAACCACTTTATTTTCAAATGAAGAATAGGAAGACATTTATATTATATAATTAGAATGCATAATTAATAAAGCATTTTAGCATCTCTCTTTTATATAGGCTTTACATATGGGAATAACGTGCAAGTACCTAATGTGTATTTAAGAGTGAACAGTTCAAAATCGTCAATTATATGATCACAAAGTAAAGATATTAATTGCACACACACACACAAAATTTTGTTTGTTTTATGCGGGGTTTGTATACATAATTGTTAAATTTGATAATTACATTCTTCATTACCTAATGTTTCATTTTCCATAGTTGCTCCTGTGTTTGAAAACAATTGTCACAGACACATTATCTATTGGAGTTTAATTTTTTACTAGTCCATGATTAACATCTCGACTTCAGCTTTCGTTTCATAATCATCAAAAGAATGAAAGAAACATAATAACACCAGAATCATTTTGCACGAAACTCGAATGAACTTTTGAAGTGTCCATCTACCTTTGGATATTCTGTATAATTTAACACTCACTATTAGGTAACCAAGATAGATCAGCTCGTTGCTAATGGTAACAAAATATCTCAAGAGTTCGAATTTTATCAGTTCTTAAGTCAGTTAATGATCACGCATGAAATTTCCATACACTACAGAACATACTTGGGATATTGTCACGAACCGTTCGCTATTGTCTTAATTCTAATACCTTCGAAAGCATTCTCAGATTACAACCATTCATTATATAACCAGGAAACTAATTTACTCTAGTATACTGCAAGTCTCGTATAGCTATAGAATGGTTATTGTGTGTAATGTCCGACTCTCTTACGTAAGCGTGTTGCTAGGTATACACTGTGAATGTAATCTGAGACAGAGTAATGTGGAATTAGAGTAAAACAGTTGTGAAAGGCATTCGCTTGGTATTCAAACGATCCAGGTCATTTAAATTGGCAGCACAGTCTCAAATGATCTAAAACTCTCAAAATATATTTCTATTAATTGATGTTTAGTTCATTTTAAAGTTGTACTCGAAGTTATTTTGTAATCGCATTAATTGATAGTTGATTTATATGTAAAAATATATTCAAATAGATGAATATCATATATTAAATAAATTAGCACTCTATAAATATAGAAGAAAAGCCAACATATTTCAGGTACCTTCACAGTAACAATGGTCATGATGTCCTACTTCGCATCCGACCTGAGATCCTCGTTCTCAGCTCGTGGCTTCATTCACAGTAATATAAAAAAAGCGCCAGGATGCATTCCTACAGTGCACTTGATATCAAAGTGTTAATAAATCTAAACAATGTCGCATGTAATATTCATTTTGAATAATTGACCAAATAAAAAAGCTTGACTAATTTTTAATAGATTATTTATTTCTGTTAATTAAATAGTATATTTGAATATTAAATTTTTACATAATATTCAGTTGTATTTGTAATAGAGTTTTATATAATTAAAACATGCATTCTGCTTTTGTAGAGATCTAAAATTACCGTCTATGCTCGAATGTGGGAGTTTATGAATTCAAGAAAACACGTATTCGTAGCTTCGTATGAAGATGGAATACGCAGGGTAAGAGAGTCCAAAGGAAAATATGCCTTTCTTATTGAATCAACAAAAAACGATTATATTAATGAAAGGCAGCCTTGTGATACGATGAAAGTAGGAAGGAACCTCGATGCTAAAGGATACGGTGTAGCCACTCCTTTAGGATCCAATATAAGGTAATAAAGAGGTAATATGATAAGATTATTTAGTGTTGCTTTCAAACTCACAGTAAAAATATTTCTTAAATGCACTTCGTTATTGTTTCTTACAATATTCATTAAAAATTATATTTATAGTGAACAATGCTGTAAATAGTGGTTTGGTAGAGCAAACATGATCATCTGCAATAAATGGATTATGAACAGGCAACAATGGAATGGTGTTGCCTGTCCAATTCATTATGCAATTAGTTCGTGTAGATCAACCATTAGCAACTGATTTCTTCTATTTTAGTTTTACTGGAAATTTTTAATGTTGATGAAATAAAAAACAGTTTTATTGGAAATTTTTATTTTAGCCACGTTTTACTGCTCTCAAAAACAGAAAAAAGAGAGAAAATCTATCGCAAACTTATTAACTCATTTCATAAAATCCATACAGTGAAAAATTGATTGTTCACAATTTCTGCTTTATTATATTAGAAATATTAAGGTGTGCTTATTATACATTACTTTATAATTAATTCCTTTGAGCTGGTTAGTGGAATAAACATATATAACATTTATAATTATATATAAAAAAGTTATTTTATTATATGAATTATTTTTAATAAAAGTTCTGTTCTTTTTCTTGTTTCTTAAAGGGATCTTCTTAATTTAGCAGTCCTTTCTATGAAAGAGAAAGGCGATCTAGCTAGGTTAGAAAATAAATGGTGGTACGACAGGAGTGAATGTCGGAATGGTGATAGTAAGGTGAGTTATTTTAATCAACTTCACATTGTAATATATATATAATGATTCAATATGTCCTTGTGAGTAAAATTATTATTTAATTTTTCTCACAAGTTCCGAAGCATATCCAACTTCTTAGATCATTCCTCAAGGACAAACAGCTTTCTGAATCGATTTCTGAAATCTCATTTTTGTCATACTTTGTTCGAATGCCATGTTTACCAATTGGAAAGCAATATCAGAGATGCAGTTCATATTACCTATCGATAACAACTGATACTGTTTACATAATCAATATTGTAGCACCACTTATTCATTGTGTATATTAGAACAAACATTTCGCTGAAAATATAAAATTATTGGAATCGTTAGGGTTTCGAGTATTAAAAATCGTTTTCTCAAATACTCAATATGAGATCAGATCGATTGATTTCCAAATCTATTTTCAGGTATTTTCATTTATAAAAATCGCTAAAAGTCAAACTAATGCTAGATGGTAAAGAATTAAATGCAATTGAAATTAACGAAACTGTACAAGTCTTAGGCTTCCAGACAATATACAGTAAACACATGCTTCAACGAAATGTTAATAATTGGAAATAAGGAGTTTATGATTGTACAAAAATATAAAAATGTGCTTATTAGAACAGTTTATCATGGAAAACTTACATAAACACATTAACATGAAGATACAAGTAAGAATTGAAGGGCCATGAAAAGCAATCTCACAGAATCAAAGTTTTTATTATTATTATTATTATTATTATTATTATTATTATTATTATTTATTACGGTCTAGTTACTTTCAGTGTTATGCATTATATTGCACTCTACAGACTACGTACTCTCTGATCATTAACTGTATAACACTTTCACTATTAATAAGATGTCATGCATAAAGAAATTATGAATCCTGTTTGTGTACTTATAGAGACTAGCTTACGGATGTAGGCAGAACCAGGTTTGAACAAATGAATATAATAGTATAAAAAAGTTAGAAAAGAGAATAAGTTCAGATGATATTTCATTAATTTTAATAAAACTTAGTTCCTGTAAGATTAGAAATGATACAAATCTGACATGGGTATATTATTTCCAGTTTCATCCCTTGAGGGGAAAAAGGATCGTGTAAGAAAGAGAAACATAAAGATATCTAACTCATTTGGAAGAAGAGATAAATAACTTATGAAATGCATAATGACGCAGTAATAATCACCGAGAATGAAGAGGATCTGTAAAGAATAGGAAATAATGCTAGAGAACGGATTTGGTCTAAAATTAAATACTCAGAAAACAAAAACAATCATAATCACACATTAAAGCGATACCTAATTTCAAAACTCCATCCGATAGAACAAGTACTGTAGATAGACTGAAAGGATGAACAGTGATTATAGAAATATGTTTTATTATTAACAATTCTAATTTGAAATATTTATCATAAAAATTAGGAGCAAAATGGAAAATATGATTGAGAAGAATAAAAAATAAAAAAGAATAATATAAATAGACATAACGACCTATTCTAACATGAATAAAATACTAACAGAAATGTCAAAATAAACACAAGAATGCGACTGATGATTTTCCATGTTTATTCCACTTCAATGTATACCTCAGGAACATGCACTGTTGGAATATAAAAGCAACTAAATTACTAATGATTTTGAGATGTGGTTACTAAGAAGATTAATGAGGATTAACTGGAGGCAGAATAGATTACAAACAAAAAGAGACGTTTTCTAAAAAAAGAGAAAAATAGAATTCTTAGGGCATGTACTAAGAGCAGACACTTGGTACCTCCATATGAGGCAGGCTTGGTTAGGTGTGTATGAGGACCGAAGTTATTAAGGCTATAAGGCCAGTGTATTATGTCCATTAATTGCTGTATTCTTCTTGTCGATTTTTCTTGCAAGAGTAAAAATGGAATCAGGTTTACTTTCTGAGGATAAAACCCCTTCCACCTTATGAAATAGGATAACTGAACGTCAGGCTGAAAAGCCTAGAAAAGTTCTTCAACTATTGTACTGGATTTAGACTTCGATGTTTTGATCCAAAGGACACTATCGTGGCTTTCTGAGCCACTCTAATAATAGATTAGCAGGTCTCAAACACTTCTAACGAAGTGTTTGAGACCGGCTAATGCACTTGCAATTGAAAAGTCCTTTTTAAGGGACTCTGATTTTTTGTCGGACATATCACAACTGAAAAAATTTAAATATTATTAAATATGTTTAGATATCTTTAACTTTTCGAAACAAGAAATACAGAGGACAACTCTTCCTCCATAATGGCAGAAGCTTCTTGTTGTATGATTTACGACTAGTCTCGGTTGAAGAAATATCCTGTAAGATATTGCGTCACTTTCAGTCATGAAACCAACCCCGTACACTAATACGTTATTAGGTTTCACTTACTGTTTGTTATATTTGTATGCATATTTGATGATCTAATTCAAAAATAGCGAACAAAGTGCAAGACTCTTGAATCCACCGAAATATGGAAGGAGTTTTCCTAAGAAGTCAAACAATTCTCTGGAAGGAAGTAATTCTACAATGACATATTAATATTTTTGTTGTTGTTGTTTGATTTCTTTCCTAGAAAATTTTCAAGAAACAGTCCCTGGAATGTTGTGCACTGGAAACACTAACTGGTGTAATTGTCTACTGAATAAATGTATACGGAGTGGTCTGCAAGTAGTTTGAGAGAGAGAGAGAGAGAGAGAGAGAGAGAGAGAGTAATGTTTTCGTATGTCGAAGATACATTATATTATATCCTCCACTTGTTTTTATTTCAGCAATATATTCCCTTAAATACACAGCTTACTTTGTCACCTCTGTCTCTGGTTTGCGGGGAACTAGCTCATTTGGGCTAATTTCCCCGCAATTTGGGAAAAGTGAGCTAATTTCAAAAAATTAGCTCACTTTTCGTTCAGATATTACTATCCTTTTGAATAAAGGATAGAATCAAATTTTTATTTGATTGAGTCAAATAAAAATTTGACTCAATCAAAAATTTGATTGAGTCAAATTTTTGATAATATTTGACTCAATATTGAAAACAAGAACATTGAATAATGACCCATCCCTCACCAGCCGACAGATCGGCCATTACTCAACCCCAGAGACGTACAGTTTCTGCTGTACATTTTACAGATATATCCATTAACACCGTTCTTCAACTGAGAGCAAAAATTTTCCTAATCTTTTCTAAATATTTTATATCAGTCAGTTACTACCAATTATTAGAAAAAGTTCAAATCGATCACAGTTCAACTCCACACTTACAGAGCATTTTTTTGTTTTCTTTGTTCTTTTCTTCTACCTCAGTTCTACCCTCAACCTTCCCTCCAGCATACTTGCTAATCAGAACAACTTAAAATCTTCGTTTCCATTGCTAGCAAGTTTCTTTTTTTTCTTCTCAAACAAAATGCGTTTAGTGTGACCTTTTTTGTGATAATTAATTTCTTCACCAATGTTTCTTTTATGTGCTACTTGATTAATTTATTTTTTTTGTCAGTTTAATTTTAAGCAGTCCGTAAAACTGCAGCGTAAAGTACAAGAGACACAAAAATATTTCAAAAAATCTTCCAGGTAGTCTTTAGTCATCGCAGCTGTTGGATAATTTAAACATTACTGCCCTTTAAAAAACATGAAGAAGAAAAAAGAAAACAATTGTGCCTTCGTAGGTCAGTCGACGAAGCCTTTTTGGATTGGAAAGACCTATGTTCGAATTCCGAAGCGATTCCTCACCGGCTAACTCACCTTTAATTCAAAAGTTATCAAGACTGTTAAATTAAAGGTGAGTTAACTGGTCTCATACGGAGGTGGAGGACTTTTTTCGAGGAAAGTAGGATTTTTCATTCACCATTATGGGATGCACCCGTGGAGTTGCATACTGGTTGCATTAGAATGCTGTGACCCCTAATCCGAAGACCCTACCTCCTCGTAGAAGATGGGCGATGTGAAAAGAAAACGTCCCAAAAATAAGTTCTGCTAACCATGTTTACAGATAAATCTGAACTCACTGTACTTGACTCTTTTCATTTTATTACACACCTTTAAGGAGATACTCATCTAAATACATTGAAATCGATGCATGCATTCACAAGAATTCCTAATGATCTCAAATTCCTCTTGATAATGATATGGGAAAGGTTCATTAAGAAATTTGTCCGTAGTTAGTTTTAAATCTCCACTGATGCTAGGTTCTGTAGAATTTTTGTCTATCCCAAACGAGTCGTGTTAGTTTGCAATTAACATTCTAAATGCGACTAGCGAGGGGGGGGGATATCATTTCACACGTAAAAATTGCAGGTTCAAATTTTGTGGAAGAAATTATTAGGCATTTATGGCTGGGGCATTAGCTTTATCCTGCGACACCTTGGGTTTTCTGTTGAATATATTAATTCGACAGACAGTGAGTAGGCTCACAGGACTGACCACATTGTTGAGTTAATTCTAGATTTAATTCCAACTGAATTCTTCGAAAATTACGTTATTCTAAATAGAAAGACTACCTAAGAATAAATCCTTATTTTTCTTAATAAATTGCATTAGTTATTAAATTTATCCAAAATGTATCCTTTATCATATCGGATCTGTATTACCTTTCAAATAATTTTGACAGATATGATTTAGCAATAAAAGCAAGGTTTATAGAAGTTATTTTTTATTATTATTTTGATTTAACTTTTTTTTTAATAACATTGTATATGGTGTGAGCTCTAAAATGTTCGTAGCGCTTGCTTTGAAGTTGAAATATGTAATTTCTATCAGAGCTATAGTTCTGAATGTGCAATTCCTATTTTCCCAGTTAATTTAATTAATAGAAACATTAGTTTAGGACACTACCTTGCTAATCACAGTCTACAAAGATATAGTTGGTTTATAGCAGTGGGTCTTAACCTTTTTAGTGATCGGCACCCCCCTTGAATCTAAAAATAAGTTCTCGCACCCCCTTGAAAAATGTGTTTCTATTTCTTTATTTAGGAAATTACATCTATTGCAAGATAATTTATTTATTGAAAAATAAACACACATTTACATATATATACAAAACAATATCTCAATTTTTAATGGCTATGTTGTTGTTGTTTATTAAATTAAAGAAAATTAGTATTCGTTTCTGTGTCAAACCACCTCGTTAACGTTCGTCCTCAGAGTATGCGAACACGTGCGCGTATCAACCAGTTTTTTATTGTACTGCATGTGCTGGTAAGTACGATGCGCTGAAGCAAAGGTAGGAAGGGTAGGAGTGGGGGGTCCCAAAAGTCGAAGTAGCGTTCGCTAGTTTCTCACAGGCGGTCAGGCGGTAGTTTCCATCGAAAATTTAGAAACTTCTCTCGCAACCCTGGAAATGCTTTCTCGCATCCCCAGGGGTGCACACACCCCATATTAAGAACCATTGGTTTACAGACATTAACAATTCAGATGAGGAGTTTTCTATTCTTAAAACCATGTAGAATTCAATAAAAAAAATCTGAAGTAATAAGAAATTATGTGTATGCGAAATGTTCCCCGTCAATACATTTCTTAGTTTCCGCATTTAAGTATTTCAATGAAGAATAAATGTATAATAATTTAATAATATTTAGTTTTGTAAACTCGTATCTCGAAATGTTTGAAGTTGAAATATGTTTCCATCTCCAATCTTCATTAGTTTAAATAATTGAAATTTTGGTGAAGGGAGAGTACACAAGGATTAAAATACTAGTACTTTTTTTGATCGATTACTTGTTGTTTACTTTCCTTGCATTCCGAATGTTTCATTTTAAGAGATGTTCTTCAGTCTCTCTCTCTCTCTCTCTCTCTCTCCTTTGAAATATGATGTTTACATACTATTCCAGTATTTGGATAATGGAAAATTGGATGCCTTGTTTGCATTTAATTAGCTTTTTTGTTGATAAAAGATCGCCAAATTTATCTATTAAAAGCTACTTGAATGAAAAAAAAATCAGAATTTGCTGTTCACAGAACACTAAGTCCACCTCATTATAACATCTTTACCAACCTACCTCTTTCCTCGAACACTAATTAAGTCATGCGATAGAAGTATTATATTTTAAACCCAATATTTCAAAAGTGTAAAACCAGTGATCTAAAAACCATTAAAAATAAAATCCGTGCATGTTTATTTAAATTGTGTCAGAAGATTTCCTACAAAATACATTTAATATTTTATGTATAGTACGAAGCGAAACTTATTTTCGGAAAAACACATTCATTATTGTTGATATTGAGTACAACATACTATGCAGTTTTATCATAATAATCTACATTATTACTTTCAAGCATGAATTCAAAAATATATGATGATGAGGGTATTTATAAGTTAGGAGACACAAAATTAAATTTATTGGGAAAATTTAAAAGCAAAAACATTTCGTGGATTGAAATGAAAGTTTATGTAAAATAATAAAGGTTTTATTCATCACATAATCAAGATTCTCCCAAATAGAGCTCATACAATCTGCTCTTCTGATTCCCTTTTGAAAGAGAACAGAATAAAATTAAAAACAATCTGATATGTAATGAATACAACGAAATTCCCATTTAAAGTTATTGATAATTATCATCCGGCTACCAGATTACAATCTGATATGAAAATAATTTCAATACCCTACCTCAAAAGAACTAAGACCCAACAGCAAGAATTCTTTGCAAATTCAATCTATATACCTCCTTCACACCAGCATGGAAAATATCTACAAAGGATATATTACCACCTCTCCCCTTATCAGGTGTCTACTGGGTAGTCTGTTCACGTCATCTTTGCTGTTTTGAACAGACTCGCAGCTCTTCTTTGATTAGAATCCAAGAACATCAATACTATATCATATTTTTTTGGAATCCGACAAGTCTGGACCTCTTAATACATGGATTTTAATACATGCTACTGACGCCAGGTACAGAGTTGTTTGCAACCAGACAAAGATTTTTCTTTCCAGTAAGTTCAAACTTAATCGTTTTTGAATTCTAATAATGTAATCATTTCAACTCGGCTGCGACCGAGACACGAGCTAGTAAGCACATGCTTCATGACACTCATTCTTATGATTCATGTTTCGATAGTTACCGGTCTAGCTCACAGATTATGCCAATGTAACGATAGATGAAATACAATGGGGTTTTTGAATAAAAACCTATATTTTTTACATGTGCTAGTCTTCGCGAAAGTTTTTATAAATAAATCTATTTAAATATTTTTTATGTGAAATTATGATAGTGCGAGATTAAAGTCTCCAGGGGAAACATTCATTTAAATACAGTTCTTAAATTGACTGATCGTTAAATTCAAAGTTGAAATAAATTTTGTATATTTAATATGTGTTAAAACTAAATGACGTTTTTATGAAATTATCGATTTAATATTAAACATTTGAACACAACAAACAATGATGGTAGTTATAGCGGGAGTGATGGTAAAGGGATGTTTAAAGAAAGAAATAGCTAACTGCATAACAAGAATTAAGAACATTAATAATCTAGGAATTAAATGAATGAGTTACAGTATTAATCTGGACTAAAATGAAAGAGAAGCATTGGAAGAGATTCACAGAATACTTCCCAGAGAGCAAAGAGTAATCCGAAAGAGTTCTTTCAAAATGTGGCAAGCAAAATAAATAAAGACTACATTTAGAATGAATTTGAAAAACGCGGACAGTAGGGAAGTAACTGAAGCAGACGAACCAGTTGAATTATTGAGCAATCATTCTGCAAGAGTGTATCATCCAGGTGATGATACACTCTTGCACGGATTAATGGCGAAGGAAGTATAGAGGAAGGCTAGGTACATTGGATATTACAGACTCTAGATGTCAATACAGCTATGGGCTTGGAGACGGGATATCAGTTCGTGTATTACGAGAATGCGCTAGGAAATTGGTAATTCCTTTTATTAGATTGTTTAATCTAGGTTCCAGCTCGGGTAGAGTCCCAAGGGAATGGAAGGAGATAAAATAACATTGCATAAAGGTGGTTCCAAGACCGAAGCAGCTAATTATAGATCAATTAACATTTCAGGAATGGCGGTCAAAGTATTGGAAAAGTTAGTTAGTTAAAGACTATATTGAGGAAAGGATGGATAGGAATGGGATATTGTATAGGGAAAGCATGGTTTTGTAAAGGCTTCAGTAACTTACTTTCTATAATAGGATGAGAACTGAGTTGGATAAAGGTACTGGCTACACGACGATACTGTTAGACTTCACAAAGGCGTTTGATAGGGTATCGCATGGAATCCTGCTACATGAATTACATCAAATGGGTACAGACATGAACTTGGCAGTGTGAATAAGAGATTGGTTAATGTAGAGATACCAGATAGTGATTGATACAAGTGCATAGCCCTATAGAAGGCCTGTGACTAGTGGCGTCTCACCGGGCTGTGTATTTGGGCCACTACTATTTAATTTGTTCATTAATGATGTATGGGGAACTATGCAAACCAGTTAAGTTTGCATTATCAAAACTGAATAAATTTGATGATGCAAAATTAGTAAGAGCAACAGTCAAAGAAAACGTTACTTGATGATTTGAATAGATTTGCAGACTGAGCAAAAAAGAATGGATGTCAATTTAATGTGGCAAAGTTTAAGGTTATACATTTTGGAGTAAAAAGATTACCAGCTGTTACCATATTGATGGGACTGTACTCCAGGAACTTGAGGAATCCAAGAATTTGGGGGGTATTGGTGGATAGGGAGTTGAAATTCAGAGGGCATATTGCAAGAGGCTAAAACAGCTCAAAGGATTACCTGGTTATTGAAGGACACCCTGGCATGGCAAGAAATTATTATTCCATTCGATCAGGCTTTGACAAGGCCATATCTGGATTATTGCACAGATATCTGGTCGCCTGGGTTTCTAGGAGATGTGGCTGTGGTGGAGCGATTCAGAGGAGAGTAACTAAGATGGTAGCAGGACTCTGTGATGCTCCATATGAGGAGAGATTGAGGAATTATGGGTTACATAAACCAGTTGATCGGTGGATAAGGAGGGATATGATAGAGATATATAACTTGCTCAGGGGGGGATTATAGGATTGATATGGACGAAATATTTCAGTACATGAATATTGTGAGGAAAACTAGAGATCATCTAAGGAAATTGAGTGAGAGTGTGGTTAGGAAAGGAGTGAGGACTATTTAGTTTACTTGGAGAGTGGTGAATGAATAGAGCTAATTGCCAGAGTTAGTTATCCGTGAATTTGTTATACGTAAATTGTCGATGAATGATTTTAAGGAAAAATACGACAGATATTATACAGGTGTTGACAATTGTTGCTTGATGCTTTTAAAATGGACCTCAAGCAATGAGTATACAGACTCCGTAGAGGTGACTGTATAATAATAATAATAATAATAATAATAATAATAATAATAATAATAATAATAATAATAATAATAATAGCAACATGATTATTATTAATTGATTCATTGAATACATTGACTCACCTGTTTTAAATAGTTACCCTATGGAAAATTATTCCTATTTGGATGAAAATACGATGTTACTGAATTTAAATGTGATTTTAATATGAGATTCATTCGCCAGTTTCTGTAATTTTCAAAGATCGGGATATATTTTCTTTACTTTGTCCAATATGTTTAAATGAAAGGTTTAATTTTGTATATATGATGGTAATTTTATAAAAACGAGCATCTTCGTAATTCATTCTCTATCTTTCTCTTTCTCTCTCTCTCTCTCTCTCTCTCTCTCTCTTCATTTTTCGTTTTCGTGAATCGTGATACGAGGAGATTCTCAAATGATGATTATAACATTAATTTGAATATCCGGCTAAAAGTATCTGTTTTTATCATATGGTTATGTTTATCTACAATTAAATTAAATTTTTATAAATCTTTAGCAAGTAATTATGATAAAATTCGACTTGAATGATAGTTTTTCATCTTCGTTAAAAAAACTACCATTGAAGTTCACCAAAATAGCGTGAAGATATTCAATATTATAAAAGTACGTTTCTAGAGTGTTTGAAAAAAGTTCAAATGAGATTTATTTATTAATGCCGAATGTAAATATTGCATAGTGTTGATGTGGTTTGTAAATTACTTGTAAATCAGTATTCTAGTGACTTCATGACTTTTTATAGAAGTGTTTCTGTAAACACTTCTAATTATGAAGGCACGATAAAATTTAACCATATTTGAACAAAAATAAAAAAATAAAAATAAAAAGCAAGCTACTTAGAACAAGCAAAAATGAAAGCAGACTGAAGAACTCCCTCGAGGACCTCGCTGAGAGTATCTTCACGGCTAGCCACATTGAAGAACAGTGCTTAATTATGTGCTACTGCTTTGCTATATCCATAGATAAAGTAGTTAGGAAGTGTTATGGTAGCTAATTGAAACTTAATTGGACTCTTAATGCAACTACTGTTTACATTATCCTAACAAAACTTTAGAGAGGAAAAAAGACTAATTAGAACCTAATAAAAACAATGTGATGATGACGAGTATTTACACGCCATGGAATTTTTATTTTATATATTTATTTGCATTTGTTATATAATTTTTTGTTACCAGAAACATAATTTCAAATCTAAATATGCGTGATACATGTATTCATAGATGGTCAAATCATGAAGATCAAATAATAATAAAAAAAAAATTAAGAAAGATATTGGGAAGGTTCACTTATGGTCATTTGATCTGAATTATGATATTCAGGAAGAACGGAAACGACGTAACCCGTGGTTCTGTGTTTCATTGTTGGAGTTCGATATATTTGCAATGGTGTTGTCGTGTTCCGGAAATAAGGCATATGACGTTTACAGATGAGATTCTCAAAGACTGACGTTTATGATATTTTTAATTTTAACATGCGAATCATGCCCGTCATGACTGAAATGCATTAGGAGATTTATTATGTGAACGATCGTTGACCTCACTACTTAGCTGACTATCGATATTGTACAATGAATAAATGGTAAATTCCACAACACTTAAAGATAATAGTGTACGAGTACCAACAATTTTTACTACATATCCGCAGTGATAGGAAAAGCAGAGAATATCCATTATATTCATTTTATTTGAAAAACATTATTATTTAATTATTTTAGTTATTCTACAGAATAAACTATAATTTTATGTGTACAATACTCTAATTGGCATCAGTCATTTCAGATATATCAGTTACACATTTGTGTTATGTTAGGTCTTATATATAATTAGGAATATAATTCTTAAATGCGATTTATTGTTTTAATTTGAATCGTGAAGATTTTATCAACGGACATGGATACTTTTGCATGTTAATCCTGATTTTACTGCCTCACATCTGCAAATGTTGTTTTTCTGTTTATTAATCGGGGTTCCTTCTCTATATTTAATTTCTACAACTTCTTTTCTATTCTAAGTTATCGGAGCAATTTCAAAAATTTCTACCTGCCCATTACTAGAGTTAAAAATTTTAATACGGAGATCAAGGTAGATTGAAAACAGTACCTGAGCATAAAAAGCATAAAAGAAGAGTACGCACTTCAAATCGCTGCAATATAATATTTGAAAGTGTACTTTGTCATTTAGCTGATGTGACACGTTTACGTGTGTTTCTCCAAAACAGTAATGCAGGGAATCTTGCCTGATATATTATTCTGCTACTGTGGAAATAATAATCTCATGCACCCTCAGCAAACTGCCAGTCAATTTTAACCCATGGTCAAGTATTGTGCTTGCGTATAGTGTATAGTGCTTGCGAATTACCGATTTTCAAACTGTCTTGGATAGCTTTTGCTATATGGCGATGTTTTTGCCGAAACAACTAAAGCTATTAGGAAGTTATATTCTGTCTGATGACTGCTTTAATTATACGGCTGATTTTTTGCGATAAAATAATCACTTTTATTTCTTGAGTGAGAGCTAGTATTGTAAACAAGAACAGCATTTTCATAAATATCATTGTGTAGTAATTAGCACAATTTGTTTAGTCTATAGCGAAAAATAGTCTTATCAGAAAACCATCTTTTCTTGTTAAGGGAAGATGAGTTTTAGATGGTCTACACCGTAATGAGATGGTTTTTTTTTTCCTCAAGAAATTCTGATATCCAGTAGGAAAGACAGGTTAAAAATCATTTGATTGATGATAAATGGTTTCATTACGCAAAAGGCAGACAAATAGGACTGAAAAAAAAAACCTGCAAGGAATTGCCTGTTTGAAATATATGTATTATAATGTTCACTTTAAGGTTATTTGGTCACAAAGGATTAACTGTATAATGATAGAAACCAGAATCTGAAAAAGCAGAAATCTGGATATACTTTAAAACATGAAGCAAAGTTTTTGGAACATTATGTGGGTATCGTGATGCCTTCATCACGAAGCCATGTTTTTTTTTTTTTTTTTTTAAACAGTATTATGGCAATACTTGGATACTTTTAGTAAATAGTAAATAACAGGAAGAAAGAAAATTATATGAGATAATAACATATTGTTCTCGATAACAGTAAGTTTCCTTAGGATAAGAAGTTAGTTATTAAGATGTTCGAATAGTTCAAATAGAATGAAAGGAGATCGATCTTCTATGTTCTTAGCTTTAAAGTGGGCGATTACAAAAGCCATAGAGCGAGCATTTATTATACGAAATTTTACATCTTATTCACGTAATAAGAATATTTTTTAAATGCTAGAGTGTTATATTTAATATTTTCATGAACGTAATCATTATCATGCCAGTTGAACTGCTTATTTTTATTTATTTATATATTTACGTTTGTGAGTTAATAATACTTGCAATTGGAATATGTTGCATTTATAATATTCGTATAATTTTCATATACTGTAGACTTCACCGTTTACAATAAATACCAGTAACAGCTTTTATTATAATGGACGATAATATGGATCCAGTGATATTTTTAGCCGAAATTTAGAGAGAGAGCTTATGAGAATATAACCTACAGCATCGGAGCTGTTTTGTTATGCTCTACTTAAAAGACACAGCCTCTGCCTAGCAGCTCATCAGGTTTCACTGGCCAGGTTTAGTTGGTTCTCATTAGGGACCAGACAGAAACCTAGAGAGCAAAAACTCGGCAATTCTTTGGTTTCTGTCTAGTATCCGATGAGAACCGACAGTTTGAAACAACTGTCAAACAGCTAGCCAGTGAAACCTAATGTAAGAACTAATAAAAGGCGAACATGCGGACTCGTGGGAAGAGCTTGTCTTTTAAGTAGTTCAAGCAAAGAAACTCTGATGTAGAATTGTATATTCTCATAAGCTTCTAGTAAGTTTTTGAAACATTTTAAAAGTTTCTTTCAATATTTTTCTATAAAATATGACTGGATCTATAATATTCACTATTTAATTAATTTAATAAATTATTATATATGCTAAACTGAATTGTTTCTGTTCTATATTTTAGTAACAGTATTATTATTTTTTCATAATTATAATAATAGGTTAAATTTGTCATAATTAATTACAGGAATCAACGCAGAATGAGCTTACATTGAGCAACGTTGCGGGCTGCTTCTACATTTTAATAGGAGGATTAGTTTTAGCAATGATTGTAGCACTATTGGAATTCTGTTATAAATCGAGAATGGAAGCTGCAAGATCTAAAGTAAGAGAAAATTTAAGATATTACTTTAGTGGTAATGCAAATTTAATATTACATTTTAATTTATTCATTCATCTAAGTGCATGGTTAAGCACCATAAAATTCTTAAATCCTATATAAATTTATTAACTAGATTTTAAGTATTATTTGGAAAAAATTCAGTGAACACTTTGTTTAAAATCTATGGAAAACGAGTTCATTTCTTCTATTTCATCTGTTAAAATAGCATAGAAATATTATCGAATGGACTTTCATATTCTCTCTCTCTCTCTCTGTCCAAATTCCCAATATGAATTTAGTGTGCATTAAATACAGATTTTGTATCTCTCTTCAAACAATGGAATGCAATTTATCTAACTACATTTCATGATCAGCAGCGAGTTGGACGAAAGCTTTCATAAATTGTGAATTCCCTCATAATGACTAATAAACCCAGCACTTAATGCAGCCTACTTGACTTGCACAACACGTTTCGTATAATGGCTGTTACATGACCATCCTCTTCATTCGAGGATTTAGAGTTGAATCATAAATGAAAATTAAAACATCGCTCTTCACAAGTTGTATATAATCAGCTAGGATTTCGTTTCGAGGTCCGTGCCTGTGATTCATTTCAGTGAATATGATTAAGTGCTTAGGGAAACCATTTGTCATTCCTAACTCACAATCTTTCTTTAAACGTTTTACTTATTTATATGCATTCTCTCGACCTAATCATGTAATGTTCACGAAGATCAGATCTTTAATCAGAGAAAGGTATTGTTATATACACATTAATACTCTCGATACCAAACGGCTATTCAAGAGATTGGTTACGTTTGAATAGCAGAATTAATTACTTTTTTCAGAGGAAACCTTCCACGACTACATTTTCACTAAGCTACTAGCTTCTGCTTGTACAAAATGAAACGATAGAAAGTGTTACACATTGTTTTTTCAATACTTGTTATGCGATCCATAATAAATTTACTGTAATGATTATCAGTAGCTAACATCACCGACGTTCGCTTTTATTTAACTATCTATATTTTTAATAATAAAAAAAACAGTCGAATTACATTACAAAACTGAAAGTTCGAAGAGAAAATCGTCTACTACTTCATCCAAGTCTCTGGATGAAGTAGTAGACGATTTTTGTCACCCGATGTGAGACTGCTGTCCCAATAATTACATGTCTGAGGTGGATTGGAAAAAAAAGTTCCATGTTCAGTCTCTTAGATTAGAGTTTCAGATAATCTAAATGTTATCCTTCCTATAGTGTTAATGTAATGAGAAATTCCTAGTCTTTCGTAGGCGAGATTCACGTAAAAGAAATGTACATCCCATCTCATTCCACTTCTCGGTGAGACTTGTGCTACTGATTATACTGATTATATGGAAATAATAGTTCAGCGAATTATCATCAAAAATCATACTAAAAAGAAAATTCTGGATAAGTGTCATTTAAATAATATTTTTAAAAATTAATCGAAATAAATATTTTTTATTATTTATTTTTTTCTCCCGCGCGGTTAGCCTAGTGGTTTTGCGCTTCGCAACCATATGACTGGGGACGGAGTGTCCCAGGCTCGATTCCCGTCGAAGACGTGAGGAATTTGTCATAGCCAAGTTAGCCGGTCTTGGGCGCAGGCAGTAGGGTTATTTCCGCCAGTTTATCTGGCGTTTTTCATCCCTCAAGCAGGAACGGCCCCGTGAACATACGCTACTACAGCTAAAAATATATATCCCCCCCCCCAGCTGCAGGCTAGGCGACAGGTCGGTTGGGAGTGGTACTAACAAGAAGTCGCATCTAAGTAACACGTAAGACGAGGACCCTACATAGGAAGTGGGAATAACGCGTAGTGAAAGAAAGAAGAATCAAAATGATTTTTTTATTTAGAATTGTCTTAAGTGTTTATTTTATTATTATTATTATTATTGCTATTATTATTATTATTATTATTATCATTTGACACCTCCAGGGAGTCCAAAGACTCATCGAGGGAGAGTGTGCCAACAGCATCGAATGATTGGCCCCCTTCCACCTACACAACATTATTTTATTTTTATCAATAATAATTTTATTAAAATGCAAATTATTCAATATTTTAGTGATTATTTCACTAGAATATTGAAAAACAACATCCATATCACTTGGCATTGCTTTTTAAAGCCTGTTTACCTTAAAGAAAGTGACTGAACATCTTCTCAAACATCAACATTTTGACGCTGAGAAAAGATTTCAGTCCAAAAGTTATCTTTATTATAAATCAAATGCTATTTTCAGTATTCTGGAGACGATCAGTGTTTGCAGCTGGGTAACACTTGCTTTTCTATCAACACTTTTTTCAAATACTCTCTAGCTATTATTGAACACGTAACCTCGAAACCGGCCTGATGCTATTTTTATGGTAATGTCAACGACTGTTGCAAAAGGCAAATCCAATAGGGAATTTGAGGCAGTGTTTATTCCTAAACTCAGTTATGGTTTCATACCACAACGGACTACTATTGTGAAGTAATTATAAAAACATTAGAATGCAATATTATCGTCTTTCGAATAAATTATGACAACTGCAATTTGAATATTTTTTATGTTATTACTTTCCTGTTTTTCAAAAACAAGGTTATATATTTATTATTCACAGCGAACTACAAAAACATGTGTGAATTTAATAAAATAATACTGAAGTTTCACATATATTTTAAGAAAATAAATTTTGGACTAGACTTGTAGACGTAGTCCTTACAAAACTTGTGGGCAGTACATTTTTCACTTGTGGAGTTTACTCCTCTCGTTTTTGAATAACCCATTTTGCAATTCGTATTAAGGTGAATGTCTTTTATATGTTCAGGAGAGTGTCACGCAGACAGCAAAATGTATTTCAGTTTTCATATGACGTTTACCGAGATTTTCGGATGCCTTTTGAAGACAGTTCTTTTATATACATGTGAACTGGTTTATAAATACCACATCACCTACTGCAGATAAACAAAGTTTATCATTTTCGTGCAAGCAGCTGGAAGAGAATCCTTTCCATTGCTCAAATCAGATATTTTTGCTCTGCCTGTCAAAATTGTGCTGGGTAGAGTCTATTTTTTTTATTCACACTGGGTTCCAGCGCAAAGCAATTGCTGAAATATTCAAACTACGTAATCATAATTTACGAATTTGATTCAAGAACATTTGCAGTATAATATGCATTACTAAAATCAAGAGGCAAAGACTCTATTTTGGCAAACATAACTATTGAAGTGATAGGATATATAAATTTTATAGTCAGATTACAATTTTTCTCACAGCTTGTAAGAATATAAACGAATATAAGAGAGGTGGCTTGGTTTGCACTACTCAAAAGACACAAACTCATCCCACGAGTCTTTTCGCCTATATATTCGCCTTTTATTAGTGCTTTTAGGTTTGGGTCTGACAACAGTTTAGGACTGTTTGTTTCTCATCACAGAACAGGCAAACACATAAGAGAAAAAAACTCTCATTTGAACCTTAGCAATCATATCAGCAAGTTATATTGTTCTATAACAGTAGTTCATAGTAATTTATTTATGCATCTATCGAGAGTTCATTTATGAAGAATATGACTTTCAGACACGGATATGACTTTCAGACAAGATTCTAAAGTCAGGCGGAGAGTTTTTGCCCTTGTATGTTTCTTTTTGATCTCTGATGAGAAATAAACAGCTCAAACAATTGTCAGGCCAATGAAACTAAGCCAGCTATTAAAAGACGAATACTGAGCTCTTGGGCTGAATTCATGTACGAGGGTGGTCTGAAAGTACTCTTCCTCAACCATACATGTCAACACAATCTGCAAGATTTTTTATATATAAGTTGGTACATCTGTCATAAGAATACACGTGAAATTGCAAGTCATTCTATTAAGTAGTTTGTTTTATACAGCTGTCTGAAGCCAAAGTGTTGTCTATATATATCCCTTGAAATGGATAAAATTGAGTATCGTGCGGTCATAAAATTCTTTGAAAAAGAAGGTTTAACGTCAAATGAAATTCATTCGAAGTTCATAAAAGTTTATAGGCACTCTTCTCCTTCGTTTGCGACAATTAAGAAATGGGCTGCCGACTTTACACGTGGCCGTACCAGCCTTGAAGATGATCCACGTGAAGGACGTCCAAAAAGTGTAACAACACCAGAACTCATTGATCAAGTGCACAATATGGTATTGGATGGCCGGTGAGTCAAAGTGCGTGAAATTTCTGAGACTATTAGGTATTTCAAAAGAACGGGAAGGATATACTTTTCATGAAGAATTGCAAATGAAAAAGCTTTGCTTAAGATGGATGCCGCGCTTGCTCACATTCGCATGAAAATTTCTGAACAGTGCTTGGAGAGTTTTGACAAGAATAAAACTGATTTCATGCATCCATTTATTGCTATGGATGCGACTTGGATTCACGATTACACGCCAGAATCTAAACAGCAGTCAAAACAGTGGACAGAAGCTGGTTGTTCAGCTCCAAAAAAGACAAAGTTGGTTCCATCAGCAGGAAAGATCATGGCATTGGTCTTTTGGGATGCTAAAGGCATTTTGTTTATTAATTATCTTGAAAAGGGTAAAACAATAACGAATTAATATTATTCCGATCTTTAAACCAGACTAGATGAAAAACTTCGTGAGAAAAGACTCGGTTTGCAGAAGAAAAAAATCATCTTCATCAGGACAATGCACCTGCCCACCTGTCAGTATTCATAAAATAGACAGTTGTGTACTTGATAGATATTTCTTGAAAATATCTATCTTTGGGGTCCATTTAAAAATAAACTTTGGGGTCCATCGTTTGCCTCTGTGAATTTCGAATGTAAAAGTACATATTTTTGTAATTTTTCATCAATTAACCAAAGTCACTACGGATATTGACTCAAAGAATAACAGAATTTTGATTGAATGAAAATTCAGTTTATAAATAACATTACATAAATAACACGGTATAAATAACTAATGTTATTTATATCACGTCGAATCTTGGTTCACTTAGGATCAAAGTTTGGCAGGTAACACATTATATGCTAGTGCTTTCAAAGTCAATAAAATATATATTTGTTTATTATTCAATCCTTCGATTGAACCAGTCTTGGCAAATTTATATCTGACCATTATAAAAGAAAGACCAGTTTTTTTCTTTAGTTAGATGTACTTCATTTTGTCTAAGACGCAAGACGATGGACGAAGAATTGTTTTCTTTTTTTTTTGCCACTCAGATTCTCCGCCTACCCTTAACAGACGGACCAGCCAGAGATTACAACGCAATTGTATACTCTATACATGATTCTACTCCCTTAGCACAATCTTAAATAACAATAAACTAGGTCTCTTCCTGAAAGTGACATACTTTTGTATTTTTATTAAAAGAAATATATTTAAGAAATTCGACTGGCTGGTTAATGGCAGCAAATTACTTAAGGGATATAAAAATCAAACTACTGGCCTGGGACGAAATCCCGGATTTGAAGCACTAAATTTGGAAACATTGACTAGAATACTAGCACTCTATCTAGCTGCAGACGATCAGATAAATGGTTACTACTTATACTCTGAATAGCCAAGTTGTGCATCGACTACTATAACGTGTTCAATGAATGAAACAACTCAACCTCAGTTAATATAAAAGGAATCGTGTCTTACATATTCCAACTGAAACTAATTAAGAACAAGTCAGGCTCATTTTAACTCAGCTAGCTATGTTCGTAATTAGTTTCCAGTGAAGTACATCTTGAACTACATACTCAGATTATCAGTTATTTCACTGATTACCTCTTCGTGTATTTTAAAATGAAGGTCGAATTTATATAATCAAAGTTTACAAAATCACATTTTGTAAGCTATAAAAATAATATAATTAACTTTAAGCATTTAAATTACGAACAGACCCAAACCGCTTCATAATATTGGGCAATTTATAAAATTTCAGAATAATCCAATTCAAGAAGTTACAGCTACAAACAGATATTACTTAAAAGGCCATTCTCCAGTTCCAGCGTCTCAGTTAAAGAAAAAAAGAAAAACATTAAAAATCTGGAAGACAGCTATAGAAAATGCTATAAAAGGAAAACGAATGACATACAAATCATTCCTTCAAAAACATACAAAGGAAACAGAAGAAATATACAAAAACAAAAGAAATATAGCTAAAACCATAGCACCGAAAGCTCACCAAGATTCTTGGATCCGTTTTATTAATAAAATAGGAGAAGACATACTTGAACACAAGACATAGACTACAAAAATTAAGAAAATTAAACAACGATGAAAGAGGTTCAGCACAAATCAACATAATACAAGAGAAACAATGGATAGAACATTATAAGAATTTATGGTATGACCAAAATTTAATAACAGAAAATAATGATGAAGAAATCAGTGCTGACATAGAACCAATAAAACTGGAAGAACTAAAAGAAGCAATAGAGGTATAAAAAAATAGAAATTCAACCGGATTATATAACATAAATACAGAACTCTGGGAATATGACGTAGAATATTTACATTACAGATTCTTAAATTAATAAATAACTGTTGGAGGAAATGTGTGGTTCCATCAGACTGGTTGAAAGTTAAGGTTATATACTGTATATATATATATATATATATATATATATTTACACGAGGACTCAGAGACACGACGACTGGGGAAATTACAGAGGAATAAGTTTATTAAATACAAAAGGTTACAAAATTTACTGTAAAATCCTGAAGAAAAGACAGAAATATTGCAAATAGTCTACACTCAGGAGAACAAAACAGTTTCACACATGAAAGATCATGTATAGACAATATTTATGTAAAAAAAGACAAGAATTTAATTTAGAGACTCATATGACCTTTATAGATTAAGAGAAAACTTTTGATAAAATACACAGAGGAAAGGTATGATAAATGTCTCTTTACTCTTTTCCAAAATTTATTTAGTTAAATTTTGGGAACAGAAA
This sequence comes from Typopeltis vanoorti, assembly GCF_054136105.1. Lineage (NCBI taxonomy): Eukaryota > Metazoa > Arthropoda > Arachnida > Uropygi > Thelyphonidae > Typopeltis > Typopeltis vanoorti. The sequence goes on along the minus strand of NC_143556.1, from coordinate 84,098,909 downwards.
ACTCCTTTTGAGAATAAAATGATGTCGTGTGTGTGTGTGTGTGTGTGTGTGTGTATATATATATATATATATATATATATATATATATATATATATATATATATATATATATATATATATATATATATATATATATATATATATATATATATATATATATATATATATATATATATATATATATATATATATATATATATATATATATATCACATGTACATTATTGTGTAAAAGACATTGATCTTTTCCCTCAAAAAAATGCGACAGTGTAGGAAGCATTGAGTTATCTATATGCGCTGCATATGTGTAAGACGTTTTCCAGGCAAACATTACACTACCAGACGTCGTTGGTAAATGGGTGCAGAGAATCACTGATTCTTATATGGATTATTTCCTAATCTACAGAACAATGGCAATATATTTTATACACCAGAGTAATTTGTATTGTGGATTGACATAGTCGATGTCCAGCTGCTCTTTCGCTTTCTTAATCTATCTTTCTTTCACACAGTGTCCTATTACTTATATGTATCTAGTGGATATTGAACTCCTAGTACAATCTACTAGATACAGTGGATTGAACTTTTTACCTTTGATTGCCGACTTTTACATAAACTTCAGTATAATTTTGCTTCTATGGTGGTGGTGGTGACTTTCCATCTCTTCCTGTGTATATCATGGCTGGATTGACTCTATGACCTTTCATTTGGCTTGATAGTATTGCCTACAGTTGATTTTGTTTGATGCAGTAATTTTTTTATGAAAGAAGAGAGCAGCGAATAATAGCAATGCAGACTAGGCACGAATATTGATATCTGTATGTTTCATTGAAAATAGGTGTACATGTATATCCCATTATCGATATGAATGTTATAGTTAAGTTATAGTTATATATAGTTAAGCGTTATGATTCTTTTAAAAATATATTTTATCAATATAGTAAAACCTAGGTTATAAGTAATAATTTTTTTGCTCGCAACTCTCTTGAATTTATTTACTTACTGCAGCAACTTGGAGAGTTTGAATAAGTCTCATAATATCTCGTGTCGCATTGACCTTCGTGATGTGAGTAACGTGCTTTGAATCATTAGTGCTTCTGGGCACAGAAAAGGCGTTTAAAATATAACATTACTTCACAGAAGCGAATAGAGTGGAGGGAATTAAAGTGATGGAACTCCTTTTCATTCTTCACTATCTCCAAAAATATAGGATCATCTCATAAAGAGTGTAATTTCCTTCAATTATAGAAGTAAACCCTGATATCAAATTTAAATCAAGCATATATGCGGATCTTGTACTTTAATCTTTATAATCTTTACTACCTCGGTCATTTCATATTTATTAGCATGGAAATAAACTGCTTTAGCTTTGAAGATAAAAATATGATCAAAGCATTTTTTTTATATGAGAGCACTATAATGATTATACGGATGGACTGGAATTACGAAGGAGGAAACTAACACCATCAGTTATTAAAAATAAAATAAAAAGGTAGATACAACAAGAATGATTCAATACATTTTCATTTTAATAATACAAAATTCAGGTGAAACAATAATCAACACTAAAATAATAAAATAAACAAGAAATAAATAGACTTCTTCTTTCGCTATGCCTTATCCCGTGTTAGACGGAGTCGGCGTTCCCATCTTTAATTTTCTTCTTCTTCCAGATTCTAAGGTCCAGGGCATCTTCCCGACTCCATCCTTTCTCCCTAAGATCCTCTGCCACCTTATCCCTCCATCTGAGTTTGGGCCTGCCTCTTTTCCTCCACTTCCATATGCTCCACTCGTTTACCAACATACTCCTCACTCCTTCTCTCTACATGACCGAACCACCTCAGCCTGCTTTCTTGTACCTTCTTACCGATCGGTCCCACCTTGATCGTCCCTCTGATGTAGTCATCCCTTATCCTGTCCTTCTTTGTTACACCACTCATCCATCTCAACATCCACATCTCCGCCACCTCCATCTTCCTCTCCTATGCCTTTGTTATAGGCCACTTCTCCGCGCCATGGGAGCATCGCCGGACTCACCACCATCTTATACAGCTTTCGTTTCATCTTATAACTCACTCTCTTGTCGCACAGGACCCCACTCATCTTCCTCCAGTTCATCCAACCGCATGTTATTCGGTGCTGTATTTCCTCATCCAGGTCACCATTCCTCTCGACGACCGACCCAAGGTACTTGAATGTCTTCCCTGAAGTTAACCTTTCACCCTGGAGTCGTATGATCATATCCTCATCACTCCCCGTTGACATATATTCGGTCTTTGCCCAGTTAATTTTCATGCCTCTCTCCTCCAATACCTTTCTCCACTCTTCCAGGGTCTTTTTAAGCTTCTCTCGGGATGATTTGCAGAGAACAATATCATCGGCAAACATCATGCTCCCTGGCGCCTCCTTCGTGACGTCCTCCACTAGTACATCCATGACCAGATCAAAGAGGTTGGGGCTCAGAGTTGATCCCTGATGGAGCCCTACGACAATGGGGAACCACTCTGTCATGCCGACACTAGACCTGACCTGAGTTTTTGCTCCCTCATACGTGTCCTTCACCAACCTCACGTACTTTTCCGACATCCCCTTCTTCCTCATACACCTCCACACCTCCTGTCTTGCCACTATGTCGTACGCCTTTTCCAGGTCTATAAACGCCATATGTAGCTCCGCCTGCATCTCCCTATATATCTCCATCAATCGCCTTAGCGCAAATATTGCATCCGTTGTCCCTCTTCCTGGCATAAATCCAAAATGCTCCTCACCAATTTCCCGCCGTATCCTTCCTTCAATTACTCTTTCCCATATCTTCAATGTGTGACATCAGATTGATCCCCTCTATAGTTGACACAATCTTGAACATCTCCTTTTCCCTTGTAGATTGGGACGAGAATGCTTTTCCTCCATTCCTCTGGTATCTTTTCGTGATGGGCTATTTTCCTCATCAGATCCCATAACATGTCTACGCCCTCGCTGCCCAAGCTTCTCCATACTTCTCCAGGTATCTGGTCCGCCCCAACAGCCTTTCCATTCTTCGTTTTTCTCGATGCCCAATACACTTCCTCTCTGCTTATGTCTTGCACCGATCCTTCATTTTCCTCTCCATCCTCACACCTCTCTCTCTCTCTTGGGTTCACCTCATATAGTAGATTACGAAAATATTCTTCCCATCTTCCTCTGATTTTGTTCTCCTCTTGTAGTACTACTCCTGTGGCGTCCTTTATCTGCTTAACTGATCTTATGTCTTTCGAGGCCTTATCTCTAGCTTTCGCTATTCTCAACAACTTAGCTTCACCACCATTTCTCTCCAGTACTTCATAAACATCTTAAACTGCCCTCGCCTTCGCCCTTGCCACAGCTCGCTTTGCACTTTTTTTCGCTAATCTATATGTCTCCTTGTCGGCTCTGGTTCCAGTCATATCCCATTTTTTCTTTGCTCTTTCTTTTCCCTGATCTCCAACTGCACCTCCTCATTCCTCCACCATGCCTCCTTATCCTCGGGCGACCCCTTTCCTGATGTTATACCGTGCACCTCTTCTCCAATTTTTCTAATATTCCGACTATTTACGTCCCACCATTCTTCCACATACTCTGGTAACTTCATTCCTTCCAATACCTTTTCTTTAAACTCATTCCTTGGACCTTCCTCTTCCAGTTTCCACCACTTTATTTTCCTATCTTTCCGCCACTTCCGTCTATTCTTCTTTTCCTTTTTTATATCACAGTCTACCACAACCAATCTGTGCTGTGCCGCTACACTTTCTCCGTTAATCACTTTACAGTTTTTCATCTCCTTCAGATGTTTCCTTCTGCACATAATGTAGTCAGTCTGACTCATCCTATTCCCGCTCTTAGTATTGCTCGATTTTGTTTGTATTGAATTTTCACACGTTGAACATGACGATAAAAAAAAGTAATGTATGGTTAAAGTAAATTTATGTTATTATCGACATTATCCGCAATAAACAAGTTGCTATATATTAATCTTGAATGAATTCTGTGAATATTCATATTTCTTTTAGCTAAAAAGAGAAAAAATTTTAAAAGCCAGTTTGAGCAAACAAAAATTTTACAATTCAACTTACGTATTAATAATTTATTATTATTATTTATTTTAATATTATCATTATTATACTATCTTAATGGTTTCTATTTACCACTCCTGCAAGCCATGCTGTTCGAGGTTTCTAAAGTATTTGCTGATTACACACTCTTCCCCTGTAAAATCTGCAGAATGCCACTTTTTTTTTTCCTAAGTAATAATTTGTCTTTCTTTCTGGAAGCTTTCAAAACAGCCTCATAGCATTGCATCAAATTTAAATTTAGATTTCCTGAAGCGTCTTGCTATACATATAAGAAAGTTCTTTCGAAAAAAAGGGTTTTTTTTTGGTAACACAAAACAACATTTATGAAAGTCATTTGAAAAGTACCTAATTTAGTTTTCAAAAAATAAAATCGCACAGAGATCCTTCTTTTGATAACAAAATGTCTCTTGGACCACTAATTGGCTTCTCTTCCTTAGAATATTGCAGGTAATCATTCGCTTGGGCCCATTTTGACTTCTTTTCACTGACATCTTTTTATCACTCAGACGATCTCCCTCTATTCACCTTTTTTCCTCCTTGTACACCAGCCAGATTCGCATCACCTTACTGATGTGCTCCGTAAATAAGTGGGTCATACATAAATACATACATTCATTCATATACATGTACACAGACGCTCACGCACGCACGCACGCACACCACAGTCACTTGCTTAAAAAACTGTCTCGACATACTATATATCAATGACCGTCTTCTTGTTGGGCATCTTCTAGGGTAGCTCGGTACAGAAGACAATTTCTGTCCTGAATTTCTGGTGTCGCTCAAATTCGCCCACTTTCCCTCTTGTATGTGTTCCTTGTCTGCCAGCAAAACAAAGGATTAAATTCATCCGCGCTTTGTGTTGCAGCCAAATGTATCCTCTGGTAATGAATGTGCTCCTGTTGATTAACGTGTGTTTGGAGGTTTGCCCATTTCAAACCACGTTAAAAAGTTTTTCGATATCCTCACATTTCCAACTGTCTTTTATTTGCTATTCTCATTTATGCTTCCACTGCCACGTGTTTCTATTCAGTTCTGGCAGTTCAAGAGTTTACATAGAAATGGCTGAGAGATGCCAAGTTTAGAAGTGGCTTTTCTGTAATTACTCCTTGGCAGCTTGTCAAAGCCTTTCACGCGATTCATTTTCTCTTGAGCGCTTAAATCCCTCCTCTTTTTTTGCGACACGGTATGTTAATGGACTTAAAAGCTGTTAAATCTCAAACGTGGTGCATTCGCGGAACGCGACCTGAAGAAAGTGAGAACTGACTCAAATCCAATTTTTATCAAAACTTATTCGCACATAGTTTCGTTCTGTGTGTGTGTGTGTGTGTGTTTGTATGACAGAAAGAGAGAGAGAGAGAAAGAGAGAGAGAGAGAGAGAGCTCATTAGGTGCATGCATATTTTTATTTACATTTCTGAGTAATGTATAAGAATTAAAATTAGAATCCAACTTAATATTGGTTTATAGGGTTTAGTTATAGTCATAATGAAGAATACCGAAAAATAACAAACTAAACAGACTTCATTAAGTGCGAGTACTTCATAGCTCAGGTTATAAGCTTTATTGTTTTGAACAATACAGAAAGAGGAATGCCCAGAGCGCTAGTTAATTAACAATGGAACTGTTGAACTCAACAACAATGAATTTGCTGTGTGGAACATTCAAGTGCTTTTTTTTATAGAATACAGACCTGTGATGCCCATGATGATCTCATTTATTCCTATCACTAATCGTAAAATATATATAATAATAATAATAATATATTAGCATTTGTGTCACAAGAAATGACAATTTTTTTATATTTTTTTAGAAGCACATTTTGTTTAACATAATGTTTGAAAACAATATCAAATAAAGTATACCTCGAAAAAAAATAATTTAAAATTTTTCTTCAGTTTCCCAACCAAAAGTGTTAATGCATACCCTTCTCGATGTTATAAACCAGAAACATTATCATAATGTTGTGATTTATTATTTTATTAATTGAAAAACCGTATCTGTATCAAACTTTCTTTCAAATAATGGATATTATAAGTTAAGTATAAGGCAATTATTAGTATTCTAATCTTTGGAGTGAACAACTCAAACATAATTAAATACAAATAATAATAACAATATTTCAAGTATTCAGAATTCCCAAACCTTCGCAAGTCCCGTTAGCTGCCTCAGCATGGCGGGGAATTTCCCTGGGTAGAACTGTCGCAGCACGACAGACGCGTATACTTTTGTTAGGACTATCCCGTCCAAGACGAGAAGGTGATTCCAACTTAGTCCAGTTAAATGCTAACAGGTATATATATATATATATATAAAACAGCAAGGCAGCATTGTTGTGAGTATTGGCATAGATCTAGCTGACAAGCTTGGCAACGCTAGACATATTGGCAAGCGTAGTCAAAAGATAAACGGTTGCAGAACTGCGAATTCAGAAAGTAAGGGGAGGAGGACTACTACAACCTTATTTTCTTATAAAGAGGAAATTTCAAACCAAGGGGCTCCGAATTCCTGAAATTCCTTTAATGGGAAAGCGATGTCAAGGAATCCCCGGCAACACAATTATGGTGATTGCCATAACGAAGAAATGATGGGAAAATACACAAATTATTTAGACAACGAAAAAAACGTATACGCCTGTTTCCAGCTGTAGATAGCTCTGCAGTTTCCATTCCGGTAATTTTCAATTTCTATTCCATATGATTTTACTAACCCTCAATAATTTCTACATCTTTAGCGGAGGGAAAAGAACAAAAGGGTGTATGTGTTCCTAAGATTAAAAAGTACTTATCAACTGAACAACAGATTATTGATAATAACTCTGAGAATTGTGAGATAAAAAGAGGTATTTGAGCAACTAGAAGAGCTAATAACATCAGGAAAGATAAAAAGATAATTTTATTATAAGCGAAGTATTTAATCTGGAAGTTTGAGAAGACAGTAAATGTGAAGAAACTGGCCAAAAGAAGAATGACGCTATACATGGAAATGATCAGGATAAGTTGAACAATACCTGATTGACTACATGCTACTCAAAAAGAAATACAGCAACCAAGTCATATTACATCTATTCATGAATTGAAAAAAAAATGATCACTCGCTATTTGTTATTGCAAAATCTGAAATAATACATAAAAATATATGTAGAATAAGGAAGAGAAGATGAAATATTAAATTACTAAAGACCTCAAAAGTAAAAAAAAATGAAATGATTTTTTTTAAAAAAAGAAACAGATTGTAGTGCTAACATGATCAGTTCGAAAGAATGGATGGTCATAAAGGAAAAGTTAAAAGATCCAAAGACAAAATATATAAGATTTTACGAGGATTACAACAAGGAAGCTGTGGATTGCAAACAACATTTGATAAAATAATAAAGGAAAACTAAATAGAAAAAATATATCAACAAGTCGAAAATATCAACAAGTCGAAAATAAGATGCAGAGGAGGATCTAACAAAGCATATCAAATAATTGTTGCATAATTCAAAAACCAGTTAAGTAGTATCAGACAAAAAAGGGGGGAAAAGAGATAGCAGTAACAAAGAGAGAGAGAGAGAGAGAGAGAGAGAGAGAGAGATGGAAAGACTATTGAAGACATATAATAGGAAAAATATGAAGAGTGAAATTATCGGTCCAGAATATGAAGATGAAAAAGAACGTCATGGAGAGGGTGTTATTGGATGAAGAAATTAAAAGTACAATTAATGAATTACCAAACTGTAAAATCTAAAGGAACAGAGAAGATACTGATTGAATAATGAATAATTTGCTTATTCAGTATTCTTACCTCTAATCGTCATTTTTTTTCATCTTATTTTAATCTTTCATATCACATACCTGAGAGGAACTATTCAAGAAAATGGAAGAAGGACGTTGGAAATACGAAGCAGAATCCCTGTGGCGAACGAAGTAAGTATTAACGAAAAAGAGATTATCTATTACGAGCAATAGAAGAAAAAAAATTCATAAAAACACTTGTTTAGAGGTATCAAAGCCTCATAGTTTGAGATTTAGACTATTACTGAATAAGCCTCTAAAAGAATTGAATCACATGAATTGTACTCTTGGAGAGTATTAGTGGGAGTAAATTGACGAGAAAGAAAAAGATTATGAAGATGTCTTACACAAAATACATGAGAGTCGAGTATTGAAGAAGACAACCATAGAAAAGAAGATGACATTTCTGGGACACATATGGAGGCATAACAAATGGATTGTAAACATGTTAGAAGGAAAGGTATTAAGGGAAACACAACAGGATTACCTAAATAGACGTTATTCGAAGATATGCTTATAACTGGATGAGGTTATACGCTATTAATGAGAATATACAGAAAGAGAATATACCTGGAAGACAGAACTCACTACTGACCCAGGGATTTAACATATTCCTTAGAATCATGATGGCAAAAACAATCAATATTTATAAGTGATTCCAAATTAAAAGTAAAAAAGTTGCAAAAATTTGAAGGCAGAACATTGGATGATAGTGTGTTGAAGAGACCTCTGTACCAAATCCGACTATGCCAGAAATGGGAGGAACGCTCGCGTAGTTTCTCCAAACTTATACGTGTCTTGCGTTCAGAGGTTGAGTTGTGAATGCTAGATCATTTTATTTTCACGTCTTAGAAGGCACTCCAACTCAACTCTCTCTCACACACTAAAGTTGGAGGATTTCCGAGAAAACAATAATGCATTTTCTTTCAAACAACATGTACTTTTCATTCTTATTTCTGAATTTAGGATCTTAGATATTTTGGAAGCGCAATTTGCAAAAATTACATACTACTTACACACAGAGTATGGCATTTTCCATTCTTAAACATTGACCAGTGTTCTGTTTTATATTCGCCAGTATTTATTTATATGAGGAACACTAGTATATTATATAGGTTGTTGTGGGGATCAATTTTATTGCATATTGTTTAGAAATCTTTAATGACCAAATATTATTTAAAGTGGTTTACGTAGAGAACATAGGGATAGTAATTTTACGTATTTCATAATCACTTGCCTCACACTGTGTATTTCATATTGTAATATAGATTATACTACAAAACAGCATAGTGCACTAATAAATATGCTTGAAACAATTTGTCTCAAATAATTTACTCTGTACATGTAACACGTCTGGCACATCAACAAGCGCATTTTATCCTTATTTTATAAAGTACTTGCAAAGGTTTCCCATGTATTCCTCCAAAGCTGAGGCTGTAGTCTTGTTTTAGGAAAATGTTATGTACTTGTCGAATTTAATATCAGTTTCAATATATGTTTTAGTATAAGACAGGCGTTGGCAAACCTTTTTCTGAGAAGGCCGGATATTAAGTGTAGGTTTCGAGGGACATTATGGGTATCTATTCTTTTATTAAAGTTAGAAAATGAAAGTTAAAATTTGAATTAATTAACAATATACAGAATATTGAATCAGCGTTTCATACTAATACAGTATCTTCCTCACAAAAATCAGCTAGCTTTGTAATAACGTTGTTCCAAAAGTTGTTCTGTGTTTTTCTTCTCTATTCTCTATGTGCTTAGTACTAAGGGCACTTTGAACAAGATCGAGATAAGATAAGGAATCTTGACGTCATGAGTATGGAATGTTTGCAATTTCCCTTGGGGACACATCGGTGTGTGTGGCGTTACGTTGTGTCTCTTTTGGTTCGCGTATGGAATTATTATTATTATTATTATTATCATCATTATTATGGGTAATTGTGGGTAATTGTTCAAGTATGGAATTATGGGTACTGATAAAATCAGTGATGTTATTGTGTGATTAGATAAGTGACGTCATGAGTATGGAATGCTTGAAATTTCGCTGGGGGACACATCTGTCTGTGACATCACGTTGTGTTTTTTGTTTCTCGTATGGCATTCTGGGTAATTGTTCGCATATGGAATTGTGGGTGGAAATGTAGGAGGAAGAGTCAATATCATCGACAACAACATCACAGGAAATAATGTTTTTGAAAAATCTATAGAAAGACTTTACAAAGTGCACAAGATTCCCCATGGCAGTTACAATTCACCCTCTGAACTTCTGCAAGCAGTGCTTGATGTGAGTTCTGGGATTATTGGAAAAAAGTACCCAAATAACACCATTTCTCTGAGTGTCCCAAAAGATTATAACCTGTTGTTTCCCAAGGAGTCCCAGGGGTTGGATCTTCTACTGAGTTTTAATCAGATTGGTGTAAGACTGAAAGGCATAATCACTGGAAAATATAAAGATTGATATAAAGAGGGGTGTAGCTGCATATTTTGTTTATTCTGATTTAATCCAAGAGCAGATAGTTGGTGATATATGTGCACCACTCTTACGAGTTGTTCACTGCAGCACTGTGTTCCTTCGTTTTTGCACATCCTCATTATTTTCCGTTACGAAAACAAACATTTCAGTCAATCAACGTTGAAATTCGTTCTGACAGTGGAGAACTGTTTTACTTTCGTGGCGGAAAGACAATAGTTAAATTACAGTTCTGCCAAGTGAAGGATGACTGATTATCTCAGATATTACACACCGCAGGGCAGGTAGGGCTCAAGTATTTAATGGGGCCACAAATACAGAATGGGTATGGTTTAGGTAGCATTTTCAGAAGTGCCTTCTGCATTTTAACTCCACTTTTAAAACCTGCAGTTCAATTTGTTGGTCATCAAGCCTTAATAGCTGGATAACAAATGATAGATGTATTGGAAGGGATACCTGTATGTAACGCCTTTATAAACAGGGCATCAGAAGCTGGGAAAACCATTGCTGATAAAGCTTAGAGCCGATTACTTCAGATAAGTCAAGAAAGCAAGAAGAAGACGAATATTAAAAAGTGCAAGCGAGATGACATCTTTTGCTGACGATATGATGTCAGAGTTAGATCTTTTTTCCTGCCTTCATGTCAACTTATGTGTGGAAAGAAGTTCTTATGTCACCTACCAACCAATATCCAGTACTGACAGTGGAGGTACTGTGAAATTTTGTATACCAGGTACATCTGAAGAATACTTGGATTTGGGAAAATCATACCTACGCGTACGTGTGCGCGTCACTGACAATGATGGTAAACCTATTGAAGATTCTTCAATTGGTGTCGTGAACAAATTTCTCCATTCCCTGTTCAGTCAAATTGATTTTTCCTCCAAGACAAACTAGTGAATGTGGCATCAGACACGTATCCTCATAGGGCTTATATTGAAAACCTGCTAAATTATGATAGAGATGATAAACGCACTCAACTGGCAAGTGAGCTATTTGTTAAAGATAGCGTGACTGATATTAGTGATATGTTTACCAAAAGTGAATGCAGGTTGCGAAGAGGACAAACTCGAATTAACCAATCGAAAAGTGTCGAGATGCTTGGACGAAAAGTGCAAGACGAAAAGCACTAAAGTGCAAATTGAAGAGGCTACAATTTTTGGTCTGCAAAATCAAAATAAATCCAAAGATTTAACTGGCTCACCTGTCTGTGTTATACAAGTCAAACATGGTATATCCCATCAATCGAGTGCAAGTGTCTTATTTTTCGATTCCAAAGAGCATGTCAGATGCCACATGAGACAACCTATATCTAGGTGAAATACCATTAGATTAATTATTGGACTGATCGCTAGTGATGGATTTAATGGTGCTTTCAACAGATATCCATTTAATTTTCACCATTTCAATCTGAATGTTCTTGTAGTGACAGCTTATGGTATTCAGTATCCCTTGCAATCATTGATTCTGAACTAAAAAGAAGGGCATTATAGCAGATGTTACATGTCACAGTTCACATCACTCAGTAAGTGGAACAGAGACTGTGGTAATGACATTTCTTATGAGAAATATATAAAGGGAAAGTTCTCTATGGATTTGACCTATCACCAGATAAAAATGCCATTGCCTCCCATGTCAGCCTGTTAAGAAGAGGAAGTGTGTGCCTCGAAGTTAAATTTGCTCAACCTTTTCCTGAAAACATCACCGTGGTTCTTTATGCAGAATTTGAGTGTACGTTATCCGTAACAAAGGATCGTTCTGTGTTACTGAACTATGAACACTGAACAATTAGTAAGCATAATAGAGTTAAAACCCACCACAAGAAAAGTGGGTTAAGGTTTAGCAGTAACACAGTTTAGCAGTTTAGCATTAACACAGAACAAAGGATCATTCTGTGTTACTGAACTATGAACACTTAACAATTAGTAAGCATAATAGAGTTAAAACCCACCACAAGAAAAGTGGGTTTAGGAATTTGTGCTTGTGACGAATTGCCACTTCATCCGATCAGACAGCAACAGACAGTCGATGTTCGACTTGAACACAGATCCGATCTGGTTGCCAGGACAATATTGGCAAGCTATCTATATCAAAGACAAACATGGCGATTTTGTCGATTGCCTTGGTCATCCACCCGAAAGGGACATTGTTAACTTTCTGAATATCAACACTAATATATGGCATTATAACAGTGTACCTGTTCAAGCTAAGGAATCTGTTGCATGTGTTTTGCACCCTGGATATTTTTTAATATTGAGTCGTGATCCTTCTATGCAAAATATTATTAGCAACTGTTATTCTAATTATTCAAATTAAGTGAATATTTAATTATTACAAAGCCGAATAGAGAAACTACAAGAATTTCATGCCGAATACCATTCTAATGATTTGTGGTTAAATGCTATTCTTATCACTTATGCTGTAACAGATCATTTACTGAAAATGAAAAATAATTTAACCGCTTTACGAGCCATTAAAGATCAAATACGCATCCTCAAAAGCTTCGCTTCCATCATAAATTTCAATGTAATATCAATAGTATTACAATTTTAATATGCACTTCGCATCCATGGAAATGTGGACATATATATACATCCTGGCCAGTAGCGTGGTTAAAAAACAATTTATTTTTATTTTTTAAATTCCAGGGTGAAAACCCACACAGTTTTAACCCCAGAACTCGTGTTCATGACTACTAAAATACACAATACTGAAACATGACAATGATTTTTAGCAATAGGTTCAGTGTCAAAATAGATCATAGAAACTTGCTTATTCATGACCTCCGGTATAAGCACATAACATTTCTGTTTAGGGTGTTCAATCTTGCAGCATCGACAGTAATTTGCAGCTGGACACACGGGGCTTTTATCTGTAGAGAAAGTAGCCAAAAATTGCCAGCAATGATGGATTTTTGGACAAATATTATTTTTAGGTGAAAATTCAAACATTTGTTTCCATAGAAAAATCTATTGCATGATTCGCACAAAAGAAGATCCTGCACACTATAACTGGCGTTTTTGTGACAGTGGATCCATATTCTTAAATATCTATGCATTTGCATTTTGATAGAGTTTTTTAATGTTTTCAAGCAACTGGCACAATAATAGGAAGAACTCCTAAACAGAGCTGGGACACTGTGCACAAAATCATAATGAAAATTGGTATATAAAAGATATAAAATGTGTCAACTTGAATGAACAACTTATGGTATTGTTGATATGTTCTGCAATTTAAGTCAGACCATACATATTTTTTGAAGTCACAGTGAATTCACACACAATTTTTTTTGCTCAGTTATTCTGCTTAGAATTTGTATTAAAGACAACATTTAATTAGAAAAAAGTAATGAACTTTAAGATCTTAAAAGTTTAGACAACTCAAAATATTCGGATGAGTTATGTATATGAAAACAAAGTGTGTGTGTGCTTGAGGAGGGGTGAGAGGGATACCAGTGAAATCCAGTATTTAATTATTTTAGAAAATGTGAACATGAAAGAAAAAAAATGTGTGTGTGTGTGTGTGTGTGTGTGTGTGTGTGTGTGTGTGTGTGTGTGTGTGTGTGTGTGTGTGTGTGTGTGTGTGTGTGTGTGTGTGTGTTTAGAAAATATCTAACTAGTATCTAATGACAAGAAACGTGAATGTAAAGCAAAAAAAACATTGCTGGCACCATTTCTTGAATCTAAACTAAAACTTCCGATAGTCAATAACAGGAACGAAGTACCACACACTTATATTGGAAATTTCGTGCTGCCACCTATAGACAAATATTCTCATATAGTTCTACAATCAACCCAAAGATCCCAACACTTGACCAAATATCCTCCCAGAATTCCAATCTCTAATCATTACCCATAATGCCACAAGCAAACAGAAAAGCTCATCTGATGTCAATGACAAACACAACCACGTCCCAGAATTCCATGCTCCGACCATTACCCACAAGTCCACACTTGAACCTAACACAAAACATGACATCACTACTCTAATTCTTATCTTATCTACGTCTCAATCTTCTTAGAATTCCATACTCTAACCATCACCCAGAATTCCATACTCGAACAATTACCCAGAATTCTATACACGAACCAAAACACACAACATGATGCCACAGACAGATGTGTCCCCCAGGGAACTTCCAAGGATTCATACTCGATCTTATCTCTAACCTGCACCCACAATTCCATATGCGAAGAACTACCCAGAATACCATACACAAACCAAAAGGCACAATGTAACATCATAGACAGATGTGTCCCCAAGAGAAATTCGAAACATTCCATACTCATGACGTCATGGTTCCTTATCTTATCTTGATCTTGTTCAAAGTGCCCCTACTACTACTATTCTTCATCTCTAGTGCCAAATGGCCTTTTATTGGCAAGCAAATCGGCTTCATAGAAACATTAGTAATGTCATGAGAGGATGGTTTATTTTATCTACACATACACTGTTATATAACTCGAAATTTGGCTACTTTATCTATTTTACTGAAAAATCAAACTTTTTGTAGAGGAAAGCATTGCTTACCACTCTAGTGAAACCCTCTAATTTATTTTCAGCTGAAAAAATCTTTATTAAGGCTTCCAATATTTGTTTGGATGCTAGAGTGAATATTGAAAGGTATCGATAGGAGACTTGAAAAATCGTTTATTAATAATAATAAAAAAGATCAGACTTATTAAGGTTTTCTAATGGAGCCCTTTTATTGATTTTTATGTGTCTAGTAATTTTGAAATATCCACGAGAAGTTTAGCAGAACAAGTTCACTTCCACATCCACAGCAATTAGCACCAAATTCTCTCCCATCTGTGTCAATATTTAGGTTTGGAGGAAATGACCTAAGACTAGTTTTGAATCTGTGCAAATATATCTTTGTTAGATAACAAAGGTTTTTTTGCATGTTTGTAGCGAAGTATCTGTAACTCAGATATGACAACCCAATACTCATAGCTTGAATACGAGGGTGTTCTAAACAGTTCTCGGCCTAACAATGAAAAAAACGAATCTATAATTTCAAAATTATTTTTAGTTTTCAACATAATCTCTCTTAAGACTAATACATTTATTCCAGCGATGCTCCAGCGCCATTATGCTGTCTCTGTAGTGGTTCTCAGTAAGATCTGCAAAATACCCCTCTACAACTGCAACCATCTCTTGATTCCGAAAAAAACGCTGACCAGCGAGGAACAGTTTTAGTTTTGGGAAGAGATTGAAGTCAGAGGGAGTGAAATCTGGGGAACAGGGCGGATGTTCCAACAATTCATAGTACAGATCACCTTTGTGGACAGGTGCATTATACTGATGAAAGATGATTTTTTTTCTTCTGCAAAACGGGTCTTTTCTCACGAATCGAATTTTTTTGTCTTGTCTGGTTAAAAGACCGGAACAATATTATCCGGTTATTGTTTTACCCTTTTCAAGATAATTAATAAACAAAACACCAATGGTATGACCTTTGCTGCTGATGGAATCGACTTTTTTTCTTTGGCGCTGAACAATCGGCATCTGGCCACTGTTTTGACGGTTGTTTGGATTCCGGTGTGTAATCGTTAATCCAAGTATCACCCATAGTTAAAACTGGACGCACAAAATCAGTTTTATTCTTCTTTAGAGATTTTCATGCAGGTGCGTTTTTGATCTGCTGTGATCGTTTCAAGCGCAGCACCGATCTTGCGCAAAGCTTTTTCATTTGCAATTCTTCATGCAAAATACAAAATATATGCATGACGTTTATTTGAAATGCCTATAATCTCAGCAATATCACGCACTTTGGCTCGCCGGTCATTCAATAACATATCGTGCACTTGATCAATGATTTCTGCTGTTGTTGCACTTTTTTGGACGTCTTTCACGTCGATCATCTTCAAGGATGGTACGGCCACATTTAAACTCGGCCGTCCATTTCTTAATTGTCGAAAACGAAGGAGAACTACCGGTAAACTTAAATGAACTTCGAATGGATTTCTTTTGGTGTTAAACCTCTTTTACAAAGAATTTTATAACCGCACGATACTTAGTTTTATCTATTTCAAGGGATACATACAACACTTTAGCTCAGACAGCTGTATAAGAGAAACTGCTTGATAGAATGACTTGCAATTTTACTTGGATGCCTATGACAGATGTTCCAAATTAGAAAGTGACCATAGTGTTGTCATCTATGGTCGTGGCCAAGAACTTTTCAGACAACCCTTGTAAGACCGGAATCAAAATAAAACTGACTATAAATCATCGAAGAAACTCAAAACAATGCAATTCCTACATCCAATCTTGCAAAGAAAGTGCAAGATTGTCTGACCATAGTTCGTGCTGATATTCTTAGAATATGTATATAATGGAATCTAAATGACAAAAGCAGTACCTTTGAGAACTTTACAGTACTCTCTCTCTCTCTCTCTCTCTCTCTCTCTCTCTGTGAACAAACAAAATATCTTAATTGATCCAACTAATTTCAACATACTACCGACTTCATTCCTAATCTTCATCTTCCATCCATTTCAATCTCTATTCTAAATTAATTGAGCAGTTTTTATTAATCATTTGATGAGGTCCTCCACTGTATGCGAAATCCTGATCTAATTCTATCCCTTGTCTTGTGCATATCATATCAATTTGCGAATTTCTTCATTTGAATTATCTTTAATATTAACATCCATGAGAATTTGCCATTATATATAATTCACAAAACTGGTCCCTGAATCAATTTTCAATCAGTACTGAAAATCCCCAGAGAGATTTCGCAGACTTGAAATAAAACGATGCAAAATAATTTGGTGTCTGTGATTTTAAATACTTGTTTATAATTTATTTGATTTATATAAAAATGTTTTTCTAAAAACACAACAATTGCAGAATTCACGATTTAATTACCACCTAAAAATGAATTTATTCATCTGCGTGTAATTTCAGGTTTATGTATTCTGCATTTGAATTTGAAATTTATGTGGGTTTCAAATGTACTGCTAGTTAAGATTGGGTTAATATTGTATTAGTTTTCAATGAGATTCTTATTTACGGACTCATCTATAAGTTCTACGAATTGCAGTTTGTGAAGTCCACTTGATTTCCATATTTTTGTTCTTTTTCTATCTATTATTGATTTGCTTCTTGTCACCCGAGTTTATTTTAATAAAAAAAAATGGAGAGAAGGTGGTTATATATCAAACAAAAGTGAAGGATTAGATTCAATCGTGGTTGGTCTATTAATGTCTCATAATAACATAGTTTTCATTTCTTTTTTTTTCTCCTCTGTTAAAAGTCACGTGAATCCTTATCGAGAGAATAAAAAAATAGAGTCATGTACTGCTATTTCAACCAACTGAATTGGAATTAATTATATTTACGTCAAAAGGTAAACTGACATCCACCTTGATTTACCCGAGTTTGACTACACGGATAAATCAAGTTGGATTACGCCGTAATCATTTATTAATAAAACAGGAAAAACGAAAAAGAAAATATATTAATTTTAACCCCCTTTAATCATTCTGTTCGCTTAGTTGTCTAAATGAAATACAAATTTGTGTAATCAACTAGTCATAGTAAGTCTTAAGAGAAGGATGTCGAAAAGGAAATTATAATATTATGCTCACCGCATAATTAAAAAAAAAACCCTGCGGGAATAAGAATTGCATAATCAATTAAAACAGAGATCTTTTGCTGATAACTCACACAGACGGAAAATATCAAGATTCTTTTGAATCTGTGCCAAATTATCCGAAAACATTTATCATGAGTAGGTAACTGAATTTCGTGGGAAACAGCCAATATCCGACTATGCAAAAACTTGGCCCCGTTTCAAGTGCAATACATGACGATAAATTTAATCTCATCTCTGGGTTATTTTGGGTTTCAGAAGCCGAATGATGTGCTAGTAACATCGTTATTATCGTCTATTGAAGAGTGTCATGTAAGAGTCATTAATATTCAAATTTGAAGGAATTGTCATTTTCTAAATTCTATGGAATTATTTTAATAGAAATTCTGCCTTGTAGAGATGAATGTTTCATAGACAAAATTTGAGCTAACGTATATATTTTTCTATCTAATCCGCCGAAGCTCTAACTTTGTAGTAATGCCATAATAAGCATTGCAGTAGACTAGATGGATAATATCATAGCCCTGGAGTCGATGATTAAATTTATTATGCTATTTTTTTTATTCTTTATAATTATTATTTTTTCTGTGAATCGTGCCTACGAAATGCTGTTTTTAGCCTGTGTGCATTAGTATTATGTGTGAATTAAAAATTCGATAATCCAGACACCCTGCTTCAGATACTACATATGGAACTTTTTGAGCATATGTATTACTACATATTAATATCATAATAACTACAGTTAACATATTAATATCACACTACAGCGTACTAGCTTAAACTGTGCAAAACTTTAGTCCTTACTGCATCCAATGCCTATATATTGTCTAGGCAGAAAAAAACAAATTAAATAAAATAATAATAATAAAACAACTAAAGCAGCATATCTTTTGAAACTGAAAATAAAATTGCAAGCTTGCATTTTAATTGTTTCTCAGATTTTCATCTGCTAAATTAGATGAAATAATTTTTCCCCCGTGATTGATAGCGCGGAATGAGTCACGAGAACATTTTAACTATTGTTTAAGCATCTGTTTGTTATTGATATTACAGATTTATTGTTATCTGAATAAAAACCATTGGCCTCTCATTCAACATCGATCTGAAATAAAGAAAAACAAATATTCGGAAAGTGGAAAATAATTTCTTGTTTATTTGAGTGAATGTAACGCGTAAATTCAAAACTAAGTCATTTCAAGTCATGCATTTCTCCCAAAATTTCAATGCTACGATTAGTGTACTTCACGTGCTCCATTGTTTTGAATTTTAATTTGGTACAAAGGCGAAAAAATTATTTCCTTTTAGCTTTCTAATAAGTTGAATAGCTTTCCAAACTGAAGCATATTAGTTAGTGGAAAACTCGAAAAATCAACCAATGATCTTAAGGTGAAGGATTCTTTCGCTAATTACGGTAGCCAATTGAGCTAATAAAGAATTCCTCTGATATTATTAGCGCGTTTACTTAAAAGAACCACCTCTGAAAAGTGGAAAGAAAAAAAAAAACGTTCATTTAATTAGAAACGCATGCTTTGTAGTTTTTATTCATCCGAATATTTCTACGATAAATTTTAAGCATTCAAAACGCACGTTTCGGGTTTATTCAAGTATTAATTCACTTATATGCTATTAATTAGAAAATATTTATTATAAACTGATTGCAATATGTTAAAATGATCAAAATTGCTAACAAGAGTCACCGGTTACTTAAGTGTCATTTTTCCGTTTCTAAAAATGAAACGGTTTGTTGGCAGCCAAGGACACACAGCTCGTGATACATTCGGACAGCGCAAAAAGCATCACGCGATCTCCACTGAAACTACCACACCTGAAAAAACTCGACCTATTTCTCAAAACTGAATTATAACTTGAAATTTTTTTTTTTTTTATAAAGAGAGGACAGATTTAAACATACGGCATTTGAATTGCAAATACACTACTTTGAACTAATACATAATCATAAAAAAAAAATTTTAAAAAAAAAGAAAATTACTATAAAAACAAAAACTGCAATTGAAGGTTTGATTAGTTATATTTTAGCTCGTACAAAGCCTATGCAGTATTCACTGAATCCATACGTAAACACTACAAAGATTTTCCTAGTTTATCAAAAATGTGTATAGCTTTAAATTTTAGATTTGGTTTTTTATTTTGTTCTTTTGTACACTTCGCAATGAGATGTTTCCTAATTTTTGATTATGTTCAACTGCTGCTGCACAAGCCAGTCAAGTTTGTTTTCCTTCTTCTCGGTAACTAGATTTATATCTAATATTATATATACTGGATGCTTCTTATTTTGGAAGCTTAGTTTATGCTTTTCTATACTGCACCCTTTCATTTTTGTTTTATATAATAAGTAAAAAATTCAGTAAAATTATACATATTTCTTCTTATTTTGGAATGCTTCTTATTTTGGAAGCTTAGTTTATGCTTTTCTATACTGCACCCTTTCATTTTTGTTTTATATAATAAGTAAAAAATTCAGTAAAATTATACATATTTATTGAAGGGTTTTGGGGTTGCAATAGCTTGTCAAAGTTTGGTGCATTGAAATAACATAATAAGAATTACATACCTCCACCAACACTAAGTCAAGTAATGAAAGCTGCATCCATTTCGAACGAAATACGGAGAAAGATCTGTAATGGTTGCCTTGCTGTCATCATTGGTTTAAAAAAATCGATACTGGACCTTCCACAGGCTTAGAAATTCTGTGTTCAAGATGTTTGAAAAATACCACAGCAACCTTCGCTGACGCTGGTGGAGAGTGTTTGCCTTCGCTGACGCTGGTGGAGAGTGTTTGCCTTAGCTAAGGATAGCTGCAACTCTTTCAACCAATACACGATTACAGGAAACTGGAGTTGACTTTTATATTCTTGGGGGAATTTCAGCTAATGAAATAAACTTCAAAGATTCTGCTAGACTTTATCGCTCCAGGTGGATGTTCAATACTATCTACATGTTCACTAGTCAGTTCAAATTAACGAAGAAGGAGCAGGAAGGAATCTTGAATATATGCATATTCGCTGCTAAAATCTATGCTAAACTTGGTTCCAAGCTCCATCTTCTGTGTCTTCCTTCTAGGTGTCATATGCAGTTCCTGAAGGACTTGAACAACGATGTTTGCTGATTGGAATGAAGATGAGTCATTCTAGTCAGTAAAAAAAAATACCGTTTAGTGGATGAGAGTTGTTAACGATATTGCAGAAAGTGGTGTGACCCTGACGAACGAATACTGCGAACTGCACATGAACGATGAAACCCTCTACAGAAAGTTTCTTTTGTTGGTCATAAGTGACTACAGGAAGAATTTCTCCGATCACAGAAAAAGAATAAAGCTTCTAAAATAACAGCAGTAAAACCAGTAAATTTAAGAATTTGTAAACTCTATATTAATCTGTTTGAATAATAAAGAAAGTTTCATTTTTTTCATTTCTTCTATAATTGAAGTTGATTAATCAGAATTCTGTTCAATCACGTGAAGATAAATCCACATTTAAGGATACTGAATCAATAATAAGCAATCGATCACTGATCGATTTATTTATTATTATTATCATTTTCTTTTTTTAATCTTTTTTTTTTCATTTTAAAGTGCACACTTGAGAAACCACACTAGGATAATCCTCCTTGAATGTTTTCCTCAAAAACTTTCTCTAAAATTTACTGTAAAGGAACTTGACATTTAAGACTCTTAGCTACCATAAAGATGAAAATCGATCAAACTCCATTTTTATGAAGTTTATGTTGCGTGAATCAAGTAAGAGTTTTAGTGCTTTACGCTTGTACTAACTGTCAGCCACAATAACAAGCGTGAAGATCCTTTGTTCTTCGGAGCCTTAATACTTTAACCATACCTCATCTCTCAGGTGGGTTGTAAGTCCTTCTTTAGATGAAGAAAAAAAAATACACAGTGAAGCAACTCCTTGTATATCCTCTCAGATCCATATAACAAAAAGACCGACAATGCTGCTTTGATAAAAATTAAGTAAATAATACAAAAACAGCAGCTGTTATAAGTAAAAGAAACAACCGAACATCAGACAGAAAACATCTGGCAATTTCACTCTGAATTAAATATCTTCTACTCGAACACTTTTTTCCCCTCTTTTCTTTAATTTAACCTGTTAGAACGAAACCCAGTTAAATAGAATTTTAAACTTATAATGAGTTGAAATATTTCTTTTTAGTGTAGTCTATATTTTACATTTGTTTCTGCTAATTTTTATATGTCAAAGAAATTGGCAGTTTAATAATTTGTTTTTTATGGACTTGATGATTATGTGCAACTATTATTAGTAAATGAGACTGAACGGTAATATAGTTTTGAAGAAAACTTAAAAATGATAGCAACTACGGACAGGCTGATTCACCTTCACTTGAAAAGTCCTTATAATGTTTTTTTCATATCTTCATTAACTATAAAAATATAAATTAATTTTAGAAAAGCTATTCAGTTCAAATTTTCCATTAATTTTCCCCTACCCTAGACTTTCTTATGTAATTTATTATTTCATTTTATTTTTTAAAATTAACTCTTAAAGTATCTAACTAATCAATAAGCCAACACTATTGGACACAAGTCGTCAATATTGTGCAACTTTCAATCGAATTTTTGGTTTTCTGGATTTCTTTTTGCAATCAAGAAAAAAGATAGATTTTGATATTAATGGGTGCTATGTTTCTCTACACTTGAGATTTTGGGATTCACCATTCTGTCACTTCGGAATTAATTAAACATGTAAAACGGTTTAACGTTCAACGAAAACGTGAATGGAGTTACGAAAACTGTATTAAACAAAACATACGCTCGAAGCGAAAAAAAAAACGTCACTTAAATATAATTATTACGGTGCAAGCATTTCAGTTGATGAAAGCGGAAACATAGTACGTATTTAATTGTGAAGACAAAGGTAACTTCAGTTAAATATATAATGTAAATTTGTTCTCAGAGAATGCTAATATTATGTCTCAGAGAATTAAAGAACATGTAAGAGGAATTACATACACAGTTGACAGAAGAAGCATAGAAGAAAAATATACTCTGAAAGAAGGAAACTACTAAATGCTATAAGGGATAAAATGGTGTGCCGCTAATTGAAGAGGGTGAGATTGATGAAAGATGACGGAAGCATATTGATGGGATTTTAAATCTGGGAACAAATATAACTGACATAATAAGACGCTCAATAATCTAAGAATCTACAAAGTAGTTTAACAAGACACAGAAATACTGTATGCTGATCATAACTGTCTTATAAGGAAATTTAAAGAAGCCTGAAGTCCCTACATAATGTAACAAAAATCAAGGTTTAATCCTACACCGAGTATGCCTTCATTATACACTGAACTTGACAGCAACAATTAGACTTGTTGTTGTCACGTTCAATTATCATTGTTCCAACGCTTACATAGTAATAAATACAAATGTTATTATTATTTATTATTGTAACCTTCTTTGTATGTACTAGTTTTGAAGTTCTAATAATATCAGCTCTGTCTAATTTTTTCCTAGTCTTTTATACAAGTCTTGTATCCCTGATAATATACATCCTATTGTTTTTTATCTTCAAGACATAATGATATGAAAGCAAAATTCAAAGCATTGCATAAAACACCTGAAAACGTTGAACTAAAATAAATATCAGGAGAAAAAAAAAAGCTGTAAAATTGAAAAACAAACTCCAGAAAGAAATTAAAATTGACCATGTAGTAATAGAAGTTAAGACTTTTAAGGAAGCAAACAAGGGAGAAAATGTTGATACTTAAGGTTGAAACGACAATGATAAAACATAAAGATTGACAAGAGTAACTACTGACTTTAGTTTAATTTTAATTTAATTTCTACTTACTTTAATATAATATTCTTAATAATAATTGTAAGGGAGATTTATTAAAATTCATTTAAATATTTTCATTCATTAAATACGATAAAACATTTTATCGTGAAACATCCTGTTTTGATGACCGCATAAAAACAAACGGAAATGAATCTGTGTTTTGGAGCATGCGTATTTTACTTCAGTATAAAATATATAATTTTTTTTGCTTCAGTTGGTAAGGAAGATCCTCTCTTTGGTTGGAAAGATCTCGGGTTGGATTCTGCTTAGGAACGTTAGTACCATTTTGCAAAGGTTTTCAACAAAGGAGTTTGCTGATCTCATACAGATTGGCCTATAGAACGTATGATGCCAGAATTTAGCACGCATTGGCTTTTACTCATTTTTTCGGCTCTTAAATTAAAACTATCAAATCCAACCGAATTATGTTTTCAAAACGAAAGTTTATTAGATGTTTGGAAATATTAAAATACATGCATATCTATAAACATCGTTAGTAATAGCATTCAAATGATATTCAGATACAGATCAAATTATACAATAGTTTATTGTATAATTTGGTATGAGGCTTCAAACAAACTATTGTAGTTTCTCGTACTCTAACGAGAATACTAGCAATTTTTGCTTTGTCTCTTCCCGAATTTGTCTATATGAATTGCATTTATTTACTCTGCTTATACATATATATATATATATAACAGTCGTGATTTGTCACCATTGAATTACAATAAAATTTGCATTTCGAATCATTAACTAAATTTTGTCCAGCCATTTGAACTGTGGTTTAAATTATACATATTCCAATTTTCAGTTTAGGAAAAATAATGCTAAATTATTAAATAATGAATTATAAATGACAGTAAATAAGATTGAGACAATGTGATATAAGCGAAAAATGTCTGTGGAATAAGTTTGTAATAGATGACATCATTATAACATGACTGCAGTTGCGAAAAACCACTCTCCTTTTTATGATTATTACGTAATGATTGTTAACTTTCTCAGACAGCAGTAGTAAATAATTATGTGAATAGTATAACATTTGGTTGTGTCTTTTATTTCCCTCTGATATTGTCTATTTTTTTTTTTATCGGCAGACCTAGTTTTGGTTCACACAAGCAAGGTAATACGGCAAATACATATACAAATGAAAATTACATAAGTCTGTTAAAAGATTTTCTCTTCGCTTTCTGATAGGATATTAAATATTAGATAGGGTATTTAATATCCCTTAGGATATTAAATTATACGATAATATGATATCCTCTTATATATTAGATGATGAAAATATATAGGAGTTAATAAATGTATTATATTTTTGTGTGCAGTGCCAACTATGAATAATATAATACATTATTTCTGTTATTATAATCTCCTTAGAGTGCTAACAATCTTCATTAAATGCACCTCGAAAGAGGATAGAAAACAAGAAACTCAAATGAAAATGTAGTTTTCTGAGCTTATATGTCTTGCACCTTCTTTGCCAATTGAGATATTATACTAGTAATCTACGTACATGAATATTAATGTGGCCAGAAGGAAATGCCTAGTTTAACCTCTGGCTTCATGTCAAAACATTTCATTTTGCTATTGCGTACTTTTCTGAATGTGACTGTTGCAGAATTTTATTTTGATATTTTAACAAGATATGGAGAAATTAAGAAAATATTTCTGTTTGACATCCCTTTAAATTAACTGAAGTAGGTGAAATAGTTATTTCTAATTCATCAAAATAGATGAATATATCGTTTTTATATTATTTTATTATATATTATTTATAATTACTTATAAAGATTACACATGTAGAAAAAATATCGAATTTTGTTCAAAAACTCAGATATATTTCATCCGATGTAATATGCATATCATCAGTGCGAAATACCGGTAACTACGTTCCAAACATTGACCATAAGAATGAGTCATATAACAGATGCTTAGTAGCTCGTATTTCAATCACAGCTGAGTTGACAGAATTACCCTATTAGAGTTTAAAGGAACGATCGTTTGTGCAGATTAAAAATTATGAATAATTAATAATCACTATTTTCTATAATTTTGGAGAATAGCATGCAGTCAGAGTGGTTAAGGTTTGGACTATTTCGTAGCTTTTCTCATGTTACAGGGAAAACACCATCAAATTTCAGCCTGCTGGAATGAAGAATCATTTTTCTGATTCAGTACCTAGAGACTCAGTTTACTGAATCGCTAGGCGCACAGAGAACTCAGTGCCTAGTGTCAGTAGTAAAAATACCATGTATAATTTTCATGTTCTTCTAAACTTGAGCGGCCAATCTGTCCAAAATAGCAAGGATGTCATGAGCAGGGTACTTGATTGACAAATGGTAACAAGAGAAGTGGTTATGTATCCTTTGTAAGTGGTAAGTAAAAACACAGCTTTCAAGCTGGTTTTTACTTTCAATCTGTAGGAAATATACAGATTGAATTTGTGAAGAATCTTTTGAACTCTAGTAGTGTAATCTGTCAGCTGCGACCGAAACACAAGCAAGTACATGCTATGTGACTCATTCTTGTGCTTTAAATGTAGTTACTGGGCTTTTTCCCTGATGATGTACACTGGATGAAAAAAAATAAAAATGCACATTTTTTTGAATAAGTTTTATATTCTTCCTACATATGTAAGCCGTATTGTAAATATGTTTATTAAACATGTTTGCTTAAAAAATTGAATGTATATTATTTTTTGTTTTACTATTATCATTACTTTTATTTTATTATATACATTATTATTTAAATTATATTAAATAATATAATATGGATATTTTATATTAATTTTCTAGATACAAATACGAATTGACGCTGACTTAAGTACATACGCTTATATTTCACTTACATAAAGGGCTTGAATATATATTATTCAAGATATTGTCCTTATAGTCCTTATAAGGACTGGCTTAAAGGGGCGAAGCAAGAATGCTTTTCATCTTCCCCGTTATCTGTAGAGGACAGTGTAGGGATAAGGTGTTATTGAGCTGTTAAAGCTCTGATCATGGCAGGAGGGTAACAGCAATAGCCGAGCCTCAGTTAGAACTTCATTGCCTACAGCACTGCCATCCATTACCCTCCAAGGGGTATTGGATTGAATGAATCAATCACCGCATCTCACGGTCGATTGATTTTAACATTTATTTTTGATCAATTTAGCTTAACTATTCGATCTATGAAAATTAGCAGAATTTTAATTATTTTGATGAAATAATAAAAATCAATTTTTATCTTTAAAATTTAAACAATATTTTTAAGATATGAAAATTTTTGTTAATTTTTAAAAATTAGTAATAATATTAAGACATCATTTCTAATAATTTATTATGAATATCTGTCACTGTTTCAATTATTTACCACTTTTACTGAAATTCTATGGTGAGATTTGAGTATTAACAGAGATAATAAGTGATAAAATGGTTAATACACGTAAACAAAGTAAGATAATTCAATAAAGAATTCAATTATAATATTTTATTCAAAATATTTTAGATTGCTCTAGGCTGGCTACGATGCATTTTTTTAAAAAACTAGATTGTGACCGACCTGTTTGCAATGCAAATTTTATTGGTAATATATGAACAGAATAGTACAGAATTACCCCACACGAACCAATGGATTCATTTTACTGTTATTTTATATCAGAATTTAAAACCTATTTCTTGGTATATTGTGATCGGTGAAAATGATCATATAAGGGCGATTCGAAAGGGTCTTGATTGAAGTCATTCTTCTTATCACAATGTAATGAGATTCATTGTGTATATCTCTTACGAGATAAACAGAAATGTTAGCCGGTTCGTCTTGTTCGCGTCTGTTAAGTGCATCCTGAAAGGGAAAACGATTATCAACTTCTTTTCGATATAAATTTAATCCTGCCCGTAAAAATATTGATTTTCTCTAAAAACCGGATTAACTGGCCAACCCCACCGTCTTTTCAACGTCGAAATTGCGCAGGTGAGAAAAGGTGTGGAGGAGTTTTCCTTCAACGACGTTTTTCTTTGTAAAATAGTCTTCTGTGGAGAAATCTGTCACCGTGCGATCTGTTTGTTTGCAGGAGTTGAGGAGCATCTTGTGATGTTTATGTAGAGGGAGATGATGCTATAACTGATCATCCATTTCTTAGTGAATGAAACAGAAGAATTTGATTTTATTCTCAATATATGACGTTCTTAATATAGGACATTCTCTAAATGAACCGAGAAGTTTTGTGCGGTATTTCGTAAATACCGTTCAGTTTTGAGCGGTATTTGAATTGGATATAATAATGAGCCATTCTAATAGCCTGAGATTCATTAGCTTTATATTTTCAGTTTTTATAAAGGGAACAGAAAACTTGGACATTCAAAATATATTTGAAAATTAAAACCTTTTCTTAAATGCGAATTTAACTCAAATCATATGGCGACCATATGACTTGGTTCTAGCCTTCATCTATTAGGACTGGAACAACCATAGTCATTGTTTAAAATGTTGCGCTAGTTGTGTGAATCTATGTATATATACGTTTATAAACCAAAACTGTTCTGTGATCCAATGCTTGAGAAAAATTGTTGTGATGCAGACATTTAAATTTCGGTACGCGAAAGTCAACGGGTATATAGGATATTATAACAGCATTATATGAAAAATTTACATTATTAACGGGTATATTTTCCTTCAAATTAGTCTGATATTTCTCAGCATTTCAATATTGTCATATCTTATATTTCTGTCCAGGACACGTTTTATTGTATCAATCTGTCTCCCCCCCACCGCTACAATCTTAGCACCAAACAGTTTGCTAACTTTTTTTTATACTTGGAAATTGCAACCCTTCATTAGTTTTGCTCATTATCTGTCCAAAAGAAAATGATGTAAAAGATGATTTCCGTTTTTTTAACCCTGCTGGATAATCGGTTATTTTTCTCTCCGTTAAATTTAACAAGTTGTCCTAAGAACATTATCAAATAAGAAATAAAATACAAGGGGAAGTAATGTTTTTGAAAGTCAACGTTAATCCAATATACCCCAGTCACGATCTCGTCGCTGCATACTGAATCACGGCTTCCTCTCTCTCTCTAAAAGTTTAATTTACTTAATTAAGATTGGGTTGTTTGCAAATGTTGAAGCATTAGTAATTTAATGTAAAAAAAGCTAGTAGTAATCAAATATAGACATCTTGTGCTAATGGAAGGTAATTAACCAATAAGAAATGGTCAAGGAAAACACTGCCTAAAATAACATTGTTGATCGGAAATCATCCCAAAAATTAAACTGCGACTGGATCTGTAAAATAAAAATGTGCTAAATGATATCTCCATCTTAGAAAAGGAGTAAAAAAATTATTTAATTTCTAAACATAAAAATAATGAGTAGACAATTAATGAAGAACAGGGAGTAAGACTTTCTTTTGAATAAAGCTCATCAAGGAGCAAATGATATTTTTTATAAACGATGAAAGATATTTTTTTTCTCATGGCAAAACTTGTTTTTCATTCAAATGATAAAACTTTCGAAAGTCATAAAGAGCTTAGGAAAATACAAATCTTTGTTATAAATGTAATCTGTTTTACATTATTTGAAAAAACGTCACAAAACTCTGATAATATATATATATATATATATGTAGAAAGTATTTTAACCTTGGGTACGATAAATGTTAAAGATACCAAACTATTTTAAACCTGGTTTTTCTATTTTAAACCTGACTATTTTAAACCGGTCTGGGTAGTGGCCCCCATTGCCTTTAATACAAAACATCATACATCTCCAGGAGATGTGCTTTGCATTAAGGGTAAATATTAAGATTAGTGATCAGAGCTTATTCTACTTTTACCATGAGTTGCCTTGGTCTTGCACTACGTGTAGGATCAGCTAGAGTTGCAACACTTGCAGGCGCAAAATTGACTTGTTTGTCTGTTTGCTTACTTGGGAAATGGAGTAAAACCAGGTTTAAAATAGCTTGGTATCTTTAACATATATATATATATTTATATATATATAATATATATATATATATATATATATATATATATATATATATATATATATATATATATATATACACACACACGAGGGTGATCTGAAAGGTTCTCGACCTAACAATGAAAAAACGAATTTATTATTTCAAAATTATTTTTATTTTTCAACATAATCTCCTTAAGGTTAATATATTTATTACAGCGATGCTCCAGCGCCATTATCCCGTCCCTGTAGTGGTCCTCACTAGGATCTGCAAAATACCCATCTAGACCTGCAATCACATCTTGATTCGAACAAAAACGCTGACCAGCAAGGAAGAGTTTTAGTTTTGGGAAGAGACAGAAGTCAGAGGGAACCAAATCTGTGGAACAGGGTGGATGTTCCAGCAATTCATAGTGCAGATCCCTTAATTTTCCCATTGCCAAAACACCTCTGTGGGAAGGTGCATTGTCCTGATGAAAGATGATTTTTTTCTTCTGAAAACTGGGTCTTTTCTTACGAATCAAATTTTTTCGTCTAGTCTGGTTCAAAGATCATAATAATATTCCTCGGTTATTTTTTACCCTTTTCAAGATAATTAATAAACAAAATGCCTTTAGCATCCTAAAACAATGATGCCATAACCTTTCCTGCCGATGGAACCGACTTTTTCTTCTTTGGCACTAGTAGTAGGGGTGTTACTATGAATAAGATCAAGATCAAGATAAGATAAAGAATCGTGACGTCATTGTGTATGTGATGCTGTGTTTGACATCATGAGTTTGGAATGTTAGGAATTTCCCTGGGGGAACATGTGTCATTGAATCGTATCGTGATTGGTGGATCAGTTTAAACCAAATAGGGGTAGGGTGAATAGGGGAAGCGACGTTAGTGTCATGGATGTGTGTTGTTATGAGATGTTGATAAGTGACGTAATTTGTTAGATGCCAATAAGTGACACATTGAGTTGAAGTGGAAAGGAAGTTATAGTAGTGGATAAGGATTCGTGCCATGATAGGTGGGACACTTTAAACCAAATAGGAGT
The DNA here is from genome assembly GCF_054136105.1 of Typopeltis vanoorti. Lineage (NCBI taxonomy): Eukaryota > Metazoa > Arthropoda > Arachnida > Uropygi > Thelyphonidae > Typopeltis > Typopeltis vanoorti. Next base: position 84,068,149 of record NC_143556.1, on the reverse strand, counting down.
AGGGTGAATGGGGGAAGTGAAATCAATGTCATGGATGTGTTTTTTTGCGAGATGTAAATAAGTGAATGGTTTGCGTATGGAATTGTGGGTGATGGTTAGAGATAAGATAGAGTAGGGAATGTTTGGAATTTCGCTGGGGGCTCCCATCTGTCAGTGACATTCTGTCATGTGTTTGGTTCGCATTGAAATTGTGTGTGATGGTTGCAGATAAGGAATCGTGACGTTATAAGTTTGGAATTTTTCTGGGGAACATATGTGTCAGTGACATCACATCGTGTGTTTTTGTTTGTGTATGGAATTGTGGATGATGGTTAGAGTATTGAATCTTGGAAATTCCCAGGGTGACACACATCCGCCATTCACATCATGTTGTGTTTTCGGGTGTCTATAGTTGGCAGTACGAATTTTCCAATATAGGTTTGTGGTATTTCATTCCTGTTATTTAGCATAGGAATTTTTAGTTTAGAGTCAAGAGATGGTGGAAGAATTTAGACATTTTCTGAATAATTAATTATAGGCTATCATTGCTGTCCCCTTTCCCTCAAATACACACACACATAGGTTTTTCTTCTCAATAGACGAGTATGGGAATTCTTAGTTTAGAGTCAAGAGATGGCAGCAGCATTTAGACATTTTCTGAATAATTAATTATAGGCTATCATTGCTGTCCCCCCTCAAAGATACACACACACACACACACACACACACATACGTTTTTCTTGTCAATAAGTATTAGAATAAATATTAGAATTTTTAGTTTATAGTCAAGAGATGGCGTCAGCCTTTAGAGATAAAAATGAGTTCTTTTTTGAATGAAAAACCAAACGGCATTTAAAAAATAAATAAATAAACAGAGATTTCAAGAACTTTTGTATGTAGTCTAGAAAAATTCTAATGGTAATTTAGATTAACTTACATTCTCTCCAGATTGTCTCTTCTGGCACATAAATATTCCGAAATAGTTGAATCATAACCATATATTCACAGCACAAAACACACACAAAACATAAGGGTTGAAAGAATGAAATTACTGTAAATAACCTGAAAATCTAGTGATCTTGTTCCTTTAAATTTCTGTCCGTTTGGAACTCTTCATTAATTTCACTCACACTGGGGGCCATGCCCTGTTTTTCCCACAGTTTCTGTCCAAAGTGACATCATAAAGTTGAATTGGAAACGCTATTTTTCGTGTCTATGTGTAACAACCTGTATTTGGGTTTGGATCTCTCCGTTAGCGATTTCTTACTAGAAAATTCTTTTGCCAGCACAAATAAATAGTTATTTCTTATCATTTGAAACGAACAGCTCTGTAGTATACTTTTTTAATATCTATGTTACAAACTTTGAAACATTACAAACTTCCAAACATTTGAAACTTTATTGAGTCTTGTTCCTTTAGGTTTCTGTCCGTTCGTTCATTTCAGTCATTCTCATTGTGGCTCAAGCTATGTTTTTTTTTCCCACGGTGGTGAGTGTAAAACTCAAAGTGTCTGTTCATGACAAATATCGCCCAAAAAATTCACATCTCTCGATACAGAGTTTTGATATGGTTCTATATACAGGTAACACTCGTATAACGCGGTACTTATACAATGCAGTTTCTATATAACGCGTTCTACAAATTGTACTAATCCTTGTTCAATGCGGTACTTATACAACGCGGTCTCGATAAAAACATGGTCTACAAATATAATAACCCTTTATCTGTTCATATATTTTTCACCGCGTGACTTAAAAATCAAATTTTATCTTCGTTAAATTTGTGTGTTCCCGTATTGCACATGTAGTTATAAGTAGCGAATTCATATTAGGGGAAATGCCCTTTAGTACGCATGTTCGTCAATTGTTTACCGTATAAATGGTTACTACAATATTTATAGTAATGGCCACATAGAGGGTTTTTGTGACAGCATTGAAAACGAAATTAGTGAATTAATTGATGGGGAAATAGATTTAAATGAGGAGGAACTCATTACATGCAAAATGTAATGAGTTCATTACATGCATTATATTACATGCAAAAGAGTCTTAAGAGGAGATATCATAGTAAGCACAGCTCCATACATTTGATATTGCGTCAGTCTGGAAATGACACATGCCTCCCTAAACTTTCTGTATATTCTTTTGTCACCAAATATACACAAGAAGTTTTCATAAAATATTCATAAATGTCCCAAAATAAAGAATCTTTATTGAATTGAATAAAATCCTGAAAGTCTAGTTTTACCATTGATGAACTTAGATGATTAGTGATAATTTTTCCCATGATACGAATAGCTGGTAATTCAGTTTCCAAAAATAGTAAATGATTCTCAATGTCATACATTTTTGATGAAAATCTCTCAGCTTCTTTACAACTAATAGGGAAAACTTTACTTCCAACAGTTCCTGTATCATCAAGTATTAGTTTTCCATCTTGGCATCACCCACAATTCCATATGTGAACAAAAACACATGACGTGACATCAGTGACACACGTTCCCCCAGGGAAATTCAAAAAATTCCAAACTCATGATGTCAAACACAGCATCACACACATGATGTCAAACACAGCATCACACACAATGATGTCAAACACAGCATCACACACAATGACGTCAATGATCTTATCACACAATGATGTCATGATTCCTTATCTTATCTTGATCTTGTTCATAGTGACCACTACTGCTGGTGCTGAACAACCAGTTTCTGGCCATTGTTTTGACTGCTGTTTGGATTCCGCTATGTAATTGATAATTCAAATCTCATCCATAGTAACAAATTGACGTGCAATATCAGTTTTATTCTTGTCAATATGCTCCAAGCACTGTTCAGAGATTTTCATGTGAGTGCATTTTTGATCTGCTGTGAGTAAGCATGGTACTCATCTTGCCCAAAGCTTTTTTATTTGTAATTCTTCATGAAAAACATATCCTATGTTCTTTTAAAATGCCTATAGTCAGCAATTTCATGCACTTTCACTCGCCTGTCATTTAATACCATATCGTGCAGTTGATCGATGATTTCTGGAGTTGTTACACTTTTTTGAACGTTATTCACGTGGATCATCATCAAGGATGGTAGTATGGCCACGTTTAAACTCGTCAGCCCAAAACAATGAATTTCTTTTGGCATTAAACATTCTTTTACAAAGAATTTTATAACTGCATGATATTCAATTTTATCTATTTCAAGGTATATAGACAACATTTTGACTTCAGACAGCTGTATAAAACAAACTACTTGATAGAATGACTTGCAATTTCACATAGATGCTTATGACTGATGTGACAACGTAGGGAAAAATCGTGCCGATAGTGTTGCCATTTATGGTCGAGGCAGAGAACGTTTCAGACCACCTCATGTATATATATATATAATAGGTTTTTAATCCTATTTCCCAAGTACACAAACAAACAGACAAGGATGTCAAGTTTGACATAAGACTGAAGCAATGCCTGAAATAGTGCAGGACTGAGGCAACTCGTGGTAAATGTGGATTAAGATCCGATCACTTTTCTTAGTATTTTTCCCCTAATGCAAAGCACATCCCCTTGCAGAGATGTATGATGCTATGCACTAAAGGAAGGGGTCACTATCCAGACCGGTTTCGACCTTTATTGAGGTCTCATCAGTGGGAGCCAGACCTGAAATACGAAGTTTAAAGTAATGCAGAGCTTATATGAATTTTACATAAACAAGTTGTCACAATTTGCTTTGACTTTATTAATAATATATATATATAAAATAAAATATTTATTTCATGCTATACACGTTACTTTGATAGCATACAAAAAATAATATGTAAATATAAATATAAAACAAATAAATCACAGTAGGTATTTTCTTTCTGTAGGTTTTAATATTGCCTTTTCTCGTGAGAGGATCGGTATTATTATAAAATCGGTAAAATGGTTTGATACTTTTATACTAGTCTTCAGTTTCATATATTAATTTATGTGATCATCCAGTAAGTTTTCTTTAGAATTAAAAAAAAACCACTTAACTTTTGGAATATATTTAATAAATACAAATAACTTCTTCTTCTTCTTCCTAACATGGAATTTAGGCCATGTGGCCTGTTCCGGTCTCATGCCATGTCTTTCTTGGTCTTCCGATTCTTCTTTTCCCACTTATTTTGTATCTGTATGATATTTTTGGTAGTCTGCTGTTGTCCATTCGATTTAAATGTTTTACCCATTTTTGTTTATAATATCTTATGTAGTAATTAATTGGTTTTATTTTCAGGGATTGTAAGATTTCTTCATTTGTTTTGTGGTCCCACTTGGTATATCCCGCTAAATACAAATATTTATATTCAAAATATATTCATATAATAACATATTTGTATAATTACATGATAATTAGCATAATATAAATGCAAAATATCGATTATCCTAAAAATAGTTTACAATATACTTGGTTAGTATATTTTAATAAAAATGTTCTTCACTAATATGTTTAAGAAACTTCTGCTTGAATGTGAAACTATGGCTTAATCTTCTTCATTCTCAACTTCCTACCTTTCATCCTTTGTTCCACTTTTTACCTTGGCGAATTCAAAGGTTCAGAATTTATACTTGGAATATAAAACGATCCCTGGATTAAGCAGTTTTTTTTATAACTTCGAATATCGTCTTATACGCCTACATATATGCGATAATTGCTTTTTTGCCTAGCTTTCAAACAATTTGCTTATCTAGCGCGATTGAATGATGAAAGAGAGATTTTAAAGCGATGAAAGACTAACTAATTAAATATGCGCACTCTTCTCCTTCTTTATTTATTATAAAGAACCCACAAAATCTACATTGAATATGTAGACGGAAATTTTTGAAATTTACATTTCCATTTTTTCTCGTGTTTCATTAAGCTGAATATTACTTAGAGCTGTTATTATTTCTATATTTTTTTTTATTCTTATAAAAACAGCTCTCCCTTGAATGAAAAAAATTGGTTATTTAAGAGACGTATGAAGTGCTAATAAACCATTTCCTTCCTTTTATGTATGCTATCAAATGAAGTTTTACTTCTCTCAAAGAACTGAACTGTATCCATTGTTTGCGGCGGGTCTGTTTATTATTTATTGCAGACAGTTTAACTCAGAATTTGAATGCAGTAAGTTTTGTGAGACTAATAATATTATTGCAAAGTGGACAAAACTGACATGAATAAACGGGAAGAATACGAAAGCAGCTACTGAAAAGAAATTAATATGAATATTTCGAAATTACCCAGGGGAACCTTTTTGAAAGTGTATTTTAAAAAATGCAAATTAATTCCACAAGGTATTATGTAATGCTTCTAACATAACAAAGCACGATCTTTTCACTAGTTACATACTTCATATTCTTTTTTGATGTGGGCTCACTAGAGGCTGTATATTTCATGCTCGTTTCCATTCTTAAATCATTCTTAAAAGAACTGGGAGATGGACTGAGTCCTTGACTCATTATCCCGTCATCTGAATGAAGAAAAATCTGTGTGGATGGAGTGTCATTGAGCAAAAAGCTCTAGTCATGGCTGGGTAACGGCAATAGCTGAGCCTCAATTAAAACTTAATTGGCTACAGCATTGCCATTTGTTACTCTGGAAGTCCTAAAAAGGACTATGATACTGATCTCCTGCTTGATCGTTTCCATTTTTAACTGCTAAATTATTTCTACTATTTCTATACAAAAAACAAATGAGTAGTTGAATCGAAAATATATTTAAGATATAGATACTACTCAAAAATTATGTTCATTATATAAAATATGTTAACATATATCTTAAAGTATAAAAATATATTTACCTTTACAAAGCGAAATCTCTTTGATGTAATATTTGAAAGTTAAGTATGGTTAGTTACTAAACTGGAGAAAGAGAATCTATATTATTCAACGTGCAGTTGCTGAGTTACCAATATACAAAGTGCTACAAGAATGTTGGTAATTTGTGCTGATTATTTTTCTATTTGTGTGTATGTGAGCTCCCGCTCTATGCACAATTTCCTGTATTTTGATGGAGCATTTTATTGTTTTCATTTGATCTTATTGCATTCCATTACTGAAACATCGCTTTCTTTCTTTGTGCATATTAAGATTTATGAAACTGTCAGAGATTGTTAGCAACCCATGCCAATAACCTGTTTCGTCTTTAGCACGACAGCAATTACTATGACAGAAATTTGTAATATACGTCAGCTTTTGCAATCAATCAGATGTAATTCATTATCGCAGTGTATTCATTTAAATCGAATTCTTTGAAGTTGATATTTCCATGCGACTGTATAGTTTCGAATAAAATTAAGATTTTATTTATTTGATGAATCGTAAGAGATGAATAAACCTGAAAAGCACACGCGCGCGCACGCACGCACACACACACACACACACACACACACACACACACACACACACACACACACACACACACACACACACACACACACACACACACACACACACACACACACAGTACTGAAATTTCGACATCCCCCTTCAGCATATGTGCTGTGAGATAGCCGTTCGACTGCGCGTGTAAAATCTACGCCATTACACATAGCTGTAGCAATAGTATTGGCGTTGGAAGAAAAGACGTTCGTTATTGAGCATTATTTTCGTTCATACGGAGTTGGTAGAGCAAATAGTCCAAGCCTGGGTCAGGTTTGTGAGCAGTTAGTTCGTCGTTTCCGTAAACCGCCCAAGCAACAGTGTTACCATTGCCTTCATCGAGATGTTCCGAAGTAGCGAGAGTCTTCTGCAGCAATGTAAAAGGCATTCGGGGAGACCAAGAACTCTTAACACAAATGAGAATCACGAACGTGTGCAGGAACAAGTGTTACAAACGCAGTCAACGACGAAAAGCGGCAAAACTTGAAGTACCGACTCGGTCACTACAGAGAATCTTTAAGGAACTGGATACCTTTTCTTACGTCATTAGGGTAGATCAGTGTGTAACAGCAACGAATTATACTGCACGGCAGAGATACTGTGCACGGGTGCTGGCCAATGGCTATGAAGATCCATCCTTTCTCCATAATGCTTGGTTCTCGGACGAAGCTCATTTCCATCTAAGCGATCATGTAAATAGACGAACCTACATGTTTCTTGTTTTCTTGAGACCTAAATCTGTCCAAGAGAAACCTCTTCACAGCGAGAAGGTTACGGCGTGGTGTGCGGTGTACGGCCATGGCATAATTGGGCCCTACTTAATCGAAGAGATTGGTGTAACCAGTATCTTGAATAGCAAACATTGCATCGAAAATGTGTTTGTTCCGTACACCCAGGATTTGCATACGATGTGTCATGCAAAAATATTCCATTCCGTGCACAGGTATTTCAACAGAACGGAACCACCTGTCTCACATCACGTGGTTCTGGAGCCAATTCATCAGAACACTTTCCCTGGAGGCTCATTTCGAGGTTCATAGAATTTTCGTACTACCTTCACATTTTCTCGATATCTCACAACATTTGATGCCTTCGTTTGGGGTATATTGAAGGAATGGGTATCCCATCGTGACACGCCTTCAGACCTTGACGAACTAGAATAAAATTACACGATATGTTTAGCAGATGTCCCAACTTTGTTCTCCAAGATGACAGAGAACCTTCTCATGCGCTAAGAAACCTCTCTTAAAAGAAAGATGTCCGTAATCTATCGTCGTTATGCTTTATTCGACGAAGATTCCATCAATAGTTTTGGATGCAAACATATATTTCTTTGTTAATAAACCCGTTAGTTAATGTTATCCATAACATATATCGTTGTAGTTATTCAACAATGTTTTCTGCGCCATACTGTATTAAGTATTCCTACAAGATTCGTTCACATTTTTTAAATGCTACCTGAAATTTAATCCATTTTATATGCAGAATTACCATCCTTAACACAATGTTTAGAAAGAAATCAAATGACACTTCCCCCCCCCCCCCCATGGGCAAGGTTCATCGAGCCATGTAATAAGTCACGTTACATGGCTCGATAATGATTCTCCCAAGTCAATGTAACTGCGTCCGAATGAAATGGTTGCAAGCAGAGAACTGAGAGAGTTTCAATTATGAACGTTATGTTGCAGGTCTATCTAATCGCAAATTGTTGACAAATTGGGCCATCCCAGGTCAACAATCAGTTATACCATACCGAGAGGGAAGTGAAAGCATTCGACTGCAAGTGCTACTCGCAGTGAACGACCCACCAGACTCACCGAGCTTCACCGTAGGGTTCTATGAAGGATATTATGATAAAACCGCCATTTCTCGGCACGCAATCAATCGACACGTTGATTGCGGAGTTTCGGGCACCGGTTGGAACACGAATCTGCACAAAAACATTCAGAAGCGAGGCACACAACATGGGTTTCGTAAGACTACAATATGCAAGCTATACATTATCCGAACCAACATACAGCTTCGTCTTCAGTTGTGAAATAGGTGTAGAGTTGGACATGGAAGTTTGGAAAGCTGTGTTATGGAGCGACGAATCATGTTACACCCTCTTGAGAGCAGATGGATAGGTGTGGCAGATGCCAGGTGAGCGTCTCTTACCAGAGTACGCAGCCCCGACTATGAAATTCGGAGCTGGCGTTGCGATTGTATGGTCCAGTTTTTCCTGGTTTGCCCTGGAAAAACAGGACCTGAACAAAGCAATGCTTCCTGCTTTGTGGCGTTTCTACGGATATGACCAGTGTCTCTTTCAGTAAGATAATGCACCATGTCATAAGGCTGCTGCCGTAACTGCGTGGTTTGTGGACATCAACGTCACCACACTTGACTGGCCACCACAGAGCCCAGTTGAACATCTGTAGAATGAAATGGAGCGTCGGGTGTGGATAAGGGAAGATCTCCCCCACAACCATCCATGACCTCATTACATACCTACACGAAGAATGGTCCCAAATTCCTATTTATTGCTATCGTACGCTTGTGGAAAGTATATCCCGTAGGAATGCTGCAGTCATCGCAGCGAAAGGAGGCCTTACATCTTATTAAGGTGGGCGCCATGGCATTTTATTGCTCACGCTATTGTGTCCGTTAACTTCTTTCCAAGCAGTGTATGCAATGTTAATATAATATAACCTTAATATGAAATATACTTTAGGAAGATTCGAATTTATCCTAAGCTGCGTGTTTTTCCTTTATACTGGAATAATGCAGTACATGTTAGACTCAATGGCTTGTCACGGCCAAGTAACTTGTCTTCTTAGCGTACTAAGAAGTGTGTTCCGTGTATTCTTCTTCGGAGGTTTGCCCGTTTTGTGGGATGAAAAATCTACTTTCACTGAGAGAAAACTTCATGTTTAAGATCTTTGGTGGCAGTTTTCCTAAGGAACTTCACATCCTAGACCGGCTTCGAACTCAGTTCTTTCAAACGAATGTTATCGTGTATTACATTTATTGTATCTTCATTTTATACTAATCACACCAATGAATCATTGGAATACTAAACCATATTTTAACAGCATAGGCCATATATGATTAGATCATTCGGAAATTCTTCTCTTGAGTTCAAAATAATTAGAATATTTTCAATTTCGCATCTTACATAATTTTGCTATATTTATTTCTAATTTGAGAAATTTTGAGTTGTTTTACTGAAATTTCTAATGTGGATATAAACAACTCAACATGAAAAGGAAAAATACCGAAGCACATATGATAGCCGCGTATGTACAAATGATTGCACCTAAAATTCCACGTGACAAACAATAGAAAGATGCAACTGTTTGTGGCATTTCTTTCCGTGTACAAGTTATTACTGAGTGCAGTATGAGATCAAAAATGACTGTAGGAGATGTTCTTATTGGTATACATAATAAGGCAGCAGTCTTCTGAAATACTAGGAAAAGATTTCTTAAATAGGAAAACTAGTAATTATGTCACCACGGTAGCCGTTAGCGGAGAGGCACATAAACGAACCTGATGCGTTATGAACTCCATTAACTGTTGGGACGAGACTCCGCAGTGAAACCGGAGAACAGTACAGTCATATTTCTTGTTCTACCAGTAAACAGCTGGTGTCCAGTTCACTAATGGAATTAAATAATGTGGTCGGTCTCTTTTATCAAAAGGAGTCAATGCGCTTTTCAATATGTTTAGGAAACTTTTACACTTGTTATGATAAACATATTCTGGATTGTGTTTCATTTTTTAAGTCAGAGCATTTAACTGGTGTTTTGTACTTTCATTTATTCGTGGAACTAGTTCCCATGCGACTTGAGGCACTGGATTTGCACCATTGCAAATATCTGCAGAAACCCATATAATTTTTTTTCCTTGAAGGAATAATGACATCAAACTGTCTTCTATTGAATCCCAATTTCAATTTTGCAAACAAGGGGAAATTTGATATGATGCCAAATGGTGGAAGTGAAATAAACCCTGAACAGCAGTCGTTTTTTTTTCCTTGTTCAATACTTCAAATTATGCATCAAATTTTGCAAAACCAAGGAAATATTTGAGGAATTCTGTTCATCATGGAAAAAAGTACCATGTCCACTGTGTAGAGTAGAGCCTCCTGATTATTTTATCCCTACCTCGCTATAGTACTATTCTATAAGTTTCTAGCTTGCCGTGATTCATTTGTCATAAGTGTCATAAAAATCAACACAAACTTACGATTTTTATTTACATGAACTACACAGTTACACTTCGTGAGATAATATCTCATAATAGGTCAAAGTACAACTTTGAAACAGAAGGAGAATGAACTAACATACTATATTCAATTCATATTTAGCTGATTAATTTATATTAACGATTGGTGTCATCTGGTAGCATTTTTGATCGCATCTTATATTTATATTATTTATTCTCGTTTTCTTTCTAGATCTCTCTCTCTCTCTCTATGTGTGTATATATATATATATATATATATATATATATAGTATTTCTAATAATTACGGTGCGATTGTGATTTCTGTTCTATCGTTATTGCGAAGGGTAGAGTTTACCATCTGCCTCCATATGGTTTTTTTCAATAGATAGCAACGCTGATAATTATCGAACTTCTATTTATTTTCCCATCTTTATTTTATTATTATTAAACTTTATTTTTCTATCTCTCTAATCACGATTATTACTTCCTGTAATGGCTTTATGTGGTGGATTTTTCTACGCACTTTCAGACAAAATAAACTCTACTAATAGATAACAGACGCTCTTAGTGTATCATTAGATCAATTGCTCTATCTGGGGTTTAATTTCGGTGGGACGTAACTGCAACATGTAGAATGTAACCTTTATACTTGGGGGTATATATAATTAAGCTGATTTGTATCTAAGTATATAAATATAACCGAAAACGGAATCCTAATTACCTCACGGTAAGCTGTCTTGGTATTAGTGACGCTGTTGCCCTTTTCATTATTATTGTTGTAATCACGCACAGGAAATTGCCAAAACTAATTACATTTAATTAATTAACTCTCTCCCCAGAACAGATTCGTGATTTAATTCCTCGGGAGAAATAAATCCTTATGCTTGTTTCACTAATAACAATAATCTTTCTTTATGAGTAATAAAGGCTTACGATTGATGGATACTTTGTCAGTTTTCGGTTTAACTGATGTACGTTAATAAATATATTTCTGAAGAACTGCATCGCAAGTAAAGTTACCTCTAAAGATGCGTTTTTTCTTGAATCTCTTAAAAATACTGTATTATTTCATATTGAACTCAAAACCAACTAAAGTTAATAACGAGTAGTTCATTTATACGAATGTGTTTTCAGGAGAAAACCACTGCCACTACGTATAATAACTGAACTTCACTGAAAATGTCCCTTATAATATAATGTAATATAATATGCTATAAAATTGTTGTTTTTCTTTCTTCCCTACAAAGCCTTTAGTATAGATTCTAAAATATTCGCAAATATAATATATAATATAATATGCTATAAAATTGTTGTTTTTCTTTCTTCCCTACAAAGCCTTTAGTATAGATTTTAAAATATTCGCAAATATCTGCAAACAAATACCCGTTACTCACCAACTAACACAAACAACAACAACAACGTTACTAGCTTGCTGGGTGAAGCATAAAATGCTTTTTATTTCCCCCTTTATCTGTGTTGAGAAGCTTGATGGGGGAGGTTGTGAGACTTATGCTCGCACTTTGTGAACTGTGGAGTTAGCTCTGTTCTGCTGAAAGCAGGATTGCCTTGGGTCTTTTGTGTTTTTGATAGTCATGTTCACTATAACTGGAAGCTTGTCTGATTAGTGGATTGGGATGAGAATGTGCCTTGCTGAAGAACTTTTCCGCATGGTCATGAAGGAGAGAACGGATGTCAAGGGTTCCGGTTTCACTGTGGATCTGCGTGTTTCTGATGAACCATGGGGCGTCTAAGATCATCCGCAGGCATTTGTTTTGTATCCTCTGTAGTTTCTGGATGTTAGATTTGGATGTGTGACTCCATGCCGGGGATGCATATGTGATTACTGGTCGAATTACCATCTTATATAATAACAGCTTGTTGCGTTTATCCAATTTGCTGTTGCGATTGATCAGGGGATAGAGTTGGGCTATGGTTCTGGATGTCTTTGTGCCTATGAGCTTGATATGGCTGTTGAAATTTAGCTTTTTGTCTAGCTGTACTCCAAGGTATTTGGCTTCTGTCTGCCATGGTATCTTTTTTCCGAGAAGTTCAATATCATCTTGGATGAAGGCTTTGCGTCTGGTGAAGAGTATAGCTGAGCTTTTGACGGGGTTCACTTGTATCCTCCAGTCGGAGAACCATTTCTCTAGCTTTGTGATAGTATCCTGGAGACGACTGATCGCCAGGTGTGGGCGGAGAGATCTTGTCATTATGGCTGTGTCGTCTGCATATAGGGCTGTGATGGTAGTCCTCAGGTTCTGTGGAATGTCAGCCACGTAGATTGTGAAAAGTAAAGGAGCCAAAAGAGATCCCTGAGGTACTCCTGCCAGGATTTTGCGCCTAGTTGAGATGGTGCCATTTATTTTTATCTGCATGGATCTGTCAGTGAGGTATGATTTTATTAGACGGGTAAGGTTTGTTGGTATGTTGGCCTGAATGAGTTTATAGAGTAATCCTTGATGCCATACCTTATCAAAGGCCTTGGCAATATCCAAAAAACTGCAGCTGTGTGAAGGTTCCAGTTGTATCCTTGAGTGATATGCTCCACTAGTCTGTGTATTTGTTGCACTGTGCTGTGCATACGGCGGAAGCCGAATTGTTCGTTTGGAATTATTCCTAATTGGTCTGATTTTTCTTGTAGTCTTGAAAGGATAATTTTTTCAGCAATCTTTCCCAGGTTGGAGAGCAGGCTTATTGGACGGTAGCTTTGCGGGAGTTGCGGATTGTTTCCTGGCTTTTTTATTGGTATGATGTCTGCTGTTTTCCATGCAGAGGGGAAGTGTTGTATCCTCAATATTGCATTGGTTATGTTAACCAGGTGCATAATAGCCTTTCTAGGAAGTAATTTGATGATTCTGTTAGTAATTCCATCTGGCCCTGGAGCTTTTTTGTTGTTTAGATGTTTTATGATGTTGGTTATTTCAACTGGAGTAGTGGGGGTGATGCTGGCTGGTTTGTCTTCGGACTGACTTAAGGTACGCTAGACCTGCTGGTGGAGCCAACTAACACTTACCTTCAAACTTTTACTAATAATTATCATCAGAAATAAATCATACGGTTTGGGAAAAATTTACGCTGATTATTAAATCAGATTTAAATATTATATGATATTAGTTTCAATAACAATACAGAAAAATATTTTTACTTAATTTTTATATAAATATTTTGCAATGAATATAAAATATCTTTAGAGACTAAAAGAAAATACTATGAACATGCTAACTGAATGAGAGTATATAACAAACTCAGTGTACTAAATTGCCAAACAGATGTTAACCTTTACATATTAAACCTTATGTAAATGAAACCTTTAAAGACAGTGAAGCTTTTTTCTCCTGTTCCTTCCCCACTTTCAAATAAACATTAACAAAAGGTTTTTTTTTTCTAGCTGTATTTTCTCTTCTTTATTTGCTAAGTATGACTTTTTATCTTGAGGGAAGTATCGTACTGTCATCGTTTATTTATATTAAAATATTATCTTTATTGTTTAACCAGACACCATGAAAATGATTTTCTTTTATCCTTGTACTACTTTATCTGTTTATCAATATCTTATATTTCTTGAAATTCTTTCTCATGTTGTGATATATTATATATATATATATATATATGTATATTTTTTTTTCATTTCGTTTTGCAGTTGAGCCTACTAGAAGCGATGAAGGCAAAAGTGCGCATGTCCATAACAGGCGAACGAAATGGCGAGCGAGGAAGGGTACGGACAGGCTCTGTTTAAATTGGTATACAACACTTATTATCGTTTTGCTTGTTTTCATTTCAGCTTATTCGCTCTCTGATCTGACGCAGGCACAGCTGATCATTTTCTTAAGTTATGTGTAAAAACACATTAAAGAATTAGGCGCCACATTTAATCGGAATTCAAATATGAATGTATATATTTTTTCCTTATTTGCTTTCATAAACAATAATTTAATGAAAATGGTATATAACTTATAGATTTTTCTTCTTTTAAATTTTGTTTTTGCTCACACGGCGTATATAGTAAGTGTTTGAGTGAACGATAAAGATTAAGGTAAACCTAGTTTGCCGCTAAAGAAATGTATTTTAAGATACGGAAGCGAGTCCGTGTCTGATAGGACAGAACTTTATAATGAAATAATAACTCGTTTTTTCTTTCTTTTTTTTTCTGGCAAATATTTATCATTCATCGAATATCTAAATTTTCTGAGCATCTTCTAAAAGATGCTCAGAAAGGTTAGCCAGAAATGTAATATATTTAGATATCGGATTCCGTTTTTGATTGTGTTTATATCCCTTACAAACTCTATAATAGATGAGCTTCATTGACACTTTTCGAAAGGTCACTTGACTCAGTTGAACAGAGTTTAAGTTACTATGTTCCACTGAGCAATGTTACTTTTCTGAGTGAAGAGAATATTTTGTAAACTATACTTGTTTTCCTTGGCATATCCACTGGTGGCATTCAAAAACGTGCGTTGTTTTTTGCTCTTCGCAAAAGTTTCCAACTTTTAGTTCCGGATTTTACCATTGGCTACTATTACAGATTCCACTTCTCCTAGTGTAGTCTTTCTCCTAAATTGCGATAAAGGGACATATTTATGATCAAATGCTCAATCTAATCTAACAGTTCCCAAAAGTATGGTTCAGATCTACATCATGGGTAAGACATTCTAATTTTGCAAGACCATTTACTCAAATTACATTGAAAAATTGACAATGTCCCTGCAGTATGATGCAATGCTTTAGGATGGTGGCACTCCATTGGGTTCTTTTGCAAGAACTTTTTTAAAACAGTCTTAATCATGTTAGGTAATAAAAGGCTAATGCTTTTTTTTTAGCAAGAATGGACTCAGGATTTGATAATACAAGATTTCTGATCTCTAAAGACCAAGCATATAGACTTTTTCAAACAGCTTTAAACCTCAGATAAACTGGATGTAATAATTTCACAAAAGATGGTGAAAATCATCGACCATCTAAAGAGATTCACAAATATTCGAGTGGAATTCAACACTCAACCTGTAGGTTGGAGAGCATACTATGTGTTCGTCCAACAGATGGTTAGAGCGTAAGCAAAACCTCTGTATTCTCTATGCTCTAACAAATGACCCACACGCGAAGCATTGCCACAGTATAGCACCGCTGTTACCACACATAACGAACTGGAGAATACATCCCGATACTTAATGCTCCCTTGGAAGCGGTCAAATATCAACAGATCCATTTCTCACATAAACTTCAACTGATGTGGACATTCAAAATTTCTAGCACGAAACATCTAATGCAGGAATGAAGAAACACACATCCGTTTCAGCACTCTACTATTTCGTCCCCTCAGTCTATGCATCTGTATCTTGGTTCCTTTAGACCAGCACCCTTTCTTTCTTTTTATTTATTTATTTTTTCAAATTACTCTTTATTAATCAACATTTATCCATAGCAGGTTTTAACATGTAACAGTTATATATTTTTCAGTCACCGATTTCTTCTATAATAAAGCTGATATGAATGAGACTAAAGATAAGGCTCATAAGGTGAAGATCATTATTATACTGACTTCTACTTATCATTTTATAATTGAAAGTTGCAAAAACTGTACCAATCCCCTTGTTTCTAGAAGATTTAATACCAATGACAAAACCTGGTATAAAGATAAAGGGACATTACTGCAGTTGTGTACATTCCTATAGATGGGGAATGAGATGTAATATTAACTGACGTTTAGCTGAGTGTTGCTATACCCTGCCGTATTAAGCATGAATTAGTTGGAGAGATTTCAGCACAATTAAAGAATTAATTTTAAACTATGGATGTCATCAATGTCGGATTATGATTTATGGCTGAAGCGATTAAGTCTATGAGGACAATGTATAATGTCTGTAGCATTCGAGTCTTTTTCTGAAAAAAAAAAAAAACTTTTTTTGAAATTCTAAAAATCTTACTAAAAATAAAAGAGGCATTTTCTTAATTCAGTTAAAAATATGTTACAGTTCCTACTGTTATTATCGTTTGTAATCTTATTTTCATTTTAATCTTTCATTGATTCCACAATAATGGCTAATCACATTAAATTAGCAAAGAAATTAATTTGATTACAAAACCATTTCTATAATTCAGTATCTTCAAAACATAATGAAGCCATATTCAAATTGCTAAATGGATCACGAATCGCATGAATAGTAAAAATGCAATACAAGATTTAAGAGTTTTTATGGTACGATAATAGAGTTCAAGTTCAGAAAAGAGGTCAAACTGTAAAATGTTCCTTCGTAAAAAAGTATATTCTAGACAATACAGTGTAGCGCACTGTATTGTCTGGAATATACTTTTAACGGATTTTTTAGAATATAGCTGTTTGGTAGCGTTCTCAAGTTATACTACAAATCCAGACTAATCCATCCGGGATGAGAAATCGCATACTTTGTATCTTCTTTTATCTATTCGTACTGTGAGCACAGGAGAAGAATCACTCCAAATAACTGCTGGCCTTTAATGGCATAGGACATAATCTCGTGAGAGTGTTACCATATAACACAAGTCTGTTCAGGTCCATTTAGGAAGTTGCAGAAATCGTCATAATCATAATCTAAAACCATTTTTTAATTATGAAGATAAACTTAATGAAGAGATAAATCAAAATATCTTTTGGAATTACTCTTTTTAATTCAAATTTGAAGGAAAGTTTCGAAATTTCATTACTGTTTTTTTTCAAGAATAACCGAATAATTAAAAAAAAAACAAACCAACCAACAAATAATAAAGTTAGAGAAATGGCGCCGTCTTAATATTGAGTAATCCATTATTTTTATTTATTTTAGACTTCGTTTTCCTTAAATGAATTTCTTACATATTTAGTGTAATTAATTGAGAAACTTGTAATGAGACAATGATTTTTAACATTTCATTACAATCACAATACCCTTTTAGTAATAGTTTATAGTTTCTAATCTTTCTAATTGGCTTTTGGTTCGAGGATACATAGTGGTTTGTAGGCGAATTTAGTGCTCCTGTACAGTTAGTGATTTTTGTCTGTTTTTATTGTGTTTTCCCTTAGAAAATTAGTGTTTTGTAGTATACTAGTGTTTAGATTTTAGTGTTTTATAGTGTATTTAGTATTTTATCATATATTTTTATTAAGATATTTTAATATTTAGTATACGGTTAAAATGGCGCCAAAAAAGGGCAAGAAAGGTAATGCTAAAAAAAGCACCGCAGGCGAGAACAAGAAGGTTAGCCTGCCATAGGTTATTGTGCACATGGAGGAGGTTAACGAAAATGAATTAACCGCCAAAACAGCGAAGTTGAAGCAGATCATCAGAGAGACAACGCGGGAATTGCAAAAAGTTGAGAGATGTTTAAATGAGCACAGGGAGAAAAATAAAAATAAACAGGAAAATAAGAAACAACAAAGCAAAGAAACGGGTAAGTCAGGAAATAACGAAAATCAGGTAAGTGACGTTGTTAGTAAAAAGAAAGAAGTTATTTCGTAAGATGACTCTATAATAAAACGTGCTGTAGATGAGAGAGTTATAACATCGAGATTTCCTGGAGCGACAATTAAAAATATAACGCAAGTAATTCAAAAACAGAAAAGAAAAGTAAACGAAATCGTAGTTGTAGTGGGTACGAACGATTTAACTGGCGATAAGTTCAGTATGGGAGGAGACGTGAAAGGGTTGTGGAAGAGGCGAGAGTGAAGAGTGAGAAAGTGAAAATCGTTAGTATTTTATATTTTATCTCGCTGTGATAAAAATGAATTAGAAAGAAAGACTACGATGGCAAATGATTTAATAAGTAGGCTATGTAGAAGGATGGATATGTGGAGTGAGTTTGAGGGAAGATTGGATTTGTATAAGAGAGATGGCCTACAACCAGGGGCGCGCCGGCAATGTGTGCGACGCGCACAGGCGTCAAAGATTTCAGGCGAGGAGGAAATACTTAAAAAATATTATTTTAATTATATCAAAATAAATTACAATTTGTTTAAATTTTAATTATATTTTATAATTTGTCTCAAACTAATTATTTATGATCACTTATTTGTTATTATTCCTTAACATCTTATTTTATTCTGATCCTAGTTCTAACAAGTAGTTAGAACTAGGATCAGCGTAAACAAGTAAAAACTTGAACTTGCGTGAGTTTACTGTCTACAGGATGACGAGCGTTTGAATTTGTTTAATCTTGTTCAAACTTGCATTTGCTCTAAACATATATAAGAAAATCTGCTGCAGTTTTTAACTTTATTCTATATTCAGCTTTTTTAACGATACTTGTGACATAATGATTAGAAATATATACACGTTTGCACAAGAATAATGTTTAATTTGCCAAATATTTCGGTCTGAATATTACAGACCATATTACGAAATCAAATAAAGTTATTTGATTTCGTAATGCATTCTGGATATTTCTTATGTCAAAACAAATTTTACAACCAAGTGGAAGGAACGGCCATGGGAAGTCCACTTTCTCCTGCTCTTGCCAACTTTTATTTAGAACATCTAGAAGAAGTCCTGTTCTCATCTATATTCCATCTTCCATCCTTTTGGGTTAAATATATAGACGACATCTTTGCTGTATGGCCTCACAACAGAGACTCCTTACCTTCCTTTTTAAGCAGTGTCAATTCCTTACATCCTCATATAAAGTTTACCATGGAGATTGAAAACAAGTCATCTTTTTTAGACGTCCTTCTCATCCGTTCACCTTCTGGTATTCTTACAACAACAGTTTAAAGAAAACCAACTTTCACAGGTCGTTATATTCTCAAAGAATCTGCTGATCATCCTTGTCAAAAACAGGAATCATAAAATGTTTAATCCGACGAGCCAAAACTAACTGTTCAACTTCTCATTTATTACAGGAAGAACTCTCGACTATCAAACATCACATGAAACTAAATGGCTTCTCCGAAAAGGGTACACAACATCTTTTCGATTCTTACAATCCAACACAGAACAGCAAAGATTCAATACGACGAGTTGCAATTCCTTATTTCCGGGATTTCAGAACCAATTTCAAGAATTCTGAAGAAATATGATTTAGCAGCCTATTAACAAATTATCCACCCATTTTCCTTCATATAACTATTAATGCTCAACCCTTGTCTCTACCTGATGTGTATCAGGTTCCTTGTAATTGTAATCTTTCCTACTTTGGGCGTTCTATAGAAAAAAGAATTCAAGAGCATCAGTCATCAATTCAACACAAGAAACCTGAGAAATCTGGATTAGCTCAGCATGGATTAGAAACAAGCCACAACATCATTTGGTACAAGACTCTCTTCCTACACAGATGTCGCTACAAATTTGAACGTTTATTTAAAGAAAGTGTGGAGGCCTTACTTCAACGTCCTAACTTGAATCGTAATGACTGTATATCTATATCAAAAATTTGGGAAAGTTTAATCAGGATAACACATTAATTTTTTTTGTTTGTAAATTTCCTATATTAGTCTGTTATTTAAGATTATTATATGAATTTCTGAATTATTATCTTTAATTATGACTTTAAAAATGTTTACTCTTCTAATACTTAGTGATATGACATCACGCAGCTCGTTCTATGTGTGAATGATCAGTTGTTCATATTCCACCTTGTTTTTTAAAACTATTCCTATGTAGCCACTGAAGATGGTCTGTAATATTCAGACCGAAATATTTGGCAAATTAAACATTATTCTTGTGCAAACGTGTATATATTTCTAATCTATATTCAACTGTTATCAGCAGAATGTAGGCAACATCTTGCAATGTACCTGAATCGTCATGAGAAAACTTTAAATCATTTGAACAATTACAAAAAATGGACAGAATTAATTACATCCTTAAAAAATAAAACTTGTATCGATCATTTGCAGCAAACAGTTTTAGATAATGAAAGGAAACATTGGTATGAAGTTATAAAAAGAATAATTTTGTAGTAGTTTTTAGGCAAACAAAATCTAGCTCTTCGTGGTAAAAGTAATAAACTTTACGATCGCGATAATGGCAATTTTTTAAAATGCATTGAGATGTTAGAAAAGTTTGATCCTTTTATATCGGAACACACGCGACGTGTAGTTAATGATCCTGACTTTAAAAATATGCCCTCCTATTTAGGAGGTAAAATTCAAAATGAAATACTTCATTGGCATCAAATATTAAAAATAACGTTTTTATGAAGTGTTTTTTTAACGGGGGGGAGGGGTATAGGGGCGCCAATTAAAGTTTTGCACACAGGTGTCGGCCACTACTGACGCGTCCCTGCCTACACCTGAATGCGCTTGGTATCAGGAGTCTGGAAAAACTAATAACTGGTATGAGACCTATCAGAGAGTCAGGGAAACTAAATTATACAGGGAGGAACGATGTGAATGTAAGAGCGACAATGGTATATAACTGTGTTAATGACGGGAATGGGCTCGTCATGGAAATGTTGACGAGGCGAGCACGATTTCGGTTTGTGTTCGGACCCACCATATGTGTGCAAAGATGTCTACATGTGTAAGGCATTAGAGAAGAATAGAGATCTGCAACTTGTCCAACTGTGTCAGGCAGACTGCAAACAGGAGTATACAAAACAACACGCAGGTAGATTATTATGTCTGTACACGAATGCTAGGAGTATCAGAAACAAAGGGGTAGAGTTTTTTGCCTTAGTCAATATGTTGCGACCTCAAATTGTTGGAATTAGTGAGACCTGGCTAACGGAAACAGACTTACTAACTGGTATCGAGTGTCATGGGTATAGTAATTTTAGGAAGGATAGAATTGATAGGAGAGGAGGGGGCGTGCTACTAATGATATCGGATGACTTAAATCTAGTTAGAGTTGAGACCTATGAATGTAGTATTATTAATAATAATATTTCATGTGGCAGTGAGTTTGAAGCAACCTGGTGTGAGGAAGAATCTAACAAGACAAATTACATAGTGGGGTGTTGTTACAGACCTGGTGGATCGGTTGCTGGTGATGAAGAAATGCTTCACCAAATAGAAAAGATGAGCGCGAAAAGAGTAATCATAATGAGAGACTTTAATTATCGAAATATTGATTGGGTAGCAGCAGAATCTCATCAGAAGAATGAAAATGCATTTATTGAGCTGTTACTACTAAGGGAAGGTCATGTTTTAGCAGCTTGCTCACATTCTATAAGGATGTTACCACTGAGTTAAACAAAGGGGAGGGAGGGAGGAATCACAATGATACTTTTTGATTTTGCTAAGGCTTTTGACAGAATACAGCATGGCAGACTGCTGCATTAATTGGAGAAAATAGGTTTGGTTATACAATATTAGCAAGGATAAGAGTAGGGCTGACTGACAGATAAAAGTCAAAAAGTAGTATACGGGGGTTCTGAGTCTTCAAGGTCTAAGGTAACAAGTGGTGTACCACAGGAATCAGTGCTTGGTCCACTGTTATTCAATCTATACATTAATGATATAGGGAAGGATTTGACAAGTGATACACAGTTATTTGCTGATGATGCAAAGATAGGTAGGTTAATCGGGAATGCTGCTGACTTGCAGTCTTTGCAGAATGATTTCAATAAGATGGAATTGTGGGCATGGGAAAATGGGTGTCAGTTCAATGTCAGTAAATGTAAAGTCATTCACTGCGGCATGATTAGATATCCAATGTCGTATTATATTAGTAGGATTAGACTAGAAGAAACTGTGAGACTAGGGATCTTAGAGTGTTAATAAATAGGAAGTTGAAGTTTAAGGGCCATGTGGCAAAGATTGCAAATACAACTCAAAAGATAATTGCAATGCTGAAATTCTACATTGTACGTTAGCAGTACATTGAGATTCTACTGCTAGCGTTCACATATAAAGATAAGGATGTTATTTTGCCTCTTTAAAAGGCCTTGATAAGACCTCACTTGGACTATTGTGCGCAGGTCTGGTCTCCTGGTTTCTGTTATGGTTTTGATATATTGGAGAGAGTACAAAGGAGAGTGTTAAAAATGATATCAGGGATTGTGGAATACTGATTATGAAGACAGGTTGAGAATTTGTAGACTGCAGACACTAGCAAATAGGAGAAAGAGGGGTGATATGATTGAGACTTACAAACTTTTGAAAGGGTCATACAGGATTTCTATTTATGGAGGGTGGGGAAAGGACGAGAAAGCATCCTTGGAAGCTGAGAATGAAGGCCGCCAAGAAGGGTGTGAGGGCTAGATTTTTCTCTCAGAGGGTGGTTCGTGATTGTAATGGATTGCCATTGGATGTTGTGAGTGCAATCAGTGTGAATGAATTCAAGAATAAGTATGATAGCCGGTGTGTGTGTGTGTGTGTGTGTGTGTGTGTGTGTGTGTGTGTGTGTAGTATGTGGCCTCCCTCGATGAGTCTCTGACTCCCTGGAGGTCTCTCTAAATAATAATAATAATAGTAACCTGTGTTGAACTTATTTTCATTAAAGTTGCATAGCAGCAATTGTATCAACACTACATGAATTATTATGCAGTGTTAATAAGTCATGCATGATTTTTCATTTATTTTTTATTTATATTTTGTGAATGTTCTGTTACTTCTTCCAATTAAGGAATTTCAAGAATCCTTCTAAAATATTATTTTCATCTATTAATTAATTTAAAGGAGTTTAAAGAAATTAACATTTCGTTTAAATTTATTCAAAGAAAAATAAAATCTTGGGAACAATAATTTTATTTTTTATTCAAATCTTAAATTATTAAATAATTATTGCAAACATAATTATTGGGAAAAAGTCACAAAACCTTAATTATGGCATAGAAAATATTCCAAAAAAGAGACTAATAAATATTTTTTGTTATTAAGTTTATTCATAGAGATAATTAGGCTATCATTATTGTTATCAGGTATTAGTTCATTAACAGTGAAACTACTTAAAAGCATCAACCGCTGTTTGACTATAACCTGTGGGGAGAAAATAATGGAAACGACCATCGGGCGACAATTTATTTCCCTTGACAATTGTCCAGAATTTGCAAAAAAAAAACAAAAAGTCATATAGAATTTTTAGCTTATTCACAGTAGAAACTATTCCTTAATTTTATTCGTTTCTCTGAAATTTATAACATTATAAATGTCATAACTTAAAATAAAAATCACTAGAGAGTGTAATACGATAATCCATCTCAATAATGGATTGAGATGGATTTGATTATGCAAATTTCAGCTTAATCCAATCTACGAAATCTCATATAAGTTTTAAAACTAAAATGAGTATAGAAGAACAATAAGTTCCTCTTGATGAAAATCGGATTTCTCTCCTCGGCATAGCAGACACGCACAACAACAAACAACACAAAAAAGTCATTTTCTGATGAACGTGGAAAGTTACTCTTATAAATCGTTACCATGTACAATACGCAGTTAATGAACAGAATGTATAGCACCACCAAAAAGGCTATCGTCGGTTGCTCAGGCGCAATTAGGTCTATTGGAAAGCTTGGCTCGGTAATACGTTAGTGTCAAGAGAAGCTTACATGTGGAACATATCAACTCAATAGTGCCAGAGAATAACGCTTATAAAAGAAAAATTGCTGTCGAGTGGGATTGTTTGACGTTAAAGCAACCAGCTAGCGATTAATTGCTTGCAGAACCCGAAATCGGACAATGAAAAGAGTACTTGTGAACAGCTTGATTTTTATTGCAGATAAAATCAAAACACTCCATTAATAACCATAGAGAATCAGTGCCGTGGAATATCTAGTACTTTTGGGTACTCATAAATTGTTGAAGATCTTAAATTAATGGTTCAGAGATATTATTCATAAAATGAGTAAAAACTACGATACGTTTATACCCTACTTGGACACTTACTATTACAAAAATCCAAGACATCTTTAATACAGATGAGAGTAGACGAGAATTAAGTTATACTCAATTCTTCTGTGGAATTTTTCCGTATTCTGTGAGATAACACGGAATATGTACAGTAAAATATTTACATAAACTATTCAATTATGTTAAATTATTTAAATCCCTTAACGGGTTCTCCCTTAAATATGCAAATAAACCAACACATGCTATCATAGTAGTACACTTGGCCTCAGTCTGTGTCTACGGTAATTTTGTTCTAATTTACTGGTTCTCGAGCTTTTTTTTTCACCCTGAAAGTACACTTTTAGCTGACTGTCTGTACCGTTTGTGAGACATCATCCAAATGAACATACAGGGTGTTCGGGATAAATTTGACAGTTTCGTAAGGAAAAAGAAAATCTTCTTTGTATCTATTAAATTTAATGAATTGACAAAAAAACATTACAGGCAGAGTTAATTACAATACTATCAACAAGATTTACTCAAAATAACCACCATTAGCATCGATCACAGCTTCAATTCTGCTTCGGAACCTCGAACAAGCTGATGCTACAGTCTCCCTGGGAAGGGCCGCAAAAACTGTTTTAATTTTATCCATTAACTGGGCTTTTGTATTACTGGAAGTGCGATTGGTGTCTTTTTCAACTGCGCCCCATACAAAATAATCCATGGGGTTAAGGTCTGGGGAGTTTGGAGGCCAAACATTTGGACTGGTGAAGTCGTAGAAATTATCAGACAACCATTTTTGACTTTTCCCAGAGGTGTGGCAAGGGGCCGAATCCTGCTGGCATACATACGGCCTACCATTGCCTACCCTTGTTATCCAGGGCTTGACTACAGTTAGCAACTCCACGAACAAAGCCCGAATTCCAATGCCAGGGTTCTTCAACACCTGTTCCTGCAGATTTGCGAGGAATTCTGCTGTACGAACGCAATCAGATCGTCTGCTAGGGATCTTTCTTCTTGCTACATCCTCGTAGTCACCATTGCAAGTCTCTAGTTCATGCCTGATTGTTTTTACTGTATTCAGGGAGCATTGGGCAGCAGTCGTAATATCCTTATTTTGATGGCGGGCACGAATCATCATGATACAAGTTATTCTCTTCCATGATTCAGGTGGGTTCCAGCTATCCATCCTTTCTGACATCTTGTATGTGAATGAAGAAGGGTCCAAACTTTTAAATGAAGAGAAGTGTGTGTTAATACATGTAACTTACGGAAAAATATAATTAATTATAAATATGTCAAATTTATCCCGAACACCCTGTATACTTTTCTTCACAGCGCGTCTCCGTAACTCAGTGGATTTTGACTGAGCCTTTAGGTTGGAAAGACCTCGTTTCGATACATTTTACAGGCGAGGAACCTTTATCAGTGTTTCAATTGAAAGTGAGTTAGCAGGTTTTTAAAGAAGGTGTTTTTTTTCAGGAAACTAAGATTTTTCGTCTATAAAAAAGAGGCAAACCGCCCAATGAACACGCATATCTACAGACATAAATATGTGTTCTTAGTAGAAACCAGCGGATGAGTGGTATGATAGCTGCATTAATTACCTTTAACCCCAAATCAGGGACTCGACATGTCATGGACGGAAGAGAACTGAATGGAAGAAATTCCTTCACTCACATTTTAAATATATTTAAAAATTCTCTGAAGAATTTTAAATATTCGTATTTTAATAATAAATCTTCTAACGGGCAGTGGTTCCGTATATATAGAGAAATTTCAGCGATATATAGACATATCGGCCACTGAAATAGAAACGTTTATTTAATACAGTGTTGGATCTCCTTGAACCAGAATTACAACACATATGTCGTTTGGCATAGATTCCTCAAGGCGTCGGATATCTAGGTCCTCAACATACCAGGCGTCCACAAGGCATGAGTTCTATGAGAGAAAAGAACTTTCTCCCGGATCTCTCTTTCAAACGTGTCCCATATATTCTCAATGGGTTCAGATCCGGCTTTGTCGTCCATAAAACAACCGTCACCAACTGGATAAAAAGTTAACATTGCAAGATGGACTTGAACGGCAACAATGTAAGATATTCCTTGGAGAACATCCGACCTTCCAGCAATATCAGGGGACCAGTTCCTTTCCAACAGAACATATCCCACATCATGATTACCACCTCCAGAACCTTGAGTTGTGTTTATTAACAATGCAAGCTGTGTTCATTGCTTCTCGGAGCTCCCGCCAAACTCTCTGCCTAACATTAGTACAGAACAAGATGTACCGTGAATGGTCGGACCAGATGGTTTTTACCAGTCTTCCATTGTCCCGTCATGTGTTCCTCATATCACTGTAGATTTCTTAGCAGAAATCAATAATTTGTTATAGGCATGCAACTGCCAATACCGATCCCATTCAATTCCGTGCACATAGTTCGCTGAGATAGGGGGGTTGGAAACAAGCCATATGGGTTGTTTTTCCA
The DNA here is from genome assembly GCF_054136105.1 of Typopeltis vanoorti. NCBI lineage: Eukaryota > Metazoa > Arthropoda > Arachnida > Uropygi > Thelyphonidae > Typopeltis > Typopeltis vanoorti. Next base: position 84,041,372 of record NC_143556.1, on the reverse strand, counting down.
CTGATTGAAAACTTAGGATATCTCACCTTTTGAGACCAGTTAACTCTCCTATTTTTTTTTTGCTGTGGATTCCGACAAGAAGCTGTTTTCGGAAATCCGAAAGATCCTTTGTTTTTCTCTTTGTGATCAAGGCTATTGGTGCATACTGACCACCATCATTCGTACATAGTTACCTAGAACATGTGGGGATGACACGTGACCAAGTATTTTGCACATACGCTGCGCAAATGTCGCTTATCTACATCTACCTAAAGGTTTCTAATTAGTGGTCGATATATATATCGCTGAAACGCATTTTACGGAATGCTACATGAAAGGTATGTTTCTGATTCTAATTAGTATATATTAATGTGGTACTTTATATTCTCTTGTAGATTTCACTGATTTTCTAATAGAAAACTTCTTACTTACCTTAAAGATCGAATCAACTGAAAAATAATCTCGAAATAATTCTTTAGTAGGTAATTAGAATAAGCTTCTTTTTTTGTTGTTCTAGACCAAACATTATGGATGTTGCCACCAGATAAAGTTTGTGTGCACTGAAAATAATCAGAGAATTAAACTAGATTTGTTTTCTCATCCTATTTGGAATTGTTCTCAACAGATTCATCTGGAAATAAATTTATTTTCAGTTAAATAATTTTATTTAAATAGCAAATTAAAATATATGCATAAAAAGTTTTGAATACAGTGTACACAAAAAAAAATCCCACCTTATATAAACGAAGTCCATTTACATTATGACTTAAGTTTCGGACTTAGTCATATCCTGTAATGGAATTATGATGAATAATTCATTGGAATCACTTTTCACTTTCTATCCTTAAATGAGAATTCATGTCATAATTAGAAAATTAAACAATCATAACGATGCGTGTATGAATTATCAATGATTCATTATCTTACAGTGATATCGGTGGATTATCTAGTGGAAAGGTAGCTGTCGAAGTTATTCAGAGTCGTTTAATAAAATATTTCATCTTGTTCTTGAATGAATTGTTAGCAGATTTGGATTTTAATAATGTAGCATTTCTGAGCGAAACTCTAATAAAAGTAATGCGAACAGTTTGTAATTAACAAAGCAATTAAAACTTCCGCTGACGCTTCGAAACAGGATATCTCTGTCAGTTCAAAATATTAAGTATAGATTATTTTCATATATTTAGGATAGGTTTAATTTATATTAAAAGACAAAAATAGTTGTGATATCTTGTTTTCGATCGTTATGAGTTTTTTAACTAAAAATTCTTCCTAGATTCTTTTCAAGTAAATAAGTAAAAATAAAACAGAAAAGCGGAATGTATTGTTCACTGAATTATACCATGCTTATAAATGCCATGTTTAAGTATTTCTATCTCAACAGGTAGTAGAAATTCAATTCCAAATCTATCCTATCACCATGATTCATTACAAGTTGGTTCATTAGACTATTTAGACTGATTAAAATTCCTCCGTAATTTCTTATGAATATTTTTATTGTAGGTTTACCTAAACCAAGATGAAAGAATTAATTATCAACATGAAGAAGAACAAATTATGCAGTAATATGAGTAAATATCAACCAAGGTAATTCTTTAATGCGCAATGATAATGTGGTAAAAAAAAAAGATTATTTTTAGACCAGATGAAATCTTGAAATATGTGAAGAAAGTCAGTTCATATACAGAAATAAAAAATAAGTTTTATTGCTCTGAAAACGGGATATTCAAGTGTTCGATAAAATGTTTAGAAAAGCTCTGCTACATAAAATAATGACAACAGAAGCAGATCGATGCGTAGGCCTACCAGCATGTTCTTTCAGCTGGCGATGCTGAAATAGATTGTTCTATGTTAAAGCAGTGGTTCAAATTGCAGATTGAACGATGAGTTTTGCAAGTAGGTTATTTATATATTTAGCAGAGACACTATTTATTTCAAATCAATGAGTTTAAGACTAAAGGACTCTCTCACGATTTTTTTTACTTTTTCACTTTATTTAGATATCTCTGAATAAATTCATGATGTCATCCGCACATTTTAATACAGCTAGCTAGCGTACTGTAAAGGCAGCGTATTCCTATGCAGAAATATATTTGGGATTAGTAAATTGTCATTTTATTTAATTCGGAGCTTGCTGACTTTCCTATGACATATTATAAATGTTAATATAGACTATCAAAAGTGAACCCTGCATTCGCTAATAGAAGATTCCAATTTTCATGCAAACGGTTATTAACTTTAACCATCTTGATGACCGGCGATTGATATGCATTTTCTCAAAACTATATATGTGCTTTGTTCCACTGTTGTCTGAAACATTCTCAGATAATGGTGGGACCATGGGTCTCTACTGTGATACCATTTTATTAATTTATTGTTTAGACAGAATCTTTTTTTTTAATACAAATGAAGTACTTATTTTTCTCTAGCATTAATGAAATCTGTGTAGACTCAGCGATTCACTTTATTTAATTGTCCAAAAATATCGTTGACATGTTACCATAGCTTAATTTATTTCTTTGCTACTGAAAGTTTACTGATTACTCAAAAGCGATTATATTGTTTGTGTTTCTTGGCGATATACACAGTACTGTAAATATCCCATGACCACCTCCGTTATTTCACAATCGGCTATTCCATCCTACCAGGCGGCAGCACTTGAATTACCATCGAAATCGGTATTCATGATACTGGAAGTATCATGCATGTGACGTATACGTTGTCATTCGAAGTTGCACATTGCATGGATAAGCGAAGGAAGTAATCTGACAGACTTCGAAAAGATATGACAGTAGGATACACAGTGGGCACTCCTAGTGAATGCAGGTTGTACTACCTTGTACTAGCCTATAGCTTAAAAACTGTGAAACGGTTGAAATGAAATTTAACCAAAAAAATAAAACGCGGTTTTTCTCAGACCACAAGCCAACATACACTTGTCCACATGGGTTTCCAAAAGAGACTTGTATTCAAGGTGCCTACGCCTAATCATCAATAACTACGTCTACAGTGTTCTTCTGAAATGCGTCATCCTCACTGAACTACTGATGACCTGAGGATTATGTGAAAACCTGAGAAAGAAATTACTCTAATATCGTGGTCCATCAGAAGCAGTCAGGAGGAGGCTACTTTAGGTGTGTTTACCTTAGAATCTTTTGGAGCCCTGAAACCTGCAGAGAGCATTATGGATGCAAAACGTACCTATTCACTGTGACGAATAAGACATACCTGTTCATTATGACAGTCTTCTCAGATGGCTCAGGTTTGTTCAAGAAGAACAATGCTCCTTGGCACGTTGCCAGTATCGTTGGAGGATAGGTCGCCGAACACAACAGGGAATTCCAGGCAATAGCCATAGCCACCGAATTTCCCTAAAAACAGATTTGATTTCCATGGAACATCTGTAAGATTAATTGAATCGAGAGAACGGGCATTTGAATCTCACGTTCTGAATATTCGAAGGTAGATAGGAAACTATTCTGCCGATAGTATAGCATACATATCCTGCAACCTTCAACTGCTTTTAGAATCATGCCTACAGCGTAACTACTGTTCTGGCAGCAAGACAGGCTACGAAATATTAGCACTTCGGGGTTCATAATATTCTGATTGCAGAGTGTGCTTCGCGAATGTCAGCGTTTATAGGCATGTCCTTCCACTGTCTGATGTGTTTGCCTTTTAGTGCTGAGTGCGTCTCAGAAAAATGGCGGAAAAGATTTAGTTTCTAGCTAGTTCCAGTATTTAATGTCTTTTATTTACTATTATTTAAATTAAGGGGATATTAAATCCCACATTATTTCAAAGCCGAATAAGAAACTCAAAGATCGGAATCAAAGAGTTTCATTTCGAATATAGTAAACAATAAAAGTTTCGACGGATTGTACCGTAAGCTAAAGCATAGTTCAACACTAGGGCAACTCGTAGCAAATGTGGATAAAGTTCTGATCACTATTCTTAGTATTTCCCATAATGTAAAACACATCTCCTAGGAGATGTATGATGTTATACGTTATGATGGAAAGTCACTACCCAGACCGGTTTCGACTTTTGTATAGGTGAAGCAGGCTCTAAAAATTAGGCGAGCCCGAAAGATCGCCCATCTCAGCGTTGTTCCACTCAGTGACAGACTTACCCCATCACTGAGAACTTCTCAGCATTGGCTCTACCCAGTGTCAGGCTTACCCCCCCCCCCACCACCAATAGGCTTCGCTTCGGCGATGTGACATTATTTAAATTAAGTTGATATTAAATACCACATTATTTCAAAGCCGAATAAGGTCGAAACTGGTCTGTGTAGTGACCTTCCATCATAATATATAACATCAAACATTTCCTAGGAGATGTGTTTTATATCATGGGAAATACTAAGAATAGTGATCAGAACTTTATCCACCTTTGCTACGAGTTGCGCTATTGTTGAACTATGTGCTTTAGCTTACGCTACAATCCGTCGAAACTTTTATAGTTTACTATATTCGGCATGAAAATCTTTGATTTCGAACTTTGAGTTTCTTATTCGGCTTTGAAATAATGTGGGATTTAATATCCCCTTAATTTCAATAATGTTACATCGCCGAAGTGAAGCCCATTGGCTATTTATTTAAGTAAAAGTATTTTATTTACTATTTCTTTTCATTTGCACATTTGTAAAGTGAAACACCTTACAGTAAAATTATATTTTACAATAAATAAATAACTGCATTCACCGGTCTTGTTTTGAGAGCAAGCGACCTTTTCGAATTATGTCCGACCGCTAGCACCACTATTGCAGAATACAAGCAGTAATGCAATTGATTAGTTTTGGTAAAATTTTATTAGATTTGGCCAATGAATATGCAGGTCGCCATTACTGCTCTTTTGTGAATTTATCAGAAGCTGTTAGAAGCCTAATGGTACAGTTCGTCATTCAGATGGCTGTAAACCATTCTGTTCAGTGTTATGATAAATCCATTCATATTTTCTGCATTATTAAGTGGTTCTATTATAATATCGCCTATTGAAACTGTATTAATCTCTGGTGGACATCCGATTAATTTTAGGATTAATGGACTGTTTATAACAATTTTCGAATCGTTTAAAACAAACAAACAGGTGTCATCTACGTAGCGTAAAGTTAATACATAGCGAATTTCAACAGACTAACCATCAGGAGATTTATTTGGATATGAGCAGTGACATATCGTATAACGAATTATTAAAATTAAAGTTGAAATTAAATTATTTGCAACCGTTTAGTAAAAAAATGTCAGCATTTCGTAATACCTGTAATTTTGTTATGCATATTAAAAACACTACGTTTCGTTTAACTTACACATGACTGATTCAGGCGTACAAAAGAAGCAGTAAAAAATTAGCAACGTGGTTGCATTATATACAGTAACATATAGGAATCCTATGATTTGATATTACGTCTGACATACGAGCACGTTGAGCAAGGTGTGCGTGTTCACTTTCACGTTTGCGTGTTTGTCTAGCTACAGCCAGAATATACTCCAATAAATGGCACTCCAATAAGTTGATACTAATGTTATGAAGACGCTGTAACAATTCGGACTCCATAACACTCCATGTCTCTCTCTTTCTCTCTCTCTCTCTCTCTCTCTCTCTCAAAAAGCGTATTATTGGTCAGTTGGAGAAAGAACATGTGAAAACAGAGCTGAAGTCGCACTTCTTTGGTTTAATATCTCTGATATGTTCTTCAATGCGTTGTTCATTAGATTTCTCTGTCCAGAGTATGATTTCATATACTCATAGTCAATGCACACACAATGGTATTTCAAAGGGCCATGGTGAGGTTCTGTGGATTGAAGTATTGATTTAATCTTAATAAATAGAGTGAATTATGTTTCGATTTTATGTACGTTAAGAATTTTTACAAGTTTTATGGAAATAGAAGTAATATGCGGAAGAGAAATAAAACATTTGATTCCTTTTTCATTGAAATTGTCCTGAATGGTGTACTAGCTGAGAAGACTTGAGAGGATACGTTCGCTGTAGCTAATTCGTAGAAAGGTGTGTTTTAAAAACTGACATTCTTGCCGCTTGTGAAACGCTGCGGCAAGCTCTTGTCCTTGGTCTTTAAATAATAACCAGTTTTAGAAATCTCTAATGAAGGGAAGAAAATTTTAATTTACTGGATTCTTTATTTATTCACATAACTAGAAATGGAAGAGAAACCATTCTGTTCTACTTTAAATTTTATCATAGGATGTTGGCTATTGAGATATTCAAAGAAATTCAAAAGTGATAATTGTCCTTTGTTCCAGATTAAGAAGATATCATCGACACACCTCTTCCATAATTTAGGATTGGGATTGTATTCTTCTAGAATCTTGCTTTAAAATGTTTCCATAAAAAGGATTCGCTAAAACTAATGAAAGCGGATTGCCAATGGCTAAACCTGACTTCCATTTGATGTCATTGTATTTGACGAATCCAGAGAAGACACAATCTTTTTTTTTTTTTTTTTGAAAAAAATGTGTCTTATAGTAATGTGAATAGTTTTTCCTTCGGAATATTAGTAAATAAAATGAGTATATCAAAGATATCTCAAATGCTCTTGTAGATAATAATGTTACTAATGCTGGACACAAAGTTTTTATCGAAAGTAGCTGATTGTCCTGTGAGGCGGTTTAGTAGTTTAGCTAGATATTTGGCAATAAAATAAATAGGAAAATCTACCTTCAGATACCGGGCGAAATGGTATGCCTTCCTTGTGAGTTTTAGGAATCCTCTAATACAGGTATAAAATAAGAGGGTGTACAAATCTAGGTGAATGCTAGCCTTATATTTCTGCTGAATTACTAGGTTGTTTGTAAAAACGTTGTTGGTGCAATTTGAAGCTTAGTAAAATCATGGTTCAAAGATGGATTAAAATGAAATGTAAGCTGTTTTTTAGCTATTCATGAATATGCAGCTGAGTTGCAAGTGTATAATCCGGGCCACTAAAGTAGTCAGTTAAGATTAATTGTGTAAGAATAAGTGATTGAATGATGCTAACATTGTGTACGGTGAGTGACACTCACAGTCAGTATCGCAAGGGTGTGTCATCAGCCACATAAATGATGGAATGGGAATTGTTTTCTAGAAACACGTAGGAACTCAGATCCCACTTGGGTGACATATGTGCCAGAGCCAATCTAAACAATGCTACTTGTTAAACTTCATTCCTTTAGTCTATTCATCTGATAATGATGCTACTTTCTCTAAGATAACTCGACACTGTTATCAGGCACACCTCATTCCGAATGGTACTGCAGGTAAGGTGTGAATTTACAGCTCATTGGCTTGCACATTCACGGCATTTCAGTCCAGTGGAATGAGGTGGGAAACATGCATAGTGGTCCATCGAAGTCCGCATTGAGGCGACTACCAGCTTTATTATGGTGTGTTACATTAGGCAATTTGTGTAGTTCTATTCCCCTTAGAATCAAGAATTTGACCAGAAAATGTTTCTCCTGATATTGCAGTATCGGATTACTAGTATCATTATTGTTGTAATAGAAATTTAGGCTAAGAGAAAATTCCGGAATGAACTAGATATGAAAACGTTGTTGCGGAAAGCCATTACCATAGTATCCAGTTTCCAATAATTGGTTGCTGACAGAATAACGTGGATTTAAGAGTTGTAAAGAATGTCTAAAATCAATAACCCTATCTTTTTAAGAGAAATAAATTTTATAGGATATTGTATTCATGAAGGGTTATATATCCTGTCCTTATGTCGGTTTGGCTAATACAGTTCTACAGATAATTTTTGAAATTAAAGGATGAAGACAACTTATCTATAGCCGAGCAAATGCTTATGTCATGAGAATGCAGTATGGAGAGCGACTTGAATATCTCCTTCCCATAACAGACATTTTTCTATTTTTTTAATTATTATTATATTATAGATTGAAAATATTTTCAATCTGTAATAAACTACCATCATTAATATGTCGTCAACGATATTAGTATGCAATAGACAAATATTTGTGTTACACACTTAGCATTACACAGTACAGAAAGAAGATAGATACATACAGAAATTGCTACGTGCAGAAATAGATAGATGGTTAGTTTGAATGAATTACATTATGTAATATTTTGCAGCAATTTGCGGGAATGATTTACATAAAGTACATGTTAATAATAACAAACGGTGGCAGTGAAAATTTCTCAAGAAAACTACTGAAGAGGAACTAAAGGCTCTTTGTAATAAAGAGCGGGGTGAATCAATGGTTGAGCTCTGTTTTGAACAAAGTTAAAAACAGAAATTTGAGAAGAAGATAATAGATATGATTGTAAAGATTTCGAAACATACTCAGTTACTCTAGAAAATAACGAATTTGAAATTAATACGGAATTAATAAGTTAGAAAGTTATTTAATTCAATACTAAGCATTCAAATATCTGCGCTGTGAACAGATAAATTCCACGTGATTGGAAATTATTCCTTTTAATATTATATATCTTAAAGAAGGTTACAATTAAAGGAATTAGATATCGCCTATTATGTTTCACATTTTTATTATTCGTTCATTGAGAATTATGCATTATATAGAAAAATCCAAAATACTGCCTGTGAAAAATTTTATATAGCTAAGTTCTTTAGTTATAATCACACAAATTCGAAAGAATATTGCAATTATTGTCGTTAATAATTTATTTTATTTTTTTTTGTTTATAATGCTCTCTTCGTAGATTTAGACAAAACAAAAAGATTTACGTCTGTGAATTGGGGATGGATTGATTCCAACTACCATTCTTTCCAGCAAGTACTTGCATTTCATCAAAAACCAACGAAATCGATTTTCGATAAAATTCTGTTTTTCTTTTCATGTCATATTGTCATGAAGTGTTCTTCCGCTGGAGTATTTTCAGTTTTTGCATCATTCGTTGGTAAACTACTAATATTTTATTACCAATATTTTACCGCGTTTACTATTATTTATCACGTACCAATGTAGGTATTTTTATATCATATATTTTTATATCATGGAAAAATATTTTACCCTTGATTATTAATGCTGTGCCCTGAATGTGTTTTATTTTTTTTTCATCAAATGCATATGTAATTTAGAAAAAAAAATAGTGATATGTTATTGAAGTTCTTTTGGCATAACGGTTCAACAAGGTTGCTGCGTCTAGTTTAAATTAGCGTGCCAAAGCTATGGAATGCTGTTATACGAATAGGCAAGCTAAAAGTAGAATGCAGTATAAGTAGAGTAGAGTACAGAGAGCAAAGGTAGGTTCAGAGACCGTGCTCTCATATGCTGCAAAAAAAAAAAATGTAGAGAATGCATTTAACAAGAAAACTTTCCCGGAAAACTCACTATATAACTATTTAACAACAAAAAAGAACTCTCTTACTTTTGAACATTGCTTGGATGCCTTTCCGCAAGTAATAAATTATAATAATATCTTCCTGTATGAAAAAGAAATTTTTCAGACCTTCCTTTCGCCCCAGTCCTCCCAACAAAGTTTACTACTCGGCATTTAAGCTCTTCTCTGAACAACTAAAGATACTTAGAGACCCCCTAGTCGTTCGAAGAATCTCAAGAATAACAAAGATAAACACTCTCAAATACAGTTTTTACAAAATTTTAAAATAACAAGGATAGGACATTTTTATTTTGTGAAGACAGCTTATATAGCCAGAGAGATTTTCATAAAATCTTCTTACGTAGTGTATACTTCATCTGAAATGCAAGCATTATTTTAATTCTACCCTCGCTTCCAGTTTACTTACCTTTTCGATCTTTAATGTTAGTCACTCAAAGTTAAACTAAATATAAGTTGGGTTTAAATTTAAATTAACCATAACTTAATTTTCCATCAGAATGACTTTAAAATCAGTGGATTTGTCAATAGAATATGCAGTTAGGAGGACGATTAGACACTTGCCTTTCTTTTGGAAACATCTGAGTTCGACTCCCATCTTCGATGTGCGTCACCTTCATGAGGACCGTGGAAAAAGCAGTCCGGTCCCAAAACGACATGATTTTTATTCACCTAAACACGAAACCCTGCTATTTTCTAGATTTCTCTAAGGCTTTTAATAGACATCACGTGGCTACTGAGTTGTAATTTAAATCAGTTGCAGTAATACTGAATGAAGTGATTTGATTCCACTCTGATCCTCATTTAGATATTGTTCATAAAATCAAACTGTTTTTATAGTATCTACTAATATTATTACAGCAACGTTATGACCATCTTAGTTTATGTCATCTGGAATACTTCAACAAGTTTTTCCCATAAATAAAAAAATCTCTTTGACAAAATAGTGATGCACGTGAAATAAGCAGGTAGCAGAAATGTAGTGAATAATGAGAGATGAATTTCATCACCGGTGGGTGACAACAGTCATTCTTATTGGAGGTCTGAAGTGGCTTGATAAAGCTCCATGTCTGATGTCTAGAGTAGGGCTTCTGGACAATGTAAACATAAATAAAAAATATATAAAAGTAATCAAAATACGAAACAATCCTTAGCTCACACAGGGTATTAATGTACTGCACGTTTACAACCATTCATGGGTCTGAGTTACATAAAAAAACCCTCCAATCACACTTTCAGTGTTGATGCCCCAGTTATTTATTATAGGGTCTATTTTCCGTTTCCAGCGTATTATTATCTGCTGCTTTTATGAAGTTTTAATTGTGAGTGCTATGAGTATAGTTGTTATGTTGTGGGATATTGTGGGAAATGCAAATACAAGAATCGAATTGTGTTCTTTTCTTCTCCTTCATCTTATTGTTATTATTCTGTAGATGTAATTCCGCGCCTTTTTAAATATATTCACCTAACATTGAACTAAAGGGACAAAGCTCATATTATATTTCTACAGGACTTATGTTTATAACAATCCGCTAGATATACAGTACAATTTCACAGAATGAAACAGCGATAATTTATCTCGGTCAATCAGCAGATTAAAATGTTCGTTAAACTGACATCCTCATTGCTTAATATCAGTCCTAATCACTTCGATAATCTTGCACTGTTAGCGTAGCGCATTGTGACAAGTATAATTATCCAACGTGTATTAGCAGAATTAATGAGATATTAATATATACTTTCCGATTACTCTGAAAACGTGTAATTTTGAGTTTAAGGATTATATATAATTGCTGTTCAGCAACAACAGAAGCAAATTGAGGCAATGTATGTTAAAAATGTCACTGAAGTGATAACTAAATGGACCAAAGTTTCCCACTGCTTGAATAATTTATGCACGAGAAGACTGCATTCTGTAGTGTACCGAACCTTTGTAGCTTTAGTACCACGTGAAATATAAACAAAATGTTAGGAATATATATGGAACCTCATGTTTCTCAAAATAAAAGTGAAATACAAGTTAGAGATTTAAGATTACATCATATCAAACACAACCAACAATAGAAAACAAAAATATTTTACTGCAGTTTCTGAGAACAGTAGTTAATTCACTGATTTGCTCAATGCTCGTTTTTTTCGCGTTTTTTTTTCTTTTGGTTTAGTATTTCGCCTTCTGAATTCTATGAGCTCTTCAGCAATATGCTACTGTTATCACAGTTACAAAATATTTTTAACATGTATAGACGGTTATTTACATACGCATTTATGGGCATCCATGATCGAATATTACACACTCTACATTTTTTGCAAAACATTTACATTCTCTATGACCTAGTATATCCAAGGTCAAAATTAATTCATGATTAGCGTTGGGAATTCCATAGATCATCTAGTGACGCTTTAGTCTTACTCTAAAAGGCTATTAAGTAGTTTCCAGTTTATGATATCTGCAAGTTGGGTTTATTTTCGAAATGTGCTATCGCTTTTACATATTCGTATTTTAGGCTCTCCAAGGACATCCCAGTGTACAATTTATCGGAAATACATCTCGAAGTCGAACATATCTTTTTTTCTTTTGTATATCATTCCCATACAAGATGCAGCAAGGCTTATAAGAAATAAGTGTGTGTGTGTGTGTGTGTGTGTGTGTGTGTGCGTTTGCGTGCATGCGTGCGTGCTGGAATGAAGAGCAAATTAATCTGATGGTATTCTTAAAAACCTGCAGTTTGTAGCCCTCATTGGAAAACTTCATAGGAAAGATGTTCCCAGAAATTCGAGGTAGATAGAATGAAATACCACTGGGAGTAACAGTTCAGTGAGTCGGTCATTCAACTCTAAAAGGATGTTGGGCAGTTACTGCTCATGTAGGTTTAGCAGAAATGAAGGCATAACGGATTCTAGTTCTTCTAAACAGTGGCTGTGGAAATATCCGTAGAAGAGATAAAACGCAGAAACAGACCGTCTATAAGACAGTGTATGAAAGTGTCCGTGAGTGAGGAATCATCAATCAACCGAAACGCTCTCCTCTGAATTGCATAAACCTTATTTCTCTGGACAAAAAGAGAAATAATATCTGGAGCGAAAGAAGATTTTAAGGTATTTGGAAGCTGAAGATAATACAGAAGTGAAGTAATTATACAGGGAAAACTAAGAGAAAGAATCAGTCCAAAAATAGATCTGGTCTTGATTATTAAAGGAACAAAGTGAGTTGCCTTAGCTTGCACTGCTTTGATGCCGTTTATTGTATTCTTATAAGCTTTCTGGTCAACATTTCAACTCTTTCGAAGTTTCTACATATATTTGGCTCTGAAACAATATTGGATCTTTAATATTCACTACTCCTATATAATTTACGTTGTCGAAATGAAGCAGTATGGCTTGGCTCTTTGATAATTACTATAATCAATCAATTAATTGAATGTAATTTTCACTTATCAAAATCACGACTCTGACATAGAATTACTTTCGTATTGAAATATTCTTGCTCTCTTAAGTTTGGCTTTTGCGGATGTGAGGACCTCTGAAGTGGGCTCGATCACCCCTGTGGCCTTCATGGAATCCTTCAATGGATATCTTGCTCTGAGATGAGCGGTTCTTGCTAGCGCCTTCCGGCGGTTGATGCTTTGATTAGTGGTGGGTTTTGCCTGCCATTGTGTGGAGCTGAGGCTTTGTTAAGTTTTGTCTGGTGGAAACCACAGCTGAAATTAATCCTTGAGGTTACTTTATGAGGTTAGAGTGATTTGAAGGATAGCTTAGTTTTTGAAGAAGAACTTCACTTATACAATGGTCTGCTAATGTGGTCTTGATCAATTCGGATCACTTTAGATGCTTGCCTATAGTGTAGCTTCTATTCTATTGACGTGGCCTTTATCGGAACTTTTCGGAGAACGCTTTTTCCTGGGAGATGAACGGTTCTGCTCAGTGGTATGGTCTGCCTGTCACTGAGTAGAGTGATCTGTGGGATCGCCTAGTTTTTGGAGAAGGCTCTTTACTTATACAAAAGTCTCCGAAAAGAACGGTAGGCCTGTGCAATCTAGCGGTTTATCTGCCGCTTCGCCGAGAGAGGGCTTGGTGGGGTTATCGGTACTTGTCTCTGGTTGTGCAAGGATGAGTTTTGGCTCGGTGATCGGGCAGAATGCAGAGATTCATAAGAGTTTTTGGAAGTTAGCAATTTGAACCGATTGAATTACCTGTTCTCTGAACAGAACCAACTAGTTCGAAACAATTGTCAGCCAGTAAAACCTTTATCAAATGCACTAATAATAAAGCGAATTTACGAATGCCTGAGCATGGCTCGTGTCTTTTAAGTAGTTCAAGCTTTTTTTTTATTTTAAAGTTGGGCCCATATACGAGAGGTTGACCGGTCAACCTACAGTCCTTTAGTACCGTATATGGGTAGTGGGATGGGAAAGGAAGAACTTGTTAACATTCGATTTGAAAGTCTGTATATTGTATTCCTTGGGAAATACCTCAGGGGGAAGACTGTTCCACAGTACAGCAATAGCAGGGATGAAGGAGGAGGAGGAAAAGAAATTTGTTCTGTGGGTTTCAAGGTATACTGTGAAGGGATGTTGGGAGATGGCTGTACATGTTCCAATGGGTTTAGTACTGAGTGGGGAATTATTGATGTTGTTTCAGATGAGCATGTTCCATGAAAATATTTATAGAATATACAAATTGCAGATACTAAACGTCTATGTGAAAGTGGGGGGGAGTGAGTCGGTAAGAGATGGATCATTTATCAGTCTAATTGCTCTCCTCTGTATTGAGTCAAGCATTTTGAGGGAACTTTTAGGAGCCCACTCCAAATGTGAGAACAGTATTCGATAGCTGGGCGGATTTGCGATTTGCATAAGGCTAACAGCTGTTTTGAAGTGAAGTAACGTCGTGAGTGAAAGAGAAAGCCCTAGTTTTTTTGGAAGCTGAGGATGCAATGGTTATGACGTGTTTATGCCAGGAGAGGCCTGATGTCATGGTAATTCCGAGAAGAGAAATTTCATCTTGTCTCGAGATTCGAGTGTTACCAAAAATAATACTGGGGGAAAATGGTTCTTTTTTGTGAGAAATAAGACAGAACTAGGTTTTACTAACGTTGAAGTTGACGAGGTTATCTGAGCCCCATCGGAGGATGTTTTGGAGGTCTGCGTTAAGGGAAGTTGTGGTTGATGTTCTCTGGGTTGAAGTGAATTGTGTATGGTAAGGTTTATCAAATGAAAGGGACGAGTGCAATGTGCTGTCATTTGCAAAACTGTGTATTGGGTTGGAGGTCAACTGAAATAGTTAATCGATGTATAGAAGGAAGAGGGTCGGTGAGAGAACTGAACATTGCGGGACCCCAGCATTAGTTGGATAGTGGGAGGATAAGGAGCCATCTACCATTACACATAGTGTGCGTCCAGACAGGAAGCTGGCAATCCATCTGCAGAAGTCCTGAGACAGTCCAAATGATGGACGTTTGCTTAGTAAGCCTTTGTGCCAGACCAGGTCAAAAGCTTTAGAGATATCGAGTGCAACTACTTGGGATTCGCCAAATTTTTCCATGGTATATGTCCAGAGATGGGTGATATATGAGAGCAGGTCACCTGCTGATCGGTGTCGACCACCAGTACGGCGGAATCCGTACTGGTGGTCGCTTAATAGCTGGGTATTTTCAAGGTAGAGTAGCAGTTGAGAATTGATGGTTTTCTCCATCACTTTAGATAGGATTGAGGTGAATGAGATAGTGCGGTAGTTAGATGGCAGCGATTTGTCTCCCTTTTTGGGAATGGGTTGAATATAGGCCAATTTCCAGGCTTTGGGAATATATACCAGCGGAGTAAGATAGTGTGTACAGACGGCATAGGATAGTAGTCAGTTCTGCTGCCCAGACCTTCAGGACAATTGGAGGAATGCCATCAGGTCCAGGGTTTTTTTTGTGTCTAATTTTGACAACAGGTTTATGATCTCTTTCTGGCAAGAGGATACAGGAGCATTGTATGTTGGGCAGTTGGAATGACTGGGAGGCATTAGCCATTGTCGGTTATGGGTGCATTGCAGGCAAAGTGTGAAGCCAGGAGATTAGCTTTTTCTGTGGGTGATGTTGCAATTGACCCATATGGGTATGATAGGGATGGGAGTAGTGTAGGGCAAAAGTTGCGACCAATTGCTTTGGCAAGAGACCAAAAGGCATGGATGCCGCTAGGACACGCTGCAAGTTTCCTGCTTTTCAAGCTAAGGCAACTCTGATCTCGAGGATTGTATTCTCATTATCACTCTGGTCAAACTTCAGAATCTTCCGAAGTTTTTACATATATTCCGCTTTGAAATAATACTGGATCCTTAATATCCACTATTTCGACATAGAATATTTTTCTTTATATAAAAATATAACTTCTGAAACCTCGATACAGTGCTTGCTATTAATCATTCTGTAAACTCCTAACGACTTATTGGGAAATATCCTTTTAAAAATATCGGGTATCTTGGGCGAGTAAATATTTTTGCTCGAAATCTTAACGAGAAGGGTTTTGAGTAATTTGTCAAGCATTATAGAAGAGGACCGATGAAATAACAAAGCCCCGAGGAACACCAGCGTATTACAAATAGCAATTTCAAAAGGAAAGGGAAAGGCATACGATAGCAATGTGCTGAGAAGCCCTCTATACAGACCCATTCAAATGCCTAAAAATATCAAGGTTCAATCAATAAACTTGATTCATTAATTAAATAATGTCCATGTTTTCAGTAAAGACTAAATAATTCAGATTAGTGTGTCCATTATCAACACCTTTTGTTCTTGAAGAGTAGTTGAGATCTTGTAGTAAGGTTACAGAAGTATCAAAGACCATGAAGAAAATCTAAGTGCAATTGCCGCGTTAAGAATATCCACATGGAGGTATAAAGTTAAATCTAGATAACTTTACGAAGTTCTTGTGTTGTAACAATTAATAGATTGGTTATTTGTTGAACAAGATGTTCGGCATTCGCTCTCTTTGTAATGACATCATTTCTCATAGTTCTCTTTCTTCTTCTTCTTCTTCTGCAGCTTTTCCCACTTAAGTAGGATCGCTACTTGTGGTGAGTCTCCTCCACAACTTCATATCTTAGGCTGTAGCCACATCCAAGTTCTTCATCCTCAGGTCCTCCTCCACCATTTCCCTCCATCTCATCTTTGGCCGTCCGCGCTTCCTCTTCCCCTGCACATCCATCTGCATGATCTTTCTTCCCACATACTCTTCCTCCCTCCTCATCACATGACCAAACCATCTCAGCCTTGCCTCCTGTATCTTTGCTCTTAAGTTCGTAACTTCCATTCCCCTTACATAGTCATTTCTCAGACGATCCTTTCTGGTCACACCGCACATTCACCTAAGCATTCTCATCTCCGCTACCTCCATCCTGCTGATGTTATTTTTCCTCAGGGCAACAGTTTCCATTGCATACGTCATAGCTGGTCTCACTACTGTCCTGTATTTGCCTTTTAGATTGATCGGCACTCTCTTATCACACAGCATTCAAGCCATCTCTCTCCAGTTTCTCCATCCTGCTTGTATCCTGCATCCCACTTCCTTTTCAGCCTCACCATCCTCTTTCATTGTTGAACCTAAGTAGCTAAAGTCACTGACCTTCCTTCCTTATGACATTTCCTTCCAGCTCTAGATCTCTCTCCTGGCTGCCATCCACTTTGCAACACATATACTCGGTCTTACTTCTGCTCAGTCTCATACCTCTCTCTTCCAGTACTTTCCTCTAACTTTCCAGTTTGGCTGCCACTTCTTCTCTTGATTCTGCACATAGCACAATGTCATCTGTACAACACAGTCCAAGGCGCGTCTTCTCTCACTTCCTCAGTCACCATCTCCATCACAATATTAAACAGGAACGGACTTAATGCAGACCTTTGATGCAAGCCAACTGTCACTGGAAAACTTTCTGTCACTCCCAATAAATACCAGATGTAGCTACCGTTGCTTCTCTCAAAAAATGTTTTCCATCATCTGTCGTACCCCAAAGATAGCATCTGTGGCCGATCGACCAGGCAT
The DNA here is from genome assembly GCF_054136105.1 of Typopeltis vanoorti. Classification (NCBI taxonomy): domain Eukaryota; kingdom Metazoa; phylum Arthropoda; class Arachnida; order Uropygi; family Thelyphonidae; genus Typopeltis; species Typopeltis vanoorti. Next base: position 84,024,048 of record NC_143556.1, on the reverse strand, counting down.
GAAGCCAAATTGCTCCTTTGCAATCTCCACCTCCTTCGTCAGTCTTTCATCAAGAACCCTTTCTAGGGTTTTCATTCTGTGAGATACCGACTTTATTCCTCTGTAATTCTTACAGTCTTGTGCATCCCCTTTACCCTTGTAGATGGGGAGAAGAGTACTTTCCTCCATTCCTCGGGTATATTTTCCTGTTGGCAAACTTTCATGAACAGGTCCCACAGCAACGGAAAACTATGCGCGAAAAACTGTCACCAAGGGTAGAGATATATGGAATGAAAGAAGAAGATGAGTTGTTTTGGTATATGTCTGGAGCTGAACGTTATGGATGTTACCAGAAGTTGCCTGTGTTCGTAAATAATAGAGGAAAGTGGAGAAATTATGAAGGATAGGTCTGAGCTAAGTGGTCAGTTTCTTAGATGTCTCCCCACCCCACCAACTAGCTCAACTCCTCACAGAATGTACTACAATAAGTACAGAAAGGTTACCCATATATATTGGCTCGTTCAGGCTAGATCATTTCCAGCAGTAACCTATGATGGCATTGTGGTATTTTACTGTAGCAAAGAGTGTTAATTTCAAGTCCACTGACTTACCTGATCAATCAAGTATGATGAAATTACTTTCATGCTCTTGAACCAATACACAGGTATATTGTATCTTATGAAATCACATGCTTGTTGCAATTTGGCACTTGGTCCATTGACACATGCTGCTGATATTGTTGTCATACTCTGTTGTCAGCGTCGACCAATTGAAACTAGGATTCTTCAGATTAAGTGATCATGCTCATCGTTAAATGTCCACTGTCTTTGTTTCCATATCCTGGTCATGTTTTCAATTGGCTGGAGTGGAATTCTGAAGTACCCTGCTAGCGTATCGCATCCGTAACAAGGTTTGACTCATCACTGATATTTACTTTTCGCGATCGCTAAAGGATAAATGCGATGACGTTTTCAGATGACCAGATACTCGATTGTTAGACCATGCTGCTCAGTATTTTATTCCTAGAGGTCTTGCTATTAATGAAAACAGGTTATGACAGGAAAACGAAAGTTCAGGATTACATATTTAATGTTTCCAACTGCCCTTTTAAAGTTATCGGTATTTTGGACGAATAGCGGTACTTGGGATTGATGTTTTCGACTGCCGGACGACGACCTTGGTGGAGTCAACTTTCAAGCCTCAGCAACTCATTGCGTTATTAAATCGATTGGTGTTATCTAAATTATTCCATTGTTTAGTATTAAGGAAACCAACTTTGACTATCCTGAATACATTATATAAACAAATACATCAAGAAGTTACATTTTGGCTGAGACTACCACATGATATTCCAGTTGCCAATCTTCATGCGGTCTTAAATCTAGTGGATTAGGAATTCCTGCAATGAGATGGATGGTTTCTGGCTTAAAATATCTAAGGTTAAATAAACTGAAACATTCGTCTTCACCTTTTGCCATAGCTGCCTTTAGAACTCCTTTGATTCAACGAGAATTAACTAAAACACTACTTTTGGCTTTGATAATGGAAAACATATTGTTTCTAACTTGAAAGGAAGAGATGGGAAAGACTTCTATATCTCGCAGTCGACGGGAAGCCCCTCACTGGCTCGGAGACATTTCATTCTCAAAATCATTGGGTCCATGAAGGAACAAGAATATTGCCTGGATGGGGTATATACTCGTAGATCTGGTCAGAACTAGGATGAATGCCCTTCCTACCAAGGCACATATAGCTCGCGGTGGGCATAATACTTATATAATATATATTACAGATATAGTGCTGGATATGGGTTTTAAAGGGGCTATGATATATATATCTCAATGTTGTTTTACAGCCCACGACTTTAGAGTTTAAAGACATACTGTAATATGCGCCATCATAAAGAAGACTAGAACAAAAAGGAAGGTTAGTCAAAAAGGAGCCAAACATCAGGACTGAGGTAGGCATAAGAAAGGCTGATCTTCTGGCAACAAGAGATGGTATTATTGTCGTCCTGGATGTTCATGCCTGTGGATCAAACTGAGAAATTAATCGGGAAAATGAAGATAAGATAGATTATTATGCTTCTACTTCGGATATTAGAAGACGTTGTTCAGAAGAATATGGCTCTCTAATGATTTTCTGTTCTTTTTTTTCCTGTAACATCTCAAATAGAGACGTGTAGTATGTATGGTTCCATGATGATACACAGGTGTTAGGTCTTAGTGCACAAGAATCAAAATATTTTACCTGAGCCCTTAAAGGAACATTGGTTGCATGGAGGATGGTGTCCTGTTAGTCAGCAGCGAATGACTAACAGGACACCTAAGGAAGGCGTTGGTTATCCTTCGACATACACCATCTACCGGAAATTTGAAGCAATTTATAAGTGATAACAGCAGGCAAACCCTAATATCGGGTATGTCCGCCTTTGACTTTGATCACCTCCGGGGGAAGGCTTTTCCGCCAATGTGCGGCAGACATCAGGTGGAATTTGTCTCCATTTTCCATCAAAGCAGCACAGAGTTCAGCGACAGATTGAGGACGTGCTGCTCTGCAGCTCAGTCACCGCTCCAATTCCCCCCCCCACACACACACACAGGTTTTTGATGTGGTTGAGGTCAGGACTCTGCGCAGACCAGGGCATTTAACACCCATCTCTTCACACTATTCCATAACAGGTGTGGATCTGTGGCATGGAGCATTGTCGTCTTGATAGTAACAGTGGTCCGTTCCATGAAACCTACACAGTGTAGCCAGAACCTGATTATCCAGAATATCAAGGTACTGTGCGGTCTTCATGAACTACGTACAACGACCAGTGGTTCCACTCCAAACCAGCTGAATGCGCCTCATACCATTACTTCTCCACCACCAAACTTTACTGTGAGTAAAACGCCCTGTGGTAGCAAGCAGCTGCCGGCTGCCGGCTGCCTCCACACCCACATTCTGCCATCGGACTGGAAACAGATTGATCTTGATTCATCTCTCCAGAGTTCTGTTTCCAGTGGTCAGTTGTCCAATTCACACGCTCCTTGCACCAGGCCAGACATGCATCCTTGTTCGTTCTTATGTTCGGCTTGCTTACCGAACATAAGAACTTGCTACTCTTCCGTGGAAACGCAGTATAGGAGTTCTTTTCGTACAGTACTAGCGCTCACAATGGTGTTACTGGTACTCTCGAGTTCATTGCAAATGGTCTGTGCCGATTGTAGCCGGTTTTTGCGTGCCGCTCGTTTTAACATCCTCCCATCCCTGTCAGTCATTATCGGCTGTCACCCTGGGTGTTTTCCTGCACTAGCGATACCAGAACGTCTGCATTTGTTGATCACATCGCAAACAGTTGATTTCGCATGCTCCAATTGAGCGGCAATGGCATGTATGGACATGTCGTCAATGTAGCAGCCACGATGACATCTGCAGCAGTTGAATATCACCTGTGTTCAACTGCTATGATGAAATACTGCTTCCTACTATCTGTACACTGGGTTTTCTTTCTGGATCCAGTGTGTATTCTCTGAGCCGTAAGTTTATAATTCTTTTAGATGTTAATCGTTGAGATTTCAAGAACTGCACTGTTTTTGAGAATTCAGTATTATTACTGCTTTCCGTTTCTCAATAAACTGGTTCACGTGAATAATCAAAATATACGTTTTCTTTTAGATAATTTATCTTGCTTTTCTTTTCTTGCAAAGAAAAATCCTCAAGATTGGTCAGCTATTCCGACAAATTAAACTGAATCCGATGCTTAGGAGGACCAATTATGCAGAATATGCTATAAATTAAAGAATCATACTCAGATAGAAATTCCTCTGATATTACGTTCGATATATGTGGCAAATTTGTGATGGTGGGAAGCTAGGTTTTGCATCTTATGATATATATACTGTATATGGGTTTTCTATATGATTCGGCCCAGTCACATCAAAGACCTCATTGCAGTGGAAAAAACTGATCTCATGCATTCTAAATTATACTTATATAGTCATGCATATTATTTTCTTGTTATATACGAATAGGTGGGATGAAATTCAATTGTAAAACCACCGACGGAATAGAGTGATAAAGAGAGAGAGAGAGAGAGAATGTGCATCTTATCCTAAAAAAAAGAGTGGTTTCAAATCAATCTTTAAAATGAATTAGTTTTGACTCCTTGGACTGTTTAGGAAACAAAACCTCAAATACACTGAACTGTATTGACACAATGATTCTCTTTTGAACATAACAATCACAGGTTTTCACTTTCTTAAAGATGGCGAGAGGTTACTATTTCAAGGAGAAATTATACTATAGCATTCATTCATTCTTCTTCAAGGGTTGTAGGGACAGCAGCTGGAGGAGGAACTTCTAATGGTCACGATCCCTCCGCCACCAAGCTAAGGTTTTCTGGTGGAACTCCCAAACGTGTCCACCCAAGGTTTTGGATATAATCTATCCAGCGAGTCCTTGGCCTTGCATGTGGCCTCCCACCCTCTGGCTTGGCAAAGAGGGTGTACTGGGGGAGCCTCTCTTGTGGCATTCTGACCAGATGACCGTACCAACGTAACTGATCTCTCAACATGGAGAAGCAGCGGTTGAGTATTGAGGGTTTCCCCGAATTGCAGAGCTTCTGACTCTGTCAAGTCTTGTCAGTCCCGCAACCACTCGAAGGAACCTCATTTCAGCCGCTTGGATTCGTGTCCGCATTCTTTCGGACATTACCCAACTCTCATGACCATAGGTGAGAATGGGGATATAGACTGTATTGAAGACAGCCAGCATTGCCTTCTGGCGTAACTCCGGCTTCAATACTACCGAACGGCCAAGCTCCCGCAATATTGCGCTTGCTGAGCCAATTCGAGTGTCTAGCTCTTCGTAGCAAGTAGAGGAAATTACTATTATTATGTAAGCCGATGAATAGTTAGTAAAATAAAATTAACTCACAATGGTTTAACGTAGTTATTCATAAAGTTAAAAAAACCGTTTAATTTTCTGGAAGTTCTGAAATGAACAGATAGGACCAAAACCATTTTCATAACAAATCTCGGAAATATGTAACAACATATTTAATATCAACTGAGACAAATAGAAGCATGCGAATTTGTTTAGAAAAATTTAAGAGGAAAAAAAATCTTCAGTAAACTTGCCCTTAAAATTAAACGAAAACTTCGGTTAAGTGGACGACACTTTAAAGAATAATGCTGCACCTATTTGGTATGCGACAACATGGAGTGCTTTGCTGTAACTACGTGCTGCTTATCGAGTACACACAGACACAGGGAAAGAGATTATGTGCAAAGAAGTAGTTCATGTTTTAATCGTCATTCACTTTAAGAATCTCTCAATTATGTTTTCAGTATTCAGTCTTTCCTAGCTGAAAAGAATCTTTACAAAGAAATGCCCCAAAGTTTTAAATCGCGCTCTGATTCCTAGCTTAGATGTAGGAGATGGTTGTTGGTTAGTCGTTTTGGAATTTGCGACGGAAGCAGCTAAGGATATGGTGCTAATGTATTATGCCCGTTAATTAAGCGGTCCTTCGGCCTATTTTGAGGGAATAAACACTACAGTTGCCGCGAGGAATATCTCCCTGCCTTCATATAAGACTTGCTCACCCACCTTCACGATATACACATTATAGACATATACACATTTACGAAATGCAAATAAATAATTCTAGCAATACCTTTTCATTCCTCCGAGGGAAAAGCATTATCACCTTTAACCTTAAATTTTTTGAAAATTGGTAAGCAGACAAACTACACATTTTATCAAGACTGAGGGCAATCCCAGGATAAGAAGGCATAACATTAGATAATAGTTGTATAAGATATGTACACCTAATCCTATCAGATGTTTACTTGTGCGTTCTTGAATGAGCGTTTTCAACGGTTGTCGGTCATGTCGGGTAAAATAAGGAATTAATAACCCCAAATCGACTAAGTCTACAGTCGAGTGAGGGAAATAAGCTTTGAAAATGTTCCTCTGGATATATATATATATATATATATATATTTTTTTTTTTCCTTTCCAGTGCAAGCCAGAATATGATATTCTATTATTCATCAGAAAACTGAGTAGCGCAAAGTATATGAGCAAACATGTATTCTTAAATTCATAATTCGTAATCAAAGGTATCTAATTTGAAATAGTAAAATGTTCCGGTTAATATGACCAACGAAAATTACTCGTTTCCTTAGAATTTAATAACTTGATTCCTCACAGAGGTCGATGAACTATTTTGTCGCAAAATTTGATAAATTAATTCCTCACATAATGTGTAATTTCTTTTATTGAGTTTCATTTTTTATTTTTTAGAAAATCCCCATGTAGTTGGTAAACAAACCATTGCTTGTTTAAACCATTGGCTTGGGTTAGAATCACGCGTATGCCACTATGGTTTAAAACTTTGCTGTGAACAAGGTGCTTAAGACTCATCAGACTCGGCGTGATATATTATTTTATTATATTTTTTATTTTTATTTTGTTTTGAGGTTATTCTTTATAAAAAAAAGAGAGATAAATTATTAGTCACCTATGGATAAGTTCAAACATAAAATATAGCCAATAAAGAAAATAATGATCATTAACAGTAATATTTATTTATATTTATAATATCATGCAGCATAAATATGAAATGTATACAGTTTAGAAAGACATAGTATTTAAATTATAGTATTATATTATAGTATCCCTGATCATAGTATTTAAATTATTTTTATCCATCACCCATTAGTAATCAAATTTGGTTGATCAGTCGGAAAAAGGGTTCAGGTCTTCAGGTATCATATTCGCTTTGCTATCATTGCAAGCAAGATAGACCACCTCTTCTTCTTTTTCTTCCTATTTCTCTACAATCCAAATCGATCCTTATCCTTCAGGATTTGTTGTCTTCAAGCCTTATGTCCACAATCTTACTTCTGTAGTTTGGACATTACAATATGATGCTGCTATCTTCTTGATTAATGGGATTTATCCATCTTATTCTTGGGCTTCCTCTTGGCCTTTTACTAAGAATTTTACTATTTATAGTCTTCTTAAGAATATTGTTATTTCCCTTACGAAAAGTATGTCCAGCCCAAGGCAACTATTGAACTTTATTAAATTCGATATTGCAAGTTCTTTACATAGTTCATATAACTCATCGTTGTACTGATCCTCCAGAGACCATTATAATTTTCTGTGCTAAATATTATATGAAAATCACGCTGTTTTTGAATATTAGGAACAAAAATCGGCAGTTCAACTTTTATCATGTTTAAGTCGTTATTTCGATTTTTTGATATTATTTTTTAACTATCGGTACATATTTTCTAATAAACCAAGATTTCAAAGGGCAGACATTCAAAACTAGTCTCCAATTAGTATGCACATCTAATTTTTCCATATATTAAGCGAATGGACGAAAAATAAATTAACATAAACCGTTGACTATTTCTACTTTACCCCCAGAAACTTACTAAAATGTTTTCTTCAGTGTTTTCTTGGATGATTACTTGTCTCTATGATTAAAAACTGAAACGTCCTTTTTATGTGCCTAGGGAATAAATTGTAGATGATTCTATAGCATTTTGTTGTCGCTTGCAAGAGTTTTAATTTAACTGATATCTGAAAATGTTTATATCCATATTAAACAACAAGACGTTGACGCTTTCTAATATTTCATTCACCATGCTTACACTTAATCAACGAACGAACAAAACAGTTTAAACAAAACCTCCACTCATAAATGCTTCAAATGGCAGATATATTTTTCTCAACTGAAAATCATGGGGATGTGTTGCAAACCAAATAAAAAACTATTTCATCTATTTCTTCAAAGTGCTTATATATCTATCGCTTGTGTTTATCAACAGATATTTGCCCTAGAGAATTTAGGCTACCGATACCTCAATACATATTTTCTTTTTGTGAGAATCGCTTTCCCCCTGCCCCAACGAAAAACGGCTTCACTATAGCCCATTAGTAAGATTATAGCTGGGAGAAAGGATTAGAAAGGATTGAACTGAAGACCAAATACAAGGCATTTTAAGACGTCAAAACCTGTATGGATATCCATCCATCCATACAAGTTTCGACGTCTTAAGATGCCTTATGTTGGGGGGAGGGATAATAGGCACCCTAGCGTTTTTTAATATGCTGCTAGTTGGAACCCAGATGTGAAACTGCATTTAACCCATAAAATAGCATTTTTCGAGAATTTAGTATTTTCGAACCCTCATTCGATTAAATACATGCATTTTAAGATACATAATTCCAAATGAAGGTTTTCCTTGAAAACATCGGTTCCTCAGACAGACTCCTATGAATTACATTTGTTTATTTACTACAAGAACAACAGGGACCTATATTTGCTGCATGACTAGATTCTATATTGAAATTTCGTGGCAATGGCAAAATGATCTAAAAACTGACATGATTACTGACTAAAAAACTCCAGGAGCATTTATTTCCAATTTTGTTGGGTAAACCAAATATCCCGGTTTTAATTATGCTTTGATGCGATACTAGCGAACCACTAGAATGCTTCTAAAATTCATGTAAATGTTTTTGATTTTGCTTCAATCGGGAAAAAAGATAGTATGCAAACGTGATATACCATTTTAAGAATAACATGAAATTGAAACTTATGACTTAGTATGGCTGTCATTACTAGTTATTCCTGTTCTATTTCCTGAATCATTTCAGTACCTGTTGGAATTCTAATTCCATTGCAATACACGTCATCCTGTCATATATCTTGGAGTTACTAGGGTAATGAATTTCAAGCAGTTCTAGAGAAGTTACCGACTTGCTTCATACAAATATTTTCATTATCATGCTATTAGTCAAAACAGTATTATAAATATTCACCTTGGTTTAATAATGAAAATGTTTTCGTTTTTTAAGTTGGTATGAATAATCCTACAGATAAACTTCTGCTTATCTAATTGATTTATGTCAGAACTTGTGTCTACTTTCTTTGCGTTTCTGGTTTCTTTATCTAGTTGTACAAAAAATGTTGCAATTTTTTTAATCTAAGTTTAAACTAGCTATCCGTGCAGTGAATCAAATCGATTTTACCGATTTTCTGAAGTATGTTTCTTTCCTATCATGTTTCCAATAAACAGGGTTGTAAAGTTCGAAATTTTGTACGAAAAACAAAAAAATGAGAGAGACTTAGGCTTATTTCAAATAAGGTTTCCATCAATCGATCTCTCTGATACATTCTCTACACTGTTATTTAAGTTTTCCAAAGCTAGCATAGCTTCTAATTTAGCCTCTAATATAGTTTCTATGGATGATGTTATCGTCTAACTTTAAAGGGATCTTATTTTTACTTTAAAGGAATTTCTTCCACCCCTCCTAAATTCTCTAAACAATGGCACTTTGCTGCTTTTTTTTTTCATAATTTTTCTTGTATGATTCTTTAGATTTAAATCGCGCTTTATGAAGAACAAAATAACGATTGGTGAAACTTTTCCATATATAAGACAGTTGATACGTGCTGGTATTTTCGATAATCCGTGCTTCCTGATTGTTCTTTTTCTTTAAAAAAAGTCATACTAAAACATTCTAATAAGTATCCTTTCCTTGAAATATATCTTTTATTTTTATTGTTGTATTTAATAAACACAACAAAATAATATATGTAATATAAAACTGGTCTGCATGTTTATTTTTAAGCATTTTATATAACCATTTATATGTCTTTATTATTATCTTGTAGCTCTACACACCGGCATCGCAGATGATTACAGTTGATGGATTATCGGATTTGATGACTCCTAATACCCACACGCAAGTATAGAAGAAGAGGATAAGCCAACTCAGGATACTGCATTCACTGATAAGGAAGATGAAAATGAGAGGAGAAGAGGTCATTAATAGAATAGTGTAATATTAATTTAACTCTGAGGAAATGCGTATACCACATTTAAAATTAGTGAGTTAGTTTCTTTTTAGCATTTAAAGAGCATATTAGATTTTACCAGTGTACGAGTTAATTATCCTATATTTTAATTTATTATAAAATACAGCCATACTCCAATACTTCTATAAATTTTTCAATTGCTAGTTTCCAACATTTAATTTCAGACATTTGACTACAGTGCATCCATTGATGACAATCAATAACAGTGGCAAGGATCATTCGTTTACGATTGGCCTTTGCAACAATGAATATGCTTTTGACTTCTATGCTTTTTTGGAAATTGATAACGCTTTAATGTTGCATATAAAAACATTAACAATTCGAAATATAAATCATGTTAAATAAGATATTTATGCATCACGCTTTGAACTGATGAGATACATCATCTCATTAGCGTTTACTCTATACGATAATTTTATTATAAGTTAAATATTACTTTTAAATATTATTCACATCAAAAACGTTTTATAAGCTTGCTAATGTTGCAAAAATTAAAAATCCGTGAATGTTCTGCAAAATTAAAAAGCAAAGAGACACCTTTTTGCAATGATTTCATGCTACATTCATTTCACTATATTTTTTTTTAGATTTATTCAAGATGCATATGAGATTATATATTTCTAATCATTTTGAAGCATCAAAATAACCCATTTCCCCCCTTTAAGAGGTTAAGCTGTGTAGTTTTGTTTCGGCCTTGAAGGGAAGCAAGATAAATTAGCAATAAGTGATTGGTTCACCAGAAAAACACATGAGCAAAATAATACTGACATTAGTTAAAGAAAGGAATGAATCCTGTTTAAACACCAACAAGGAATGAAAATTTGTTGGTGTTTATGTGACCATGTAAAAATATATAGGCTACCTGCTTATTGTGGATGAGAAACATAAATTAGGGAATTTAAGTAACTTAACTTCATATCAATGTACATTAGTACTCTTAAAGTAATTACAAGTTGTTCAATACATAAAATACATATAATTAAGATAAGCATATAGAGTGTCATTTAATGAAAAAATGTCAATCTCAGTTGATTAATGATATTTCTATCACTTAATTTAGAAAATTAATTTGTAAAATTAATTCGCACTCGCGCATAATAACAGGGAGAGTTACATGTAATAATCTAAAAGCAGGAATCACATTTAAGTATTAAAATGCTGTTTTTCACACACATACACACACACACACAGAGAGAGAGAGAGAGAGAGAGAGAGAGGTCTTGTGGAGTTTGTAGAAATTCTAAATCGATATCAAAAAAGAAGTTTTGGAGATCAATGTTTACAGATATTTTTCAGAATTTTGTTATACTTTCACATATTTATGTACAAATTTTGACACATTATGAATATTCTGTAATCTCATTTTGTAAATACAGTTCATTTCTGATCTGATTCTGTGGCTTCCTTTCTTTGGGGGAGGGTGCAGCTGATTACTAGGGAAATGGTGACGCAAGGTGGTTTCCCGTTGCCTTCCTTGCCGCATTTTTATGACTGTAGCGTTCATGGGTCCGGTTTTCCTGCTTCCGTAATGAAAACCCCCAAATAAACTGGTGGAAAAGCCCTGCTGTCCACGCCCATGACCGTATGACTTGGCTATGGCTGAGGAAGATCCTTCAGCTCCTCACGTCGTGGACGGGAATCGAACCTAGGACACTCCTTCCCCAAGCAAATGGTTGCGAAGCGCAAAGCCACTAGGCTAATCGCGCGGACACAGTTCATTATACTCTATATAGTGATTTATACTCTCTTATAACTTTATTAGATTATATCAAAATTCCACAATGAAATCATTTCTTAATTTCAAAGATGAATTCTTTGTTACCTTACATTGGGGTTTCTCCAACCATTAAAATGAGAAAAGCCAAATTTTATTATTTATTTCATCCTTTACGGTTAGGCGATGTCTGCCATTCAGTAGACTGTATTCTTGTTTCTCTTCCCGAAGATACATTTGTATCAGTTTATCTCAAATATGAAATATTGGCTGGCTATTTCAAAAGACAGACTTGCTTCTTTCTATCGATTTCTAGTAGTCGCACACTGTGGCTTAGTATAGCTGCAAAGGTTACACTATTCTTGATTCCGGTCGAATTTTCAGTCATAATATAAACCTCTTTCCCTCCATATACCTAAAATTAGACACATTTGCGTCAGAAAAATTAATCCCTTCATTTAAATCTCATTAATTAAATGCATATTGTTTTAATCTATATTTACACTTAAAGGAATTGTTATGTTTAAATTTATTTATTAGAAAGTATGATCTAGAAATAGTTCCCACATTTATTTGAACGTTTACTATTAAGTTGACAAGAGACTTGAAATAAATAGATCACGGGAGATTTTATTTCAATTAAATTCGTTTTTTTTAAATATATTTGATATTTCATTATGAAAAATATGAAGAAATATAATGTTTCTTCAAAATTCCTAGACTTTTTTAAAAATAAAAAAATATTTTATAATAAAATTGAGTGATATAAAACTTTTCGTTTAAAGCATAGAAAGCAAAGGCCTATGGTTATGGGAGGTTTTATGTACCTTATTTAATTGCAGAATGTAAAAAGGAATAACTAGTTTGTGTAAATTAATAGTGTCGATCGAATGCTATATTCGATACTTACCTTGAAATATTTAAACGAAATAACTAGCTTTCAGAAATCAATAGCTTAAATGGAGTGATATGTTTGATACTTAAAAAATTCCACACGGAAGCCTAAAAAAAAATCCGATTGAATGCAACTTTATTTCCTTTTTTTAGCAATTCTTGTCTTCACTTAGCATATAACGAAATCAAATGAAACGTGAATTTAACTTTCTGCAAATTTCTCAGGAGAATGGAATACAGAAGAAGAAAGTAGCACATGAATATAAATCTTTTGCGAGTTTGAGACCTGTAAAAGTCACATCCTCTTAAGTTCCTTTAATGCAATCTTCTTGAAAGAATGTAGAACACAAGAGATTTATCCAGTCAGACACAAATAGTATAAGATGTGCAATGTCTTTTGCTTACAACTACACGCACACGTGATCACTTCCTTTTAGGCCTGATCAAGAGCGATCTGCTATTCTTATTTGAGTTGCGAAGTGCTCTTAACTGAGTTAAGGCTGAGAAATGCCAGTCTTAGATGTAGGCGCCAAATGCGAACACCTGGATAAGGAAACCATAATGGAGCATATCGTACACGCATGTAATTTAGAAAATCTTGTAGCAAAACTTTTTTTCTATATCAAACATAAAGTAAGCCCTTGGATTTACCCAGAACTTCACAAAAACGGTGTTTACCGAGAGACAGGCACTTAGAGAGAAAGAATATTATGTTGTTTGAAGTAACTTTTTACTCTCACCAAATACCAAAGCGACGGAGCTAATAAATGCATGTGATATTTCCATGGGGAAGCAAGTAGCCTTCCACTAGTTAGTTCAACGAGAGAGTTTTGATGCTATGTGATAGCTGATAATGAGTATGATGGGATTAAAATAACATGACGGCCTGTCTAGTCTGATTACGTTTTATTTATTTAATTTCTAATAGTTGCTCAGATTTCGTTAAAAATATCATTCTATTAATAATACTATATTTTTTTTTCCCTATCTAAAAATGTTATTAAAATAAAGCTAGTTTAACTAATTTAGAAAAGGACACCAAAATCTAAATATCATAGACTTCAAATTACATAATTTTTTTTATTTTCATACATTTGTCATGGAGGGAATTTAGGTTAATCGACCGTGAGATGCGGTGAGTAATACCCTTGGAGGGTAATGGATGGCAATGCTGTAGCCAATGAAGTTCTAACTGAGGCTTAGCTATTGCTGTTACCCTCATGCCATGATCAGAGCTTTAATAGCTCAATAACACCTTATCCCTACACTGTCCTCTACAGATAACGGGGAAGATGGAAAGCATTCTTGTTTCGCCCCTTTAAGCCAGTCCTTATAAGGACATTTGTCATATGAACTAATAGTTCATATGACAAATGTAATATTAGGCCTTAAAATGTTAATTTTACTCTATTTAAGCACAAACGAGGTAAACAGAAGATGTTGTAAATTTAAAGTTCCAATGGCAATAAATGCCGTAATTACTAACCACGGATTGGGGGTAATGCTTTCTCCGAAGTTTCGATTTTTCCTAGAAATTTTGAAGTTCGAAAGCAGATTTCCAAAAGCAAGACAATGAGATTACAGTATAGACTTTTACTCTTTTAAAGAACAGAAAAAGGAGAACGTTCAGTAAATGACTAATGCAAATCTATTCTGATTGTTGGAGTTCGATTCAGGGAATTCTCTCCCTAACTCTTGTATATTCATTAACCTGATTAAAAGACTAATTCTCAGCAAGTGTGTATATAATTATGAATGAATAATTTCGGTTTCATGTACAGTGGTGACACACGAACGAAATATTATGAAACTAAGAACAATCCATGTTATTCATGTTAAGGATGCCTTTCACTTAGTGTGAGTTCTGCTTTTATAGACAATAGATCCTATACAATCATACCGTCCTTAGTACTATTATATGGTATTTGAAAGGATAAATTAAAACATTAATGTACACATTCTAACGTTCCTGATGACTCAGATGAGGTGTTGATCAATGATGAAACCACCGCTACTTGTTCTTGAAGGAAAAGAAGAAGAAAAGAAAACAACGTATTTATTGGAAGTTCTGCACTACACATTGCTTTAAAAGTGGATGAAGACGTATTGGATTGGAACATAAGTCCAGAAACAGAAGGATTATTAGTAGCCTATTCCAAGGTTTCCCAAATTTTGGGTTGCGATCAGAGTTGAATTTAGGTCGCAAATACTCCAGATAATTTTATTTTTATGTGATATTTACAGGCAGAAATAGAAATATTTTATATTTTACTACATTTTATACTGTAAAATACTGAACTGACAGAAGAGATATCTGATCAGAAAAACAAACAGTCCACAATGATCGTAGAATTGCATCGATATGGACTGGATGGCTTTCCTATGAAAGTACAATAAGTTAGCAGTCGTGCCCTGGCAATAAATACTTTGGGAAACCCTGGCACATAGAGTTTCAAACTGATTACGAAACTTCCCGATAAGATATATTTGCAAATATACTTATCTTTGTAAAGCAGTCGGGTAAGGATATTATCAGAGTAGGAATCTCATGGTAATAAACATTATGAAAGCCTTTGGCATATTTTGCTATTGGAAATATCTTTGTTTAAATAAAAATTAAGTTGAATGTTAGTGTGTTTACAAAAGAATATTACATTATTATTATTATATGATTGCAAATTTCAAAATCATTATTATTTATTCTCTTTATATTAAAAGATGTTTATATAAAATTATTTATTAGAAAAAAGCAAAGAAATATTTTTAGGATTATTTTGATAATCCACATTTTAAGAATAAAAAAATTTAATTAACAGAGCACACCAATAAAAAGTACAAATAGAAGCTTATTATTAGACATCTGAGACGACTTCAATCGACCATGGGGGGATCAATCGACCGTGAGATGCGATGATTGATTCATTCAGTCCTACCCTTGGAGGGAATGGATGGCAATGCTGTAGCCAATGAAGTTCTAACTGAGGTTCGGCTATTGCTGTTACCCTCCTGCCATGATCAGAGCTTAATTGATCAATCGACCTTGAGATGCGGTGATTAAAAAAATACAATTGAACAATTGCATTATCATTTGCCATCCTATTTACTTAATGGAATAAATGCAAAAAGTTACAAGTTGAAAAACAAAATATACTGCACATCCGAAATAGAGAATTTTACCGAATTATGAGTGAGTTATTCCACGAATTAATTTTTAAGTTTACATGTATAATTCATACTATTCGATTGAAATGAAGATATTTATACTTAGGTTTAGAAAAAATATTATGGTATGATATATTAGAAAAATTTGATGAAATTATTTTATGAAATTACACATTTCCTCAGAGTTTTAGATGTTTCAAAGTAGGCTTATAAATTGAGCTATCCAACTGACCTCTCTAAGGAACAACGATTTTTAGTTAGCCATTAAATCATCTAGAAATTTTAGTGCTCAAAACACACAACCATATCAGAGTGAATACTGAAGTGTAAATATAATGGATAGTAATGTTTTGTGTGTGTTAATGAGTCAGCATGTGAATCAAAGTTCCATTGATTTTATAAATGAACATAGCGACTAGAGGTTCAATCACATCAATTACTAATCATCCTTCTTTTATAAGGAACAGCCTATTAAAATTAAGAACTTTTAGAATATCAAAGTAGACTATCAGGTATCATTCATATATCCTTTAACCCACTTCTCATAATTATCAATACTCATACTTCATCAAAATATCATTTATTTGAATACTTACCAATTCAATTATATAAGTCCATAATAATCTATTCAAAGTTACTTTATCTTCATTACTATTCTATTTAAGAAGATTGAGTTCCAAGGTAACCATTCTTCTTGTTCTTCCTTTGCCTTGTATATTTTCATGTATTTGAACCATGCCTCTATATACGAGAATAACTTCCCTTCATATCTGAACTCGATGCTTGCATCATTTCTGGGCCTTATATTCAGTGTTCATTAGAATAGTTTCGAAGCAGGATGATCAAGTATACTGATTTGAAACACTGTCACAACAGACTCTTGCCTTCCTTTATTTAGAGAGCTTAGTTCAAATGATAGAAATGTTAAAATTTGTTGTTAACTGTACAATAGAAAATGTATATAAATATAACACTTCTAATAAAAAAAAACGAAATGCTGTTATGAATGATATTTCTCAATAAAATAATTAGTCTTTCAAAAATAAAGTATACATTAGAAATCTCTCTATATGTAGGCAACTAATAACAATTTGTTCTCAGTTTCACACTTACTATGATTTATAAATAATTGTATAGACATAAATAGAAATATGTATACAATCATGCCATTATTACGAAATGACACACGGTATAAATTAATTATTTTTCTTTTTTTGGAAACTAGATGTGCATGTATCTATAACCAGTTTTAGGTAGGAAGTTTATCTATTTTTTGTATTCTTAGTAATGGGCTTAAATTATATATTCAATAATTGATTATATAATTTATAATCAATTATTGAATATATCATTTGAGTTAACAACATCCTCAAAAGAACATTCTAATAATAAGTCATACGTTTTAAGACTCACTCTACAGAGTATTATAAAACCAGTCTGTTCAATAACAATTTTAAATCTAAATATATCCTAACAGTGAAAAGAAGGACAATAAAATTCTTGATAAACTTCATTTAATAACCATTTTTCTAATTAAATACATTCTACAGTTGGAGAAAGATACGAAAGATAATGAATGAACGTGTATTTCTCCAATGCTTTTTTTTTTTGCTCAATTTTTTTAGGAATGTATGAAAACTGCACGACTATAGAGCGATTGTTAAAATTAAAAGTGTAATTCCAAAAGGTGAAAATTAGATTTTACCTTTTCGTATTACAAAGTTGCTAAAGGCTATGAGCCCAGTATATTATTGTGTCATTACACAGTATTACCAGTATATTGAGTGTACAAATTATGTGTTCTCTGGCAGTTTTCACCATATGGAACGGCATGAATAAATAAAAATGTGTGTGTGTGTGTGTGAGAGAGAGAGAGAGAGAGAGAGAGAGGGGGGGTGAAAATACGACATTCATTATTGCATATCAGCCAATAGTAAGGTAAGTTCAACAGCAATCAACTCATTATTTTGTATCAGCATTATCAGTGCAAATATCTTATTTCTGTGTAACGAACGTGCTCAATGGATTGTAATTTAATGGCTCTCAAATCACCTGAGCATTTCTAGTAATAATTGCTATAACTTGCCAGTTTCTAATTGATTTCACCAATTATGATTTTTTGGATTTTTATCAACCAACCGCTAGTCAATATACAACAGCAGACAGCTATGAAATTGGCCATTTTAAGAAGCATAAATCGTTTATAAATTATTGAAATATTGACATATTTAAGAGTGACAAACGGTGCATAAACATCACCATCTTTTTGGAATCTTTACAATTAAAAAATTACACAAATTACAATTACAAAATTATAATTCCACGAGAATTACTTAAAATATACTGCGGGTATGCAGGTCTTAACATTTAATAATCATACATACAAAACTTTAAATGGCGTTAAGATTAATTTATAACAGCGACAATTGCTAACAGAACTACCTTTCTGGATATATTTGTTTTTACATAAAATATATTCAGAGAAAATATTTCCTTAGGTAAAACTGCCGAGTATAGTGTGAAAAATGAACAGAAAAAAGTAAAACAGAATAAACAGAAAACCGTTCTCACATAAAGGATATAAGAGTCTGGAAACTTTTGAAAGAACCAAATGTAAACAGACAAATTAAGTCTCTTGTCATCAAGTTTTTGTTTTGTTCACCATTTCTTACACTTTTCCATTTTAAATCATCTGAAATAATACAGTTTCTCACTGTGCTTTCTCCAGAAACGAATTTAACTTTAAGAGGCTTAAGATTTATATATTTAATGAGATGTGACACTGGGGATCACAGATGAAGAAATAGAAACGGTAATAAGATTTTGAGAATTCTTTTAATGCAGAACTTTAATGAGAAAGGAGACAACTTTCATGAAAGATAAACACATTCTAAAATTAGTTCTTTGGAGATGTAACCTACTGTATTTGCAATGATAAAAAGTAACTAAAATGGAATAAAGCATATTTAAGCTTGAAAAACTGTTAGGCACATTTAAACATATAGATTTACTACCATTTTGTTGAATTTCCGCACGCACGCACACACACACACACACACACACACTGAAGAAAGAGAGGAAAGAACAGTGAGTGAATAAATATGCCATACCAAAATGATTCACAAACTGATGGATAAATAATTAAGTACTAGGGCTGCATTCGTGTAGGTGTAACAGAAAAAGCAACTGTTTCAATCATTAAGTTACTGCAGGTTAGAATATACCGGTGGCAAGTTAATTAGAAATACTGTATGTCACTAATTCCGAGTTTAGAGAGTTGTGAGCCTTGAGAACAGCCTTGAAACGCTGTATTATTCACTTTTTTTTAAAGTTTATTGAAAATGGCCATATGTGTTTTATCCTAGATGAGCCATAATGAGTTTGGAATTTTAGATTTTCTAGATGTGGTCTTTCACTAACATCATGTTTCAACAATGAATGATTCAAAAAGCTAAGTTAGATTCAGAACTGGTGAATAAGGAAGCCAATCTATTAAGGTAAACTCTCTCGTTTCCTTGACCATTCCTGTAAAAGTGCTCCCTGTGTTGGAAGAGTAAGTCACTTGCAGAATAAATTGTAAAAAGGAATGAATGTATACGACTGACAGCGACCTTTGAATAGACTACATCATTCAGATCTTTCTCGCTAATAAGAGATTGGATGCTTCATCAGCTTGCATTGTCCCATCGAGGAAGAAGAGGTCCATGAGTTGGCAAAGTTGTTGCCTTTTTCTTCCGTCTTCATGAAATAACATGAACAGGGTCATACGATCCTTTTACCGTCCTACTGTATTCAATATTGATGTTTTTTTTTTATCAATAGGACTTGAAAATTCATGATGGTTATCTCCTATTATATTCGCAACACTGTATCATATATCGTTATATTCAGATTCACGCTAACAGTTACCTGTTGTATTATAATTATTATGTTTCTTGGAGTAAACAGTCCTGCCAGTTTTTCGTCTATCACTCAACAATCAGCTGTTGTGATGAATTTTTGCCAAAAGTATACTAGAGAACTATTAGGTTTGTAATAACGAACCACTTTTCTCAATTAACCAGGACAAGAAGAATCAACATAGCATTTCCATACTTCATACATACATAACACAACTCTGCGTTTTTTTTTTCATACAGTTCATGGCTGTTAATCACTACTGTTCAATGTTATCATTTTTAAACCTAGCTGAATGGAGACAAGCACATAAAAAGTTATTTAGATGCATGAGGACTTGAAATTTAATGTGTCCCAAATTGTATTAATATATTGATGGTGAAAATTATTAACAAGATGAGTGCAGATTTGACAAATATGAAAATTGATTTTTTAAAAAATTTTCCTCCAAATATAAGAGATAATTAATCTCTCATATTTTACTGAGAGATTATTAATACTTCAGTGAAATAATATATTTGTGCATATGAAACTGTATGCATAATTATGTTACTGACTTAAGGTATATTTCACGAATATGAGTGTCACAAATTTTTGCCATAACTACTATAAAGGGAAAGAAGAGTTAGCAAGATCCTCGGTTAGCAAGATCTCACTTACTGTTTTATATAGTTCACTTAAATATATATAAAGGGACTTGTTTTTTTATCAGTGAAATATCTACTCGCATTGCTGAAAAATAGGACTCAGTACTTGTGAAACGCCTCCGTACGTGTAGACATAGCAGCAATTTCACTCAACTCTACAAATCATAGACTGCATGAACATTTGAAATCGAAATACAAAAGATGATGCATAGGAGAATAAAAATTTAGGAATGAAATGCTCCTGTTTGCCTAACTTTAATCTCACTGAGTGGTCTTAAATCAATATACACCTTTACTTGCTTGTAAAGAGAAGTTTAAAAATGTACTCCTGCAGTAACGAGGAATTGTCTGGTTTCCTCAATTTATGAGTGGATTTTGAAATGTCATTAGGCGCTATTAAACAGAAAAATCGATATATATATATATATATATGACAATGAAGTTTTTTTAAAAATCAAGTTATGACAATAAAAACAAGTAACAAAACTATTAATTCCTCGAACATAATGTGTGTCTGGTAGAGGTCTTTTAACAGAGCATTTTAACTGCACAGAATGTAACCAAGTTTAATAAGATATTTATGGAACATGGTTTTAAAAGATTATTCGTAACGTATAGAATTCAGTGGCATAATAAGTGATTTATGTTTCTTTTTCTTTAAAAAATTACTTGTAAATGTAATTTTACAGACAAAATTACAGTAAAAAAAACAAGAACAAATGAAGAATAGAAATATAAGGCTTCTTTTGTTTTCCAAACGCAATAAGATGAAGAAGGCATAGAAGAAATTGTATATATACAATTAGAAGAAGATGCATATGTAGGCATAGAAGAAGATGTGTATATGTATATATTATTCTCATGTAAACCACAAGTACATTCTTATCGTGAGTGTAGTGATGAATTTTTTTATTAATTTAATTTAATTTTTGAATTTTTATTCATTTTTGCATAGCCTGGAAAACTTGCTGTAGAGAACAAACCTGGAAGTGCTGCAAGACAACACAGTCTTGCAATACGTGGAAAGGTGGTCTCACACATGGGGATGAAGTTTATTTCTCAACTAAAGACAAGCACAAATATCGATACCCACGACCGGTGTCGTACCCGCAGCCTGTTGGTTGCAGAACGGATAAGCTAACCACTCAGAACAATATCAAGATAAATCTTGACGGCTTTTGTTAATTTTTACATTATTAATTTAAGTTACCTGAAATATGCGTAAAGCAGGAATACTACTTCAGATGGAATTAATATTGAATTATTTCTAGTAGAACTCATTACACTGTTCAAGATATTAGAGTTGTATGAATATTACGAGGAACAATATTTCGGGTAATGATGAAATTTTGTGTAATAAAAAAGGAGCACATGATCAAACTGAATAGGCCATTGCTTTCAAGTGGCAGTTAATGTTGTCACATGATGTCACAATCTTCGTTTATCGGCGCCTGAAGTGACTTGAAAATGTTCGGTAGTCTCAATATCAGGATTTTCTGATAATTTAACTCTCATATTATCTAAATATAGCACTAAATATAGACAGACCCCCTTAAATACAAGAAATTTTCCGTGCGTGAGATTTAATAAAATTTCTCCATCAAGGCATGATCCTTAAAATTCACTGTCATTTAATTTTAGAATTGATCCAATTTATAGCATGAATGTTTCACTCATCTAAAATCGACAATTAAACTATGCCAACATGGCAGAGAACGCATATAAATGCTGTGAAACAAAATTGCAAAATTAATATATAATATAATTAAAGTCATTAAAAGATGGAAAAAATATGACGTAAGAAAAAATATATACACAAACAGACAACAAACCGGATAGATAAATGCTGAAAAAGGATTAAGAGCACTTTTTTGTCAAGCATCGATATTTTGTCTCCATTCAGGGAATCAGAGGGTAATGTCTAGGCGATGCCATCACGTATTGGTACGAAGAAATTAAAGAACTCTCGCGCGCGTGTGTTTATGCTTATCATTTACACGCTGAAACTTGAAACCCACATTTCTGAACTTCTTGAATAAAGATGAATGGTTATCTTATCTCTGTATCCCTGCAAGAAAAATAAATATTCAAAACATTCGCTACTTTGTTTTGTTAAGTAAATATTTCTTTGTTAATAAATTTCAACAATGACACGGCGAATTTGTAATCCATCTTAAAAACAACATTGGAAAAAAAAAAACGAAATGAAATGTAATAAATATATCTGGCTTTCTCTTAGAAAGTATTCCTTTCTTAGTATAAAATCCATTCGACGGAAAACTTGCATTTCTAATTGAAATTCACTCTATAGAAATAATCCCGGGTATCTTTTAAAGTAAAGACTTGAGAATGTTTGCTGGATTTTTATGATATCCTTCAGATTAGCGTGTAGGTATACGAATGTTCGTAATATTCATAGTAATGGTTCAGATATTTTGCATACCATTAGCATAAGAAAACTAGATTTCTAATTGCTATATTCAGATCTGGAAGCATACAATAAATTTAGTTGTCGTTACATTACAATTGAATATATTCTTCCATAGTTTTGCTCGTATTTAGTAGGATAACTCAACTATCATATACCATAAAGTTTTGCCATCTGTTCGGGTTCTGGAATTTTTCCAACAAAGAAGCTTAAGCACTCAGCTTCACCGTGGGGATTTAGAATATGAGATAAGCTGATAATGGATATAGCACTTAGAAAATAAAACAGATGTCCATCTGAATGAAAATTCGCTCGTATGTTAGCTCAGAAATGAGATGTCCGCATTTAGTCTCATAAAAGGCCCTCTCAATGGATTCCCAAACTGATTTGTTTTTCTGAGAGTAAATTAAAGTAATGCTGGTTTCTTTCTTTCTTTCTCTGGTTACACATCAAGGAAAAAATAGGAAATCGTATTTTTCTTTTAAATTTTGTTGTATCTTTTCATATTCATGATCTTTTTTTGTCTCCCACACACCGCAAATGCTAGGATATAGGACTTTAGTATAGTGGGGGTAACCCAATGATTTAAATAAAAAAGTTTTGTCCTTTTTTTGTTTTTTTTTGTTTGTCATTTGTTTTCAATGACCCTATTATACCCTTATTAGCAACGTTCTAGTTACTCTCCAGTTACTCAGTATTATAATAGTGACGATTTGTTCAATGGCCGGTCTAATGTGCATTAACTCACCATGAAAACTGTCTAGGAATTTTTGCAATATCTTCTTGCGTTATACTGATGGTTTAGCACTCACACTAATCATTTCGTATTTATGAACAGATTCAAGAACCACAACTGCAGAAAAAAAAGTCATTAGTAATTGATCGTGTGGTATTGTGACCTCTTTCGCCAATACCGATATGTACCGCCTACTAAAGTAGCCTTAATAGTAGTTACTAATTGGTGACTTGAAATAACACCTATGACGCTAATTAGCATCATCCAACAATGACAGCATTTTCGGCTGTCTTTTGCTTACTTTATAAAGCAAATTAATTTTATCGCCTGCTTGAGACTAATTCCCTGCTTACTGGCATTCCGAAGTGGCTTGAAAGTATGTCTCTACAGTACAGTTTAGGATGTCATCGAAGCCCTTTACGCTGAGGTCAAAGCATTATCTGATAACCGTGTTTTCCATATTTATTTAAAACTGGCTATATCAATCATTTGAAATGTGTTGGATTTTGGGATTATTTTACTCATCCTTTACCCCATGTTAATCATAAATGCAAATAATTGGCAAGTTTCAGTGTTGTAACCTGTGTTGTGGTTTTTCTATTTCTTCCTTTTTATCTTCTGTGACCTTCTCTAAGGCTTTTATTTGACCATTAATTGTAAGACTGAAATTCCAAGATGATTGGATGATTTTCTTCGACCGAAGTAAAACTTCCGCTTGTCTGAATTTTTATCTATCATCATCTTGAAAGGTCAAGGATCGACAGGTCAAGGTTATATATAGAAAGGAATTTAAAATTCCGTTGATTCAGTTTATGAATCATTCTATCGATTTAATAACGCCGCACTATTTATGCAAAATTTCAAAGTTTACTGAAATTATAATAGACTTCCTTTATTAAATTTCAAAGAAAATCGTGAGATATTTAATTTCTTAACGGAATCAAGGTAGCCAGAAACAGCCCTGTAACAAATCGACGATGTAAATTAAACTTTCCCACAGGACAATAATCGATTATCAGCAGTGCACTAAGCATACGGTAGCATGCTGTTAATTGCACACAAAGTTTAAAGAATTCTCCAGTGCCTGCATTCATTATTCAAAAAAAAAAGTAAGAATGAAAGAAAGCAAAAGAATAAAAAAGAGTTGATGTAGAGACTGACACTGGGTTTGCAGACCGGTGTAACTGGAGAGACCTAAAGACTCTTAACAGAATATATTAGCATAATTGCAACACTAAATTGTACACGCCTCCCTTACTCTTCAAAGCAAACAATGTGATCTTACAAAACTTAATAATTGTTATTTCGTTCCTAATGTCTTACTCCATTATGATAGATCTGAAGATGCTCACTGATGGTTTATTTACGTAGACAGCTGTTAATTCCGAATGTTGAAGTAATTTTGTTCTTGATTCCCATGTGCTGTATATTTTGCAAATAACATCACAGAAAGTCTTAGATTGATTTCATATTTCTTTAATATCGCGCTGACTAAGCAGTTTTGTTGATGTTATATCATTAAGCAGTACATTAAGTGAATTTGGAAGACAGAAATTATTGACAAACTTTAGTTCTCTAGCAGTTTATTCGCTACATTTCTCTGAGTCAGTGCCATTAAAACAGATGCAAAAAAAAAAAAACTATTTAGAGGAATTGTAGATATTTAAAATAGGAATTTTCTTTACACACACACACACACAAAAAAAAAGGACCATTCTCTTTAATCCATTTCTTGGAATATAATAAACAAACGAAGGACGTTATCTGAAGTTAAAGAAATATATTAAAAATATATATTTATAATAGAATTATCAAATATTATCTATACATTTCACTTTCTGAAGCATTTAACACCTAAATCAAAATGTCATTTTGAGAATTCAGCAATAGAGTCAAAGGAAAACAGAGGATGAGTTTGAGAGAGATGAGATCATAGTAATAGAGGAAATAACTGGCAGGAAATTGCGCGGTAAATTTAGAGAACAATGGAGAAATTTGGCAAAGGCCCTGGCCCAGCAATAATAGGCGATTGATAACGTTATCAATGTCAAACTCAAATCAAGCAACAATGACACAGACAACGGTCTCGAAGGTAGAGATCTCCGTAGCCGAAATGTAAACAGACAGAATAGCAAATAATGGCATACATGCATACAAGCGTTAGCAGTTGTATGAAGAAAATGAAAAAAAAAAAAATAAAATAAATAAAAGACATATTTATTTAATGACATATCTTTTTTTAATTTTTTTTATTCAAACACCATTCATGGCACGAATTAATTAATAATAACCCCTCCATGAAAATTGGAATATATATCTTAATGATATCTAATATGGAATGGCAATGTCTTTTTCTCCCTAACACAAGACAAAGAAATTTATATTAAATATAACATTCATTTGTAGTTTTGAGTCCAACTCCATAATAATCGGAGAACTGAACTTCATAAAAATAAGAGAATTCCAATATCTTAAAATTGATCAAGTTTGATTGTCGAGATCATACTGAATTTTGTTAAAATAAATATTAATGAAGAGACAATTGAGGTCGTGATTGTAATGTATGCTGCCTTCAAAACGCACGGTCCTTCTTATCTGTATTGCAGCTTGCAGAATAAAAACTAGAGTTCCAGGAGGAAATCTCTATGCCATCTAAGGATGTCAATGGATGAATCTTTCTGTAGAAAGCGAGTTACGTATCCAAAGGTGGCAGAGAATTTTCCTTGTTAATGTTCCTTCTGTATGCGGGATTTGAAAATGGGTATTTCCTGATTCGAAACTGCTTTAACGGCTCAGGGAGTTGCTAATTTCTAAGCAGACAATAGGAGTATACAAGTTTTTCTATATAATTGAATAGAATAGTCGCAACTGTTGTACAGAAAGCAAAGTCTGATTATGAAAAGAAACTGACTCTGTGTGCTAAAGACAACCCGCGAGAATTCTATCGATATGCTGCAAGTAAAGAAATAATGAATATGAAAGAATATCTCTCCTCTAAATCCAGATGGCGTGAGAGTTACAGATGCAGAAGAGGTTGTTCAGTTAATGAGTGCTCATTTCGTTAAAAGCTATCAACCTGGTGGATGCAACATTGAGCTCACTGTTACCTCTTCACTAGATGAAGAAACGCAGGTGTGTGAGGCCAAGGTATTAGAGCTGTTGCACAAAGTGAATGAGAATTCAGCAATAGGGACTGATGGAATATCAGCACGTGTGCTAAAAGAGTGTTCATCTGAACTGGCAATTTCTCTGACCAGGATGTATAATATGAGTCTCAGAACAGGGAAGATTCCGCAGGAATCGAAGGAATGCATGATAATTCCATTGCATATGGATGGTGCAACGATCGATGTATCCAACTATCGACTAATTAGTATCTTAGAAGTGGTGGCGAAGATTTTGGAATAATCGGTCAGGGCCCATATTCAGAAATGGGTTGAGAGTGAATCTTTACTTTGCAATGAATTACACGGGTTTACTAAGGGAAGCTCATGTTTTAACAACTTGCTCACATTCTATAACCATGTTACGATTGAACTAGACAAGGGGAATGGATACACCATGATACTTTTGGATTTTGCTAAGGCTTTTGACAGAATACAGCATGGTAGACTTCTGCATAAATAGGAGAAAAATGGGTTTGGGTTATACAATATTAGCATGGATAAGAGGATGGCTGACAGATATCAAAAAGTGGTATACAGGGAATCTGAGTCTGCAAGGTTTAAGGTAACAAGTGATGTACTACAAGGATCAGGGCTTGGTCCATTGTTATTCAATCTATACATTAATGATATTGGAAAGGATTTGATAAGCGACATACAGTTATTTGCTGATGATGCAAAGATAGGTAGAGTAATCAGGAATGCTGCTGATATACAGTATTTGCAGAATGATTTGAATAGGCTGGAAATGTGGGCATGGAGAAATGGGTGTCAGTTCAATGTCAGTAAATGTAAAGTCATTCATTTCGGCATGATTAGATATCCAATGCCGTATTATATTGGTGGGATTAGGCTAGAAGAAACTGAAGAGGCTAGGGATCTTGGAGTGAATAGATAGGAAGATGAAGCTTAGGCGCCATGTGGCAAAGATTGCGAATACAACTCAAAAGATAACTGCAATGCTGAAACGAACGTTCACATGTAAAGATAAAATTTGTAATTTTGTAATTTGTAAAAAAAAAAAGATGTAATTTTGCCTCTTGATAAGACCGCACTTGGACTATTGTGCGCAGGTCATCTGGTCCATTGTGATTGTGATATATTGGAGAGAGTACAAAGGAGAGTGATAAAATTGATATCAGGATTGTGGAATAGTGATTATAAAGATAGATTGAGAATTTGTAGACTGCAGACACTAACAAACAGGAGAGAGAGGGGTGATATGATTCAGATTTTCAAATTCTGAAAGGGTGGTACAGGATTTCAATTGATGGAATTTTTCGATTTATGGAGAGTGGGGTAGCTATGGCATCATTTTAAAGATGGCGACGTCCTTTTTTCTTCGCTCGTTGTTGACTGCGGTCCTATCTGTTCACTTTTCAACACTTCTAAATTTGGTTTCTTCTTAGCCAATTTTGGTGAATTTTTTATCACTGTCTTTGGCGTGACTGGTAGAGTTACTTGGGAACATTTTCGAATTAAAGCAGGAGTTGGAACCACTTTAAAACTATAGCTTAAAACTGACTATATTTTAATAAATTGCTCGATATGACTAATTTTTCCTATGGTTCTCCTCTTGTTAAAGTTCGTAAAATTTTCTTTCAGTACATTTATTTATTTATTTATTTGCCATTTTATACTTTTAACAAAATGTA
The DNA here is from genome assembly GCF_054136105.1 of Typopeltis vanoorti. Taxonomy (NCBI): domain Eukaryota; kingdom Metazoa; phylum Arthropoda; class Arachnida; order Uropygi; family Thelyphonidae; genus Typopeltis; species Typopeltis vanoorti. Next base: position 83,995,883 of record NC_143556.1, on the reverse strand, counting down.
ATTTACCTTAAGCAGTAACCTGCTTTGTATACCTGAACCTACGGCTAAACTGGAGATCGTTTATCAAAACAAACACTTACCAGACAATAACAAACTCATTTGAAAACAAATTATTATTATTATTATTATTATTATTATTACATAACACCTCAAAGGAGTCGTAACACTCATCGCTAAGGTCACTATATGCTATGTATTCCGCCATTTGTTCACTGCGTCATTATCTCCATCGTCTATCTATTCAATCTACAGCCAGCTATAGTTTTATTTGTTGTGTGTGTGTGTTCTCAGGCAGATTTGCTGGTATGCAGAATGATAATATCGAGTTTTCAGGAGAAAAAAACCTGATAGCAAATTATCAGATCGGCTAGCTTAACCTTAGTTGATGAGCTCATATAAATATTCCTGTCCCCATGGCGAGAATCGATCTCGGGATTTTTCAGTCGAAATGCGCAATGTCCTATCGTTCTTTCAACTGTTTTCTTTGAACATTCGTTAACTGTGCAAATGGAACACTGCCATATTTGTACGATCCGATATCCTGGTCTAGGGAATGGAATGATGATAAATGTGGAACTCTTCACTTCCATCTTCTCTGGATTGAAATTTATTAGGCTTTTTTTGTTTGTTTGTTTGTTCATATCGCTATTACTCTCCTATAGCTCTGATAATTACTCCTACCTATTTATACCATTATTCCTGGAAGGTCGATTTTCTACAAACTGCCTATTCAGTTACGAGTACAGCTTTCTACCGGAGTTCAAACACAGCAAACTCCAAATGACATCCTCTTTTCCAGTTCCTTTGACTAAGCTAGAGCAAAATATCTGCAAGAAGTAAAGATCTAATGTAGTTCACCCACTTAATCATTAGAGTATTAGCTGCATCTGCCCAAAATTTTGCCCTTTATTAAAGATCTTCTTCCAGTTACACTGCTCGCACGTGGGATGGGAATCGAGCATTTGCGCCTGAATCTCGTAATCGTAAGACCACTCCGGTTTTGATTCCCTAGAACAAGCTTTTAATGGGGCCCTTAAGAACTTGAGGGTTTATATTGAATCCTTAGCACCTTAATTGAGAGCACGCGCACAGACACCCACATACGTGTTTGGTCTCAACAACAAATACGACCTATTATTAAAAATAATATCAGCAACAGCCTGGTAGCTACTTCTAGGATTTCTAATTATGGTCGTTTCGCCTCTGGTTTAGTCCACCGAAACAAATAAACAAATAAAAATTATTTTGTTTTCTAAACTTATATCGGGATTACAAATATTACATGGTTTTATAAAGGACTTTATCTAATATTAAGAGTGGAAATGAGGGAAGAGCATAAGAACATTCTTCGGAAAAGAAAGTACAATCGAGTGTATAGTTTGAGGTACGAAGAGCAGGGCAATTTTTTTTTCTGGAAATCCCCTCATGAAAACAGAAAAAAAAGGACAGGTGATTTACCTGTCCTTTTTTCTGTTTTCATGAGGGGATTTCCAGAAAAAAAAAATTGCCCTCCTCTTCGTAGCTCAAACTATACACTCGATTGTACTTTATTTTCCTAAGAATGTTCTTCCTTCATCTACACTCTTGTAGCTTAGAGAACAGTGGTGATAAACTAAGAAGGCCCTCATAAATTCTTATGGTCAAATTAATGTTATCATTAATAAATATTTTCTTTAACAATTGTAGCAAAAATTTATCTAAGAAAAAAAAATTTCTC